>NC_070644.1:12007551-12662379 GCF_947347685.1 Pleuronectes platessa | reverse complement strand
CATATATATTATCAGAGCTAAAACTTTATTTCCAATAATCTGAACAGGTAATCTCGGATTTTGCAGGATGTGAACAATATCTCTATTTTTCTCCTACAAGTGAATAGTCAGATTTTGTGATTTGTTTTTATGTTATGATGCAAACATATAATAGTGTAATTAAACTCATATCTTCATGACATATTTGGGACAAGCAAGTAGCAATAAAAGGGTAATTTAGACTATTTAAATAAGGGTTTGACAGCATTAAATGAAAATAAGCTATTACCCAGATGTATACATTTAACTCCAAGGCGCACGTGTTCAAATAAATGCATCCATAACTAGTTGTCAATATATAAACTACAACAGGCTTTTGCATATTAGATTTGTCTTTGTTTTTTGATGGAGACCCAAAAAGTCTATTCACCTTCCGGATTTCGTGATCACCATCTCGGTGCCTCTCTTGTGGAAGAGCTCCCAAAGCTCCTTGGCTTCCAGGTGAACTTTGGGATCGTCCTCCACCTCCTCCTCAGGCTCCAGGGTCTTGAGAGGCCTGAGGTGGGCGGCCGCGGCTTGGTGCCCCAGCGAGGAGAAGTGGAGGCCGGACTCCGCGGCTCCCATCAGCTGGTCCATGATCGGCTTCCCCAGGCCGCCGGGCAGGGACAGGGAGCCGCCGTGTTGGAGAGCCAGGGCCGGGAAGAACGGAGGCTGGTGGCCCAGCATTGCGCTCATGGCAAATTCCGGTCCCCGGTGAGGTATAAACGGATGATATGCCATACTCGATCCTTGTATGATTGGATCTCTCATCAGGAAGTTCATCCAAGTGCAGGCAACAGATGTATAGGGCTAGCTGGATGTGGACTACTGCTTCTAACAGCAGGGACGGCTGCGCGCAAGGGGAAAATAAAAAAAAAAGAAAGGAGGAGAAACTCAAATCTGAAGTTTTTCGGAAATTCCTCCTTCAGCTCTGCAGAAATAAGTATCCACTCTTTTTCTCAGACAAGTTGCCGTTGAAGTCTCTGCAGTCCTTTTGTGGAACTGTTGGTCAAAACTCTGCCCGGAGGAAGGCGAGAATGTTCTCCATTAATCTTCAGGAGTGCTGCGAGACCGATTTTCTTCAGAGGCTGACACGCACCGGACACCTCTGCGCGTCTCGCTGGCTCTCGGACATTAGTCGAATTAAACCAACTCGGGTGAGTCACTTAATTGACCGAGGCGCATTCTTTGCTCTCCTGCTGCCGTTTTACAATATCGGCATTCCGGTTAAAACGCGTTCCCTCTTATTGGCGTCCGTCCTGCAGCGGCGAGGGCGACGTGTTGAAATATTTCGATAGCGCCGAATAATCCCGCTGCCTCCTCTCGCTCCGGACATGCACCCTCACACGCACACACACACTTTATTCCTCCGCTCCCCTCCGCGCACACACACATTTCAGAGAAGGACGTGTGCAGAGAAAGGAGTCCGCTGACGGCCAGAGAGAGCGAGGGAGAGAGAAAGAGAGAGAGACAGAGAGAGAGAGAGAGAGGTGGTAAGGTCCCAGCTCCGTGATTTTCCTAGCGCCTCTGTGGCCCATAGGGTTTCATACTGTATGGATGTGCTGCATGTTACGAGTGGCAGCGCCCCGTTTGATTGGCTCTTTGACGCTTTCGGACCAATTGTGTGGCGGCGTGGGCGTGGTTTTGACAGGTCGGGTGGAGGGGACAGACTTCAGACTTATAAAAAGGTGTTTGGGGGAACTCAAAGGAGCTTTGCCGTGAAAACACCACCACTGCCTGAGCCCGTGTTGTGTGAATATGTCAACATCGTTACAGAAGTTGCGCTCTCGGTCGATCCCGTGCGCACTGGGGGGAGAGAGCGCGCTAGGCGAGCCACAGCCACGCCGGGGAGCCGCGGAGCTCTGTGGCGAGATGTTGTGATTCCTGTCGGGCTGTTGACTTCCTTGTCCCGTGGTCTTCTTTTCCCACTTTTAATGTTGCAAGTGCATGTTTTAAAATACCATACATCATGATATCATATGTGATATAACCCCGGTGATATAGATATATATTTATATTTGTTTATCGGCGTTGAAAATCAGCCAACATTTCCTGTAACATCCTCGTCTGAAATCACAGCTCAGAGAAATCTGATCGGTGGACTGGACGAGGCGCTCGAGGATCTAAATTCATGTAATGTTAACAACAGTGTTATGACGCTCGATAATTACGATACCGACACTTTTATTTAATTATTTTCAGAATGATCACGAATTGTGTATTTGTACATTTTTCTTACATTGTCATCTTGGACATTTGCGCATATTCTGCTGCGAATCTTCACTCCCACTTTTTCCTCTGCTGTGTGATTCTGGGATTTGAGTCCGTGTGAGTGAAGTCCGCTGAAAACACTGTGTGGAAATGTTGTTATTGATGAAACATGAAGCACTGATGCAGCCTTTGGACGAGAGGTGGCTATATTATCATTTTGCAACTGAAACTAGGGCGTGAAATAAAGCCTGCTCATCACACACCACATCTTTGCACGCACAGGGCAGAGACTGGGAGGATGCGTGCACTGGTGCCTTTTCCACATCAAGTCTCCTATTAAAAACTACATGTTCAGTATCATGCCCGTCAGATAAATACACCCTGCTCTCCTTGCACAACTGCCTCTGGGAAACAATTCAATTTCACTCCCAGTCTGCAAAGTGACAGCTGCACAGCCCGCGCCAACTGTGCGCTATTGATAATACAAGGCTCATTTTTATTATTTCTATCCGAGCAGTAGATTTTCGTATTTCTGTCATAACATCAAAGCACATCCAGGTCTGCAAACAGTCGCGTTTTATCACCGTGAATCCGTAAGAAAAAGTCGCAAAGATCTGCCCGAAACAGAAAGTAGGAGCGTGCAGTGGCTCACTTACACTATTTGGCTGAAATAATATTGCTTTTGTGCAAAGCGTCCAACAAGCTGTGCGCCCCTTTACGCGCAGAGTTGGGCTGCAGTGCTCCTCAGAATGCTATTTAACCCCAAATTCACAAGTAAACACGAGAGTCGTGTCCAGTCAGCCACCTTGGACAAACATTGACCATCAATTCTCAGTCAATTGTCTGTCTCCGTGGATTCAGGCGGGGACCAGAGTCGCCGTGGCGGATCTCAAAGTCCTTGAGGGCGTCCCTGCAGGGCGGGTCATCACAAAAGAAGCAGTATTAGGCCCCATACACAGATTGTGACAATATGCTCTCCTCCTCCAACATCAATGCGTCTGCCAAGTGGTCAAATCTGTCTCTATCCTTCAAATGGTGTGTTTGTAACATTTAAAAATAGTGATGGACTTGTTGGTCACTGTTTACGGAAGCCTGTATCAAGTGTGTGTGTGTGTGTGTGTTTTGGAGCTTGAAATAATCAGAGAATGCCTTAGGGCTCGTATTGGGAGCCTCTGTAAGCATTAACCTCAATTGAATACTCATGCATGCAAGTATAAGTGAGGAGCCACTGTTGACATGTTGGGCAGGTTTCGCTCACTGCAGTTCAATTGTGGTCTATCATGATGTGAGTTATAGTATCACAGTGCCCTGTTCATCTTAGATTTGGACTGATGACAAGGTTTTGTCCTAGAGAAGCTACTCTAACACCTGTGGGTGTCAAAATATGTGTACATGTACCCACTCGTGTTTTTTCCATGCGGGGAAGATGCACAATATATTCAACATATATGTTTCCTGTTATTGATTTGCTAAAGAAAAACTAATGTGATATTTCTTGATCCGCTACTGCAGCATCTGACTGAATGACATATAGCTAACCCTTTACAAGCATAAGCTCCACGGTGCTTCTTTCCAGCAGCCTCCGCGGGGCCTTCCTTCCCTCTCTTTGTGTGACTGAGGTCAGGCCTGTGTCAATTACTGGGGCTTATTCTTCTTTAAACACTCGGCCCCATTAGCAGCACATTTCAATTTAGCGGAAGGTGTCATCAAATAGGAAGCAGTGTTGACACGGCGGCAGCCTCTCAGTCTCTGCGGCCGGGCCGGGCTTCATTAGCTAAGCAAGTAGAGAATGGTCAATACACTATATAAACTTTTACAGGGTTAGGGCTCTCAGGGAGTCCGAGAGGCTATAAAAAGGTCTGAGCCGAGCTGACACCGCTGATTGATGAAGCCAACTTTGTCAGCGCTTCCCTTTTATACATCGACAGAGATCACGCATATCAAAATCAAAAGGGGCAGGGTATGTGACGGGACAGGCTCTAAAATGTCTCCCCTCCACGTGTGTGGGTGGCTGGCTGCCGACAGGTCAGGGTGACAGCTCGTGTCTTAAACTTGTCTGATATGTAAAAGCATCATGCTGTAAACACTCCACACAATTTGCAGGAGGAGGATGTAAAATACCGTGTTGTGAGACATTAGCTTAAAAGCAGCTCTTTTCATTTGGTGAACATATAACTTGCAACAAAAGACATCTGATTTTATGTCTTTTGTTGTGACTCTTAACTCCCTTTGCAAAACTTCAAATAATATCAATGAAGAAAACTGCATTAAGGTCATGGGTTATAAAGCCCCAATGCCCCAACTCCACACAACAGCCATGCTGTGTAGGTTCATTAAGCAAAGCTTCAAAGACATTCCTGGAATTGATCACGGAGCTGCAAGTGATGTAATGTATGCTGTCCTGTTTATTTGCAGATTGTTAATGATAAGCAAGGACAGACTTGGTGGCACCGCTCCTGAATGGAGGAGATTGTCTGGTGAGAGTCGTCAGCCCTAACACGACGTGATAGGGAAAGGAAACATCACAAGATTCGTATATTCAACTAATGACTCCAGACTTCATTATGGACATCTCCACAGAAGGGGGAGATGTTCAATAACGACTTTCTAAATGCAAACCGTTTACGTCAAGGACTTAGGTGGGGCTAAAAGTGATCGGCTACAGTTATATTGCCCGAAAAAGGGTGCGGATTTTAAAATGCACTTTTCAGAATCACACGCATGTTTTAGTCAATTGGCTGCAGGAATGATAAAAGTCTTTACCTGTTGATGAATTGTCCCTGTCAGGCATTCTTAGTCAAGTCAACCCTTGCTCTCATCAATTCCTGCAGCGGCAAGTTATAGGTATTGATGAAAAACAATTTTAGTTAATTAGGGGATGTGCTTATTGACGGCGGCCCATTGACTACAGATTGACAAGGAAAGTGGCAGCGTGCTGGGGGGACATTTGCTCCCGTGGTTGAGGTTGTTCATCAGCAGTGATGCAAGCTCATGGCTTTTAACTTAGCAGTTAAAGGAAGAGGGAAATTAAAAGGTGAAGAATGGCATGTTTAGCTTTTGATCCATTATCTAAATAAGGAAACATAGTTGCTAAGAGGCTTTATCTCTGTGAACAACACGCAGAGATATGATACAGTTTAAAAACAAGTTGATTCATTCATAAAATTCTATTCGAAATGAGTGTCACAGATATAAACTCAGAATATTTTGAAAATGTACCATGATCATAAACCTGACCCAAAATGTAATTATTTTATATATGCACAAGGTTATATACATTAAGTTATTTTACAAAACAGGTTTTTTAAATTGGAAGAGTTGTTGATGAAATGAAGCTGTTGTTGTTGCATTGTCAGGAGCAGAGGCCCAGTAAACACCTGCCTAATCGTCCCTGTTAAAACAGGCTCTGCTCATTATCGCCTGTTGCCGCAGAATAGACTGAGGGCCGAACAGCTGCTTTACAAAGGTGGATTTGCACGCAGCACTTCTAGGCCGGTGTACAGGCATGCATCACCTGTAGAGCACAATGCAGAGGATTCGTCTGCTCGGCCCCGTAAACAGCCGCCCGGCTTTCACGGCAGCTACGAGCTGTGCGATCAAGATGCTCGTGGTAAATGCCTCAGATGTGGACCATGTGTCAGAAGTCTTTAGCTTGCCTTACGTGCCACCACTCGGCCACACGAGAGATAAGCATCTCTCCCCTTTTCTATTCTGAGCACTTGCGAATCTTCCAGAGAACCGTTTTGCATGCAAAAAAGCAAACAACAGAAAATGGGAAGCAGAAGAATCCTCAGGTTATTTGTCATCAAGTTAGCGCAGTATAAATACGTTCCTGCCCTGGTTGGAAGAAGGCACTGGTGAGGGATAATTTGGGGTTTGAATCAAAAAGGGGTTTGGGTTTGCAGAGTGCAGTGGGCATACAGGGAGGTGCCCTAATGTGGGTATCTGCTGTCCATTTAGCTTCCCCGCCATTGGCACCGGCTTTGCACTGCTTCAACTTTACGGTCTCGCAAAGTAACAAGGTTTTGCCACTGAGCCCAAACTCAAGACCCAGTGCTTTTAAGAGGAGCATGGTATAAAGCGGTGCATTCCTCCACCGAGGGAATCTTGGGCTAAGGGGTTAGGGTGGCTTCTCTCCAGAGGTTAAGTGGGATAAGTGTGTGGCTCATGTCAACCCCACTACCCCCCCAATAGTTTCTGGAAAATTTGCAATGGGGTCAGATTGGATTACTTGTGTTTTGGTATTTACATGGAGACAGAGGGCTTTGAAATGGAAAACCATAGGCGGAAAAGCAAGTGCCACGCAGTCTGAGAGGCTGGGTAAGAGAAACCAGTGCTGATTTCCACTGATGGGACGGTTGAATACATGTCTTTTATGTCTCTCCGCCCCCACAATCCCAGTTTGTACCGGGGAGTGGTGATTGGGGTAAATGGATCAAGTGCAATGCCAATCTTTAAAAGTAAATCCACGCTAAGAGCCATGATAGACATTCGGTAGGAAATAAGGAGGTTTCAAGGCTTTGTGCTTATACGCTCACAGAGCTTGGCCTGTGGGGACTGTGGCTTCAAGGGAGCTCCTTAAATGCAGTTAAGGAATTTTGCAGCACAGTTATGCTACATAAACAGCAGTACACCCATCCCCAAATGACCTTGTAAAAAGTCACTGAGGTGTCAGATCCCCTCGGGGTATAGCAGCCAGGTCCTTCTGGATTAGTGCCTCGGGTAGGCCCTCATTTTTCTTGTTGGACCTCATCGCAGACCTGCTTGGAGAAGTGATTTCAGCAGCATACTCCAGCCACTCCCTACAGGTGCTGTGTGCAGGTCTGAGCCCATAATCCACCTATTCCAGTGCGGATTTCACTGAACCTTGTCCCAGTAGGTTTCTGTTTGACTGTGTTCAGGTGAAGCAGCGGAGGAATAAAAGAGAAGCAAACCCTAATGAAGCAAGAATCTTTTCTTTGTTTTACATATTTCATCACCTATGACAGTAGCTGTAAACATGTGCTGGACTTTATCAAGAGGTACCTAATAATTTGAGCACCTTCAGAAAACTTTGAGGAATTAAATTCTTCTTTACTAATTTAACATTTGATGGAAAATCCAAGTTACTTTTAAATACAGCAATCCCAGCATGTGCTATATATAAGGGAGTGTAGGTGAATGTTTATTCTGCATGGGGGAAAAATTCTTAAAACTTAATTCACGTAATTGTCATATTCTTCTCACTGTTTCTGTTAAAACAGAAAAAAAAGTGTATTTTCTGGTCCTTTTTGATGGACTCCAAAACATTTTAAATGTGAATTGTCTCACTTGCGCAGATGCTGCTTGAAGCTTAAAATCTGTATTTAATTTTTTTCCCATGCACACTAATAAATACGTGCAACAGGTGTTAAATGTTTATGGCGAATACTTTCGTAGAGGATTCTCTTCATGTGCGTAAAACCTTTGCGCCCTGTCACAAATGTTTCTGTAACTTCTCCGGGCTCCTGTTCCGCCCCCCCCTCTCTGCTCCTGCTGAAACTTGACCTCCAGTTTCTGGGTGAATTAACGGTTTTGTCAGTAGCGAGAACAACAATTTGAAGTGTATGCGGCAAGCTCAAGCGGCGGCAAAGTTGAGTGCGGTCAATTGAATCTCCCACATGCTTCTCTGTCTGCGCAAAAGATGGACCCCTCTATTAAGAGTTAAAGCCATTACGCCTTGTTAATGTTTGCACAAAACTCGTGAGTCCTACGTGAAGATGTTTGGAGAAGGTTTTTACATTTTTTTTCCAGGAATAGAATAACCAAAAAAAAAGAAGATAATTGAATGAATGCTGTTTTTTGGAAATACTTTTACACTTTTAAGAATAATTCATTAACCTTTTTCTCTGCAGACACTTTTTCACTTACAAAATTAAAGTATAATTTAATTTTGCAACTTTGAGGAAAAATATATTTGAATCTATCCATTTGTTGCAGAAATGTAAATTTCAATGCTGGACTTAAATCTGAATTTGAACCAGCAAATTAATAATGTTTGAATTGCCTTTGTGTTTACACTGGAGGCAGATTAACTTGAAGTTAAGTCTCTTTGCTTTGTGTTGTGCGTCAACAGGTTTATGTGGGTTGGTGCACACATATATGAATGGGGTGTGTTCATTTAAAAAAAAAATAATAAAAAAAATACTCTACTGTATTTCCAGTTCGCCTAATAGTCTATTATGTTTGACATAAAACTACCAGTTCGCCATTTTATACTCTGCACTCAGCTATGTCCGCAGAAGTGGAATAAAAAACCTCTTTCTTTAGATCCATTATGAGTTAAAGACAGATTTGAACCCACCTTTTTTCCTTTCATTTTTTATTAACTGTTTGCCCTCTCTGGTTTTTTTTAATGTTTAAATTGCAAGTCATCAGAGACTTGTGACATTTTGAAATACGAGAGCACGGTCGCATTTACTAAGTCAGACAATACACGAAAACCACATGAAAATCAAAATAAGTATGATGCGGTTAGGAGCCGTGCTTTCATTTGCTGAAGTACAGATGTTTTGCATAAGAGACATTTTTGGAAGGGGGTAATGATGGGGAGTATTTGAACGTAAGTTGAACCTGGTTGGCTTAACTCAGCCTATAGGATTTTACAGTAAACTGGAATAAAGCACGAAAGAGGCGGAATCTGTGCAACAGTTGCTTGAAGTAGTCCACGCATGTTTTCCGACGTAAAAAAAAAGAGGCCTGTGTCCCGTTGAAGGTCATATATGTTTATAGGCGCCTTCTTAACTTAATTTTAATCCGGTGTAACATTTAAAAGTGGATTAAGCAGGTTATTTCCACAGTAGTCGTGTGAGGATGTAGTTAAAACTCTGCGTAAAATCGCGTAAAATGAGGATTTATTTGTCAAACCTGCAGTAGATGCGCTTAACACCTGTTGCGTTTACCTCTATATGTTAATTCAATATTGGTTTTAAAGTTTGTTAATTGTGACTCATTATAAATGTTCCATTTGTGTGACTGCGCGCTGAAATCCCAACACATCCCTGCAGTGCACACCGAGTGGACACAAGCACCCACCACGCAACCAACCAATTAAAATACGATTAGGAAACATCTTAGTTTTCCAACCGAGGGCAGTGAAAAAGCCTGTAACCTTTCCTCGCTGAGGTCATCCACCTAATAAGATCCATTGCCTATAGTGAAGCCGCAGACCTTCACAAATGCTCCTGGCGACCGAGTGTGGCCCCAGAGACCTTTGGCATACATGGCGGTTTAATTGGTCACTGTATTTATGAATAAGGTGGGATTCCAGTTAATTAGTGGAGAAGTGAATATGATTGAACATTATACGATTTGCTCCCGGCCCCCGGTTTGTTAGCGCGGATTTGGGATGGATCAGCTTTTGTGCGCGACAAATGAGAAGTGAGTAGCGTGGTGCCGATGCACAGTGTCGTTTTGTGGACTGGCGACAGTCTCGATTCATGGGAAAAACTTAAAGGAGACCCGCGTTATCACAGGACCTCATTATCTCATGTCTGCAACCATCCTTTGGGAGCAATCCCTAATCAAGAGTGGCACAGACCTACTTTGTGGAACTCTGGTATAATAGCCCCTCTCTCTCTCTCCCTCGCTCGCGCTCTCACTACAAACACACACACACACACACTTTGCGTGACGTGGGGTGCCGCATGACAATGTGGCAATGTGATCGTGGAATGGGTCTATATTCGAATCACCTTTTTGGCATGGAAAAAATGTTTGCAATAATTGCACCCGCGAGTTTTCACACATGGATGCCCAAACACTGCCATAGCTCATAGACCTACACATGAAGCGGGATTAATATGGTTATTTATTATTAATAGCAACGCTAAATGCTATATATTCTTCATAGGAATAAGGAGTTTTCCAAAAGCTTCAATGTGCCCTTTTTTTTATTATAATAAGTTTTTTAAGTTTCTTGGAAATAAGTTAAATTACTGGTTAAGTAATACAAATAGTTTTTTCATTTTACGCACGGGGCTTCACTTCTTGCTTTTCTTATTTAGTTAAATCAAATTGTTTTTTTTACTCCCCAAACCGTCACTTTTATATTGTCTGTTGTCTTTTCCTGCACAATTTAAGTGCATGACAGTGACAACACACACACATGCACACACAGACACACACACACACACACACACACACACACATACACACACACACACACACACACCTCCGGGGGGAGTTCCCTTGCCTCGCGCACACAGCCCACGAGACGGGAGAAGTGGTTCATTTACTTGACCATAAACCATTTATTTACCTTCAGGTGAGTGTCGCGGTGAGTGCGCGTGTAAAGATCGCAGGAGAGATTTACACCTGTCTCTCGTGCTCAAATAGAAGCAGCAGCCTGCAGCCTGCAGAGATGGCCGCTGGAGCCAGCTTGTCTGGGGCTCTGCTAGACAACCCCCCTCCCCTCACCACACCACCTTCACCCCCAACCCCCTCCTCCTCTTCCTCCTCCTCCTCCTCCTCCTCCTCCTCCTCCACCACCACCACTGTGGATTAAAACAACATCATAAAAAATGACCATCAACGTGCGCACTGTAAACAGATTATTCTCCTCGGCGCCTGGCGCACAAACTCAACGCTGCAAGGGCGAGACGCGCGTCCTGCAGCAGCAGCAGCAGCCATGTGTTTCCAGCAGCTACACGGTGGCTGCAGTGCTCGGTCATCCTTCTTTCTCCCCCCCAGACATTTACGCACACACACACATCTCAGGACACTTCCCGGTCATGTAAATACTGACTTCTTACAGGGAGGCTGCACAGGGAGAAGAGGAGTCACAGTCCCCACAGAGCTTATATGCGCCAGGAAAGTTTTTGTACTCTGATTCTTTAGAAAACCTAATTGGTACTAAATCTCACATGCAAGCGTGAACTTGAAAACGCCGAATGTATTCTCTCTGCGTGACCTACATTATAAATAAACTGCACACGCGCATATGGACGAGACCAACTTCACGTGACCCCTATTTTACCTGCCGCTGCGTTCCTTCTCACAACTGATGAGCGTTGTCCATTAGAAACTCTGCTTTTATGACAGTCGTTACAGTTAAGGAGGCCCATGGCTGTTTCAACATGTTGAAGTGGCCTCGCACCACTGTTGTCTCTCATTTCCCCCCCGGAGTAAGGTGCGTGCGTAAAGTCTGCTCCAGAGCCTCTCAACCTGGTGAAATCAATTCATCACATTAGGAGCAGAGACGCGTGTCATCATTTCTTCATTGCTCCATGATAATCAGCCCGGAGATCTCAATTTTCGGTCTTGTCCTGCAGCATTCTCCACGCGCTCCAGGGCCCCCCTCTCCTAACGTGGATGTGTCTACTTTCTCCTGCGTTTAAAGCGCCTGGTGGCTGTTTTCACATGCAGATAGGAGCAGGTATTAAAGCCTGTGGGTTTCAACAAGTTACCCTTTAATTAAAAGTGTTTTCATGATTTTATTCGGAGGTCATCAAGGTCCTTTTGATTTACTAAAGGTGGATTAATTAAAGTGTTGGCCACTTATATTTACAAACAGTAGTATAATAGTTAAAATACTCCCGTTTACCTATGTTGAGATAAAAATAACTCAAATTCAAAATAATACAAAGATTTCAGGGTCAAAATGTTTTGGGGGAACAAAATCAACAGGAGACCGACAAGAACAACAGCACACAATTAAAAATGTCTACTCAAAATAGAAACTCTACAAAAGCCCATGTCAGTTGCAAGGACACACAAACACACACACACACACACACACACACACACACACACACACACATTGGTAACTCTGTTGGCCTGAGAACAGTCAGGGTGTCTAGTGGTCAGCCAGTGAATTTCATGCCCTATTGATGAGAGTAAGCCCCCCGAGGGAGTTCACTCTCACACTGTTACATCGGCAGTGTGGAGGGTTCTGCCTGATTCCTACAAATTAAAGGCTGTCAACGTCCACATTAAACTCGGCTCTTCCGCCACTATCCCCGGATTTTATGTAGAATTTTCTAGTTTGTTCAATTGAGTTGTAGCTTATCTGTGTAACCTCTTTTTCTGGCCTGTCTTTTCTTGTTTTATGTGGTGACTGCTCGCACTCACAGATAGAAACGTTTGCCCCCGATGCTTTATTTTTGAAATATGGGCCTAGACACAAAATGGGTCACGGGCCCCCTTTTTAGTGGCTCTTTGTGTGACAGCGTTTGGATGAGCCTGGGTCACGGAGGCCAGAGTGATTTCATTCAAATTTGGTCTGAGGTTTACAATCGTGACTTATTGTGACCCATACAATCGTTTATTTCACTTAACGTCATTTAGATAATTTAGCTCTGGTTTGTGCCCCTCAAACGTAAAACAATGGTTTGCTTGGCTTACATTGAATCCAAAGAAAAAACTCCCGGTTCAAACACACTGAATAAGCATGATTGATTATTTGCTGAGTGAGCAGGCATAGGTCACGATTATTAGTCTCCTCTGGTAATGGAGGAGCTTTTAGCTTAAATACCGATATGTGGACCTCGCAAACTGTAAATTATCCTGGGAGCTTCAAACTTGGGTTTTGTTGTGAAATCTTCAATAACGGTTTAATAGTTCTATCAATACAAATGCATCCCTCTGTCTACTGACAGCTAATGGATAAATTCAGAAAGTACGCCCCTTCTCATTTTCTTTTTTACTTCTATCAGTGACTCATTCAATCATGCAACTCAGCCTTTGACATGTGTATGTTATTCTGAGAGGGGGAGGTTGGTGGCCCGCGTGCAGCTCAGAAAATTGTAAAAGGAAGCCTCCCATCTAGTGCGGCCATAAGGGAATACAGAGAGGGAGGCGGCAGGAGCAAATCGAGAGCGGTGATTTCCAAAATGGCTCAGCCATTGAATGACAATAGCCAGGCCCCTCGGCTTGTCTCTTTTTTTTCTTTCACAGCCGCAGACTACAAAAAAACTAACATAATAAAAGGGGGCATTGAAAATTACCAAATGTGATTTATTCTGATTTGAACAAATCACTTGTGATGTAAATATGGCAGGAGGGGGGATATCAATAGTAACCGTATTTTCTAGTTGTCTGAATTGGTGCCTTCTTTGTTCTTTGCGTTTCCTTGTGGCCAAAAACAGGGGTTTGGGGGGGGCGGGCATCCTTGAATATTGCTTCTTCCCTGTGGAATCCCTGACATTTTTGTCAGTGAGCGTATACACTGAAGTTCATATTTATTCTGGTAGATGGCATTTGTTAAAATACATCATTCAAGCTTTTTAAGGAGGAACTGAGAGAATGACACAGTTTTGGTAGAGTTTTGAAGAAATGAACTGTGTGAAATGGCCCAGAAGATGACATATAAAGACCTGGGTAACTTTAATATACTTAATTATTGTATAATTGAATATTAGTCAATGTAAATAATTTAAACACGTGTCTTAACGTTGATTATTGTCACTGAATTAGATTAATATGCTAAACAATTTAGAGCAGAAGAGAGTTTTCTCCACGTCACGTAATTTCTTCACTGGCAGTACTTTTTTAAATGCTACACGACATTTTGTCCAATTTCTTATTTTCGGTGAATCCAGTGTCGGTGTTTCCACTTCAACAATGTTTTCATCATTCCTCTAATATACGGCAGAGTCGGTGAGCAGCCCTACATATTCTCTCATCCGTCAAGGAAGATGGGAGGGGGGGGGAGAGATTTTTTCAATAAATAATTCACCACTGATAGCCAGCCCTAATGCTTACATGAACAAATCTCTCAGTTACAGCCATCTTGGGAGTAAGCCAGTCCGAGAGCATACTTAATAAACAAATACAGGGCCTGACAGGCTCTGGTTTCACCGATGTCTCTCTGAGAGGAGAGTATTTGAAGACAGTCGGTGAAAGGACATCCTTTCCGCGGGTGAAGGTTTAGGGGTCAGGTGTGGGTTATTGCTGCAGTGGTCTCGTTGTATTGTTACGGCTGATCCTCTGGATGGATTTATTGTCTGTTTTACACGAGGCGTAATTTCAATCCCCCAAAATGTTTACGATCTGTCACCGTTTAGCAGGAGTTAAATTACAAAGGATTGTGTTGAAACAATGCTTAAAATACTAATGAAGAAATAATCTCATTAATGGACACGGGAATATCTCATCTGTGCGGAGGTATCAGCTCTTTGATCATTTTTGCCCTTTGTGTCCACTGCTCAGACCAGGGCTGAGTCAGTATATCACAGCCTTATATCGACCACATGTTTGCTGGGACTAGAAACACGATCCAGACATGACTCCTCCAACCCAGCCCTTTGGGTAAAGTATGTGTGTGTGTGTGTGTCTGTGTGTGTGTGTGTGTGTGTCTGTGCAACATCTTCTCACGGAAGTGTTCTTGTCATACATTACAAGCAGACACCACCTTATTTTTTTTGTAGCACTACAATGGATTTGTTTTCAGTATTTGGGGCTTATGGTTATCATCATTTTTTTTTTTTTGGCCCATGGGTTAATTTCCGCTACATCCTGCTTGAGCCAACATGGTCCACAACAGTTTGTTCATTAGGTATAGACAGAAAACATGGCATTTATGATTTTTTTTTACAAATAGGTACAAATTTGCTGTGTGTGTGTGTGTGTGTGCACATCAGGTCTGTGAGTGGACATGGTCGTTGGCCAGCTATGTTGCTTCTCTGTGCGTCTGCTTCAAGAGTATCTCCATGAAATATTCAAGGTCCAGTGAAAATTGATCTGCTCCTCCGAAGTCTGTTTCTCTTTCCCTCTCTCTCTCCCTCGTTCTCTCTCTCTCTCTGACCAGATCCCCGTGGAGCTGCCTCGAAGAAGGATGCTAATATCACATATCAGTTAGATGACCAAGTTCAGGGCCTGCACAACTGCTGCAGCTCCAGCGCCGGAGCTTGGATCAATGGAATACTGCTGGGGATACACTGGACCACACCCACATACTGATTAGTCCCTCTGATTGGATATCACATGGATGTCTTGACCACTGCCATGGCTTTCATGCAAATTGATAAAGGTAATTTAAGTCCCTTAAAGAGAAATTTGATTTGCGTTAAGAGGCTCTGCTACTTTTCCCTTAATGTAAAAATGGTTGTGATTAATAGCCTGGGAGAAATATTATCAAGTGTAACGGTTTAATGTATCTCCTCAACTCAATTAGTGGTGCTGCTGTTTGTCATCTGAGTTTATTTTAGGCAAGGGAAAGCTGATGTCTTCCATATACCCTCCACTAGAAATTGAAAGCTCTCCTTGACTTTAGTCTTTTACCATGAATCTGAAAATACAGCCTCAAAATACACACACACAGAAACTAAAATGTTATCAGCAAACAATCCCCGCTATACCATTGTGTCCACCTACCCTGGCTGTGGCTGTTACGAGCTCCCCTAAATGTCTGCGACACTCCACCTCACCTTCTCTAGAGCGGCACAGCTCTGCAACCTGACTAAAGGAAAAACAATCTGCGGAAGCGGGGAACAATCCTAGTCAGGCTCCAGCAGGCTGCCATAAAACCGAGGGGCTGCCTCTCCAGCCTCTCCCTCATGCCTTCAGCTCTAAGTCTATGGGCTGATGAAAGATCAATGGGCCGACCGGGCAGCCGCTGCTGTGCCTGCTGTCCGCCACTGCACCGGGAAGCGAGCCAATTACAAAACACCAGAGGAAAAAAATGGGAAAAGCCTCAGTCTTTATGAATGCAAACTGACTGATTAGTGAAATTGTTGTGTGTGTGAGTGTGAGTGTGTGTGTGTGAGTGTGTGGGTGTGTGTGTGTGTGTGTGTGTGTGTGTGTGTGTGTGTGTGTGTGTGTGTGTGTGTGTGTGTGTGCGTATTCCCTTTATCTCATCTGTGCTGTGTCCAGCCTCGTTGCAGCACCTAGACTTACTGTTTGAGAAATGTTGAACGTTTCCAGCCCGTGGATCATATTCCAAACTCATTTTAACCCCGATCTCTCCCTACACCCCCCCACCTTCCCTATACCTCACCCTCTTAAACACCCCTTTAACCCTTCGCCCCCCGCCTCCAGGAGCCTCGCTCCAGATCTGTACCAGCTAACCAGCCCTCTGGATCTCCAGCCGGAGTAATGGGGGTTGGCGCTGGGGCTTGGTGCAAACACGCAGCAGCAGACAAACAAATCATGTTAAGTCTCTGCTGCCACGGCTGGCAACACACTCAAAGGGGAGCCGGTGCCCTGCCAGGGAGGAGGGTGCACCCATTTTCCCAGGGAGGGGGTGAGGGCGAGGGTGAACACGAGGGAGGGCGGCGTGGAGGGGGAGGCCTGGTCCTTATCGAGCCCGGATCACAGACACCTCTGCCCCTCCTGGTAGGAATGCACACGGGCCCTGTGGGAGGAGAGAGGGAGAAGAGAGAAGGAGGAGGAAACGAGCAGACATGAAGAGGGGAAGTAAAAAAAGGAGAAGAAAAGGGCGAGCGAGGGAAAGTGAGAGACCAAATGAAGGCAGGAGACGGAAGCCAGGAGAGAGAGAGGGAGAGAGAGGGAGAGAAAGACCTGCCCGGCTTAACAGAGCACACCGACAAAAACACAGCAATCGCAGCACTCAACACACTCTCACTGGGTTGAGAGCACCAGTGGGAGAGCACATAGGAAAACAAACTGGGGCATTAGGCCGCTCACCATCCTCACCATGCTGCTGTGGGTCTCATTACCTCGGTTCAATCACAGCTCTAATGCAACGTGTGTCACTGATGACGGACAACCAGACATCAGCAAGCCAGCGATGTGGTCACACCTTACAGACGTGTTAAACTCCAGAGTCATTCAGACGTCCTCGTTCTCAGGTTGATCTTTTTGTACTTTGTCGTTTTTCAAAATTAAACTCTTGCTCCGTTTCAAATCGTCAACGCTTACCGAGGAGGCCTTAGTGTGTGTTCCCCCCCCCCCCCCGCGAAGACAATCATAGAAAGCGAGCTGATAAAATATCGAGATCCTCAATTATCGGATTGTGTGATATTTCCGCAGCGTCTCCTGGGACGGAGACATTTCCCCTTAAAGCCCATGGAGAGTTACTGTAATTGTGATCTTAACGTGACATTCCTTCCTGCTGGCTGCGAGCTCTCTGCGGTCGTGTGTCGGGAGGCAAAGAACAGCTCCTGTCAGGTGCAGATTGGGGTTCAGGGGTTCATTCGCAGTTCACGCCATAGCATTCCATGCGATCTTTGCATTTCCATACACCCTCACTCTCGTCCCCCTCCTTTGCTTTATCGTACAGTTCCGAAATATCTACAAACAGTTGTTCCTTCCCTGTTGACATAATTTGCCCTTCAGTTAGAAATGTGGGGAGCTTTGACATGCTGTATACTCTGCATGCTTTGCCGAGCACCCGGGAGCCATGACGGAGATCTGAGCCACAGCACAATGTATGCACTGTAACTCCTGTGTGCTGCTCCCCAAGTGTCTCTGAAAAGCTGCGATGTGCAAGAAAAACATACAAACACAAACTCCTCCGACAAACGTGAGACCAGAGCAGCTCGGAAATCAGCCTTTTTCAGACTCGAGTGAGTTGAGCGTTGCAGAAAGCCTGGTTTTATGAGCAGGTTCTTACAAAGAGACGAGACACACAGACAGACAAGTCCTTTATTCATCCAGCCAGAAAGTCAATTAAGGGATCAACACAATAATGGAATTGAATCCTGTCACATAAAGGTGCCACTCATGAATGACAGGAAAATTAGCCTATGACAATGGGTAGTTGTATCAACAAGATTAGATAAAGAACGAGAGGATTACGTTAATGGTATATTAAAAACATAGAATACTGTGCTGGAGTGATATAAATAATTGTTTTACGCGGTCAAATGGCAAAATACATTTTGAATCGGCCAAAATGTTCATGAAAATAGCTTTATGGTTTAATGTGCTCTACTTAACAAACGGTAAATATTAAATATGATAGATTTCCAATAGTCTGAATTATTCTCTGAATTACATTGAATTAAACAAGATAAATTAATAACTGTAGAATTCTATACATGTGTTTAATATATATTTTGTGTGTGTGTGTGTGTGTGCATGTGTGTGTGTGAGTATGTATATATATTTGAATTATATATATAATTATTCTAATCCTCTTGTTAAAACTGTAGTAATTCTTAAAACTGAATATATACATATGTTTGTGTGTGTATTATATTAACAAGGTACAATTGTTTTGGAACAACCTATAACAATGCTTGTACTTGTTTAGGTTTGATATCCATTGAAATCTGCTCTGTTGCTGATAGAGTTATAAAAAGCATCTCGGTGTAATCCAATAGAAGAAAATGTTTCTTTTCTCAGGCTTTTTATTCTATTCCCCGTCTCAGTAAAAGTGCCCGAGCCCAGTTCCATGTGTTTGTCTGATCGGAGTAGCAGCGAGGCTAACTTATTGCTAGCACATGTGACCGGGTGAGCGTGGGTTTGGGCCACGGCCTATCACACAGTATCCCCTTGCCTATCACGGTCAGCCCCCCTCAGATGGATCTCAACCTTCATTAATGCAGGCCCACGGCAAACGCTTGTCTCCACATGTTACCACACATCTGGCCTATTTTGAATGTTGTTGTTCCCCCTTCCCTCTCTTAAACCTTCTCTTCTCGTTTACCTTTTTTTTTCTTCTTTTTCTCTCCTGGTTTCCGAAAAGGGGGCGACTCACCGTCGAGTCATTTCTGGAGCAGAGGAAGTGGTGCCGGTGTTGTTGTGGCGAGGGGACTTCAAAGAGGCTGGGACATCAGTCACGAGCGAGCAGAGGGCAGAACCTGGTCATTGGCAGGGATTTGTCGTCTAATAACCCCTCTGGGGGACTTCAGGTCTAATTTCAGAGGCGCTGAAAGTAGGAGTTTGTGAACTATGCCATATCCTCAAGTCTTTGCTCTCACATGTTTTTTCCATTACACAGAAGCTAATTGTGATGATAATGGGAGAGAGTGAATAAATTCGTGTTTTTTTAAAGTTGTCATTTTTCTCCAGATTTGAATCTCCCTGAACATTAGCGGATTCTGACGTGCTGTAAGTAAACATTGTTCAGCTACGTCCTTACTTTCATAAATTAAACCACACGACTTAGTCTAACCTGGTGATGATGTCATCCAGGGATAACCCATCGGGTAATACAGCTGGGCAGTAACTCCAGTTCACTTACATATTGATGTCTCCCTCTCCTTGTCTCTCCATCAGCAATATATTTAATGGTCACATTCGGTGCTTATTCAGCACAAGAAAACCGAGAGCAAGGTAAACATGCCAACTTGAGAGCGCAAGACATTAGTCTCGTAGCTTGAAATAACTGGCCTGCATTTAATGAGACGTACGTAAGCTGAGGGGGGGGGGGGGGGGGGGGGGGACATTTGTTTTGTTCCTGACCGCATGTGCCGCATTAACTGGGAGAACGGTGAAGTTCCCTGACGTCGGGGCGGCGCCGTGTTCCAACAGCCATCGATACAAGCTCGTGATCTGTAGCCGTTGTCAGTCGGGAGGTCGTTAAAAGAAAATGCACATTTAATGGCTTGATCCATTGTGATTGGAGTGGTTAACTGATGATCTGGTTGTAAATTTCTGTCTCATGGCTGTCACTGTCCCTCCTCCCCTCCTTTCATCGTTCTCTCCGTTTATCCTGTCTGCCCTCGCTCAACCCTTCGCTCTCCGTGTTCTCTAACTAGAATTTGTGTCTCTCGCTCCCCGTGATCCGTCCCCTCTCTTATCGATTGGAAAGTGAAACGCAGTGGCGATCTTGAAACGTTCACAGTTGAAACCCATCTAATTGCCCAGTTGAAATCCATCTCGTGAAATTATTCACAGTGATTTGCGGGGAACCGTTTGTACTGGCTGCCAACCAACACCCCAGCCTCGGAGAACGCCAGATTGACGTGACGCTGGGATGCCGCCGCTGGGGCAGATGTGCCGCCTAATCGCAGCTCCCGCCATGCGGAAACTATTCTTTTCAGACCATTTCAAAGCATCTGTGATAGGTGTCAGTGCGAGGTTAAACCAACTTGGAAATGCAAGTCCTGCTTCCAGTCCTCACCGCTGAATGGATCGCAGAGGGCAGTGTGCCCTCGGAGGAGAAGAGGTGAAAAGTATCAAGAGTATCACAAGCATACTCATGGCTCACAATGGTTCGCTAGTGTCTGCTTCACCTTTGACATGACGGAAAGAATTAAGAAAACTAGGTTGTATTCCAAATTGTGAAAATCATTTTGACCTCAGTGGTTCTTGGTAAAAGACTCTAGCTTGAAACCATATGCCAGTAGTTCATTTTTTAAATTGCAAAATGGGTCTAATCCTGTTAACGGTTAAACGTAGGCGAGGACAGAAAACAGAGAACAGAGCGTATTACTCTGTCTTGAGCCGATTTGAATGCTTTCTGGGAAGGTATTGATTTAGTCAATTGCAGTAGTTAATGGTGTCTGTAGATGCTAATTGAAACCTAGAAAAGAAAGTATAAGGTTTCATGCAGCAATAACAGAGTAAGCTAAACAGCGGTGAATGATGTGCTTCTAGTAAAACAGCAGCTGCAGTTTAAAGGCTGAAATCAATGGTGTCTTCACAGAGACACCGAATCGGTGAGTGGTGAGAGAAGAGCACAGGGGCTTCATCAGTGGACAGACCCGATTGTCCATTTCTGGAAAGTTTTCTGTCTCTGGCCACATTACATCTGTTCCTTTTAGCAGCGGTAAGCTTATTAAGATAAGAGCCTTGTCTTGCATGTGTGGTGAACACAAGCTGCACAGTGAGTTGGTAAACAATCTCCTCAGTCCCTAAATCTGTCGGTAATGAGCTCTAATGATCTGTGAGAATTTGTTTTGGACAATTGAAGCAGTTTTGGCTCAGGTCCTGCTGAATTTCTTGCTAATGTTGTCCCCCTTGTTTGACTGTAAGCAAGATTACGTATTAACCTTTGGATGGATGGAAGCTCGGCGAAGGGATGAGGTTTGTGTCAGGGAAGAACCCATTTAATTTTGGAGAGGATCTGGATCAGGGGGCTTTCTTCTTCAGTCTTTAACGTTGTGAGATTTTCAACATTTTCCTCAATTCCTCAGAGAACAATGTATCTTGATGAATACATTTAGAGGGACTGATATTTATGAGTGTGTACAATTTGGTGTGGATCCAAGTAAAAGAGAAAATCTGGATCTACTAAATTTAAACTCTATTCTAGTCTTTGTCTTTTTCAATGTTTTTGTTCTATCCTGTCACATTTGTCTTCCATAGTTTGTCATAATTAATACGACAATATTATTTATGCTTATTCAACCCAATTATAGTTTTGTTGCTTTTTGTGAGAAGACCCATAAGACTCGTACTTGCATTGAGTGTTGCGTGTTGTCCTTTTTTTGTGTATGTGTATTCATACATATACTGTATAGGTGTGTGTGTGTGTGTTGGTGTGTGTGTGTGAGGCGGCGTGCAGCCCTGTCTGGCCGGCCATGGCCACATCTGTTTGTCATGTTAGCACTTAAGCGCC
Source organism: Pleuronectes platessa (assembly GCF_947347685.1). Taxonomy (NCBI): domain Eukaryota; kingdom Metazoa; phylum Chordata; class Actinopteri; order Pleuronectiformes; family Pleuronectidae; genus Pleuronectes; species Pleuronectes platessa. The sequence goes on along the minus strand of NC_070644.1, from coordinate 12,640,721 downwards.
TGCTGGAGCCACGATCCTAAGTGGAGACAGAGTCCTCTCTCCCACTCTCTCCATCCTCCCTTTCTCCTAATTACATTTGTTCATTAATCCATTTTCTGCCCACTTCTCTTTCTTGTTTATGTTCTTGCTCCGCTGGGCTTTTGCCTCCTCGGACCGGCAGACAGTGACCTTTAAGGAGATGCCAAAAGACTCTGTAAGACAATGTTACCCCTTCACCCTTTCACCACACGTGCACATAGACTTGTGCACACACACACACACACACACACACACACACACTTCCACCCACCCACGCACCCAGTCCCGTCTTGGCCCCTCAGTATCCCCTCAGGCCATCTCCTTCAGAGAGGCTAATGGAGTTAGCCTAATGTCTGCACAGCGCCAGTCATAAAACTGATTTGAGGCTAAAGGCTTGGTGCCGAGACCACCACTCTGCCTACAAAAAGGAGAGATGTGAGTGAGATGTTAAAAGAGAGCGAGTGTATCTTTAGAGGCAGAGAGGTTGGGGTGGCGGTGGCGGCAGTACGGGGCAGGCTGGCGTAACTAAGGCAACTGCAGACAATCTAATTGGTATTGACATCCTTGTCTCGGAGGAAATTTGACATCTAAGGGCAAATCATTCTATTTAGTCTGTTTAGTCGCCTGAATAGTCTCCAAGGCGGGGCCTGAGGAGCACAATCACGCTGGAGCGTTGTTCTGGTCCTCATATCTGGGCCAGCTCTGCCACGCAGCAATCGATCCTAATCCGATCGGGGGAGGGGAGCAGGATAAGCGGCACGGGGAGAAAAAAATGAAAATAAAATCAAAAGCTCTGTTGGGGTAATATTTAACAAGAGGGAGTACAATTGGTCTGTGCCGGGGCGGCAGGCTGTAATGCACTTGTGCTGCTGTAGCATGGTTAATGTATAGAAAAGCTCGGGAGTAATGGCTCTTCAGCCAAGGTGGCCGGGCTTCAAAGAAATCTGCTTGTTTAGCTAAAAGACCGGCAGGCTGGGCCGCCAAAGACCTTCATTCTGTTAGAGCATCAAATATGGCCCCCGCTCAGGACACACAGACACCCTGATTTTATTATCCTCACTCCCCTGAGAAACTCATCTCATCCCTCTTTTTGTTTGTGTGACTGACCATCAACGTGAGAGGCTGAAGTGGTGCTGTCCATCAGACGGCACACACGCTGCCTTTTCCCAGGTCAAAGAGGGGAAAAGGTATCTGTGGTGTCTTCACACTCCGACAGCAGTGGCAGTGGTGGTGGAGGCAACATTTAATAATGCACCAAACTCACCGGACAAGTTATATAATAGCTTATTTGTTAAAACAACTTTTTTATTGTATCTCAAGCTGTTTTTTGGAGATCACATCCCTTCTGTTTACAGCTCATCCACAAACTCTCTCGAGATCTTTATCGGTGTCTTCTTTGTGTATAGCATCGCTTTTTTCCCCCTGAGATATTTGTTTTTATTTAGTTTCAAATTTTTTTTTTTACATCTGTCATGTGTTAGAAGCATCATCAATCCCCTGCTCTGTTCTCTCATCGGATTCTACCGTCTTTATGCAGACGCTTTACTGAAGGGCCAGGCGGAGAAAGTCTTCAGATAATTCGGAGCCTCTCACTCAGACATTTGCGTCCACACGTGCACTTCCTCTGGAGAATGTATGTAAAATCTCTTGAGTTCAGTGCATTTCTGAAAGCAGCTTTATTGTGTTCTGTTCTGTGTCTGTATCCCTAAAAGCAAAGCCTTTTCTAAAACAACATTCATACAATAAACTCCACATCAGAAATGTGTACAAGATGAAAGTATAGGTTCAGGGTTATCTTTATGGCATCTGAAGTACAAAGTCCTTTCCCCAGAATACAGTCCCCATATAATCTTTACATTCTCACTTTATTCTTTGGCCTTGTTGCATGCGTATGTGACTGCCAGCAAAGTGTGCGTCTGACATGTGTATGTACCAGGGAGGACTCGTACATCCAGGTAATGCATCTTTTCATCATCTTCCGATCGCATCAAGATGCTTCTCCTCTCAGCAGAGGCTCAAAGGAAGGTCGACACATTGCTAATAAGCTCCACACAAGTTCACTGAAGAAGCCCATGGTCGATATAGACCGAAAAATCTGGTAAATGGACCTTGAGATTTGAATATTTTATTACTTCACATTGAATATAAGTCAATCTGACGTTATCTGTCACGGCGACACAGCGACAGGACTGTGTGTGTGTCTACAAAGATGAGAAGATGGAGAAGCATTTTCCTTTTTTAAATTTAAATGTCTCTTTTTCTTATATTGACAAATATATCTGAGTTAGGTTTAGGGTTACTGGGTTTAAATTTCTTAAAGGTCTACCATTACAGTTGGTCAGAGTTTAAGTGAGGTTGATAATTAGATTGAAACAATATGGTTAGGTTTAAGTGGGTAATTTAGCAGTTTGGGACTAATGAAGTACAAGTTGCCTGAAGATTAAATTCATTCAAAGAATGTAGAAGTTAAGTTGTGCATGTGCGTGTCCTGCTCAGCCTAAACAGTAATGGAGGTTAGGCTACAGTTGGAGTGAATCTGTGTCCACGTGCACGTGTGTATGTGTGTCTCGGTGAGACAGAGAGTGTCTGAGTGTCTGTGTAAGTATGTGATGAGGGCGTATTGAGCTGATGGCTCCAGATATCAGTCCCAGATACTTAAGTCGTAAAAGTGTGTCTCTGAGCCCCGTGGCTGTGCAGACCCTGGTGCCTGATGTTATCAGAGTGAAACAGTGGCCACTCTATCAGGACAGAGGAGTACAGAGGCATTCCTGTATTACTGCAGCTTTTGTCGGCCCCGCTGCGGTGATTGGGGGCTGGAATGGAGCGCGCTGCAGGAGTGCACTTACAGGGGAGTCGGGGAGTGGTGTGGGAAGTTGCCACATTACAGGACCGGGTGCTGGATTATTTACAGCGGGGTGTTTTTTAGGGCTTTGCCTTGCTGGCTTGTCAATAGCTTAACTAGACCGACGGGGTAACCAAAGGAAGCACAGAAGTCCAAATTAAGTTTTGTATTTCGATACAGCCTGATAAATCTGCAGGGCCATAACAAAGGCATCATTCACTTCTTGCAAGCTCTGTATTTCATGAATCACTGCTCACCACTGGGGTTATTCATATTATGTTGCACAAATCAAATGATATTTCTTTCCCCTGGTTCCATTTTCTGTGCAGGGCTTTGAGAGAACCTGAATTATGTGTGTGAATTGGTGGAAGACATTTATATTCTTCAAGCAAGTGAGGCTAAATCCTCATCACTTAGAGTAGCCCTCGTCAGTGTAATTCTATTGTATATATTACATTATTGGATGGACATCTGCAATAAAGCAAGGTTAGGTGGAGGTCATTGTAACAACTTTAGTTAAGGTTATTTCAGTGGAAATTTCATAGATCATATTTTTGGTTTAATAATCCTTATTAGAAAAATAACTAAAAACAATAAGAATTGAATAAATAAAGTAAAATGTAGTAAAAAGTACAATATCTCCTGAAATTTGGTGGAGAGGCAAAAAGTCAATTTGGACAGAAATACTAAAGTGCACTCCAGTGTGTGGAAGGGGAAAATGACAAAAAGCTAAATAAATAGTTTTGTAACGTCTCCATTATACCTGAGAGACTGAGGGCTGGGGGCGTTGACAAGTTCATAGACACAGATGACGAGACAAACAGTGAAGGGCGACTCGACGTCTTATGTCGTCATCACCTCCTTTCCCCCCCGTGTCCTCACTTATTCCCACTGTCTGTCTCCTCTCTGACCAGTAGCACCTTGCAGGCCTGTGTGGCTCCAGCGCCGGAGTCAAAGGTCTCGTGACAGAGACGGCGTATCGTTACAGGGGGGTATCAGCACCTCCGGGGCCTCTGTATGCCAGCAATTGTCTGTGGCCTGGATTAGTTTTTGTATCCAGTTACGGACTTTTATTCCCGTGGAGTCAAGTTCAGCATGGCACTGAGGGCCAGCAGCGCTGCTGAGAGCCCAGTGATTTATGTGTTGCTGAGTGAGAGCAGCAGGTTCAAGTCAGAGGTCTCCGGGCAGGGTAACGTGCTGTATATGTTTGTCTGTGTGTGTTTGGATTTGTGCATGAGAAAGTGCGTATGAGTCACCGCTGCCCTTTTCCAAACATAAATGGGTGTGTATGACTGAGAGGCTGCGTGAGGGCCGACCCCAAACTCTCGGCAGGGTGCCTTGGTGTGTTTGCCTTGGACAGGTTCCACTGGTGTGACTGCGAGCGTGCCGGGGAGGGTTTGGGTTCTGTCAAAATAATGACTGGCACTGAGGGGTGGGATCATCTGCGGACTGACCGCGCTGATTGGTCGAAGGGGGACACCGAATATGGCATTTTGATGATTGACTAACTTTGCGAAATTTGGAAAAATGATTCCAAATGACTGGATTAAATTTCAGTTTTTAACTCAAGCGGTCCACTTTTTAATCATGTGTTTGACTATCATGTGACTTATTCACACAAATAGTGGAAGAATACCATGTATGTGCACCAAGACCTTCAATTTCTGAAGTGAGGTCACTGCCTCCTGGTGAGGTCAGCGTTTGTTGTCTTTTTCTGAACATGGACGGGGGTCTTGTGCCAACAACAACAACCTGGTCCAATTAGTCCCATTTCAACAGTGCTGCAGTGTTATGTCCAACATTTGTTCATTGTTCGATGACCTCAGTAAAGTTAAGACATCGATTATTGTGCTTTGATTCTGACTTTAGGTTTATTTCTGTAAAAAAACGTTGGAGCATGTCACACATTTTTCTTAGATGTGTTTCAAACTTAATGATTTTCCACTTGTTGCAGGATTCCTCATTATATCTACTCTTTAGAAAAGTGAATGAAATCAAATGGTTGAAGCACAATCCGTGAGGAGGAAGCTCCTGCAACTGGACCATGAATCAATTAAGGCATGCTTAACACAGCCTGGGCTTATGCACCCTCCACCCTTCACCCCCCACCTCCCATATCCATATTCCTTTGAAATATGATGTCCCGAAGATGGAGCCATATTTATTCTCGATGGTGCGTTTTGGATCCCTGAGATATTTTAAAATGGGGGGCATCTGTCCCGTGGCCTGCTCCGCCATCTGGATGAGACTGGACAGGGAGAAGATGTTAATGCACTTCATGATGAGAAAGGAGGATGACACCTTTGACCTTCCCTAGCCTTTGACCTCTGCACCCGATATGGAGCCACTGACGCTATGGGTTTCCTATATCTAGCATATGTTGGCCAGGCCGATATGTTAAAAGAAATTCCTCATTTGCCACACAGTGTTTATATAGCCGCTCCCTCATGTTGTAAACAGCCGGGCTGCAAGAAAATAGATATTTACTTCACAGGCTTTCTATTTGATTAGAGAAAGGAAAAAATTGACATGCATATTGGATATGTTGCCGTGCTTATTGCCACAAATGCTAATGAAGAAGGAGCTGCAGATACCTGAAGTGTACACAGTGTATACAACCTAGGCTCGGAGTTGATATTTGTATGTATACAGTAGTAACTTCTGCAGTCATTCCCTTGCATGCATGCAGCAGAGATTGGGTGTGCACATTTTCTCAACCCAAAAGAGTTTCGGTTACACATCGTAGAAGCTCAGGTCCACTGCTATGTAAGGAGAGCTCGCCCTAAATCACTGCTGCATTTCCAGGAACCACCACTAGAGTTAGACGAAAGAGGAAAACGAGCCGCAGCGGTCCCCCCCTCTTGTCTGATGGTGGCTGAGACTCCTTCAGTAGTAGTTTCTCAGTACGCTGACATTTATATAGTGTTTCCCCTGGGGTGCAGCCAGGGAGCCCAAGGTGGCTGGAGTCCAGGGGCAGTGACTGGTAGAGAAGTTGAGGTGGGGGGGGGGGGGGGGGGGGGGTCGATCCCTTTTACGTGTGAAGCCAGTGTAGCTGAGCCCTTGTCAGGAGAGGACTGTGGTCAATGACAGATCACTTTTCCACACTGTGATTTAATTAGAAATTAGAGTGCACATCACCTCTGACCTCTAATCCCGCGACGCTCTTGTCATGGGAAGGAATTCTTAGCATATTTATTTGTGAATTGGGACCCGACAGTCCCCATCTAATGTAAAATAATAATACTCCAATGAAGCTGTTGTTTTGATGAGAAAATCCATGGGAATGTCAAAGAGTGGTAAGAATCGATCAATCCTGGGTGCAGCGGAGTTTATGCAGAATGTCGTTAAAAGTTTAATTAAAAAAAACAAACTGTAAATGGCATAACTTTAATGAGTTACACAGTAAGATTGAATCAAGGTCACAAGACAATTGTAAAGTGCCTGTATTTAAAAAAAGAACCCCACTTAATTATGTCTTGAATCAAATGGAAAAAGTGTGATAACAAGACGCTGTGGACGACACAAACAGATTGGAGTGGGCAGCTGAAGCCTGTGAGGAGTATTTGTCATTATTTAGTGTGTCGATGACTCAATTCAGATGAGCTGTTAAGACAAAGATGTAATAAAAGGTAGCTTTCAATCAACAACAGTAGCTCCTTCACTTCCTGCACACGTCCATCCATCGCCGAACTGATGGCTGCCTGTCCAGGATGCATTTCCAGTCATCTGGCCGGTCCTGTGTGCTAAACATTGACCTTGTGACCTCTGCTCATGACCCCTGACCTGTGATGTTGACCCCTTGTCCAGGGGGATGGGTCTCTTATATATCTCAACTGGCTGTCTGCATTGACTACCTGCCAGGCACCTGCTCTGAGAAATGAAGCCAAGGCGAATGCCTCTCTTGGGAGCCTTTTGGGCTCAGCAGACAACAAGGCCTGGCCTCAGCCCTGCATTTGAATAGGCTTTGAGTGGCCCTGGTAAACCAATCTCCCTAATTATCTATTGAAAGAACATTCTTTTTCCCTGCCCAGTCATTACCTTGATTTCAATTGCTGAAAAGTAACATGGAAGATCTAAAAAACACAGAGAGAGGGAGGGAGAGGATGTGGAGAAACATACATGCAGGCTCAAGAGACGTCTAGAATCACACAAGAAGATGTCTTCCCAATTTCATTAAGGTTAATTGTAGGTCAGAGGGAGCAGATTCCGGATGTAAAGCCACAGTACGGGTGCAGGTCAAGGCAATAAAGAGAAATTAAACATGAAAATATGACCTTATGATGCAGCAACAAAAACTGCAGTGAGGGCCGGCTCCTGTGATTGGTTTGTCCCCAAATTAATCACAATTCCCCCCCCCCCCCCCCCCCCGATGCAAATCTTGTTTTACAAACTATTTGCTTTGGTGCTCAGTAGATTTCAAGAGGGCCTTCAGTTACTTCATTAAAACACTCGCTTGAAACTTACTCAGCATTAGCTTGGGAAATGACGAATAACTTAACTGTAATAAAACCATGCAACAGGACAATGTTACACAGTGTGACTGGGTATAACCAGGCTACGATTAAAGACAAAAGACTTTGAGCATTTGGCCGTGCAGGAAGGGGTCAAAAGGTTTCTTGAGGACACCTCAGTGGCGATCACGTCATTATTGACCTTGGGGACAGCAGATGATGTAAAAATAAAGAAAAAAAAAATACATCTGGACAATGGATTCAATGTTTGTATATGTGCATGAAACAGAAACTGTGATATTCTCGGTGCTTCAGACGGGGTCATGATCCTCCTGTTTCCTCACACTGAGTTACAGGGCTGAAGTATCCTCCATAGTTCACGCATCATCCGAGATATCATGTGATCCTTGAATGATTCATGAGCCTCGCAAGATGCACATGATTGGCATGTTTTCGGCCGAGAGTTGGGTTTCCTGGTGTTATGCACCCCTGAAATGACATAGTGGAATCATTGGCGATACACACAGAGAGAGCCTGATGCCAGCGGTGTTTAATAGAGTCCTGTTATCATGGAGAGTCGCACTGGCCATGTCACAGTGGAGGGCAGGGTCTAAATATAAGGGTTATTACAGGATATACTGTATCTGATCATCGGCGGCAACGCAAGATGAATTTTGAGCCGTACGTATTTTGCTACCTCCTTATTTAACCGATCTAAATATCGGCAGAAGCAAAACAAACCACTTGAAATGGAAAAAGGAACCATTCACACTACTCTGTGAAGAGTTTTTTTTAAAACAATGAATTAAGTCTCTTTGCATCAGTTACCATGGTTAATGCTATCTACACGCTGTACCACTGGGTCAAGAGCACGGAGATAGTCACTCAAGAGGAGGCTCTTGGGGCTCTCGGGCTGTTCTCAGAAAGCACTCAAGACTTGCATGCAGTCACCATGTAGAGGAGGAGATAAGAGGGGACAGAGTTTCCCTTTGAATCTAAATTTAGGTCATGACAAGCCGCATTTGTGTTCTCACCCAGCCCCTAACGTATATATGTCTCCTGTTTTACCTATAATTCTTCTAGTGTTTGATCAACCTGCTGTATGACGCTTTGTTGGTTGAAGTGTTTTAACGTCTACTTTTGAACATAACAAGATGAAGAGGTCCAACAGTTTGACCCCTGTGGCTTCAGAGAGTCAGGAACAGATAGAACGTGATATTTACCGCAGTAACTTTCATGTTGTTTGTCGAATGCAAGTTTCTCCTTTTCGTAATTATTGCATTATTTCAGTTAAATTAATATATTTACCTTACAAAGTATAAAGTCTTTCGGCTTCTTTTCTGAGCCGTACATGTCATGACGAGCTTGTGCTGCGGCGGTTGGCAATCTCCACAAATCCTCTCAGGAAAGTCTTTGAACTCCTCGGGATGTCGGTCCATCTTAAGTTCTTTAATCTCCACTGGTCTGTCTGCTCCAGCCGCAGCACCTCTAAATCTCCTCCCATCCTCAGACTGTGAGTGGAGCCTCGACTGTCCGCACTCTGTGATCTCACCACACACACACACACACACACACACACACACACACACACACACACACACACACACACACACACATACACAACACACATACACACACACACACACACACACACACGTACACAACACACATCAAGTCCACTTTATAAGCATACGTGTCCTCTTCCGGAAAAAACTCTGAGGTTAAACTCAGATCTTTTCTTTGTGCATGTGACTGTTTGGCTTGATGAACTTTTTTTTTTAATTGTGTGTTAGATTTCATCACGTCACATGAACTCTGGAAAAAATTACCAGAAAATTTGACCTTGACATTTTCCAGAATTTGCTTTCTCACATGAGAACAATTTAGCAGGAGATTGAATGTCCGGGTCGGACGCGTTCACAACAACAGGAAGTTTTCGTGAGTTAATTAGATGTGGGGTGGCACCATGGTAGAGCATGCAGGAGGACATGATGGAAAAATTGCACTTTGGAAATCCCGGCGTTTTAACACTTTACATGGAAATAATAAGAGTTTGGACTGTACATTGGGACTTATGGTCTGCACACACTCATCTCGTGCTGCTCAGAGTTTACAGATTAGATTTTAATCCTCATCTTGCCGCTCTTATCTGAGCTCCTGTGATCTTACTGTATCAAACACCTGGTCCCACAGTGTGAATTTTAGAGGATTACTGAATCGGACCCATACTGGGAACCATCAGAGTAACACGTTCTTACTGTGGTGAGGCCTGATGGATGTTTTAATGTTCCTGGATTATTGAAATCTTTATGGAGTTTTCATCATATCCTTACTATGTATTAACTCACTAAGGTCCAACGTAAACCCTGTTTCATTGTGTATCCGTTTAATCTTCTATTCTCTGTAGACGTATCACAGATTCACATGTTCCTTTTTTTCCTGGATCTTCTTCCCCGACGCTCACACTTGAACGCGTCGCTCCGTGTCTCCTCCAAGCAAAGCTGTTGCCATATTCATATGACCACGACTCTCTTATGAACGCCTACAGTCACAGTTGATCCATAGTTACCTCTGACATCCGGTCAAGGCCCCTGACCCCCACGAGGCTGCCGGGCTTCACCAGCTGGTTGCAGTGGTCAAAATACCGAAAGCCCATCGCGACGTGGCGATGTTCTCGGCAGCTGTGACCAAACTCACAGCCCCAGTGTGGCTGCTGTCAGGAACAATAAGCACTGTGGGTTTCAGCTCTTTGCCCCTCACAGCTTCCTCTTATGGAGCCTCTGGGCCGCTGTCCTCTTCACCAACACCACTCGGCTGACATCAAACCGCTCAGGCCGAGCACACCACCCCGGCACATATAAATATTTCCTCACATTTGTACTAGCATCGTTTTTTGTGTAAAATACTCATATATGCACGCACGCATTTGGTGGTTCCAGCCGTCTCGTGCTTGAGAGTGCTTTGACTCTGCACCAGCTCCAGTAAATTCTCTGTGCAGCTTCTTCAGTCACATCATTTATCTTCCAGACCAGAACCACTTCAAGGCCCTGAGAGGGGCATGGTGCTGAGGTCAGCGGTGGGGGTGGGTTTGTGGACACGAGGGTAAAGATGAAGGGACGTGAGAGAGTGATGCGCTCACGGCCTCGAAGTTAGCAACTGCACAGGAGCGTTTCCAGGGACTTTGGGGGCCCCAGGAAAAATGAAAAGAAATTATCACAAGATATTGATGAAAGAAAAGTTCAAGTCTTAGACTTTTACTTTAAAGGACACGGAAACTAAGTTGCTATAGTTCTAACTGGTTCATAATTAGTGGCTTGACACTGTGAGAACTCTTACCATCGGCAGTGTGACAGGATTAAATACAGTGGTGGGATCTAAGAAAGTATATTTACTTAGATACTGTACTTAAGTAAATGTTTCATGTATCTGTGCTTTACTGAAGTATGGTTATTTCCAGGTACTTTCCCCTTTACTCCACTACATATCAAGAAAAAGACATGTTCATATTGGTCTTTAATTATTTTGAAAAGTAATGACTACAGAGAGTGGAATTGGTCCCCTGATCCAATCACAGCAGGTAACATTAGACTCCGCCTCCTTCAGCAACATCACTGGTGAAGAAACACATGAAACGGTTTTGACTCAGCCATAATGAGGTATTATTGTATTAGGAAATAGGGAACACTTTTACTTTCAATACTTTAGGTATATTTAAAAGTAAGTATACTTTTACTCAAGTGGAAAAGTTAATGTGGAACTTTAACTTTTACTTGAGTACATTCTTGTCTATCAATTCGCACTTATACTTTATTTAAATGCTTGAGAACTTCCTCCATCACGAGTTCGGTTTGATAATTAATCATATGATTCCTTTTGTTTTGGCTATGTGTTGATCTGTGAATCTTGTGAATGTCTTTAAAACATAGCCATGTGTCTCGGTTAGTTTGCTTTTGACATCTTGGGCAAGAGACTTGAATCCTGTTTTTACAAAATAATGAAATGATCCTGTGTCATTCAGGGAGGAAGTGTTTGGTTTAGTTGGATCTAGGAACGGATCATGTAGGCGTTTGGTTTGGTGAATTTGGATCCTTTCATTCATGAACTCGACTCCCCTCCTTCATGCCAGACTCCCAGAGGAATACAAAAAAAAAAACAGCTTCATCTTTTCCATGCTTTGTCAGAGTTCTTAGGAAATTTACTCCACCCTGGCAATATTTCAAACTGATCCACCAGGAAAAAAAAGCAAGAGAAAATCTACAAATCTAGATTAAGATTAACTTTCATGGAGCAATAAGTCAGCATTCGCCGGCTAAACACTTCCACGTACATCGCATTCCAGCAGCTGCCTCATAATAAATACATTCCAGCGGTCCCTTCAGGAGCCTGGTGTGCGAGTGTGCATGTTTCCTCTTCTCTCTCTGTGGTTTGTTCATGTTTTAGAATCGATGTGATTTATGTGAAGGAAAAAGTTTCGATCGAAAAAGCTTCTTGAGGAATCTGTGATCGTGAGATTTCCATGCTCGGTATATTTTCATACGATTCACCTTTCATGAAATATAGGGTAATTTAACTGTGGCTTCACATCAGTCACTGATGATCCTTGGACGTCTTGTAACTGTGTGGACTGTTGAGAGCGCTGTGAAACTTTTCTTACTCTCTCTCTCTCTCTGTGTGTGTGTGTGTGTGTGTACTATAAGTATGTATGGATGGAGGTGGGGCTGTGGGGTGAGTGATGACACTGGCGGTGTAATCCCACCAACATCTGCTTCTAATCTGCAACATGAAAAAGACACTCTTGTGACCCCATACCTGCCCCCAACCATCCTCCTACCCCCACCCCTCTCCCGCTGCCCGATGTTGCTCTCTCTCATTTGAGCCCAAATCAAACGGCGTGTCGGGTTACCAGAGATTTCCACCGCAACTCGCAATCAAACGTACAGAGAGCGGGAGTATTTATTCGTTTTATGTGCTCTCATTCATCCCTCCGTAGCTCGGAGATTTCCCTCGGTATGGAACAAAACCGCATGTTTTGCTGTGGCACCCCCCCACCCCCCCCCCCCTCTCTTCCCTTTTTGAAAGACGAGCTGCAGATAATTCAAACCAACCTGTTGGTTTCTCAAGCTGCACAATGATGACAAAAATTAAGGAAAAATCAAAAGTGCCAACAGCTTCTCACAACAGCTTCCATTTCCTCTTTGCGTCAGTCCCCGTCCAGGATCGAGTTGACCTGAGAGGAAGAGAAGGGAGCTGGGAGAGAGAGAGAGAGAGTAAGAGAGAGGGAGCACTCGGGGCTGGGGAGAGTGTGGGTGGATGTATGTGCAGCGTGTGGGGACTTTCCAGTGGATGAAGATTTCCTCACTGGAGGAAAGTATTTGTTCAGGAGTAATTGAGAGAGGAATAACACAGCAGCCAAGAGCCCGGTCGGGGCGGATGAGCAAGCAAGAGGATGTGGGCGATTGAAACATGGCTGCAATTTGTTTTAACTGGCTGTAGAAATAAGCATGGCAGAGCTCTCAGGGCTCGGTAGCTGTAAATCTGGAGCCATTGCAGGAGTATTGTTGGTTCATAACCTCTCTCTGTTTCTTGCTCTGTCTCCCTCCCTTACGCCTCCCAAGGGAACATTTAGCTGCGGAAATGGAGCCTTTCTTCCCTTTATTTGACTTCCTTGTCACTGGCAAACTCCCTCTCTCCCTCTCTCTCCTCCCTCTCTCTCTTTCTTATTGTCTCACACACACACACACACGCGCACACTCGCCTTGACCCCTGTTTTGCAGGACCCCTAACTGGTTGGTGTGCAGGCCAGCCGTGGGAGGACAAAGACACAACACAGAGATACATTAGAGAAAATCACTTCCCCCCTTCGGCCAACAGTGGTTCTGGGAAGTCGGGTAATTCTTCCGTGATCTGCGTGCTCTCTGGCTTCCGATAAATGCTTATTTAAATACATTATGCTGGGTTCAGTCTGCGCGTATAGAATACGTATGTTGTACTGTCTGTGTGTGTGTGTGTGTGTGTGTGTGTGTGTGTGTGTGTGTGTCCGCTTCTATTTGAGATACATGTTTTATATGCCAAATTACAAACCCTGCAAAGTTACAGTTAAAATCCATGCAGATTTTTTGACATTTTTTGGAAGGTTTTAATAACTTTATATCATGTTTTTTTTTTATCATCGTGCTTTTATTTAATTAAAAAAATAAATCAACAGTTTCAATCAACACTCTTTAGTAAAAAATGTCTCAAAATTAGACAATTTCTAATGTGTATGATTTAATATTTTGTATTTTTTTCAAACAGATATCTCCAATAAAAACGTATACCCCAGTTATACCAGGACTCTGTTACTGCTGATTGTTCGTTTTATTTATTTTGTAACTGCAGCGCAGAAAACTGTATTAAATCGCAACTGTTCTGAGAAGGTGCCAGATATCTCACAGACAAAGATCTAAAAAAGTGGGAGAATAAAACCATCCAAAAATGAAAAGTAAGTCACGTGCCAAACGTGTTGGTGGATTCCTCTGTTCACACCTCTGGTTCAAGGCCTCTGCCTGACGGCCTCCTGCCCCCTGGTATCCCCTTCCCCGATTCCTTCCTTCCTACCCCAGCTTTGACCAGAAAGCGCTGCCCTGGCGGTGCACTCAAATCAAGGCCCGTGGGTGACACGCCGCCGCCGTGTCCCAAAGAGCTGTGTACTTCTCACTCTCCGCCGTGGATCAGTGCTCAGGGTTTACACAGGGGGCGGAGGTGTTAATGCTACATGCTTTAAAGAAGTACAAGATGTCTTCACTTCAGCTCTAACAGGCACCCTGGGTAAAAGCTGGAACTAATCTGAGGTGTGTGTGTGTGAGTGTGTGAGTGTGAGTGTGTGTGTGTGTAAAAGAGAGAGGGAGAGAGAGAACCAAGACGGAAAGCAGGGACATGAATTTGTCCAGATTGACGTCGGGAGGTGCACTCACAGCTTGACAATAGTAAATATGGCTGACATTATTCCTGTAGTGTTGAGGTCTCTCGCTGTGTTTACAGAGGAGAGGAGCCTCCACTTCCTTGCTTTCTCTGTGATTCTATTCGGTGCCTCCATGTTATAAATAAAACCGATTCTTCTGCATCTTCTGCTTCCACGGAGACTGAAATAGCACAGGTTGATATTTAGCTGCTGCTTAAATTGTCAGAAGTAAATTTGCACCTTGATTCTCATAGTATAGTTTTTATTTAACATACTTAACATTCACTCTGCTCCACTGAGCTTCATTACTTACACGAACAGAGCTCTCTCATTGTTTCCAAGCCGAGTCATTTTTCAAAGCCTATTTGATTATATGCTTGTGATCAGCTGCTGTGAATGTGGGGGTTTGTCGGGATGTATGGAAAACATTTGTTTTATTTATTTAATTTTTTCAGGTTGTTAATATAAACCAACCGAAGTAAGACTGGTCATACGGTTCGTTCAGCAAAACTTGGCTTAGGTCACAGCATCGGTAATGAATGAAAACACATTTGTGAGCGAATCAATTTTTATAACCTTTGTGTGTTTATTAGATATTCTGAGGCAAATGCAATAAAACGGCCAAAGCCAATATTGTACGCCACGAGGGCTGGTGGAACAACTCCAAACAGTAATGTCACCTCCACAGACCCAGCAGCAAGTATTATACACGGCCGGAGGTTTGAAATCGAAGTGGTGTGTTTACAAGTGAATATGTTTGATTAAACCCACACAGCACTGACAAAATGTCCATTTGTTTCTGTGCGGTGCATTTGTTTTTTCTTTTCTTGCAGGGATGGAAGCAGACGCAGACGTGCAGCCTCTAGTACAAACATACATGCACACAAACACGGTCGCACACCCGTCGTCCTGCCCTTCTACAGCCAAGGGAAGTAATGAAAACAAATGGCAGAGTTCTATTCCCGCCGGGACCCGAGGAGGAACTTAGTCATCAAGCTAATTTTATTCTTGTCTGGCCCAGAGACTCCATTTCCTCTGGGTGTTTTTACAAACGCCGGGCTGCACCACGCCATCGGCCAGTGATGGATATGAGGGCCTGATGGCCGGATGGCAGATGCTGGCCCTGTAACTCAAGCTCCAAACACTCGCTGATGACCCCCCGTGCACCCCGTGCGTCTCTCACTCAACCTAATGTCACCGCGTTGGCGTGCATATGCAAACTTGTACTTTCCAAGCATAGTGTACTTTCATTTTCTAGATGTAGAAATGCACAAACGGGCTTATTATTAAGTGATGCAGTGTTGGTATGGGGAGCAAAAGCAAAAAAAAAAAAACATACAATACAGAACCAATACATAATTCAGATAAGTGCCATCATTTATTATAAAATATAATTTTCTCATCTGTTATGTTCATTTTTAATATATCTTTTTAATAATTACAGTTGTTTTCATAAAAATCTCTACACTCTTTCTCTTAAAAAAAAAACACATTTGCTGTTTTGTAAAAATAAAGATTAAAGTAATACTCGGCCCAGTCAGGGTTTTGAATTTCATTGTATCAAAGACACGCTTGCAGCCAGTAGGAGTCAACTACACCCTAAACAAATCACAGATATAGTCGAATGTGTAATGTCATTAGTTACAGTAAGCCTGCTAATCACGCACTTACAGGCTGTGACCTCCTCCGTATTACAGAATTGTGAGTACGTCTGATTACCTCCGCCTTCGCTTCCCTTCGTATGTTGTGAGCCAGAATCATGTTACCAGCGGTGGCAAATTGTAGGTTATAGCAGCTTAAGCAGCCAGAGCTCTTGTTTCGGCTGCAGGCTACCGAGCAGACGTTTCAAACGGCCGCTTGAGCCTGCAACAAATTAATCTATCACATCATTTGTTGCTAAACTTATTTTTTTTGTAATCACGACCCCGTGAGGCAGACATAGTCTAGTTTCCCAGAAAGCAGATCATAATCATGAAAAAAAAAAAAAAAATACAATTAAATCCAATCGCACTTTATCTCACTTTGTATATAGCTGCTAAACTTTTTCAGAAAACTTTGTTGTTTAGTGTTAAGTGTTTATGATTGAGCAGTAAACATCTCTCCTCTTCCTCTTTAGAATACAATGCTCAACAACATATGGCACAATTTGCCCCATTTCCCTGAGATTCTCCCGTAATGGATTGTTACACTTCAACTGGAAGGCAGTGCAGAACAGAGGGCCTCTTCTTTATAACTGTGTAGATTAATAATGAATGCTAAAAACTCTAATTTTGCCCGAAGTTGTGGCTCAAGAGGGAGAGGGCATGTCACAACGCGTAATTGGGTTAGCTGGATCAGTTGGATCAGTGTTACATCTTCCCATCCCCGCTTGCACCAGAGTCCCACTCTGCAACATGTGCACAGCTGGGAGCAGAGGACACTTGGGAAAAAAAATCTGAAAGAAGCCAAATGGGCTCCCGCTGCAACTCCTCTGTAACCGGCTTGAGTCCTTCGTTCCAGTGCACCCTGCATGGATTATTCAGTGACTGCACCCTTTTAGTCTCGGCCGTGGCCCGCAACAGCGAAAAAAGAACCTTATTGTTGTTGATTTGTAAGTATGCAACAACTTTCAGGAAAGAAGGGAAACATTAAAAAGCAATTAATATACGGGAGTGTGAAGGGAGAGAGGAGCCGCCCGGGCCTCCAGAGGGACCGGCGCTATCCGCGGTACGACCTGGGAACGCAGGAAACATGGAAAAGATGGCTTTTAGTGTGACTTCTGCTCGTCCCCACAGACGGATGACTGACAGGAGGGAGCGGGGGACAAACAAAGGCAGTTTACGATCAGCATAATCAATGTGACATCAGCACAGCCACATAATGCGCAGGGGGTTGGAGCAGAGCAGGGCTGGAGCACAAGATGCTCCTTTTTATTAGAACTACAACATGTTCCTTAGCGATTACACCTTCCCCATCTTTTCCAGAGAGACGTCTGTTTTTTTTCTCAGGCTTTTACCGCCCGTCAGAAAAGCCTTAAAGTAATGGCAGGGTATTGGTGGCACCCACTTAAAAAGCAATCAAGTATGCTCACAGGCTCAGCACAGGTTGTGTTATTTGCGGTTATTTATTGTGAAGAAAGTGCAGCTCTCTGTTTCTCTGCTTGTGTATTACCCACAACAGTGAGATTTAAAGGTTTCTCGCGCCACTTGAAGACGGAGCAGCTGATAAAGATGAATTATGTTTTCTGTAAAGAGCACGTGAGCCTCTTTACATTCATTACTGTTTTTATTTTCGTATATTTTTTCATGGACGGCTTCATTAAGATTCACCCACTTTCAACACTTGTTCGATAGGTGGGTGATCCGCTGTGTGTAGCGCTTGCACCATGTTTTCTAATTTGACAGAGTAACCCCCCTTGTTATTTGCAATCCTTCGACATGATGAGCTTTTTCCAGTATTTTTTTTCTTATTGGCCATTGAAACGGTCCATGACCACCACCACTCCATCTGACACGCGCACATGTTCGCACAGGCAGACAGACGGAGATGTTTACGAAACAAGGCCCCTACCCCCCCAACCCCCCCGCGCCCCCGCCTCTCAGCATTCATTTGGTCCAAGGATAAAAAGAGGACGAGGGCGTCACTTTTAGTGGGAACCACTCAAACCTTGTATACTTCCTCCATCGCAATAAAGGAAAAGGAAATCAATTTCGTCTGTGTCTCCTTCTGTAGTGGTTGTGGATTATTTGAGAACAGCCGTGCTAAATGTGCCCGGCAACAGTGGAGGGCCTGAAGAAAAAAAGACACATTGTGAGAAACAGAATGGTTAACCTTGGTCCGAACACCATGGTAACAGGGCCCATAGAGCTGATAGCGAGATTTAAAGATGAAACCCCTGGAAAAATGTGATAATTATGAAAATTGGTAACTGAATGAGTGAAGTCAAACAAAGTTGTGTTGCAAAAATACCAATAAATCCTACAGCGAATATACATTTCCGTACACTCGATACTGGTTCAAGCTACACGGGTATCCACCACTGCCTTAATCCAAACATCCAACTAAGCCGCCCGACTCGTTTCTTCTCTTCCTGGTCGAGCTACACGATGAGACATGTGTTGGGCCTGTGCACCAAAGCCGAGGTGTCATGGTAGCTACACGATGGCTTCTTTTTTTTTTTGCCTGCTACAAAACTCGTTCATCATCCAAGGGGGCCTGTTGGGTTTTTATCTCTGCCCGGCTTACTTTGAAGCACTTGATCCTCCGTCATGTCTGGCATTTGGGGCTCATTGTGTCATGGACGAGGTCACGGCGGGGGCAGCGTCACTGGCTGCTCTTCCTCCTCCAATCCATTCATCTTAGTCTGTCTAGACTCCTTATTCCCTGTGATATTAGATAGATGCAGAGATAGAGGAACGGAACCATGGATAGAAATATGGATAGATGGAGGGAGGAAGGGGGGAGGGTGGTGGTGGGGTTGGGGGGGGGGGGGGGGGGGTGCATGCAGGCAGACAGACAGTGCCAGGCAGAGCTGAATCAATTAAGGCACATCAAATCAAGAATTCATGCACGCTGAAAGTGACAAATATTGGCTGAGGCGGTCAAAGCTGTCAGGGCCTTGACATAGCTTACCCCCCATCATCATCATCACGACTGTCATCATCGTCTCTCTTTCTCTCTCTCTCCTTCCTGCTCGCCCCCTCTCTCCTGCTGGAAACATGTTTGTGTTGTCGCTTTCCCCAATGAACGTACATATTCACAGATATATCTAAAAAAGCATGCATTTGCACAATATGCTGCTGCCGGACCTAAAACTGAGATCTTAAACCCAAGTAAAAATTCCAGACATGATCTCTAAATGCGATCCCAAGTCTTGAAGCTATATTTTTGGTTTGTTTTATCCATTAGTGACAGTTAACTAATAAAACCTAATGCAACAAATGCTTTATTCCTGTTTCATCTTATCTCTGCGGAGGAGAATTGTACTTTGCAATTTATTACACGTGCAGTCAGAAAGAAGGAAATATAAGAAGCCCAATACTTAAGTCTACCCATACACTCACTTTCCCACACAAAATCCTGACCATACCTCTTGCTTTATTTGAAGAATCTAATGTAAATCTGCTTATTATTAATAAAAAGATTTTCTATTTGGCATCTTATGAGCTTAAATGACATTAAATACACAGGATTTGGAGAAATTGGATATATTTCAAATACTTTACCCTATAATTTACATAGTTTGGACTCTTCCAGCAAGTGAGGCCCTTGTCCCTTTCTATAAAAGCTGCTTTTACAGTGGCTCCTCTAAAAGCCTTCCTCGACACTTGTTGGATCGCTCAGCACTGAATCAAAAGAGCATGTACAGGGAAGATTTCGTGTAAAACGGAAAGGATACAATAAATCAGTGCAGACGCTCAGATCCCGGCAAACTGTTGAACTCGGAGTATCGCCCATTACAACATTTGTGGGAGTTATCAACTCCTCTCTGCCCCCGATCTCCCCTTACTCCTCCGGGTCATCCCAGTGTCGTCAGCTGGCGTGAGCATATGTCTTACATCTCTGTCCGTCTGTCTGTCGGCTTCTCTCTCCCCTGTCCTCCTTGTCTTAGCCCGCAAACCCCCAACCCACCGTCCCTGTCACTTCTGTCGGCCATGGTCCGCGTAAACATGTAGTGTCCACTCGATATGTTTGTGTGGGGATTTTGGGGATGAGCGTTACCGTGTTTTGAGAGGGGAACATCTGGCGGGGGGAAAAGGTTACAGTATAGGGATACCACCAGAGCCAGAGCCCTGTGCAGAATTCCTTCCATCAGATAAATCAAGCCAGCAAGTCACTGCGAAACGGGAGGGGCAGGGGAGGGATGAGAGGGCGAGCGGGGGGGGGGGGGGGGGGGTTAACTCAATCCTGCCTGAGAGGAATCGAGTGCTTCGTAAAAGATGAGCTTCTGTAAAATGGCCATCCCGCTCTTTCGGTGTGTGCTCATGGATCTGTCTCTCACCCTGTTCTCTTTTTATTTAAAGTTCAATGATTTCCCAAACTACCCAAAAAATATAATAAAAGACAATATCTTCCTGTTTGTGTGCTCGTGTGATCGATTTCCCTTAAATCAAATGTGTTGGCAATCCTGTTTCACTCATCATCTAACCCTGCTCTTCATTCACTTTCAGTTTTGCACTACGGGAAAGGAATTGGACACATAAGGAACATTTTAACTCATTTATAAAAATATAATGTTTGGTTTACCTGCTTGTATTCTCTTCATTATGCTTTCTATGTATTCTTATTACTTCATCATAATCTGTGGCTTTATTATTAAAAAAATTCAAGCTGTCAATTCCATCAACTTTGTTCTCTCAATAAAAACGTATAAGAACATTTGCCGACTGGTTTTCTTCCCTTCTCGGGCCGATGACAAGTGTTTCCGCCGACTCCTCTTCTTTGATCGCTGAGACCAACAAGCACTGGCCATCATAAAAATCCCTCCATCCATCTCCCTCCCACCATCCCTCTCCTTCCCGTCATGTCGAGGCAACGGCGAAGCGGGGCAGGCATGAGTAAAGCACATGTCAGGAGACGTAAGGGCCTCTGTGGTGGCCGACGAGATGAAGCTGTCAGAGGAAATGCTGTCAGCGCCGACACCCAAGTATCAAGGGCATCTTTCTGTCTTCTCCTCCTCTGTGCCTGTCCTCTGTTGCCTTGCTTAATTACGCCGCATGTGCACTACTACCGCTATTGTCAGGGGCTTTGACGTGGCCGCACTGTTGGCATGCACAGAGCCAAGTTTTGACACAGTGCCCTGCAGACTGTGCTGTGTTGTTGTGATGTGCTGTTGAAGGCTTGTGTGCCGAGGCAAGCCGAGTGGAGATCAAGAAAAGGGGGTCGTGTGGTCTCTCTGTGATCGGAAGATACTTAAAGATTGGTCCGGGTTTTTTTTATGCGTGTGCATGAATTTCTTTGTATGTTCTTGCATGTCAAAGTGTTTGCTTTTCCCAGCATGCTTGTGCACACGGCTGTCAGATTAAGATACAGTCGCTTGGTGTTTACTCGCTCCTAAATCAAGCGGCTCTGCTTGAGTTTCAGATTGGACGGGTCGGTTTGTGCTCAGGTTTCGCGGTCGTGTAATTCTGTAAATGCGCGCGCGTCGTGCTCAATGCAAAAAACCCTGCTATGAATGTGTGTATGCTATTTTCAAACATGTGCATGCCTTTGTGCAAATCTGCACCAGGGCGCGCGGTGCAGGGGGGCTGGCAGTGGGCGAATACTTCACACCCCAGATTGACCAGGAAGTAGTTGACAGCTCTCAGTGCCCTGGCCCGCCGCTAAACTCTCCACTTCCTTCCCGCTAGCCTAGCTTAGCATCAATCACCTCTCTGCACTCGCAGCGCTGGTGCAAACCAATTTCCTTAATGCTGATTGCACTGTAAACTAACTCTCCTCACCCGCTCTGGCTCTCGTTCCGCTCTGCTCCTTCATTCTTTCTTTCTTTCTTTCTTTCCTTCCCCGGCTTCCTCCCGACTTGACAAAGCAATGATTCAAGCCCTAAAAGCTCGCTTAGCTGAACGGATGAATGAAAACGTCTTCCACCATAGACTTTTATAAATTACACATATTGCTCAGCGTCTGTCAATGTCACATAGTGTTCAGCTAAAGGCCATAAACATTTAGGACACGTTTTAATCAACCTCCTCTTAAATCCTGCGTACACTCCACGATATCTAAATCCAAGAGCCGTAAGATTTTTCATTGGCAGAACTGGACTTCTAAAATGATCGGTGTGGAATGGACAGGGTTCAGTGAGCGAGGGCTGCGGGGAATCCGTGCTTCCCACCGAGGCATGAGAAATTCCCTGCATGTTTCTCAAGTTTTGGAGTCATCATCAACACAAGGGGAGGCTCGCTATTTCTCACCTTCGCAGAATCTGTACACCGGGCCCCCGTTTGAGGTCAGGACCTGTGCCAGAGCATGTGCATTGAGCATTTGCCTACGTGTGTGTCCCTGTTTCCTTTTAACTCTGTCTGCAAGGCGAAGGCAGAGCAAAGTCCCCCGGCGCTGAGGCCCGACCGGATTCCTCCAGCTGCAGCATAACAAGCGATGACAAGGAAACCAGACCACATTTTAAATGTCTCTTAATCCTTTTTAATTTATTGTGTTAGCAGCGTGTGGGCTGTGACCGCTAAGATCGTGACAGTTTTTTTTTTTTGTGTCAGTGCTAAAAGAAGGCAAACGTATATTTGGCCGTGAGAAGAGTGGAGTCTGAGAACAGCAGCGATCACCTCTCACCTCATCATTGTCATTCCAACCAATTATGGGATCCAGTGCCAGGTTCTCTCACCACACCCTCGCTCATAGCGTGGCCTCTCCGACCGACTGTGGGAGAATTAACACCACATCAGTCTATCAAAAAATAAATCAGCAATTTGAGGAATTTCCATGTTCTTCTTTTTAAATCTTTAGAGAGGCCTAACAACAGTGTAATCCTAAATCAGGGGACGAGTACTCACGTGGTAATCTTTAACTTCTTTCTTTTAAGTGATATATCTAACATGAGAACGTGTCCCGTGTAGTGTCTGTCAACTGTCACTCACGAGGAGATTATTGGCTCCCTCGCCTTAAGGAAGATTTGTTTTTAACCAATTCTTCACTAATGTGTACAAATCACAGCGAGTTCTTTCCACTGTGAATAAATAAAAGGTTTTCAAAGGAGATGGAGGAAAACTAAAAGTCTAAATCTAAAACTATTTAGAACTCAGGTACACATGAGAGCACATACCTCTGCCAAGGCTCTCTCACCCCCTCTAAATTCAATCAAGCTGCACCAAATTTCACACACTCAGTATGTATATCAGTTCCCTAAATGTTCCTGTTTTTTATTCATCAATACTAAATTATTCCCTGGGAAAATGGGAAAACGTGCATCGTTAAAGAAAGTGAAAACAAATTTCTGGAGCCTCATCTGCAACAACATTTAATGGGTTCTTTCCCTTGGTGGAGATTATAAAAGGATAAATATTGCATTTAAGAATTTAAATAAACTCTAAAACTCTCAGGTAACTCAGTCACTACACGCTGATGAGATGATACCTCGGTGATCGTTGCTTTGAAAGACCTCTGAATGGAAAAAAAACAATAATGTTAAACTAAATTTCCTAAACACTCCATCATATCCCTCAGATTATGTATACTTCAGTTGGTCTGGTTTTCCTTCCTCTCTCTCTGAGCGAATGCAATCGCGTGTGTGTGTGTGTGTTTGAAACTCCTGCGTTCCTGTAGCGGGCCTTCCCAGTGGAGAGATTGATGAAGTGCAGTGGCCTCGGGGCCAAGGGAGAAGTAGTCCCCTGCTGGGACTTCTCTCTGGCCCACTGTGCACACCACAGCCACACAGGATACATCACTCAATCTGCTGCTGGCACCAGTGCATACACACACACACACACACACACACACACACACACACACACACACACACACACACACTGCACTGGGCAACATAAGGGCTGGATGGCTAAGAAGAAATCGTAGCTGCGTTTACTCTTGTCCTAATGGCTGGTACAGAGTGGTTCATGTTTCAGTCTTGCTCCAGGGCCCACCACTGACATGCTGCTACGTTATGTTAGCCTGTGTTTTATTTGGCTGTGTTTGGTAAAGTGTAGTAGGATAGGAAGTGGGGTGAGGGGGGGTTGTTACAATTGGAGGCCCAGCAGGAGGGCCACTCCAACACAAACAGTAGGAGGCTGAGGCCTGGTGTGTTTTGCTGCACTCAAACTGCTGTGCTATGTGCGGTCCCGGCTGCAGACGGAGCAGTTCTGTCACTGTGTTCCTGTGCCTGGTTGGATTTGCATTGGAAATGTCAACAGGTTCAGCTTCCAAATCATCCGGGTGGTACAGTCCATTGTATACTTTGTGCATGAAATGTATAAGTGTTTGGTGTAGGGGAGAACAAATGCTGCGTGGTGTTGGGTGGCGTGCGCGTCACATAGGGCTGACGGATGGCTCGGATTGCCGTGACCAGGATGCCCCAGCTCCCAACACGCGCCCACTAGCGTGAGCACTGCTCATGCCTCCACTGACTTGTCTGGGACCGCCTGGGCTGGCGACAAAGTCTAAGAGATTCGTGGAGAAAGCCCCTCGTGCATACTTGCCTGATGACACACACAAGCACGAAAAAGAAAAGAGGGGGTTGCGTTGCCCCTGTCAAATTACCCACATCCCCGGCACTCCGGTGTCTCAGCATGGGGGAAACTCGATGGCCTGGTAGGAGGTGGGTGGATAAGTGGAAGGTCAGGGAATTGAGTGGCGAGGGCGCCCGGAGCCCAGGGTTTCTCTACGCAAGGAAGAGGAGGAGGACTTGGGGCCGGGAGGCATGCATTTATTTTAAGTCTCTTTATCCAATCTATCACCACAACCTGTGCTCATTGGTGCATGAGGGACACAGACTCAGTATGTGAGAGTTGTACATGTCTGTGTGTGTGTGTGTGCGTGTGTGTGTGAGAGAGTGTGTGTGGACATGCATGTATGAAGCAGTGAAGGCCGGCGTTCCAGACTGCAGGGAGAGGATTAGGAGTCTGGAATGCAAGACACTCCTTGACCCCAGTGCGACCTTTCAGGCTAAATCCCTTGCCCATATCTGTCCCTCATGGGTCATGATCCGATTGGTCGCCCCTTTAGAATGCTGACCCCTTGTGCACCTTGTCACTCAGTCTGCTCGAAACATCTCCATTCACAGACAGCGGTCCCTCGGCCGTCCCGCCAGGATAACAACTGGGGGGACATTCTAGTCGTGGACGAGTTCCTCAAGGTACGGCAGTGACATTTCCGAGCGGAAATCCAGGGACATGTCCGTTAATGCAAGCCTACTTAAGGAAATAAAAAAAAGATACGACTCTTGCTCTGCCTTTCGAGTGTCCATGTACACCTAAAACATAAATGAAGTGTTTTTCCTTCCCCCCCCACCCTATTTCGGAGGCCTGTACAGCTTTCCATTTGCGAGCGTGTCGACCGGGAGTGACGTTAATGGAGGTGGAGAGGAACGAACACATCAGAACGGCGAGTGAGTGGCAGTGACACTGAGCAGCAGCAAAGAGCTGGGTGGCGGGCGATCAGAGGGGGCTCTCTTTCACCTCGGTCCCACATGACATGGCTGGCTAGAGAGATGAGAGACAGATGGGTGCCCCGCTCGCGACTGAGGGCCCCTGAATAAAATATCACACTTCTGATTAATTCATATTTCATCTGCATCGAGAAAAGCGATATTGTCTTTAGACGCTATTCAGAGACTCCGGCTATTGTTTACGCAGCTTCTTTCAATGCATTGTGTGTGTTTCTTTTGAATGAGTGCCCTTTAGAAAGTAAATGTATTGGTTTACTAATCAATTCAAGTGAGGCATTGTGATGACCCTCTCAAAGCAGGCCTCTCCCTGTTTGATTTAATAATTGGTGGAGGCTTCCTTCAGACTCAAGTTTAAGTAATTTATGTTAAGTTAAATTAGGGTTCATCAGTCAATATCACACTTATTTTTTTTTTAAACGAATGGCAGAAATTAAAAATGTATCTCTACTTACTTTCCTGTCACTCTCTCTTTCTTTCAACCATGCTAATTTGTAGTGTACACAATTACTGCTTTTATCCTTAACCTAATAGAGGTCGTTTTTCTCTGTTGTAGGAGCCATGAGTGTATTCACAAGGGAGTTCATTGTTTTTGTAAAATTATAATGTTTGTTATACTTTGGTTTTGTTATCTGTTAAACATTTTTGATATTTTATTATCGTGTGATCGCCATTGAAAAAGTTGATGTCTTGTGGATATGGGTGATAATAAAAGCACCTGGATTGGGTTGCCACATTTTTTGTTGATCCCCACTTGTTTTGACTGTTTGTTTTGATTAAAAGCTGCGTACCTTAAAGTATGCCACTTAAAGAAAACCAGGCCTGAATTCAGCCTCTCAGTAAGTTTCCTAAAGTCGCTACATCTGTGGTACATTTTCTGTCTCAAATGTTAATTTAGCTCAAATTGACCAGACAAACACTTCTTGAGCCGTAGGAAATAACCTATCTTCAAAGCATCACAGAAATTCCTTATCTTGGCTATTTGCCGGCTCCTCATAAGTCAGAAGCAGGATGGTGGCTAGCATCTACCGCTAACGTTAGGGGCTATCTGGGGTTAAATGAATTCAAGTTAAATTAATAACAATGGTAGAAGGCTGAGAGTATGGACGTCTAGAAAGAAATGAGAGTGTGACAGTGATGGAAGGTGCATCAATCTCCTGGTATGGAGTTCTGGCAGCAAGGGTTGAAGTAAGTTGGAGGTTAAGGAAGACAAACAGTGGAAGACACTGATCAATAGCTTTTGATTTTAGTTGAATCTAAAATATACATTTTCCACCATGACAGCAGCTAAATGAAAGCCCTGGCCTCCAGTGGTAGTGTTGTATTAGGAGATGAATTATTCAGTTCCTGAAGAACAATCAGAAAAGCCTGAATTAAACTTCTGCTCTGACCCGTCTCGGCCATGAGTGTGAGCATGATTGCGCAAATGAACACACATGATTGCGTCTGGAGCGTGCAGCGGCGTCTCTGGGCATCTGTCCGACACGGGCAGAGAAGCAGCTGTGAGGAGCCTGGAAGGTGCCACAACTCTGCCCTTCACCTGTGTCACGTCTGCCTGCCAGTGCCATCAAGGTGCGTCAATCTTCCACCTTGGCATCTCTTTACCTGTGGCACTACGCTTCACCTCGCCCGCTAACGCGCCCCTGCCGCCCCCCCCACCCTTTCATCCCTCCCGCTTCTTCAACCTCAAGGCGCCTGTCACTCACCTGTCATTTCTTTCATCAACTCCTGTGTTGCTGCGGCTTCTTGTGCCGGGGCCTTGGCGAAAAGCGGGAAGGGAACCATCGGAGCGCAAATGGTGACCACTTTGTCCTAGTTTTGGGTTTAGCTTCTGTGAGGAATGACGCACCAGTGAGGTGTTGACTGACGGCAGCTTCAAACTACAGCAGGTTACGGAAACACTGGAGTTTTGCATCATTGAAATGTTTGGTCCCCTTGGGGAAATACATTCTAATATATAACCGAAATTCACAGCTTTGTTTTGCATGAGAATATTGAGGGATTAAGGTTAAAAAGTTTGCATTTTTGTTGGACTCCCAAATTCGGTCCTGAGATCAACAGACTGTATCAATCCAATCTCCAAATCAAAAATAAGAACAATAATTGATCAAGGTTGAGGAATTGTTATTGTTACACACACATGCACATCCTTGTGGCAGCTGAAGACAAACACAGTTTTTCTGAAATCTGTTGGTGGCCTTAGGCTCTTTGACCCTTCTTACTAATCTGAGGAAACTGATCAAAGCAGTGCTGCTCCTCAAAGGTTAAAAAGCATCACCAGCAACAAATTTGCCTCTGCTAAGCTTGTAAACAAGTCAATTCCACATCTACTGACAGCTTCACTGGAATTCCTTGTCCTCGTGCTGTTTGGACAGACCCCACAGACTAAACCTATCTTGAGGCGAATGGAAGGAGGTGATACTTCCACACATATAGGTTTTTCTATTTGAAGTGTCCTCTGTCGTGTGAATCTCACATGAGCAGGGGGGGGGGGAGGCTATGTCAGCGATCAGTGGCCGATCGTCAGTACTTTGTGAGATATTGCATAAATAACGATCAAAGCTCCATGCATTGGCTGGGCCCAGGTCAGTAAATCCAGCCCGGTGAGGGCCAGACGGTGATTCTGTTTCGCGTTCCTGCTTAAGACACAGGCACATGCAAGGAAGAAGAGAATAAAATAGATTTTTTTAAAAGAGCCCTTGGCTGTGGCCCAAACTCCGGCCGTATCAGTTAGGCTTTGCTGCCACGTGGCATATGGTACAAGACAAACTGTCAGCCTTTTTCCCTCCTGTCTGTGCTTGCTTAGAGATGACAGGAGCAAGAGCACGTTTGTGTCCCGGCAGCAGGCATCAGGCAGGCTTAGCGGTGATTTGGGGGGAAAAGGGGAGAAAGGCAGAGCATCTTGCTGTGGCGAGCGGTGATGCGTCTGCATGGCTGGGCGTGGGGGGCTACACAGTAGCTGGGGGGGACAGCGCGGTAGCTGCGATTGTGAGGAAACTGCAAATTGATCAAATTGTGGAGGCAAGACTTTGGGCCTATTATCTGGGTCATGTCAATGTCTCTCTGGTCTCCAGTTGGTCACAGGGGCAAATAAAGTGTGTGTGTTTGTGTGCGAAGAGTCGGAGATTTAAGAGCCAAAACTGGATTTTTAAGTGTGTGTGTGTGTTTATGCGTGTGTGTGTGTGTGTTTGTTTAGTCACAGCCTTCATGCACGTGTTATTTACACCAAGACTCTGCAATAGGGCACACAAACACCAACGCACAGTCTCCATTAACACCAGAGTGACACTGACCAACACTTTGTGGTGAAGGTGAATCTGAGGTCAAATCCTGCAGAGCACCGAAACCAAACCGTGACTGCTCCTTTTCATTTGAACTCACTGGGGAGTTTTTTTTTTACATTTCTTTTCAAGTTTTCATCGCCTGGCACAGAAACCGTCCGCCAGACAAGTGAAGCTGCCATTTCCTCATATGCAGTCCGACATCTCCGAGTCACATTGCTCGCCTCTCAGCAGTGATCACAGAGCCGGCTCTCTATCGGAGTTGACTTCAGCCGAGCGTATCGTGGCTATTAGCCTAGCATGGTGCGTGATCTCCGTCTTGTCTTGTTGCTGAGGGTGCTGTCCTGTGCAGTATGCTGAAAACATGCATGAGGGGGGGGGGGGGGGCATTGTCGTCACTTGTCACCACGCTTCTGTCATAGTCCCCGGAGTTTCAGTGGCTCCCTCCGGTCCCTTGTCACTCTGCCTGGCTGCAAACAGCTGGTTACCAGAGTCAGTGGCATGCTTCTCAACATGCAGGAGCGTATGGTACATGCTGGTATGAAATCTACTACTCGGAACAGATTATTCATTTTTTCTACCATTTCTTTATCATAATATTGTTTGGTAAAGTACATGTTGATTTACATTGATGTTTTGTGCTGGATGTTCGTACCAGCTAATGTCAAACAGGTTGGATGAAAGCAGCTCCAGAGTCCACAGACCAAACAGCCTGAATCCTTGTAAATCAGCAGTGCAGATATTAGCTGTTGAAGGCTAAATGGCCATTATGCATCCCCAACACTCTGACACGTTGTGACCTGCCTCCTCTGGCGAGGTATGTAGCGCTGTGTGTGGGACACGCATACGCACACATATACATGCATAGCTGCTCACGGCGCCGTGTGTGGGCCATGTTTGCCACCACTTAGTGACAGGTCAGACTCCCATGGTGTGATCAAACAGCAGCCACAACTCTCTGGAGTTCCCACAACACTCTGCTTGGTGGAGAGTGGACAATAAAAACAAGAGTGGTGGGCTTTCATCACAGGCTTTACCAAAGCCCGGCCTATTCTTTCTCACTCGTCTGGCCTAGGTTTGTCAAGGTCGACTTAAAAAAATTTAATTACATTTTACTTTGCGCTGGGAGGGGCTCTGAAGAGAATGTACAATATATATTTATGCTTTAAAGTAAATAAATGAGGAAAACTATGATCTGTTACAAAAGGCAAAACCAAAAGTGGGAATTGCTGAGTTAGAAATAATAATCCACAAAATAAAACGGTCTCCCTATTGAGGTAAATACCAGTTTAAAGGTGAACCAAAGAGTCAGCTATTAATTTAACTGTTTGCTTGTGTGCTTTTCTCTAAAGATGGGATCCTGCTTATCTGCTCACCGGTGACATTTCTGCCCTCCCAGATCTCAGCTACTGACCTCACTCTGAAAACAGGAGCCAGGTATTTACCTCATGATGACAAAACACTGTCGCAGATCTATCCCTCAGGTGCACACTGCCCCATTTATTCCGACTTGTGCAAACAGCGCTGATTAGCTCTAATAAACTTCAGGATAAACAGGTTGAGGTATTGTTGTAAGGGAGAAAGGGGGGGGGGGGGGTCTATCTGTAGTGCTATCTGCCCCAGCCCCTGTCCTCCACTAATGGAATTGTCCTCCACCCCAGGTTGTGTATTACCATAGATCTGTGGGATAGTCTCACTCCAGCGAGGGAGCCCAGTGATTTAATAAAGGGCCCCTTTCTGACTCACTTACAACACGACAGCATCAAGGCCGGCAAGTTCAGACATCTAGCAAATAAATAAACGGAGGCTTCCTTCGGACATGGGATGTGCAACTCAATCACCGTGTGTGTGCATGTGTGTGTTTGTGTGTGTGTGTGTGTGTGTCAGTCAGTGACTACTTGGATTATTCAAACGAGCTGTACCTTTTAGTCCACAGGAGAAAGCAGAATTGACAAGCAGCTCATTGTTGAATGGGCCGTGTCAGCTCTCAATCCACAATGAACGTTCATTTGCATTAGCGGCTCATGCTTTACATATGAGATGATGAAGCACTTTGAATGCAATTATAGTTTCACTTGTTCTAAAGCAGTTTTGGATTTATTAGTTCTGGTCTTTTGGAATTAAATGACACAAAACAACGAGTTAGGGAAATTGTGAATATTCAAAAGGATCCCCACCTCACAGTTTTTAGTGAAAATTATGCAAAACCTCTCGATCCCTTTTAGTCAAGATACAAGCCAAAATTAGAGGCATTAAAAATCCTACCTCTCTATGTACTCACATTTAAACCAACTACATCTAAATGTTTATGTGGATCTGCACCAAATTGCTCATATTCATAGATATATCAGTCTCCTGAACTTGCCAAGATCTAAGAATATTTGATGGAAAAATGTGTTTTGGACATTTTGTCAATTTTAAAGAAAGCAAACAAAACCACAATCTTCTCCTTTCTTTCAGATCCACGCCCAAATCCTATAGGTCCTCCCTTGATCCATCCTTCCACCAAGTTTCATGGAAATCCTTTCAGCAATTTTTGTGTAATCCTGCTGCCACACATGCAAACAAATGGACAGGAGTAGAAACAAAAGAAAACTGAAACACCTTCATAACTGTATTTTCTGCGGCGTATCCGTAAATTAGCATCTCGGTTTGTAGAAACTCTTTCTTCTTCTTCTCTGACTTTGTGTTCAGCTGGCTGGCTGCCAAGGGTGAGTGACAACTAACCAAACAATGGGCTGCAGACAATGACATAATGCAATTTAATCCTTTCCACTTGGAATCGATTGTTACACCTTAGGGTGCAACATTTTAAGATTATGTTGCTTTATCCTGGAGTTTAATATATTATTTCTGAAGAAGCAGCATTATTTTTGCCGCAGTCTCTCATTGACTCCGCGGAAGATGCAACCACAATCGGGCTGTCAGCAGAATTTGGACTGTGTTCGAACCGGCTTTATTACATCAGTGGTGTGAAAGATATGGATCGTCGAGAAGTGAAGAATCAATTACTTTTTTTTCTGTCTACATTTGCTGTAAGTCTTTATTCACATTATTCATGTCCGCTGGAAATTAATCTACTTATCTAATCCCCGTGTTGTTCAAGAATTCCACTCACTTCAAGTTACACCAACACAGTGTCATATTAAGTTACAGTGGCGTCTGGCTAAACGCTACTTCTGCCCATACAACCCAAGCGTACACAGAGTATACAGTGCAGTATCTGTGTGGGCCGGGGTGGCGAGCAGCCGATGAGCCTCTGGCTCCATGTTACGAGCTCCTGGACCATGGTGCCATTACCTCCACACACACCTAATGAAGTTATAGCAGGACTGGGGCTATAGGGCAACGACTCCCCATAGATTGCTGGGTCTGGGACCGCCGTGGCCCACACACAGACGTGCATGCATACATAAGTATACACACATAGACACACACACACACATTTTGTCAGTGGGTAGTTGAGGTGTGTGCAGCCGCAAAACCGCTGGTGGATGGTGCCAGCAACACTCATTCGTCAAGCAGCCCCTCCTCCACTTCCTCCATCTCGTCTTCCCTTCTTCCCTAAATTGGAGAGGT
Organism: Pleuronectes platessa; assembly: GCF_947347685.1. Taxonomy (NCBI): domain Eukaryota; kingdom Metazoa; phylum Chordata; class Actinopteri; order Pleuronectiformes; family Pleuronectidae; genus Pleuronectes; species Pleuronectes platessa. The sequence goes on along the minus strand of NC_070644.1, from coordinate 12,608,524 downwards.
GGGGTGGATAGTTGTCTTATCTGCTGTCTAATGGGCGGTTACACAGAGTCTCACTGTCTCTGTGTCATGGTAAACACACCTTTACACACATTAAGTCCCCTTGACCACCCTGGAGCACTCGTTGGCCGACTCTTAAAAATCCCACACAACGCAGTTATCTTTTATGACCTGCCAGAAAACGCTGGCTGTGGGGAGGCCACAGTGGAGCCTCATGGAGGAGGGACACAAGTTGTCACCCGACTGCGTCTGTCCTGCTGGAACAGGACCGACATATTTACAGTAAAGTCTTAAACACCCGACTTTAATTAAAAAGACCTTGTTTCTCTTTCTTTTAGTCGCTGTGTTTTTCTTTCATACATTTGGTTTTGATGAATATTACATTTATTGGTTCATGCACCAAGTCAGCAGTGACTCTTGAACATATTGAATTGAATTACTTATTTCCCCCAATTTCAGAGGTTTTACTACAGATGTTCTCATTCTCATCTTTGATTTTGGAATTTAACTGCATTTGGATCCACATGTTGGAATAAGTTAGGATCCATTTTTTCTTCTGACCAAACACTTATACTGACTGTTTGTCTGTTGCCCTGCCTGGTGGTGTGGAGGTATGTAATGGTAGGGGGCAGTAATATGCAGATACACAAGAGGGGGAAGAAGCAGCTCCGAGAATACATGTTTTTTTAATCAATATTTAAAGGCTGGTTATGCCCTTATTGGAGCGTGGACAGAGGCGATAGGACGGGGAATGATGGGACGTCTAAGGTCTTCAGCCTGATGCAAACTGGGGCCATTGTGGTACATGGACAGACAGAGCTTTAACCCCTGAGCAAAAATAGGCCATGCCTGTTTGTGATACATAAAAAAACTTCCATTTTATATATAAGAAATGGGTTAATTAACGTAGTATTAAGGTATTCAGATACTTCAAAAGCACAGTTTGAGACTTTATTGCAGTTTTTCCTGATTTTGATCCTGTTTTTTTTTTATGCGCAATAATCATTTGTTTTTCTTCTCTAACTAACTCAGTTTGATCAAATTTGTGTTAGGAAAGGACAATTCTCTTATCCATCGGTCCTCTTACAGAGATGGCAACTTCGTTGCCCCTAGAGGGATAGTGCCTCTGCAGTCAGGGCGTGCCGTGGGTCAGCACTGTAAATCAGTACGCAAGGGTTGGTCATTATATACGGCCTTCACTCCCCTAACTGGTGTACAGAGGCAGGAGCAGGAGGGAACCTACAAGAATGTCAGCTATCAATTCCTGAAGCCCTCCCTCCTGCTCATCTCATTAAAGTGCAGATGGATGGATCTGGCTCCAGCATGTCCATCACAGAAGCACCATCAGGAAACTACACAGACTTACCGAGGGGTCAGGATGAGACGGTAAAGTTTTAGGTTTAGTTTTGATGCTGATGTTGGATTTTTTTCAGGTTAAGTTTAACCAGTCGTTTGGTCCCACAAGATAAATCAGGAAAGCATTACATCAGGTGCAAATTTCCACATGGGCTCAAAGATGGTGATTTGATTATCAAACGTCAAGATCACTGACACCTTGCAAATAAATATGGTTGGGCATAACTCAAGAGCCCACTTGCTATTTATGAAATGATTTAAGCAACCCAACATCCAATGGGATGACACAATAAAACTGGGACATTTATATTCTAAAGGTCAAAGGTCAATCTCTGACTCTGACCATATACAGTAAATACAGAGCTATATAACGGCGAGGTGCTGTATCTGGGATTTTATTTAGGGTGTTTTTATAACTCACTCAAGGATGGCTCAGTTAAGTCAGAAATTATGAATGTTATTTTGAATTGCTGTCATAATCATGTGTTTAACATTATTTGAATGTAAGATAAGGAAATCTGTCATTAAAGGTAATCTCAGTTGTTGATGATGTTGGTCAAGCAATGCCGAATAGTTGCTTTATAGATCTCACGGTAATAAAAATAATATTAATACATTTTATATACATGATTTTTTTTATATTGACATTGAGTTATTTTGTGTTGCAACAAATGATTTCATTATATTTTTGTCCCATATTGTCTGGAATGCTTTTCACTCAGGAGGAAAAGCACTCGACACGTTCTAGTTGATGAATGTACTGCATGTTTTCTATTTCATTATTGTACTACAAGGATTACTCAGAAACTCAGAAACCCCAGAAACCTGTGTTGAGCCACAGATTTATATTTTATTATTTTAAATGTTTCAATCCCTATGTGACAAAGCAATTCTCGACCCACACATCTTTTATTTCCCAGTATTTTTTATTATTATTTTGGACTTGATTATTGAATAGTCCTTTGACCTTTTTGATGCTTGTCCACTGGCAACAATCTTTCCAGATAATAACCCGATATCCGTAAAGCTGGGGCCTTCACTGAAGGACCCTCATTGTAGTGATGTGTGCATATGGATGCCGTACAACCGCGGGGAAGAGTGGAGTGCCTGTGTTGGTGTATCATATGGGACAGGCGGTGTCATACCAGGGCCCTAACAGGCCTTCTGATCGTCCCTGTAGAGAATAAGAATAAGGGGAAGGTCTGACTTCAACATGTCCCCAGGCCCTGAATATAACTGGGAAGCCTGCTAGCAGAAGCTGGTGTGCCTGTTTACCATCTTACCAGGGGTCGCCGCGGTTGGCGGCAGCGCCTCGTCTGCACGGACTAGAAATGTCTTGTGAGTACGGGCAAACACGCTGTGAAGACAAGAATATGGAAGCTGACAGAAATAAACGCGGGTTGGGGGAGAGGCGAGAGGCAGAGAGGCGCAGGGAGAGGCAGCGAGCGACGGGGGTCCCAAAGTGCTGCAGAGATTGTGCTGGCATGGTGGCCAGAGGCCTTTCAGTGGAGTGGGCACCACTAGCTCTCCCCTCTCCCTCTGAGGAGCTGCATGCTGGTGCTCAGATGCCGGGAAGTGTGTCAGACACACACATACACACAAACGCACAGGCAGACGCTAGTGTGGCGTCATCGCCTGCATTCGCTCGCCATTGTGTTTGTATCCAGCTGCGTGTGCCAGTGTCTGTGTGTGTGTGTGCACTTTAAATCACAGAGAGGATTTTATGTATTTAGTGGTGTGCTTGTTTGTGTGTACAGTCACTTATTATTGTGTTACCTCAGATCGTGGGACCACAACATCACTTAACTGATGAGATTTCTGAAAGTACCAGCAGGGCAACCTGTGCAGGATACATAACAGACATGATGTATGTGTGTGTTGGTAAAGCTAGATGTGGACTGTATGTTGACATAAGCTAAATACAGGAGCACAGAGATACTGCAGCAAATACCAATGCTTTGTCCAGAGTCAAAACTTTAAATATAATTGAGTATGAAGGATAATTTCTGTCTAATTATTTCAAACTTAAAAACAAATGTAATTCTCTATAAATCAGTTAAAGGAATAGTGTTTGAGCAGATCAGCCTCAATTAGTCACGTTGTAAAATGTTTTCACTTCTGGGTGGAGATGTAAGTGCATCAAGCTAAAGAAATGTCAGCACATCCTGGATTAACTAGTTTATTTCCCCCGGGGGCTAATCCATTCCAGTAGCACGGCGGCTCCTTCTGGAAGAATTAAGGAGTTTGCTCAGTGTCTTTACAATTCTGTCTTGTTTTGCTCTTTTGTTGTCTTAACTCTTGCACTTCACCTCATTCTTCATCCCTCCTAATTCTTTTTCTTCTGCCACTCCCTTCTACCTTGAAGAGCAACCTCGTTTGAACCTTAAACAGTAAGACAAATAAAGAGAAAATCTCTTGCAGGTAAACGAAAAGAAACAAAGAAGTGTGAGACAAGTGCTGATTAAAAAAGAGAGTTACGTGGGGACGACTGCTGAGAAGTTCAGGACACATTTAAACTCAGAAATACAATTCCTCTGTACCTCGCATTCTGTTTCTTCCTCTTTCCTCCAACCTTGGTTTTCCTCCCTGCTTCCCCCTCAGTTTGGGGGGGATAGAGCAGGTCAGAGGTTTGGGGCTAGGGTTATGGAGAGCGTAGCGGCGCCTGGGTGCTGCAGATGCAGTAAAGCGATTCTGATTTGTGCCCACAGCCATCAGCGTCACTCTGCTCGGCTTGTCAGTCTGTAGGAGCATCAAAGCGCGCTGTCCGGGACTGCTGTCACTAGCAGTAATAGATATCATTTCAAAAACCATTGGACCTGCCCATTGTGTCTGGCTCGAGCCAGTGGCTGGGGCCCACCTTGGCCACGGTTGGATGGGCCTACTCCGCATGCCGCACACAGAGGCCCCGGCGCCGGGCTTAACTGTTGGGTCACGGTCTGATATGTAGACATTCATGGATGGTTAACTCAGTAAATGTGTTGATATGGCCGGGGAGCAGCAGTGAGTGGATGGTTAAGAATATGTTCGGGCATAAGCACGGTCATGTGAGGTGGGTTTTACAAGTGGAGGAACGATTTAGGAAATGAATGCACTGATGTTTGATTTGGCTTGTGTCTGGTCGGGTTGGGTCGCGGCTTCGACTGGGACGGCGTCACTGGCGAGCGCACATTCCGGGTCACGTTGTCCTCCTGCACCAATCAGAGTCTCTGCACAGCCTCTAATGGCCATTAACTACCCAGCTGGTGGTGCAAATAATCTGACATCACAAGTGTCACTCTGCATTAGACCCACTTTACGTCAAGACTCCCTCCGAGATAGTTAGACTCTCTGTCGCTATGTGAGTGTGTGTGAGTGTGCACGTGAGATTTAGTGCGTGTGCATTTTTGAACATGCATGTGTAGTCATGTGCCTCTGTGTGTGTCAATGCTCTTATTTGAGAGAACCATGTTTTGCCATTGAGGATGTTCTGTGCACGTGTGCCAATTGCCACTGCTTTTGTGCACCTGCACCTGCACAGTGTATGCTTGTGAGTGTATACATGTGTGTATTTGTATTTATTTAGATTGCATGTGAACTGTGTGCCTGTTCACTCTCATCTTTTCTTTCTCATTGTAGCATTGTTCCGTCATTCACGTCCAGTGCGAGCACCTGTCAAACACACATCCATTCATACAGCGGACGCAAAGATCCAACCCTTTGAGAAGCCTGTTGTGGTCGCGTATGATTCTTACCTTGATGGACTACAACACCATTAGCCTCATCTGCCCTCTTTACACGACACGGTTACAATGGCCACCGTAGACTCCCCAAAGAACTAGGGCATCCAAACAGCACATGACACCGTCTGCTTACAGAATACTGCCTCGTGACAACATGCCCCGAGCAAATAACAGGGTCATTCATTGCATTAGCCAACTTTATAATTAATGGAGCACTTACATGTTGATAAGCATTCTCGGACGCTCAGAGTGTCCAGTTTCACCCTGGTGCTAGTGTGCACACCAACCCCGTCTATGAGAAGTGCTCTCAGGGCAACATATGTGCTTGCCCGGACTTTGCTCTCCAGCTTTGATTCCAAGAAAAATGCCATTCTTCAATTGCACAGAAGTCCCAGAGAGCTGATGGATGATGAGCAGAGAAAGAGTTGAAATTCATACCAGCTTCGTTTGCTTCGTCTGGATATTATAGGATAGTAAAAACTGACAAATGGTCATGAAATATTATCAACAAGAGCTCATAGGTCTCTATCCAAATATAAGGCCAGGCTCTAAACAGATCTGAGAACATTTATTTAATTTAATTTAATTAATTAATGCATATTTCTTTCCACTGCTGTTATGTGAATATTTGTTCACTATGTTATATTTATTTTAAGTCAATCAGCTGGTGATGCTGAGTCTCTAGTTGTCTGCCAGAAAATGTCCTTTCGTCATTGTCAGTATAGATGCATGTTTCGTGTACAGATTCACATCATTTTTTTAATGATGGCATAAGCTAAATACAATGATATATTTCAAATATGGGTCCTAATAATATATTCAGCACATAGCCTAATGCTAGAAAGCTGAGATTTTTTAAGATTATCTCGGGCCACGTTTTTATGAGGTCATTGGTTTTACATGAGGAGGACGTGTCTCATAGCCGGTCCCTGGTGAGCGATGTGTGAAGCAGTTCCAGTGAAGCAGAGAATGACAACAAGACAGACAGAGACAGGGATGGACGGCGGAGGGAGAGAATAGCAGAGAGAGAATGGAGATCAACAGTAAGTTGACAGAAAGTGCTTACGACGCACTGCCACTTTGCCTCATCCCTCCCCCCCCTCATCCCCCCCCCCCCCCCCCCCCCCCCCCCCCGACCCCCGCCCTCCTCAGCCCCTCCCTCGTGCTCTCGTCAGCTAATTATCAGGAATTAGAATCTTCGTTCACACCAGTGGTGTCAGGTTGCCTTAGCCTGATCTGTCAAGGCCCCTCATGACTGGGTGCTAAACTCACGACAGTTGATGAGTGCGAAGCCCGCCACAGCTAATTGTAAGTGAAAAGCTGGACAGGACTGACAGTGCAGACGGAGAGAAAAAAAACGAGAGGAGAGACGATGGAGGGAGGTTGTCTTTGTTTGAGGACGGATGAAGGAGGGAGGTTTTGTTTGTGTTTTGCAGGTGGGAAGAGGGTGGCATGGGGAGCTGGTGCCGGTGGTTGATGAGCGGCTGGGGGTGTGGGAGGGGGGGGGGGGGGGGGGGGGGGGGGGGGGGAAGACACAGAGGGTCCTGAGGGCACTGAAATATCTGCTCAGCAAAGGGGGAGGGGGAAAAAAAGATGACCGAGAGGGAGGAAAAGAGTAGAATGAAGCCAAGTGTGAAAAAAACAGGTAGGTGCGATGGAGGAGGACAACAAATCCTTTCTTCCAGGGCATGTCGACCAAGATCTTGCTCATCAGCCCTCATGGCCTGTCACCACCATCGGTATGACAACATGGAGGCTGTGTGTGTGTGTGTGTGTATACATATTATACAGTTAAATTTTTCAGTACATGCAGGTACCACATGCTCCAGCAGAGAGGCCTGTGACATATGTGTCAAGGACATCATTTGCATTTTAGTGTGGGTGTGTGTCAAAGTATGTATAAATCAATGAATTCATTTATTCATTTATTCTATAACATCAACATTACATCTCCTTACATTTAAAGAATTATATAAAACATTATAAAGGTGCATCAAAAGCATATTTAGAAATTGTCATCATCCGTTGGACTTTTTTTTTTATTCCTTTGGTGTATTTCTCTGCAGATGTGACGGTGTGCGAGTGCATCCACGTCTTTGTGTGCCAGTTGGCCTGCTTTGAATGTCTCCGAATGTAATCTTAGGTTAAATGCTAACTTGCCACGCCAAATTAAGTGTGTCACCAGCAGAGAGAGGGCGTGATGTGGCATGATGGGAGGTTGTCACCTGTCTCCTCGGGGCATCTGAGTGTCTGACGGTGGCAGAATCCACTCTCCTCCCACTGTCAGTCGACGAATAAATAAATAAATAGTTTAAAAAAAAAAAATCCTTAAACGCAGAATTTGTTCAGGATTTTTATGTGAATATTTCATCTGTTATTTTCCATCCCTGAAATAAAGATAAAACGATAGATTGCAATTTATCATTGAAATATATTTGTCCAGAAGCGTTTCAGGGACATTTTGATTAAGCCAACATATTAGACTTTAAAATTGTATCTAATTCAAAAATGCCTATTTTTATTTAGTTACTCTGCTTTCTGTTTTTAGATTCCTGAAATTCCTGATGCACAATCTGGAAACTTACCTCATCCGAATCATAACATTTCAGGACAAACAAGCTGTCTGTAAACAAAGAGACGACCAGGTATGTGCTCCTCAAAAACAAAAACAAATTCTCTCGCTCTCGGAAAAAGTACGTGAAGACACTTTGTAAAAAAGATAATTTTTCAAATTCAACAATATTTCTTTTTTATTTTCAAAATGTATTTGAATCCTCCACAGAATTGAAGAGTGTCAATTGTTATGATAATTCATTGTTGTGTTAATGATTACACCCATTATCTTATGAATCCGGAGGAGCTGTTGACCTTCCGTTTATGTGTTTGCTCGAAAGCTAAACAGGCAGCCACCGGGATTCAGCAGTCGGCCAACAGCCTCCACTCCAACAGCGCTTTCACCCACTTGAAGGCTGGAAACAGCTTCTTTTTTTCCAGCTCGTGTAGATTTGTGTGGATTAGGCCGCGGCTCTACGGCTGAGGGGCTGGAGGGACTCCGCCGAATAGGCCAGGAAGCTGTTTGGAATTGGATGTTGTTCCTCCCCTCTCATCATTACCGTCAAACCCTCACAAAGGCCCCAAATCTCCCAGAACCTTTGAACCTGTGTTCGGAACTGAAAGACACGTCCACTGAAGGGTCTTTCCTTAGTCTCCTTTTTACTGAAAGGAGGAGAGAGAGAGGGAGAAACAGAGGGCGAAAGGAGCTTTAGAGCCTAATTTTCCTTCCAGCTCTCCCTCCTCGGTTTTCTTCCGGCCCTGAGCCACTTGTTGGAGGAAAAGGCAAATTTCTGGAAAAATTCCTAGAGTTCCCCCCCCTCCCAATCAACCAGAGCCCTCATCCCCTATTTCATGGCAGAGAAGGAGAGAGCCAAAGAGCGGAGGGGACGCATGGTTAGAGGAGGGGACAAGAAAGAGGGGTCTCTGGAGACAGCTGCTGGAGAGGTTAGTTAGAGATTTCCAGCCATTAACTTCAGTCCGAGCCAGTTCGCCCACTTGAGGCAGACAAGGGCCGGGGTAAGCCAGAGGCCCAGAATGAAAGGGGACGGGACCCAGCTTGATCTTGTGGGGAAATTGTTTACAAGTGGAACCCTCAAATCCACAATGGAGCGGAGTGCAAGAAAGAGGGACGGGAAGAGGAATGAAAAGAAAGGGTGGAGGGACAAAGGAAATAGTTTATTGAAAGAGTGAAACAAATCTGCCAAAGGACAGGAGCAAAAGTGAAAGAGCATGGAGCGAGAGTGATTAAGGATGGACCAATGCGGGCCTCAGACGGGCGTTGTCTGTGGTTGTGACACAATAAGTGGAGGACCTATGGAGGGGAGGGTGGGGGTGTGGGGGGGGGGAGGGGGGTCTCTTTCTCTTTTCAAAAGCAGGATAAACACGGAAATGAGTCTGTAATCATTTGCAGAAATTGCCTTCCTCTTCGCGTCTCCTTCCCGGGGCCGTCGACTCGCCTCCGTTCATTAGCGGCCAATGGGCCTGATTAAAGATAGTTCAATGTCCCATAGAGAGATACAGGCAGAGGATCTTCAGGTCAGTCTGCTGTGAACCCAGAGCAATACATCGGGTATGGTCTGTGTTTTTACTGCCATCCTGGTTTACAAGTGACAATCAGATGCTACAATTGCACTGTACTGGAAGAGCACTAGTAAGATCCTCACGCAAAATGCGTATATGACATATATATGTTTTTTTTAAATGCAAATTTCAGATTAAAATTATTATCCAATTGAATAATTCCAGAAATATCTGTATGTCACAAATCATGAGAACAGTTCATCTGATCTTATCTGCTCCACAGGTTGAAATGTGGATTGTTAAGGGCCCAAGGACATGCAGTATTTCATTTGTTAAATCTGGGGCATGCAATAAGTTTAATATTTATAAACTTATATTTATATACAAGTGGTAAAGGACTTTTCAGTGTAAGTGAAGTTATTGATCACGACAATGGCACATCCACAGCAGCTGATTCTCCACTTCTGGGTTCCTCATACTGAGTCAAGTTTCACAGAACTTTGAATCAACACTGCACACGTTCCTTCTAATGAAATACATTTATCATGAATCAGAAAAAGATGTCATGAACATGCATGTTTTAAATGGTATCGTGACACTGAAATAGAGATACTGACATAACCTTGATCTCCTGTGTGTGCGGAACATTTCCATTCAAGCCTGACTGGACATTCGTGGAAACGATGAACTCACCACACGGACGTCTGAATTGTATAATCCATTAATGAACTATCATATCCTTCCCTCCCTCTCTCTGCCCTGCAATGCTCTGCAGCTATTCAGGCTTTAAGGATTCCAGTGCTCGCTGCAAATCTCACTGAGTAAAACTTAATGAGCTTTTTGCTCAGTCAGACGTCCCAGTGGAGAATCTCTGACCTTGTCGAGATGAGCCAGATATTGTCTTTGCAGCGTTTAAGTGGTTTGTTTTTAATGGCGCAAACAGTCAAGTGCAAATATGATTGTGTGTCCTCACATATAAGGGTGCACACCACTAATCACATTCAGAGGAAGCTTGGATGGTTTCCATTTCGTAAAAGTCATTTTAAACGCAGGGAATTTGAAACATTTTTAGAAATTTAGATTAGTACCATCGAGAGTCTATTATTTACTTGCGTTCCATTCTGGTAAAAGGTTGTTATGTTTTTCACACCATTATTGCATGGACATGTTAAAGTAATATAATATATTTAAGATTTACAATGATTTTTGTAATAACCTGGTATCATCCACATGCAGTCTTTTTTAAATAATCTACATACGTCCTTTGTAAAAGGTTGCATTTAAGATCATTGCGTGCCAATGTTACATTTCATTGTTAGGTGACCTAACGTAACCCTCAGAGTTTCGGTAATGATGACGGGGAACAAACAAGGAAGTCAGGCGACGTGATGCAAATTGTGAAAACGTCTTCATACGAGGACGATGCGTCAGATGGATCGATTGATAAAGAGACTGCTGTTCTCATTTTTTTTTAATCCAAGACTTTTTGCGCAACTTTAACGTCATGTTTACTATTGTAACCAAGATCATAGCTCGTCCTCTAACCGTGAGGAAGTACATATCTCAAATGAAACCACAATCTTTCCCCATGCCAGTTTTAGTGCGGCGACATAACCAAACTGTTCCGTGAGCTCTAACCACATGTTTATTCATGTAATGATACCCCTAGCGATGAAGGCACGGTTTCAGGAGACAGGACTTGTTGATACAGAATCATTTCACACGTCTAATCATGGGAACCAGTCGTGCAGGCTCTCTGATTGTATGCGTGAGCTCTAAGTGCTGATCAATGACATCAGCAGAAAAAACAAAATGTTGGGGAAAGGGTAGGGTGTGAGTACGGAGGTCAGGGAACAGTAGCTCAGTAGCTTCTACGTGGTTTGTTTGTCTGGTTTCTTGCGGCCTCACAGTGTATTTTTTTCATTTATATGAACTCTTACGGAGTGCTGGTCGTTCCTGTAAGTTTAAATCCTCTAAAACCATGAATCTGCATCAATTTCCTATGGAAAGGGAATGAAAAACAGCATTGAGGAAAAGGTAGAAAGAGGAATAAATCAACGCCATGGTGAGAAATGGTGCCAAGTACAAAAAAAAAGATAAAAAAGAATGAACGTAGCCTAAAAGCAAAAGTCTGGTCTGGTCCAGGCAGATGGTGAGTTGTGGTAGCCTTTCCATGCCCGGGGAGGAAGTGTTTGGGTTTTATTGGTTTCATATGACACGACAGAACCTTTTTAAGATGTTGTAGACGCGCTGGTAAAAGAGCAGTCTGCCCACCCCTGCATTAAGTGCCCCTGTGATCTCGGCCATATTTATAGGCACTGTCTTGTGTCACATGGCTTCCATTTCTTCACTTGTTGGGACCCCCTGTGGCTGCTTTTACAAGCACAGGTATGAAGAGGTCAAGAGCAGTGGCCTGGTCAGAGAGGAGATGAGGGTGAAGTCCACATCTTTCTCTTTTCTTTACTTAATATATATGTCTGTGATTTTCCATGAAAGGACATGTTGGTTTTAAATCTAGAAACTTTATTTAAGATATTTTTTAAGTTAATTATTCCATAAACTGAATGAAATGGGCTTTCAATTTCCCAAGATAAATGCTTTAAGTCTCAAAAACGTTCAAGTTGTTTGTTTTTCCATTTCCCAAAGAACGTTGTTTCTCACTCTTGTGCCTCCATGACATCGCTGGAGGATGAACAGACGTGTTTGTAATTCTTTAACAGTAATTCTTCTTCTGTCATAATGTTAGTATAAGGGGTGTCGAGTAGCTACAGGTTTGGTTTATCCGATCTGCAAGACAAAGGCAGCTTTCATCTTCAGATCACCTGACAGTTTTTTTCTAAATTAATTGGTTTGACTCCTGGACGGAGAAAAAAGAGGTTCAGTGAATTGACTGATGTTTTCTCACCTCTGCGGAGGAAGACGTGCTGGCGGGCGAAGGTGCCGACAGTTAACAGCCATCAAAAGACTTGATGTGATTTATGACCTTCATTGTTCTATCAATAACATTCTGAGTCCATGATGTCACTGAATAGACAACAGTCGCACCCTGGAATGCTTCTGTGATCGGAGGCAGGAGTGTGAAGTTTATAGATATAATTACTGTGCAGTGAGGCGGAACTAAATACTTTTTTATTCATGTCATATAGTGGTGACGAGGTGACTGAGCTTTGTTCAGTAAGGTGAACATTTAATTCATTTCTTATTTACGGTTAGCTCTATCTTTGAGCAAAGCTGTCATTGAATTTATTTTGAAAATTAGACGACTGATAGGACAGGGACACTTCAGGGGCCAATCAGATTTCAGCAAGGGCCACAGCCAAGAATAAAGAACAACACATAGAAAAAAAAAAATTCTAAAACAAACCGAAGAGACTGAAAGACAGAACGGACACAGAAACATAAAAGCAGTGAGGTGAGGATAATGACTCCAAGCCACAATTTTAGAGCAATCTGACTGGTAGTTGTTTCGATATCCACCAGAAAAGGAGATATTGATCAGTGACTGAGAAATCAACGTTGTCATTCTTGTCGTTAACCAAACAAATCCTTGTCTGGCCCTGCTCGTCTCTGTCTCTCTCTCCTCTCATCTTTCTCCCACTCTCTCGGATGCCGCATCTCTCTCCGTCTTGGCCATGTGGCGCGGTGTGTTAGTTTTAGTGGGCACTAAAAACACACTGTTAAACACAGTTTTAAAAGTTCCTAAAAGCATTTTTCCCTCTCTGGGGCTGGCACTTTAATCTACTCTCAGGTTTCACATGCTGTACGGGCACACCTGGGGAGAGGAATGAAATAAACCGGCTTCGAGCGCTCCCACGCATCGGAGACTCCTTGTAAAATAACTAAGAAGGAGAAGACTAATCAGATTTATTGTTTTAATCATAGAGGGCGGTGTCTCTCTCTCTCTCTCTCTTTCTCTCTCTCGCTCTCTCTCTTTGTGCACAGGACTTTATGACCTCTGAACTATCCGGGCTAAGAGTCCTGAGTGCAGCTCAGATCTGAGAGACAGAGATAAAATGGTTCATCTCAGTGGCTGCTGCTTGTTCTTCAATTCATTGCTTCGTGATGACCGATACCCGACAGATAAAGAGAATTGGATGTTCTTTTGAAGTCACGTCATCAAATCCAGCTTGTTTCTTTGACTTGGTCATAATTTAATGGATGTGGTTCGGAGGGAATGAGGTCAGATATAAATGTGAGGCGGCTCACAGAGAGGAGGCTCTCTCCTCTTTCTACTGTCCCATAAAAACTATTTTATTTGCACTTGTTCCACTTTTACAGTCAGATGTGTGTTCTGGCAAACATTTGAAAGGAGGAGGAAGGAGTGAAAGATGCCCCCCCCTCTCCCTCTCTCTCTCTCTCTCTCTCTCTCTCTCTCTCTCTCTCTCTCTCTCTCTCTCTCTCTCTCGTGGTTCCAAGAGTACGAGGCTGTGGGTCAGTTCACAGGAGTTCAGATTCTTCATAAGGTCAAAGGTCATGTTCAGGAGGGATAGAGGTGAGTTGTGTGGAGTTTTAAGAACTTCTTTTTATCTGGTGTCACTGTTGAAGTGTTGGGGGGGGGGGGGGGGGGCAGTCCCTTTAAACTAAGGGGTCTCCCAACAGAGCAGCTGTGAAGAAATATACTCATCAATATTCATGGGGAGGAATGGGGATCTGGCTTTGAACTGCACTTGGCTGTGAAACTTTCAGAGAGACTCTTCAGATTGCTTTCAGACAAGCAATGAACTTTTTCTTATAATTTTCCACATTGCCTGTTGGTGAGACTTCAGACCTTTTCCGTTACTTTTCCCATCAGCCCCCTTATAACGTATTCGGAAAATGTCCTGATGAGCTCATTAGAAAATACAGCAGGAAAATAGTGGGAGAATTCGAATTTCTTTCACTCACCAGACGTATGCAAAACTGAAACAAACAAATATCTTTGATTGATAAGAGCCAGCGCCAGTGTGGATGTGCTGAAGACAAAAACAAGAGATTTCCATTCATTCTCTGTGTCGGGCCTCATTCATGATCCACCTTGGCACCACACCTCGCCTGCATGTTCAGGACATTTTCCCTGTTGTTGTGAATGTATCTGACCTGGACAATCTCCTGCTGCGTTCTTCATATGTGAAAGACAAACTCCCATTTCCCAAATTTCATGTCTGAAAACGGCTTGAGCAAAGTCTTGACTTGTTAACTTCCGTTCATAAATCCCCAACCCTTTGCCACACAAACCACGTTTTGCACTCGCCCTCTTCATGGCCGGATTAAGAGATGAAACATTAGTCATGAAAAGCCACCGACAATTTTAATTTCTGGTGCACAGATCTCCAGACAGGCTTGATTGGATTATAGATATATCTTGCTCGACATGTAAAAGTCCCTCACTGGTGCTATAGCAACAAAGGTTTTTATTTACTATTTCGGTAATTGTAATCGGGACCAATCCAATCAAAGCCATGAGCCATACCGCTGCTTTAATTTTCTTTTTTGGGGAGTTGATTGTCTTAAATTTTTCGAGGACAGGTTGATCATCCCTGTGGCCGAGAATGGCAACATCTGTGTAATGAATAGCATTTCTGCTAAGCTTTTATGATTGGATCTGGGAATCAAAGACTGGGCACTTCACCAGTCGCTAGCAGCTGTGCATACTGTACCGCACAGTGAGGACAAGTCCTACATTTGGGGGAAAAAAGGGGATTAGAACTCAAAACGATTAGTTTGTAAGGCTGAGTGGAAAACGACTCTTTAGCCAGGGCAGTGGATTTTCCAAGGCAACAACTTCTTCTGCCTTAAATATCTGAGAGAATGCTTGTATGAATGTGTATTATGCCACATCGGATTAGTGGGATGAATTCACCCAAAACAGTTAAACTGCACAACTAGTTTCCGATAAAATGGTACCTCTCTGAGCTTTACCCCCTAACCACATCCCTTGGTGAAAATAAAAGAGTAATTTGTGGAACCCTTTCTGTGAAGTCAAATGACTGAACAGTTCTTCTTCAAGTCCTGGTACCAGCCTTTGTTGTTGAATCTGTGAGAATGGCACATTGTTCCGCAGAATCTGATCCATATTTATCAAGCAGTTTTTCCATGTTTTGGGGGATAATGGTTTTAATGTGATGGAAGATGGTGGTTTCTGATCCTTTCGAAGGAATTTAAACAGAAATGTTATTTCAGAAACAAGAACACTAATGTTTTGACTGAACCCGAGCTAAGCAGCAATAACGAAAAAAATGTCCAAAACTGACCCTCCTAACCTCTCTGCAGTGTGCAGGGGTGGGAGTGACAGTGAGGACGGGTGTGTAAAGAGGTGATCCCCCTGTCACTGATCACTGCAGATAGGATTAGTTCAGGATAGATCAGATTAGGGATTGTTTGGGAATAAACATTCAATATGAAACTAATCCTCGCAGATTTCTGTGTGTAACATAATGGGAGGCTCGCTGAGGAGAGGAGAGGAGAGGAGAGGAGAGGAGATGTGTGGGTGATATGATGACTGTGTAAGGAGAGGAACACAGGTGCCATCCTGTGTCATTCCTTGAGTCACTGTCTCAAGTATGAATTATTATCAAAAATACTATAATTTATTTCTTTTCTTTTCTTTTCCTTTATAATTTCTTTTTGATAAAATAAAGTATGGTATATTTGATCATAATTCATACTTGAGACAGTGACTCAAGTATGACTCACTGTCAGCAGATATGTGTCCTCATCACCGACAATTTTCTAAAACAGTCTTGAGTACAACAAACACACACACACACACACACACACACACACACACACACACACACACACACACACACACACACACACACACACACACACACACACACAGACACAGGTAATGTCCACTGGAGACAGAAAAGATCTCCTCTTGGCCTGAGGTCCAGCATTTCATCCAGTTCTTCTATTGATGGAGTACTAAGCCTCTCAATCCCAGATAATTATTGAAACACATAACACCTATTGATTGTTAATGGAGAGGAAGAGTCGAAAAACCAAAGGAAATCATGCATAAAATGACAGAAACAACCTCTGAGAATAAACTAATGTGTACTTAGACTTTTTAGTTTGGTCCATGTCCTATCCACCAACATGGAGGAGGCAAAGGTCAAGATGCTTTGGCCTCACTTCTGGTGAGCCCACATGTCGTCCATCTGTATATGCAGTCTGAGGTTTGAAGCAATTGGAAGATGAGGTGATAATGAAAAGACTGAGGTGGTACGAGAGAGAAAAAGTCGAGCCATGCCCTCGGGAAGAAAACATAGATTTTTATTTTATGAGTGGCATAAAATCATGCCAGCAGCAGTGTCCTTTGCTCCACAAGCTTTTCCAATGATTTGTCATTATTTGCACGAACAGACGACACAAAGAGTAAAAAGATTGACAAGTCGATCGCAAACTGTGATGTCATTTACAGTCTTTCATGGTCACACTTTATAAGCTGGCTGGGATCCAGGTCCAGCTCAATCAAAAAAAGTGTTGGCTCTCAGGCTGTTGCAACGGCCTCTGTAACCTAAACACTCGGAAATGAAATTTGTAACTTGCTGAATTAAAATGGACCGGCCAGCTCACATTCTGAGGCTACCGTCACACGCACAAACACACACACACACACACACACACACACACACACACACACACACACACACACATACACACACACACACACACACCCTTTGAATCAATTCCTGTCTCCGCTATCAATCCATATCTCGATCGTTGGGCCTCCTGATGTGAATAAACTAGGATATAAGCCCAACAGCAACCCAATACTTTATATATTTCACCGATGTCAAAGTGTCAGAGAGAAGTGCTGCTCGCCGGCACTTGGCAAACCTCTCCTCTCCTTCCAGGCCAAGGCTGTCTCACGTTTCCGTCGTCTATCGATGTACGAATGTGTGAGGATGAAAAGTTTTGCGACCTGTCAAACGCGATGCTATTTTCATTCCATGATCGTGCATTTTCCGCAAAATAAATTCCCTGGAAAGACGGCTGAAACTATCCGTTTCCCTGCGAATCACCTTTTTCGGTGCCATCACAGCAGGGACGTGCTCATTCAGTGGGAAATGGAGCAGGGCTCTTGTTCAACAGGCAACATTAGCGGTGGTATAGCGTCAGGTATCCAGCAAGTGTAATTACGAGTTTGTCCGATCTGTGTGAAAGCTCTTCCCGGCCACTTTCTCCCCCTGTACCGAAGGCTTTGGCACAAGTGGCAGAGCGGGTCACTGTTTAATAATGAACAGGTCGAGCCGGCTGTAACGGATACATGCACCTGCTTTATACATCAGTCAATTACCTAATTAGAACTCTCCCTCAGGGGAAAGCTAATACCTCATCCTAGAGTGGGAGGACAACCCCTTCCTTGTGAACAGAGAGGCGCTCGCAAGACGAACGGATACCTGAACATGTGTGCGTGCATGTGCGTGTGAGTGTGAGTGTGCGCATTGGCATGTAGTGGTTAGGAACAATAGAGAGTGGGGTCCAGTATTTCTTAGCACAGATCAGGTACCAAGGACACTCATGGGAAATGGCGCTCTACGCGACCGTGATCCAGTAACAGCCCATCCTCTGCCCAGCTCCTTGCACACGCTGCCCTCTGCCCCTCGCCATTCATCCGGCCATGAGAAAGTGATCTATGCAAAGTTTACATTGTAAACCTGTATGATGGGTCGGTCCTGCTTCTTTCCAGAGGGCACAGATTAAATGGTAGGTTAATAGTCAGCACCTTGCATGACGACCACTTCTCCAGTAGCTGCAGAGAAGATGTTTAGAAATCTATGGGTTGTCCTCGATCCACCTGGAGTCTGTTTATGGAGAATGATGCCACTGATGAATTTTCAAATGTAATTTTTCAACATTTTCCATCAGTGTGACTGATATTGAGGGAAAGCTTTGGATATTTCAAAACAAATACAGCAGAAATGGGGCTACTCTGTGGGTAACGGGGAAATGCATGTATCTTGCAATCAAAGAATCATGACATAATTCCCATTAAACAGTAGCCAGGTTACTCTACTCAGCAGCAAAAGTATGCGATTGTTGCTCATGGCGCAAATAAGACGGCTTTGGTTGGACCAGTCGCTGCATGTTTACGTGGCAGATCTGGGATTTTTCAAAAACAGAGGAAATAAATCCCTGTTTACTGTTAGCTCTAAAGTTTTGAGCAAAGTCAAACGTCAATGAAAATCATTATTATTAGAAATAAGAAATAGAAATAGAAATCTTGACCAATACCATATTTATTGTTCGTATTATTAGTAAGTGAATAGTTTATAAAAAAGGACTAACAGGACAGGGACACTTCAGGGGCCAATCAGACCTCAGCTGTGGCCAGTGCCCCCTTAGCCCCACCCCTGGATCCGCCCCTTGCATTTCTTCTCCTTTGGGAAAGAAGAACCATTTCAAACCACACCTCCAACCCCTGCTTGCAACTGACATGCCCCTGGACCAATGTGTCCGGGTACAGGAAGCAAGTCGACCCCCCAAAATGTTTTCAACTGTAATATGTAGATTTCACATTGCTGCAAAAGTAATCACATTACTTTCATGCTTTGCTTCTCAACTCTAAAGGTGACTGCGCAAATGCAAGTTTTTAAAAGATCTTTCAAATGACAATAGGTGCCATATCTGAGGTGTGGGTGTTTTCCTAATATGATCACACTGTCTGCTTCTATGGACACTAGGTTTTGCGTCGGCCACCAGCAGCTCGGAGGCAATCAGGGCCACTTCAGCTGTGATTAAGTCACATACTTAAGGCCCTGAAGGGGGGAGAGAAAGGAAAGAGGGAATGAGTGATGAAGCTCTCACTTCATGAAGAGGGAGTGTACAAGGGTTGACCGTTCAGGATCACTAATGTTAGTCTATACATCCTCATATAGGTTTCCCTCGTGACCTCTGCCCCACCCGTTCCTATCAATCAGGCAAATGTAAAACTGGCACGCACTTCCCCGTCCTGAAGCCAACAGGGCTCCGTAAACCAACACCAACTCGCCCTCCTCACGTGATGTTCCTACTGCACAGCGAAATCAATCTTTGCTTATTAATAACAGCTACGGTGTAAATATCCGTTCTGCGAGGGAGATGGATGGAATTGAAAGAAGGAAAAGAGGACTGAGATTGTGATGGTGGTGCCGGGAGCAGGCGGGGTCACGGAACATGCTCCTGAAAATCAATTTTCACACAGGAGGACTATTAGGTTATTGAGAAGTGGGATGACTGGGTGTGTGCGTGCATGCTCATGTGTGTGCATGTCAGTGTATGTGCGTGTGTGTGTGTGTCATTACTGTAAATTACCTCACTGTGTGTGTGTGTGTATATCTGTGTGTTTGTGTTTGTGTTTGTGTGTGTGTGTGTGTGTGTGTGTGTATGTGAGTGTGTGTGTACTTAGTACAAATTACCTCACAAGTTTCAAGATGTGAGACTCAGGACTTTTGAGTTATTCTTCACACCAAAACTTGACAAATGATGACTGTTACCTTGCAACCTATTCATATTCAAGGCACCAATTACTTAAAATTCAAGTTTTAGACATAGAATACACATTAAATGAAATAAATGATCCTATCTGTCTCTGTTTGACTGTTCCTTCCTCCTTCTGCTCTCTCTCTCTCTTTTTTGAGATACCATGCCCAATCCGGTGCGGTTGTACCAGAAGGGGAAAGCGCGGAATGTGTCCTGCCTCAGCAAGAAATTCCAAAGTGCTTGCCGACTCCATAGCTGCTAATACAACTAATGCAGTAATGTAAGGGCCAAGGCGATTAATGAGAGCGCTCTGCCCCTGACATCTCAGACACCCTAATGTTGCTGCAGTGTCTCCCTAGCCGTGCTTTAATCCATCACTGGTCCCTGTAACCCAATTATGGCCTGACACTTTACTTTTAGCTCCTCTGCCGGGTCCTTCACACACATCTGTAAAAGGGCAAACACGGACACACGCGTGCACACACACACACACACACACACACACACAAATGCACGTATGCACACGCGCTTAGACAAGGGTGTTTGAGCATCATCATACAAGCACATTTTACAAAAAACAAAAATAGACCTGCTGGGACTTGACGCGCCCTCACATATTGACAAACTTATCCACTTGGGGCGTCAGGTGAGCTCACAGGAGAGGCCACTTCTGTATATTTAGCTTGAACTGTATTTTTATTGCATTTGGAAAAATAATTAACTTCCACTCTTGAAATCAGGACTTGCTCTTCTAAATCCAACTCCACCCCATTTTCACACGTTCGATTCCCTGTTGCGTTCCGTGATGCTGCTCTGAGGCTCTCGGCTCATCGTGACGAACTCTGATTACCGAGATTAACTAACTTCCTGTGTTTCTGTTGTCATCTCCATAAAGCCCCTTTCTTGTTATGATTGTAATCGGAGCATGATGCTACACTAACATGCTCGGTTCCCAGAGGTCCATCAGTGCTCTGTTTTAGCTAAGGGGGGCGTACATATTGAATTTTTCATGAGGTCCCCCGTGCAACATTTATGATTCACCCTCAAGGCTTTAAAACAACACTTAACTCCCTATCCCACTAGCATAAGCCCCAACATCTGGAACCTACTGTACATGAGGGCATCTTGATACGACGCAGGAACTGGAGGAGCAGCGCTGGTCCTCCCGAAACCCCTCCCTCCCTCCCTCCCTGCCTCCATGCTTTCTCCCTGTCTGTCAGTCATGTCACATGTAGAGTAACAGCCCTGTCAATCAAGAGATCTATGCGCTCGCTTCCTCTAAATCAGGTGGATTGACTCTTTAAGAGTTACTGGAGGAGCCTACTTCCATTAGCCACTCCCAACGGCAAATTAACTTAAATGTACCCGCTCAATAAAGTTCAAGACAATCATTTGCATGTCAGTGTCCTTTTTTTTCTCTGAAGGCTTTTCCCAAACATACAGCTGACTCGTGCAAATCCCAAGATTGCTGTGATTCCATTGCACTAATAACAATTAGCTAGAAAGCCAATCGCAAAGAGGAATTGGTTAATTGGGAGAGAAATGCATATGATGTAAAGAAAAACAAATAGACCTGAGAGAAAATGAACTCCTTTACGTTATACAGACATAATCATAGGCTACCTGGTTACTTCCTACTGCTCTAGTTCTGTATATCCATGCACTGAAAAAAATGAAATTAATGGACTTGTTGGAGAAACAGATTAAGTTAAACAATTGTTAACATTAAGTTCCAAAGGTCCATTACTCATGCAGATAATTATTTAAATTGTTCGATCAAACTTCTTTTCAGCGTGTACTTTTCAAATATACCAGACCAAAAACTGCTTTTTGTGTCAAATACCTGAAAACTGACAGAAAGCAAGATGCGGACATTAATGTTATTATGCATTCGTCAGGAAAATTATATTGTTGCTGTCAATCACGTCCTGCACCTGTTTTTCTAGACTTCAAGTTTTCCCCTTTTACTCCTCGGAGAAGGAGAGGTGTCACCGCTGGGATATCTCACAACATAATTCATCATGTCCATATAGTTATAGGAAGGGTTGCAATGTAATTAATTATTCAAAATCAACCTAGAGATGGAGGTCAGAGCGCTTCAGAATAATATGAAGGATCAGTGTATGCACACGTGAGGCTGATGCGGGTCAGAGTAAGCTGACCAGGCCGATGTGATGACAACAGGAATCCTAACCTGTCTGGTTGAATAATGAAAAGACTGGGAATTATATCTATTTGTGTATCATGGTATTGGACAAAGAGATTAACGCTGCTCCTCCTCAGTGCCGGGGAATCTGCTTATGAAGGATTTGGATGAACACGGGGACTCGGTTTCTTCCGCTTCCTTCTCTCCTATCGTGTCTTTTTAATATACAGCCCAGGATCTCTGCCCAGTTCACTCCTCTCCAGCCCCTGGGCGTCTTCAGCATCAGATGTCATGCTGCCAGAGACAAAGTAAGTCAGACAAACACGTAGGCCGGACCTCTGAGGAGAACCTTGCCGAATGCTCAAGTGCTGTAAGTGCCCCGGAGTCGTCTTACAAGAAACACTTATTGCATTTTGTATTGAGCATGATGTTATGAAAAATTAATACCAGGGTGGTGTGCCTTCCTCTGCTTAGCGTCTCTGTGTGAGTCTCAGTGTCCATTTGTTTGCATGTAAATGCACATGCAGTAGTCTTAGTGCCTATATTTATGTTTTGGAATATGCATCCACTTGAATGCAAGAATGTGGTTCCATATACAGTATATATGATCTTGACATCAGCTGCAATGGTTAATTGCAGTCATATGCGTATCATAGAGGTTTCCATCTCCAGAGACCTGGTGTTTTGGTGAAAGAGTTTATGATTCCCAACTGCACTATTGACAATAGTTGCTGTACAGACCTCCTTCCATTTGGAGCATTTAGTGCATATATTGACTCGACTATTGGCAAAACAACAGTGAAAAATACTACCTTAAAGTAAATTGATATGTATACGAAAACAAATGGCTGAAACTAGCAGATACACTGCCCGAAATCGAATTTCTTTACAGTAATGAATGTGAAACATATTGTGATATGTTACATATACCATAAACTCAACAGGATATCATGTTGCTCACCCATTTCATGAGAGACCTTTAGCAATAAGTACGAGTCCTTTGAACTGAGCTCTTGTCAGTTTCCAGAGGAAAGCTCCCACTCATTTATTCCCTTTTTCTATCCCATCTTTATTTCATTTCATTTTGGAAATTGACGCAGCTAACCTGTACTCTTTAAATCATGGTGGATTATTTTGAGGAGATCAAAGGAAATCTCATAAAAACGGATTGCACATGAAAACAATGTTAAATGCAATATTCCTAAATTTCCAAATCTATGGTATTGAATGGGATTAGGGGATTTTTTTAAAACAACCTTTTCCCCCGAAAGAACTTCTGCTGCTTAATTTTGTGGCATTAAACTCTTCATGCTTTCATGCAGAACACCGTCTTTCCCAAGCCTTTGTGTGGAAACGCAAGAATTACCGAAGTGCATTTACTAGAGCTCCTGCCTATGAAAAATGTCACTAAGCTCTTCATAATTTATCAATATTTAAGGATAGTATTGAAGCCAAAGTAATAAACACTGAGTGCATTCTGCACTGAGTGGCTGCTGTAATCAAAAGTTCATGTTTTCGATCATTAGCAGCTGAGAGGATGTTGCTCTGACCCTGGTGGAGCAGTGGTTTGCAGCCCCTCAGGTGGGACACCAACACTTAAAAGAGTGCGTGCCATTCGGTCAGCTGGTTCCAGTAGAAAAGGCCACAATATGATTTGCAGAAAGCAGATTTAGGCAACCAGGGAGTGATTGAATAATAAATCTCCCAGCTGTTTATGACAACAGCACTGGTTCTCTTCTCTTCTCTTCTCTTCTCTTCTCTTCTCTTCTCTTCTCTTCTCTTCTCTTCTCTTCTCTTCTCTTCTCTTCTCTTCTCTTCTCTTCTCATCACTCCGGTCTTTCTAAAAATAGCCATCAACTCTCTCTGGACATTGATAGATGGACTGTGAACTCTTGACCCAGTGAAATGTAACAAGAAGGACTCGTAGCGCCACATGGAGTGTGTCAAAGGTCACAATGTTGTGTTAACAGCCTGCCTTGGCATTGTAGCGCTGAATGACACACAGAGGAGTTTACTCATGAATGTGCACATACAGCCACAGAAAACTAGATACCATACAAATATATTACCCAGAGTCAGTTCATTGTATAGGCGACCAAGGTAGCTGGTTGCAGGATGTAATTTTTTTATAAACATAATCAACAAAACAACATGTTAAATATGATAATAAAAAACATACGTTGCCCCCTGGACACTCTTTCTTTCCACATTTTGACAACATGACGTGTTTCCGTGGGTATTGCACTTTATTGAATGATAAGATGCCTATGGTTATTATCATTAATAATTGGTATTTCCCCCCCTGTTGTATGTAGGTCTTGTTCAAATGAAGATTGTTTGTTTAGTTCTACCTTAAATCTAGTAGAATAATGTGCTTATGGCATTGATGTAACAGTATGGATTTACTGTATGTTATATATGAAATAGCTAAAGGTCACCTAGCACTGCAGCTGCCTCCAGTGACACACAGCCTGCAGGTGAAGCAACATCAAATTTCCGTCCATATGTATGATTACATTATTCTAATTTAGAAAAATAAAGGTTCTATGTTTTGCCCTGAAACCATTGTATCGTCTGATGTTTGTTGTTCTTATCTTCACGTTTCAGTGAGTGGGTGGTGACGAGACAGCAGTGCGGGGGTGATGTTGTGGTGGGGTAGGGGGACATTTGATTGTGATCTCACTCAGGGAACCAAAATGTCGAGGGATGCCCCCGATGAAGCCTGTTTGTGACGCAGACAGACAGCTAGCCATCGATCCACAGACAGGAAGTCAGCTGTCTCACAAAGCTGGAGGTTAGAGCGGCCGAACTGCTGATCAGCAGATGTTGCATCTGGAAGCGGTCTGCGAGTATTAGAAGAAGCCTCAGCATCAGCCCTTAACCTCGAAAATCTCATCTTAACCTCTGCATAACCTGGCGTGTACCAAGAAACAGCACTGCTTCGAGCTTAATATCAACATCCCTCTGCTAAACACATTACAAATACAAATGCTAACATGCTTGTGTTCAGCAGGTATCATGTGCACCCTGTTCACAGCATATTTGCATGTTAGCATGAGGACACTTCCAAATAAGCACCAGTACAAAGTACAGCTGAGGTTAATGGATGTTAGTAGTTTTAAGCCATAAACCAAAGTATTGGACAAGATGCATCAGGGGAGCTTGAAAGTCAGAGGTATACTGGGAACCATAAAATATCCATACAAAGTTTCATGGCCGGCCGTCAAAGGTCCAGATATTTCACTAAAACCCTCACATATAAACCCACTAGTGCTGGTCAGTGATCGGCAATCTAAGTAAGGTTAATTCTCTGGTAACCATGAATGTCAAGTGGTGGTTTGACCCACTCCAATCCCACCATCATGGATTCAAAACATGTAGAATCACAATTAGTTTAAAAATTCGACTCACTAAGTTTGGTTTAGCCGACTTGCTGTGGCAATGATTTATGCTTTTTGTATTGCTTTACTGTGAAAGCCATAAGGGTCGGTTTTCCCCAGAGGAGGAAGAAAGGATGGACCGACATGGAGCTCGTTGGATGGAGCTGAGGTTCTCTCATCACTCTGCCCCCGAGGTAAAGTGTAATAAAAATATGACATGTCAAAGACACATAGTTAAATGCTGAGATAAGCCTCTGTCTCTCCTTTGTGGTGTAATGCTCCACATTTAATTTATTATCTGTTTTCAGAAAATAACCAAAGGCTTGAGGCACTGGTAACCTCGCCTCCCCAGCTCCCACCACTACACACTCTACAGCAATAATCTTAATGACCCTCTCCTCTGCGTTTCCTCGCTTCCTCCACCCCTGACCCCCTCCCCTCTTTCCGTCCATTCCCTCTCCCAGGTTACTTCCACCACAACGGAGACGACCAAACACACCCCCTTTTCACTCCCAAACCACACACACTCATACACACCCCGAGGCTGAACCCAGTAGGTCCACCGCGTGTGACTCGTAGCGTCCCCCCGTCTCAACTCCCCACCTCGCCGTGTTTCTTTCTCCTGCCTCTGGGGCTTGAACACGGACACCGCTCTCCTTCCCTTCTTTATCCGGTCTAGATAACCTTATGTGTTGGACAGGACGGAAGGACGCCCACTGATACAGTAATAAGCATGTTTGCTGTCACTGAGGAGGCGATGGGCATCATCTCAGGGTCTTACTCCGGGCCAAAGTGACGATGAGGTGCTGGGGCAGTCCGCTGGGGCTGGCGTCAAGGTGGACCGGGAATAATGGAGGATGTATTATATCTTCATATATTGCGTTCAAGTTAAGCACTAGACTGCTGGAAGGCAAAAAAGGCCAGGGCATAGGGAAGATACACAACACAGAGCAAGGCCAGATCTTGTTTGCCATGTCTCAATAACATGGAGAAGTTTTTTTCAAATTTGTGTAATTTAGAATATGGAAATCATACGGTCAGTGCTGTGTCAAACTTTTGAGAATATATTTTTTAAAGAGTATTTTAGCCTCCTCAGATGAAATACACACAAGGAGAATATGGTTTCTTATGCTATCGATTCCACGTCTATACCCACTCAAGCCTCTCAAGGCCAACATTAAAATGTCTTGCTTCCTATCTCCATCCTTAATTGATGGTGGATATGACTCTCATCCACACACTCAATTCTCTGCTCTTCACTCCTTGATATTAAGTGTGTGTGAATGTGCATGGACTGTTAAGGTTGCTTTTGTACACTTTACTGGTTATGGCGGCCTTAAGAGCTTATGGATTAAAAGAAGGATGTGCACCATCAGTGCAAGACGAGACATTAGGAGCTCTTTATTAGCTAATCACACAGACAATGGGCTTCAAGCACTTCGATAAAACATAATGACAAAGGCAGAGGATTATTTGCGAGACTCAGACCTTGCTCTCTGTTTGCATTAATTAAGGGGGAGCCGGTCTGTATCGCAGCAGTTAAGAAAGTGCGGCTTATAAACTGAGGGTAGAGTTTGAATGACTCCAGGTAACTTATACATGTGCAAAAAGAGGCAGGCCTAAAATGGATGTGGCCGGTCAAATGATTGAAAGAAAAAGCTAGAGTTGATGTGTATTACTTATCATCTTTTTGACTTTTTTATACACACTAATGTCAGTGGTCAGTGTTGCCTGGTCAGTCAACTAACTTGGTCCAGACTGAAAACCCTCAGCTGTCAGATGGATATTTATGGTCCTATGTGGATGAATTGAGTCTGAGGATCCCCTGACTCTTTATGTAGTATCTACCACATGTTAGAATGCATATAATGTACTTAGCTAGGATGTTTAACATAACACTAGAATTTAGGTCAATGTATAGCTACTCTGTTGTACATCTCATTGATATGATAGGGGAGTTGCATATGGCATCACCTGTCAGCCTGGCAGCTGTACTGCAACAAAATATTTTGTGTCGGCAATAAACTTTTTTATAATGGTAAAAGTATCTGTGTCAAAGTCTCACTGATACACATGCTCGACCAACTGCAGGTCAGTTTCAACTGTCAATCATGATGTTTCACCCGATTTTTATAGCATCAAATAACAAATGACCCCCCCTCCCTTACAAAAGTGATAAGAAACACTTGGACATACATCAGCGTGATAAGAGCTACCTAAAATGACAGAAAACATCCATGAGTTTGACCCATGTCCCATCCGCTAACATGGAGGCACCAGGGTTTATGACCGTTATTATAGCCAGCCACAAAAGGGCGATTGAGAAGCTTTGGCTTCACTCTTGGGGAGTTGTCAGGTTTTCCATATTAATTATCTAGTCTATGATTTCATATGATTTATCTTATGATTATTTCTGTTTTGCACATGGAGATGTTAAATGTTAAAAACACGGTGCTTATGTTTATTCGCCGAGCAGAGTCAAGGGGGACGACACCATTACACACAATACAAACCTGGTACAACCACATTTATTTTTGGCCTGTAGAGAGCAGTGATTCAAATGATTGGGCATAATCGTGGAGCTTGGTTTTCGGTTCTCATAGAAGTCACACGGATCTTCTTGCATAGCTTCTTTAAATATCACAACAAAAAACAGTATTCCAGATGATAAGTTCCATAACTAGGCATGATGATTTACATGTATACAAGTGTATTTCTACTAACAGATAAATCTCAGTCAAAATTTTAATCCTGTTTTGAATGTTATTGCTAAATTTAAATGGACATTTAAAATGTGAGAAAGCTCCCTCAGTCACCTGTCAATCTCTCAAAAAGCTGTCTCCCCATCAACTGTCCGTCAGCCGTTGACAGCGTGTGGATGGGAGGAGATGAGAGGCGAGCAGACAGATGTGTGGCCATTATATCGCTTGGGTTTTTATAATCTTCATCCCCCCCCACGCCCTGCAATGATTAGAGAGCTAGGAGGGAGTTTAGCACACATCTGTGATGTGTGAAAGCCTGACAGGGTCTGCATGGACAGACAGGCCCAGACAACACGTGCATAAAGATCACTTGACGTCTTTATTTAAACACCTTTATGGAATTTACTATACCAGTATAAATGGTGGCCAGTTATCAAGAAGAAAAAAAGCTTTTCTTTGAAGGATATTGTATACAATGTAATTCAGTGTTTTTCCTTTTAATGAAAAATAAATTAAAAAAATCACTTATGGCTTTTGACAATCAGATTTATAAAATTACAGGACGCTCAAGGGGCTTTGACAACACACCTCTCGATGGATGTGTCATAATTTGGGCAAAGGGATGAAATCAGGTCACCTAACTTGTTATTAAACACTTTTCATCATCATCAAGGGTGTATGTATGTATGCATGTACATACATGGCACATTTTTATATTGTGTGTGTGAGTGTGTATGATCCTTGAGGGCATGACTGAAGTAATGATTTACTAAATGTCAAATGAACAGTAGTGAGGAGAAAACACCATGCAGGCGTGTTGGCTGGAAGCTCTTTAGCATTTCACGCCCTGATTGTGAGACAGCTCCTTTGGTCTGCCCACATCACTGAGGCAGCAGCATGTCCTGAGAATTAATGCCCAAGGATTATATGCACACACTCTTGGTCACTTTAAGCACCATACTCTGCTCTTAATATGGAGGCAGAGCACACACACACACACACACACACACACACACACACACACACACACATACACACACACACTCTGTGTGAGCAGCGTGACATGATGAGGTCAGGATGAGCCTTGTTCTCTGCTTCTTACTCCAGCTCCTGAGATTTCTCTCGATTGTTGCCACCAAATTCTGAGCTCTATCACCGACAGCTTTTGAGCAGAAAAGAGCACATTCCATCTGCACAATAATAGCTTTTATGAGTTTGTTCCCTCTCATGGAGAGCACACTGTGGTCTCCTGGGTGGACATCGCAGCAGGCGACAGCGTGATGTGGGCTGAGAGGTTGCCATGTCGGCTGTCTACCCCCTCTCAGGCTCATCTCCAGGGTCCACAGAGACGGTGAAGAGAGGCCTATCACCAACGCTGCTGTTGCCTAATCACTGTCTTTCTCTCTCCTCCTCTTCCCTGTAGCATTTCCTGTTGCCACTCGCATTTGCACTCTTTCTGCACAGCATCATTTATTTATTTATCCATTTCCCGAGTGTTGTTTTCCTCTCAGCACTCTGATTTTGCCCGATTTGTGAGGAAAAGGACACAGATGGCACCGCAGGCGAGGTCTCCCACACGCAAAATGGAAATGCACGCAAACAAACAAACGGCACATTCAAAGCCAATGGTCATCCTGTCTGTAGTCACACCGCATCTTTGACCGCTAATGCTCCGCTTACTGTTAGCGCTCCTGACAGGTGTGTTTGTTGACCACCAGGCTAAGAATAGTGGATGACCAATGACCAATCTAATCTGCCAACAGAGACTTTATGCAAATGTAGGTCATCATGCTTGGTGCAGTTGGTGTGAAGGGGCAATATGACAAGGGAGCAAGCAGTGAGGGTGGTGGTGGTCGTGGTGTGGGGGGGGGTGGTGGATGTTGGTATGTTGGAGGAATTGAGTTGTCGCTTCACTCTGCTAATCTGGAGAATGTTTGCCATCCTGAAGTGACAGTGACTCTCACTAATGAGAGTGACCTCTTACCTTTGCATCTTCCTCTGCCCTTGACACACAAGCACACACACGGAGACGTGCGCGTCGTTTTGGCCTCATGCTTGATGCGCACGGACAGCTCATCTGACGGGTGGGTCTGGTGGTTAATGGGATTCGAGGTTGGTATGTTGGGGAGGGTGGTGGCGGGTTGTAATGTGGGTGTGGGCAGGGATGGATGAAAGCTCATCAAAGCCAGAGATTGTTAATGTACTGTGCCAGAACAGGCCCACGCATCTACCTGGGTTACAGCTGTATGTTGTATATGTAGATGGATGGTGTGTTTCTACTTCAACACTCTATGCAGGAATGAAGAAAAGAATATACAAACACTGATATCTCGCACGTTTTGGAGAAAGCGACGGGAAGGTAGCAATTGGGGGATGGTGCCGCGGTATCGAGGTTCCACCGAAGTGCTCGACCAATTGGGAATCACTCCCATCTACCAATCATAATATTTCACCCCATTTTTGAGGCATTAAATAACTGAAACCAAACTTACCGAAATAATATACACTTGTGCATATAATGGCCCAATTCCCATTTTTTTAGATGATCTTTGTTGCAATAACAACTTCATATGTTGTTCTTTACTAAATCAATGTGTTACTGCATCAGCGACCGAATCTCCAGTGCTTGCGGTAATTTATTTCATCAAGTTATGTCAGGTTCAGGTTAACAAGTCGGCCGATGAAATCGGGTACATTCTCTCTATATTTTTACCACATACTGCATGTCATGAAATAGCCCGATCATAAATTTTTATGAGAAAATGTCCTCGAGCATAAAAGACTGAGACAAGACTTCTGAGCGAGCCTACCTGACAGGAAGCAGATGCTGCCACATTAGACATGCTACTAAATATGTCTGCGTTCAATTTCCCCGAAAGAATAGCGTTGCTGTTTTGTTCCTACCGACCACTGGTCCGAACACGGGACATCACGTTCAGGACAAATCAATGCCTGAAGACAGCCGTCCACATTTGCATGGCAGATAGCAGGTTATCAGATACGGGCTATGAACAGGTAAATACAATATATACGCCTGTGTTTTAAAGGCATCATTTTGTTGGAGCTGTGTTTGTTTTGCCTCTTCGTTGAGAGTCAGATGAGAAAATTGAAAATCTAATTTCTGCCAGATGAATTTGAAGCTATAGCCAGCAGCGAGTTAGTGCAAAGACGGCAAACCGGGGGAAACGAGGGCGCAGGAAGCCACTGCGGCCAAGAAATTGGGCGCCACATAACTCCCCTTTAACCACAAATTGATGTTTTGCATTTAGAATTTTGTATAAGCAAGAAAACAAGATATAACATAATAAATAGTGAGCGTGGGAGTTGATAATAGAGAAATTGTTACTTTTCTACCTTTAATTCTGCTACTTAGCTATACAGCGCAGGCGAATGACCCTTTGGACCGTTGCACAGAGCCAGACGAGCTGTTTCCTCCTGGTTTGAGTCTTTGAGTCTGGTTTGAGGTAATCCAAACAACTGCTGCCCGTAGCTTCCTGTTTATGGCTATATTTATCTGTCTATCAACACACTGTCTGCGTCCATACTTTTTGGGCTTGTATCATTTCTATATCCGTGTGTGTGTGTCTGTGTGTTTGTGTATGTGTGTGTGTGAGAGAGAGAGAGCTTTAACCCAATTTCCTTAACACACTTGCTCATTTCTTCTCTTTTGTCACCTCTCTCTTATCTTGATTTCTGTGCACAGAAGCAGACAGGTGTTTCTGATCGGTGTTGCTTTCCATCACCGAGAGTGGTAAGGCAACACCTTCGACCCAACTTTTATCCGTCTACCCTACACAACTGTGGTATAGTAACATAACCACTGTGTGTGCGTGTGTGCATATGTTTGTGTGTGTCTGTCGGTGTAAGTGTGTCCCGTTCTTGCGTTTGCGGGGCGGGGGGTTAGATTTCATCCCGATAGCGGGGGCAGCCATGGAGGAGGGCCAAACATATGTTCCGAGGGCCAGGAACAAAAGCACTGACACGTTAGCCTTTTCACGGAGATGACCTTTCCGCCGCTCCCTATCCGAGCCTCTCCGCCTGCCGCTGTCCTTTTGTCTGCCAGCTTGCCCCAGGCCCAGCTCAAGCCTAGCGCTAGAATTTCTCCTCGTCTCCCCAAATCTCCCTTGACTAAATGTCAGGATTACATATTTGCCTGCTCACACCGAGGGCTTTAATTAGCACTGTACTGTGTGTGAGTTTGTGTTTGTGTGCTTGTGCATGAGAGGGTGAATAAATGTGCGTTAAGAGGTGTGTGTCACGTATATACTCTTGTGTAACCATGGGCACTTCGCGGCGCCGCCCGGGTCCTGAGCAGATTCCTCCGTTCGGTACCCGCGGTCCTCTCTCACTCCGGGCCAGAGCGGCTGACAGGATGAGGGAGGGGAAGAGGGAGGGTGAGAAAAAAGATGAGGAATCACACTTAACGGTGGCAGCAGATCTGCTAATGTGCAAAAAAAGCTTCACCACAAACACACGCACACCCGTACACAGAGGTGGACACGCGAAACACTGAAACCTGAGGCCACCGGAGGGATTCTCATACAGATGTCATCATTAATCCTTGTCGAGAATTTCCAAATATCTTAATATAGGCTCAGAATAATAGGTTTTTATAATATCAATTAAGCATAAATTCTTCCACGGTGAGAAACGGTTATGAAGCTGGCTTTAATGTTTTAGCCACGGAGTAACAATCTGCATGGAAGGATGAATTATTAAAGGGATTGTATGGCGATAAGGACAGGCTGCATGAACTGCACCATCAGCGGCCGGCTACCTAAGTTGCTAACCTCTTTACTAAAAGTCCACCGTGATGTCCCAGAGGACCATTATGAGCCTGCATAAAAACAGCTGTGGCTGAAAAGGTCTCAGGGTTCAGCAGCTGTAGGATAATGTACGTGTGTTAATATGAAGTCAGCCACTGGTGAATGTGATGTAGCAGAGAAGTCCTTCCTGAGGAAATCTCCATGCACCTCCAGAGATTTCCTTTTCACTGGCTCTTACATATTGTTGTTGCAGCTCCTCGTCTGCGTACGAATACAATAGATATTGAAAGTTTAAGAGACACCATTGTTTGTTTCATATCCTGAAATTATTCATTTTAATATATTTAGACCAATTTCAATTGCTCTCAGCTCGAGAGGCTATTTTGTGTCTTGGGCCTGATGTTAATTAGGGAACAATGATTTAATAATTCACGCTCTTCTACCCTGCCCACTGACACTGTTCTCAGAACCCCCACCCCCACCACCCCCACCCCCCACCCAAGCACCTCAGCTTCACAGCATGATAACAAATCAACGGAAAAAAAATTCACACTACTCTGGCAATACATAACACCACTGAGACAACGGATTTCCATTGTTCCAGGGCTCCTATAAATATCTGGGGTTATGCTAATAGATGTGGGACATAGCAGAATTATTAGTGTTTGTTTGTGTGTGTGTGTGTGTGTGTGTCTGAGAGCGAGATAGAGAGAGAGTGCAGGCAAGTCACATCACACTGTCAAGACAGGCCCTTCCTCTCCCCCGTGCACTTGGAGAGGCTGGCAGTTACCCAGTCCTCCATGAGCGCACGCCGCGGACTGGTTCTGAACTGGTTCCCTCACTTGGGGCTAGCCTGGGACCAAACCCTGCGTCGCCTCTAATTAGGAGAGGCGCCCAGGCTCGGGCATAACGAGCTGATGAATAATTAGAATTGGAGGAAATTGTGCAGCCAGGGTGGCAAATCTGGAGGGACAAGTGCTGAAAACAAGGCAAGCGGCATTAAGTCCACAGTCAGTCAAATCTGTGAACTTGGCCAGCGGCGTTAACACTAGGCCTGTGTGAAGAGGAATAAAGCTCCAGCACTGGTGGCCAGCCAAGGCCATAGTCAGACCCCGAGGGTCGATTAAGAGAAACAAATAAGATGTGGGTGATAAATGAATCCATAAATTGCAAGCGCTGAATATTAATTCCGCAGCTCTCTGGCATCGGGAGGATGCTAAACCATGTGCAAAGGGACGCAGTGTCGATAGTGTGATAGTATCTCAATGTTTTCGAGGCAGCGTGACATGATGATTGACAGACATGTTTGGCTGCAAGTACTGTTCTCACTTCCAACCACCATGCTGAGGAGAAAGTAGCCCAGCCACTCTAATGTGTATAGGAGAGTGTCAAAATGTTGGCCACATGGCTGTAAATTGTCACGTGGGATGCCTCAGCATGTAAACATGTTTTATAATAAACTGGATGAATGTTGCAGCCCCTCCGCTGCAAGTTTTCAAGGTGTGAATTTTCCAAAAGTAGAACAATGAATCATCGATGGAGTGGTGGTAAAGTGAAGTGACAGTAATGATGATGGGGTGTTTGCGGGCTAGCATTTGACTGACACACTTTGGGTCGGCCCTTTCCTCCGCAAACATCCCCCTCATTAACATGCAAGGGGTCGAGGCTGGCGTGAGAGGGGGGGGGCGGGCGGCCCTCTCCGGGGTCTTGATTGGGGTATGGTGGCGGGGGGGGTGTGACGAGGACATCCATGGGGGAGAATCCAAGGACTGTGCCCCTCCGATGATGTTCTGACAGTCAACGCGGCTGCCCAGCGTTAATTAGTGCTGGCCTTCCCCAGTCACCAAGGTTGTCCACGTCCGTGGGTCATCTAACACGCTGCCTGCTTTCCTCTTGCTCTTTTCTCTGCCAGCTGTGCCACTTTTGTCTGGCAGAGTGGAATCACGCCTGGTGATGCAGGGCATTAGACGTGTGACTTTCATGTTTCCACCTCGCGTCTGGTGGCCTGTTTGTTTTCGCCGAGCGCACCACGCTGATACGGGCGACATGTTTGCAGTCGCCCGAGAGACGTGACGTTCGTTTCAAGGCCTAAAATGACTTCGGACCTCGTTTTTATGTTATGACAATGTGGTTTTCTTTCATTGAGGTTTTTGCCCTTGACAACACCTCGTTCACAGTAGCTGTTAGGGGGGTCATAAAGCTGTAGGCAAGGCAATCATAAAGTACGCCACGGGGAATGTGCTCTATAATATTACAACTGTGAATTTGTGTCCATGAGGAGACAGGATTATAATAACAAAGGGCTACACAGACTGAGACAACTCTGGAATGATTCTTAAAAACGACATAATGATCACTGAAAACATTACTGATAAGAGTGTGTGTGTGTGTGTGTGTGTGTGTGTGTTTGTAAAAGGTCAAAGAAGGGACACTATTCCCTAAATTGGGTTTATCTAAGTGAAGAGCTCTGTTCGAAATGTATGATTTATCTTTTCAGAGCTTGGATCTTCCTTTTTCCGGGTAATCACCATTGTTTCCCCTGTTCTCTGTGCATCTGTCTCTCTCTAAATGATTTCTTTCCCTCCATTTGCCAGAGCATCCACGTGAGGCTACAGCCTGTTTTCTTGCATATTATATTCTTATTTCAGGGATTGTTGATATCTGAAAACATGTGGTTAAAATAATAAGCAGCCTCCGTGCAATGTGAAGCAGAAAACAGGGTCCAATCATGCAATGATAAACACGACTTCTTTCCCAATCTTCCAACTCATTTGAACTTAATGCTGCATTCATCATTTTGATAAGCATCAGCATGCGGCCGATGGAGTAGTTGAGGGACGCAGATAGGCGAGCGAGGCCAAAGCTCGTTAGAGCCACCTATTATAACATTTAGGAGTGTTCTTAATGGAAACATGCCTCAGAGCCGATGGCTTTTAAAAGGAGAGGAGTTTTTGGTTGCCGTGCAGCACGTCATATCATTAACTGCGAAAGGAGGAGTGCAGAGTGTCTCACATCCCGGCTCTCCGTCCCTTTTCCACATACATTAGTGTCCTCATGTCACATTTCATGTGTAGCGGAAGGGAAAACGCGTTGGTTCTCTGGCCGAATGTGGGCTAAGGGGAAAAAGCCAAGCCTTGGGCAATCAGAGCAGGGGAGATTCTTGGCATTAATGGTGATGAGTAGTGATCACAGACTCTGGTCATTAGACTAATAAGACTGTATTTAAATTAGCCAGGGATGTTTTTTTCCTTTCTCTTTTTCCTCCCCCCTTCCTGTTATTTTCATGGTCATGCATTGGAAAACACATCCACATATTACGATCAGAGTCCCCCCCCCCCCCTCATTTCCTTAATGAAAGAACTAATTATATGATGGCGCTCCATCTTAATTCATAATTATTTTTCCTCTGTCAAGCGGAAGAATCTTATTTTTCTCCCCCACATTTAACATCTCAACTTTGTTGTAAAGTGTGTTTTATTTTATTGATTTTGTAATGTTTTTTACATGGTTTGGAAATACTCAAGTCAAAACAATTTAGGGAAATCTGAAATGGAACAAATGACCATTACTGACACCAAGTATTATAGATTTCATGGTAAGTCTCTTAGTTTCACTTGTTTCTTTCTTATCTAAGATTTAATAACCCTAAAACTTCCTCACAGTCACTGAGATAAGAAAATTGATGTGTGTGCATTAGGTTATTTAAAATGATTCATCTTGGTGTTCTGTGTGTAAAGTGCAGGTGAGACCTCATGCATGTAAACCTCACGTATTACACGATTAAACATGCTCTAATTTAATCATTCATTTGCTGTTGTTTTAGAGCAGTAATTCAATATTGGCTTTAAAATGCACTGGTGAATATGAAGCGTATGCTCCCCCAAAAATCAATTATATGCACATTTTAATACTCCTATTGCGTAAGCTTCAAAAAGACAATAAGTCCGAAGTGATCTTTATCTCCTCTGTAAGCCCATCGGTTTCTATTATGGCTCGTAATGCCACACATGCGTCGCCTTCCTGCAGGTGAAGGCAGAATAAAGGTCCTTGCGGTCGCTCTGCGTTTAAGCTGCACTCGCCCTCTGTGTAGAGTGATCATGGCCGACAGTACCACAGGCTACGGTGTGATCAACAGGAAGCCTCCAGTGATAGCGGGCTGCGTATTTTTCCGAGGCAAACCGCTCTCCTTTAGCTTTCAACCTGCTCACACGGATCAAAAGCCATTTGGGCAAAGGCACGAGCTTCACCCCGCAGCTCGCCCGCCGCGCTCCCTCTAGCCCGGTGCTGCAGGCGCTGGTGTGATTTTGCAGGCTGACAGTGACCCCGGCAGCGCTGGGGTAGGACCTCTCTGTCCTCCTCCCTTTGGAAATGTCCAGGGGAGTGGGGGGGGGGGGTCAGTTTATATTCCGCGCCCCTACGTGCCCCACTCAGCTCGGTGCTGACCTTGCAGGGCCACTCTGCCCAGTGGGGAGAGCAAGGGGAGGGGAAGCGGAAGGTCACGATCCCTGCGGTGCACGTGTTGGACGCAGATGCTAACGCAGCCTGACGAGGGTCTATTGGAAACATATTCTCCGGGCTCTCACCACTTTAGCCGGCTTTTTTCTTCCCTTTCTGTGTTTTCGTCTGACCTGACGGAGCTGAGTAGCGATAGCTGACCTTTTCCCTGACACTGAATTGTTCCGCCCTGCGCCATAGGATCACTGTTTACGCACCCGCGGCTAAGCCCTCGGGGAGGAAAGTGTGATGCCTTCACCGCATAAGCACACGCACACAGACACACACACACACACACGTGCACGTAGGTCTAACCAAAGTGCCGTGTCTCACTAGGAGCGCTCTCTTCCTCTGTGTGAGTCTTTTGTTTCTGCAAATAGTTATCACGCAAGTTTACCCGGGAGACGACTATGGAGAAACGTCTGAATGCATAATCAACAATGTCTTATTGTGCCGAACCAATGGGGAATCCTCATATATCCTAAATCCGACACATGCTCAGGGTTTCATGTGCTGCAGTTTTTTTGTTTTTTGTAAGTTTACATCAGGACCAGATACAGCGTCTCGCCAAAATGTGTTTCTTTGTTCACACCGTACCTCCCCGAAAGCCAGCATTCAAATTTCTTTTTGTGCTTTTTGTTTGTTTGTCAGAAAGCTCATAACGTTAACCGCCGAGACGAGAGGGAGCTCCATCAAAGGGGAGCGGGGCGGTGGACGGACCGAGTCGAGTGTGTGTGATGCTCCAGTGCCTCACCACGGTCCTGTAATCTCCCATCTGGAACGTGTAAATCAGGACTCTGTATACGCTCAACTCCGCAGCCCTGACAGATTTATACAGCACAAGCTTGTGTTTCTAGGGCTCCAGAGGCAAAGAAAATGTAAACTTTTTGAAAAGGTTTATCACACGGACCACTGTTGTTTCAAAGGCTGAAGATCCCCACCGCTTCGGGTGAGAAATTGATCACTTCCAGGATACGTAGTAGTGATCTTTAAATACTATACAAACAAGAGCATTAGTTAAGACTTGGACGAAAACGATCTCACTTCTTCTAGCTTCCAAAACACTGGACTGAAATATTTAAATGGTTTTCTGGGTTTTTCAGTCACCGTTTACCTTCTCTTCCCCCTCCAGAGTTTTGGGGGTCACAACTTTACACAGTGCGTGCGTCGTGTTCGGTGTCAGGGCCGGGGCCGATTGAACGGCGGCGGCAGGGGAGCTGACATCTAACATGAAGGTTAAGTGACAGGCGGGGCACAGTGAGGTCAGCGTCGGCGTGTCACACTTCCAGACCTCTCAGGGAACAGAGCGGCAGGAAAAGGCCCGAGTCAACTGCTTGCAGATGTGTCCGGACGCATGTTTCACTGACAAACACGAGGCAGGCGCCGCTCTCTGATGGTACCACCGGTCACTTCTAATCTGCATCTCCCCGCAGACGAAGCTGCAACACTCCAGTCGGGGTTAGTGTTTGTAACCTCAGACCTCCGATCGGCCGACTTTGGCCCTCGACGGGATATTTTGACCGTTCTCCTGATAGCTCACACATTGAGCCGGCTGAGGGGCTCCAGCCCTGTGACATTTTATTGGAAGTGTTTACGTTTACGCGGCCGCTGAAAAGTTTTGGCTCTTTTCGAACTTTTCTTTTGTTTGTTCCCTGTTGATTCATCCATCTTTCTTTAATGTAAATGACAAAAAACAAACGTATTTATTTCCCTTTGCCGTCAACAAAAGAAGCTATACAGTGCATGTTGTCTTCAAAGCACCAGTGATGCATGTGTGACAGCTGTTTCTAATGGATTTTTACAAACACTGGGAATCTACAGTGACTTCCCTGAGGAGAGGCAATCCTTCAAAACATAAGGCGCCCTCCGCTCCTGGCTCTGGGGGAAGGCTCGGATGTTTTCTTGAGTGTTACCATGATGACAGCAAAACCTAAACATCTTTTCAGCTAATTATTTAATGTAGCTGATATGTTGTAATAACATGTTGTCAACACTATATATATTTACATGCCACTTTTAAGGAGTCGGCCTGCATAAGGAGAACCTTAGCTTTTAACACTTTATTTTGTAAAACTTTTAAAATGTAAAACTTTGTATTAGTGTTGTAAATAATATGAATTTACCATTATTTATCATTATAGTGAAATACTGGGTCCCAGTTGAATGGTATCACAGAGGCCATTTCACCAATTTCTTCAGCCCTCTCATGGAAATCTATGACACAGCATCACTTCTGACTCAGTAAATGGACTCTTATTGAATGAAGCTAATGAAAAACATGGGATAGAAATATAGATATTGCTTTTATATTTGATGAAGTGGAAAGATGCAGTGTCACACTCAAAGATTCCTTTCATCCTCACAATAAGACCATTGATCTATGTTGGTAGCGGAGGATGTTGTGATAATGTAGCTCTCACAGATGCCTGCAGTTTCTTACCAACTTGCAAAGTCTGTCCTCCGAAGGTTTCCCCATCGTTGAAATCTCTTCGTCTCGCTTAAACTATTGGCCTCCCCACGATTTCAAATGGTATCTATAAGCTTTCATCATCCGTGCATTTATACGGACAAAGGGAACGCAGAGTATGGACAGAGGGCTCCATCCGTGTCCACATACGTCTCTAATGGTGAGGACAACTGAGTCCTTACAGGGCCTGTGTGATGAGAGGGCTCAGTGAAGACATGATGATGACCAAAAAACTGACGGCAGGAGTATTAAGCGGTTTTATTTGAGATAAGAGAAAAAAACATAGGGAGGCACTGGGAAAAGTTCAAAAAGGGATCAGTTAAGTGATTACTTAATTAAAGGGGGGGGGGGGGGGGGGGCTAAAGTGCTCATGCAGAACACACTGGGGGCATCTGGTAGACAGGTAGGACAACACAGTGATCGGCCCTCAAGACAGAGGGGAGCACGTAGAGCTCAGCAGAGGAAGCGGCCCGGCTTCATCCGCCACGGTGCCACAGGCAGGTATAATGGGTCTTTTGCATGGGTAATTGCAGAGTGTCATTCCATGCAGACAGGTCCTGATTTTCAAGAGCGGCAGCATCAAACCGTTCGCTTTTCCCCTCAGATGTCTGCGAGGTGTCAGAGGAGAGCAGGGAGAAGGAGACAGGCTCTTTCCTTCCTGACACAATGATGCAAGTGTTCGTGAGAGGAGGAGGGACCCCGGCTCTGCTGCAGTTGACGTCTGGGGTATGTGTGTTTACACATTTGTACACAAACACGCAATAACACACATCCAGCAGCAGTGGCCTAGAATGAGGGACAGCATAACGCTGTGTATTAATGAATCACCTGCACACACACACACACACACACACACACAGCTTCTCCACCTCACCCCTTTTCAAGCCACTTTAGACAATGAAGACCTCAGTGTGGAAGCAGCAACCTTGGCCTGGAAAGAGTAGGGTGAATCTATTTGTGTGTCTGTGTGTGTGTGTGTGTGTGTTGTTTTGTGGTGTGCATGAAAAGACTCGAAGGTGAACCTAAAGATTGCCTC
The DNA here is from genome assembly GCF_947347685.1 of Pleuronectes platessa. NCBI lineage: Eukaryota > Metazoa > Chordata > Actinopteri > Pleuronectiformes > Pleuronectidae > Pleuronectes > Pleuronectes platessa. The sequence goes on along the minus strand of NC_070644.1, from coordinate 12,567,938 downwards.
ACTGAAAAGGAAAAGCACAAAATATCTGTCAATACTTTCTGTTCTCTGTCATCGTCTCATTTCTTTCTTCCGCCTTTTCCCCGTCTTGTTTCTGCCTGATTGTGTGCACCTATTGATTGACAACTGGCTCCAGAGCCACTCAGGCCTCTTAAAATACCAGGCCGGGGCTTCAGGTTTCAGGCCCCGGCCTCGGGCCCTGCTATTGTCTGCGTCTGGAAGGCTGGCTCCATTAGAGCCAAGCCCAGTCAGTCCCCATTCAGCCGGCCTGCTTTGTGTACCTCCACCTCGGCCGCCTGCCTGCTACCCACAGGGCCTCGGCTAGGTGGGGCTGACAGGGTGTCAACACTGACAAGAACATGGCAGTTAGGAAGAGAGACAGGTAGACGGCACACAGGGCCAGGCGCCTGTCGTGGCAGCCATTCTCAAGAGTCTTCCCTTTCTGACGCCGTTCACTCGTCTTTTGTCCCCCATGGTGTTGGCATTCTGTTCTGCTTGTTAGGGCTTCACAACTTCTCCCGCTGGGTTCACTGCAGAGAGTACCGCAGTGTGAAAAGGAGGGAGCTCGCGTTACATATATATCCCACAAGTTAAATGGCCTTTTTTGTCTGATGCAACTGAATCTCCAGGATTGTTAAATCGTTATTTACACTGCGGTTTTCTTTTTTTAACAATTGAAATTCTGTGCAATATTTATGTTGACGCAGCAGATAAGAACCTTCACTCATCTCGAGTTACTCTGCTTTTATTGTGTTGAGCATCGTGGATCAACAACGGGGGGAGAACACACACACTTTCTTTTCTTCCTCATGAACTGAACATGTCATCTCAGCTGTCGGCTCTACCTGACATTTTAATCAGGCTGAGTTGTTGCAGTGCCACATCCTCTTAGCCCACAGTCTCATCCGGAGAATGCATGTAATGAAATTTGCCCTAAATCACGGACATCGGGCTGCAGGTCCAAAAGGTTAAGAGGAGCACAGGGTCAGGTCCCATATAACGCTCCCTGGGCAGAATTAAAAGGGAAAGGCTTCCTTTGTCCAAGCTGCCCCACATGTCAAGGAGGTCAGGAGGTCAGTGTCAGAGGGAAGTGCCGGCTCCTCCGCCCTCAAAAGCAACAACCAGCCCCCCCCCCAAAGAATCGAACACACCTCCCCAAAAATTAGCGTTGTTTTTATGGGCAGGGTTCAGCTCGGGGCACGCTGACATGATTCGTCGTGCCTTAATCGGGAGAAGAGGAAGTCTGTCTCCGCGAATCCACACACTTCTGAGGTCAGAGGACAGCGCCAGCACCTGTGACATTGTTGCACGTGTTTGCGTATGAATGCAGACGACATAGGGACAAGAGGTTTCAGGGAGCAAATTGGATTTACGTCAGACCCTCTGCTTATTGATAAAGATGACAGATGCTCGCATAGGCACGGCGGGGCCAGATTCAGACGTTAACGCAGTTAACTGCTATTTGGTCACAGTGCTGTTATTCTAAATAGCATTACGGTGAGATGTGAGGCGGCGTGGCCCGCTGGTGTCCTGCTAGGGGTGTGTGTGTTTGCTAGTGTGTGCACAAGTGGCTGCTGGTTTCAATATTGAATGGGTACACAGGGCCAAATGGAAGCAGTGGCAGCTTATTGAGACAAATGGTGTTGAGGCCTGGTGTCTCGACTAGGAGAGACAAAGAGCAAAAGATGGACACGTTCTGTGTAATGATATCATCCTGGATAAATGGCACATTAGTGCTTTTGCTGGACATAGTGACACACTTAAAATAGATGTCTAAAGCCGCCTTCAATGATGGTGAATGTGTTTGAAAATGCAAAATATAAACCCTGAGCGTTCACTGATATAAATCCTCAGACAAACAACAGAGGGATCAGATAAAATAGTTTGTGTCTGGCTTTGTGTCTTCGGGGCAGATCAAGAGATGTCTGCCATGTTTACGTGGACTGACCCTCATTCTTCTCGTCCATCCCAAGGGCTCTCCCTCTCCGTCTCCCTCTTTGTGTCTGCCTCGGCCTCGCTCGCTCTTATCTGGCCGTCTGTGCTTGTTGACCCTACCTGAGTTGGTTAGTCATCCTCTCCAGGCGTCACTAAGGCAATTTCAGGGATGACCATAAATCAGCTGACAGGCTCCGCTATCAGTGAGTGTCACATTCAACATCTAAGCAAAGTTTAATGGCGAGCTGTAAACATTTATGAGTATACCTTTAGTGTGCAACTCTCTGCTCGAGTGTCTCTCCTGAACTCTATCGGTGCCTCCTTATCAGGCCCGCCGTGTCACAGGTAGGAGTGGATGGAGACGAAATTGGCCTTTTTCTTCACCTGAATGCTTAATATATAACCTGTTAAGATCACCATCTCAACAGCGGGTATTGATTGTGTCGACCTGGGTGATTGAATTGTTGAAAAGTTCAGGGTTTAACGGCTCTGTTAAGCACACACAGAGAGGTGTGAAAAGCCAGCTTATGTAAAAGAAAGCTGCAACGTGGAGGTGCGTTCATTCTGGAGGAAGAGGAATATAAAATAATCCAAGGAGATCTGTGTTTACAGCACTCCCGCTGTGCAAACACTTAAATCAGATAAGAGTAAGGAAGATAATGTCAAGTGGCATTGACTCCTCTGTGATCGCGACTATTTACCAGAACTGTCAAAGGCATTTCTTACTGTAATACGCATCCTGATCAGCAATATGTCAAGCTCCACTAAGTAAATAGAGAAGGGAGGGAAATGCAAGGGCAAGAAAAAGCTTGTCACAATTGTATACATCCACAATATCCACTATGAGTCTATTGATACAAAATGTCATCCTCACATTTTAGATGAAGCGGGTAATTTTTTGTTCTCCCTACTTGTGCCAATTACCATGTGTTTTTTTTTTAATGAAACTAACACATAAACATCCTCTGTAAACATCTTTTAAAATGTAAATTACACATGTACAAGCTGTACAACATTTTGCACACTAGGGTTAGGGTTAATGTATGGTTCCACAAATTATTCCCTGGGAGATTAATGAAAATGTCAATCTCGCAATGTTTGAGGAACTGAAGGAATAATAAATCCTAACTCCGAACCACAAAGAGTTCTTCCCTGACCCATACCACATCATTCCACCAAGTTTCCTGGAAATCCAGCCGGTTGTTTTTTTGTGGGATCCTGCTTACAATTAAAGAAACAAACAAAGTGGACAGGGGTGAAAACATAAACCACAACATAGTTAATGACTCAGTTGTTATAAATCTAATATCACTACATTTTTTCATTTGACACAGACGGGGACATTTTGGACAAGTCATCAGAAGGCTACAGATCGGCTGACAAACACGCTCACACCTAGGGGGCAAGGGCGGCACACCACTGAGTCTCCAGCTGCAGTTTATTTTTCCATTTTCTGAACATTCTGAGTGTATTTTAATGAAATGGTGCTAGTGCACAGCATGTCTGTCCTGCTTGAGTTACTTCCCTCTCAATGTGATCTATTGTTTTATTGACATTTTGTACAGTTCACTGCACCAAATTGTATGCAATTACAGTGATACGGTGCAATTTTCTGTTACAATAAATCATAAAGGAAAATATTTCTCCACTCCCTGAGAGTGCAAGACAAGATGTTCTAGTATTTTTCTCTACTGTGGAGATTTGATACCGTGCATCCATAGCTGGTACAGCGGGCAGTTGGGGGCAAGTGTGACCACGTGAGTTTAATTAGAGCGTCAACACCAGCGCACTGCGCCGGCCAGCTGATAAGGAGGGCAGACAGATGACAGGAGGTGTGCGAGGCCGATTGGAGACAGGCTTATCTCAGGGCGGAGAGAGACTGCAGCCGCCCAGGCTTCCTCACGCAACGGAGGGAGGGGTGGAGGAGGAAGATGGGGGAGAGGGTGCGATAGGCGAATTACCTGTGAGTCATCCATCTCTTCCTCCCCTGCTGCGCAGATTGTGGAGGTAAGCTGGCAACAGGTCGTGCCTGTGTCAAAGGTTTACCCGGTTGCAGAAGCCACGAGATCTCAGTGCCACCTTGTGTTGCCAGGGTGTCTCTCTCTGTGCTCATTGAGGATCAGCTGGAATCCACTGAAGTGTCACGTAACCTTGAATCTGAAGGTGAAACCCAGCGAGCACAAGGTTGAGCTCTGTGGCTTCACAAGGTCATCTATTGAATCCTATTGGTGCTGAATCCACGTGTTGGCTACCCCTTTAACAAAGAGTCCATTGGATTCAAAATGTGTCATAACAGTTTCTGGTTTTCAGCCTGGTATTAGAGCTGTGAGTGGGTTAAGACGGGAGAGTGGACTGAGGAGAACTAGTGAAAAGAGAAGGGTGAGACAGATGTTCAGTTAAATTTCTTTTATCTATTCTGGAAGAAAGACACGAGATGAAGTGTGAGTACGACCGTGTCTTTCTGTTTGTGTACTTATATGGTTATTTAGTCGCTGAATGAGATATATGTACAAGAGGAGAAAATCCTTATAGCTGGGCTGAAAGAGAATGTGTGTGTGTGTGTGTGTGTGTGTGTGTGTGTGTGTGTGTGTGTCTGTGTGTGTGCGTGTGTGTGTGTGTGTGTCGCTCTGGCTCCTAGCTGTCTGCGCCTCGCTCCCCGCCGCTCACTGCACACCACATTATTTTTAACCCACTGCCTCCGAGAGGAAGCAGGAGACGCTTGGGCCTCTGAAGTCCAGCACAATGAGGAATAAGATCACACACACACACAGACACACAGACACACACACACACACACACACAGTCACTGAGTCGCGCACGTGTGCCTAAACACCAAGACACACACACACACCAGCTTTTGTCATGTGCCGACAGACACTATTGGACAGCGCCGTACCTGCACACACACACGTACACACGGGCAGAAATGCACACTCACTCACTCTCTCGGCACCAGACGTCCATCCACAGCTCCTCGCAGACACACACAGAGGAGCGACACACACACACTCTCACGCGGCCGGCCCCCCCGCCTCACCTTGGGCCCCGCCCGTCTCCACGGCGGCGCTGTCTGTCCCCGCTGACCCAGATCCGAGGAGGTCACCCTGGGTCAGTGGGCTGCAAATGACCTGATGCTAATTGCGGTAAACAGCAGCACATCAGAACGTGCGCGCCTGCATGTTTGTTTGCATGCAAGTGGTGAGACGGGACAGGCTTAATTCACGGAAAAGGGAGGTCCGCACTGCAGCCCCGAGCGGCAATCAGGAGTGTTTAATTGTTCATGCAGAAGTTCTCGGGCTTGGGAGGGGGGGGGGGGGGGGGGGGGCTGTTTAGCTTTTAGGCTGAGGCCTCTCATCTATTTTCTCACTTCCTCTTGTGAACACTTCATCATCAGCACGGTGATTGGTATTTGGATTTGGGTGCCATGAGCCGAGATACAGTTTTTCGACACTGTATTCTCTCCGTTACTCATTGGAGTGTGATGTCACTTTGAATATTTTTGGGACGAAAGCAGCGAGCCACCTGTTGATGTGGTCTGTGATTCCTTCTCCCCTTCACCCGTCATCTCACATGACTCCACGTTGTCTAATTGACTCCACTCTGTGTAACTCACCCAATCAAACGCTCCCATGACGCCCTCCCCGGGAAAGCGACTGGCTGACTGAGTGGTGCCTTGTAAGTGTTTAACCTCCTGCAGTGGAGACACACACGTACACACACACACACGTACGCACACACACACGTACACACCCACACTCAGCCCAGTCACTCAGTCAAGGCAGAAAATCAGATTGACTCGGCCTCCAAAGGCAGAGCCATTGAAATCAGATTACAGACGAGGGAGCCCACGATTTCCAGAGCACCACATCCACCGCAAACGCTTTGGCCTTGAAAACATACACCTCTTCCCTTTCGCTCTCTCTTCCCCTGACAGACGCACGTTCGCGCACGGTACCCGCACAGGCACGTTTACTTGAGGGGGGGGGGGGGGGGGGGGGGGGTCAACGAGGAAAGTGATGGCTGGGGGGGAAACCGAAGGTAATTAGGTCCAGCCCTCCCTGTCTGAATCGATGAGATGAGGGGTCGCAGGCCCATCTCACGTTGCACCTTTCCGGTTTCTCTGTCCCTCTCACTGGTTTTCTACCCCTTATGTCTTTTATACGAACGCATGACTATGTTTGTGGAGGAGTTCATTAAGTGTTCATCAAGGAGTATTACTCAAAGAACCCAAATGACTCTCCCTCCACTCCTGCTTTCAATGCGTCACTGTAGCAGCCCTCAGTTCTCTCCATGAGGGCTGATGTTGACATCCTGCTTCACAGCCTGTCCAGCCGCCACAGTGTGTAGCCAAACGCCCTGAGAGTGTCTGCCACATTGTTCTCCCACTTGAAAGTCAGCAAAGCTTTGTCAGCGCCCTCTCATGTAGCCCTTTATCGTATTCACACGCTGCGCTGTATTTTTAGCCCATCCAAGTTCGCTCCCTTTGTTCCGGCAATTCTTGAGCAATCTTTCAGACACCCCCCCGCCCCTTCACCTCCTCCATTGTATTTTTAGACAAAGGTGAAAAATGGCAGACCTGACAGGGAATTATGAAGGAGCCTCCCCTTGATGAGGGCTGGCTTCGGAGAGGGAGGGAGTGAGACTAGACAAGCTGTGTCAGAGGACACTCAACCAGTCTTGGACCACCATGAATCCAAATATTAAGATAGTTCCATTTACTTCAAAAAATGACTTGCATATAATCAATTTGTCACTGGTAATATACCTCGATGACTGGGGTTCCTTTTATTTTTTGAGTTGTTTTAGCGTTTTGGAAACTTGCTTATCTGCTTTTTTGAGTTGGATGAAACTGAAACCGTAACTCTTCATGAAAATCAAAGTGTCATAGGCCAGTTATGTGTTTCTTGGTTGGCCATTAGCTGTGACTGCAGATTTTACACAACACATTTGCACAGATTAAACTATACATTTTTTGAGAAAGGCAGTTTTCATACTTTTAAGCATAAGTATATGTTTCCAACATTTTAAGTCTAGGCTAAGTGAGTCGGCTCCTGGCCTCAGCTTCATCTTTACAATACATTCATGAGAAATACATCTTGAATTCAAGAAATCCTGTTTAATTTTCACTGAAGATGCTACTGATGAAAAAAACAAATCCAAGGAGTTGGGATGTGAGCACCCTGCCCTGCCGCCGGCCCCCGTGACCAGAAACTATGACTTGGGATGGTGCCAACGTGTTTCTTCATGTAGCCAAGGAATGCCATAGTAGACAGCCGATGCTTCAAACAATCACATGATAGTGTCACACGTCTGAGGTTCACCCACGAGTCGCCTGAACCTTTTCATCAAATGAGAAATATTTTTTTCTGATCCAACCGAAAAGTGATTAAAATGTCTGGCATATGTAGAGTTCATTTGTACAGTTCATTAACAAATACTTAGCAGTCAGAAACTATAACTTATTGTATGTCATAAAAATTTGATTCAAGTTCCTTCACAATAAAAGCCTTCAAATCGATTACTTGTGGAAATGCAGCCTCAGGAAAGGCTGAGTGGATGAACAAGCAGGATAAAAACTATTTCGAAATTTGATGATCTGTTATTTTAGACCAAAACTGAAAAGCTTACACCCAACATAACAACGCAGCCTGCCTCCAGCTGCCTGCATCACTATTGGTTGATACCATCAGTTGTTGACAGCCTGGTTGAGGTTGGGGCCAAACATAAAGTCATAAAGATGTGAAATATTAACAAACGCGTACCATAAATAAAACATGAAATGATGCATATGTTAATGGAGAAAGACATCCTATGCAAGAAACTGTGCAAAACAATTATTTTGATAACTATGTTGTACACTTTCAGGAGGTTTTCAAAAGGTATGGCCTCCATGCTTAAGAACCATGGCACCGCGGTACATTTGTGCAGCCCCTTTCCAAGGCTTATTTTTAAGGAGCAGTTTAAATAGGATGTATTTACTATCACGCTAATAGTAAAAGTGCATTAGTAAACTGAAGCCTGACATATTCACATCATTGCTAATGTGTCCATGTCAGATCTTGACTTATGAAACAACTTGCTTAGATGTAGCCATAAGAAAACGGCTATATAATAAAATCGCAACCAATGATGTGGCAAAACCTGGCGGTCAAGAGGTAATGGGGCCCTATATGAAGAGGGCTGCAGCCGGCCCAATTAGAGAATATGTATGTGCTGTTAGGAAGTCGGTGCAGTATTTGTGTGTGTGTGTGTGTGTGTGTGTGTGTGTGTATTTGTGTGTGTATGAGTAGTTGTGCATGTGGATGTAAGTGTGCCGGTCTGCTCCAAGTTCAGGTCTCACGGTAACAGATACGGCCAGATACGTTCCATAGAGAGCGTTTTATTCCAAGACTTAATTGTTTTTTTCTAGTTAGCCTTGGTTCTGACTATAGGCCTGAACGTGGGAGGAGGGGGAGTGTGGGGTACAGAGGGGGAGAGTCGAGCTACTACTTCAACAATCCATGTTAAGGCGACCGTGTTTCATTTCCTGGTGCCTGCCTTAGTTCCCCTTAAATAGCATTACCTGTTGAAGCCAGTTAAATCACCGACAGCATGATTAGAAGGCCACTGAGGACCCAGAGTCTGGGCAACAAAGCACAGACTAGCCTTTAATTCAATTTATCTTTATAAACATACACATCTGCCTCTGATTTACCACAAATTTTCAAGATGTCTTTTGCTGCTTTGACAGAAAAAGTTTGGGCTCAATTTACTTCCTAACGAAAAAACACTCTCTCCTTCCCGAACCACATTTATCTGGATATTGATCATTTTGCTCATAATAAGGCCAAAGGTAGTGAGTGCTGCATAAAACAGTACATAAAATATAGTCGTAATGGCGCATAAATGACTAGGATCAAAAGACAACTGTATTAGCCGGGATGATATAAATTTCCTGGGTCAGTTCATGATTAATGAGGATATATGTTTTCTGTATCAGAGCAGATAGAGTGAAATGTAACCCCGATGAAGGAGTGCATTTGTGCTCTTTGTTAGTTCGTGATATTTAGGAGAAAATCCCAGGAGCAATGGATTTTTATGTCACTGTAGGTAAATGTTATTGTTTGGTTATTGTGTCCACTTCTCCACATGCATGGGTTAGGGTTAGGGTTGAAATCTGCCTTATGATTATATCTTTAATATAAAAAAGACCCTCACACACTCCTGATCCTAACAGTGTATAAAGGGCAAATAATACCTGTAGTCTGACCTTGTTGCTCCATCCAAACATCTTCACCGCTGGGGACTGGAGGCGGGGGAGGGGACAGATGGGTGCTGGAGGACATCAGCTGTGGCCTGTTAGCCAGGTCACCACGCTCGCCATTGTCACAAGCAGACTCGAGCCCCATGTCTACATTCCCAGGTCATGTTCTGGAAGTGCGGGGTCATGCCCCTTCACCTCCAGCCCCCCACCGAAGAGTTAGGAGCCAAACACGATGTAATTACACCCATTTGGCTGGGGACTGGTCGCCGCACTGGCAAGTGGTCTGCAGGCTCCTGTGCCTGTCTCCACGGACGAGGCCACTCAGAACAAGGGCCATGACCTGCCTCTGTGAGCCTCAGACCTCTGAGACGATTGGGTTGATCCTCAGACATTTGGAGCAGACAGTGGAGACAGCGCTATGAGGCTCTGCTAAACAATGTGATTTGATTAACCATTTTGTGCTTTTATTTTGTAAAAAGAATGTATTCAAAGGCTCGATAACTCAATTTCCAATTGTTGTGCATCAACTCAAATGTATTTCTAGGGAGTGAGAGAAGTGGGAAACCAGTTTCCTGATATGACACCGTGTTACACCATGTATGGTAAGCCACAGACGTGCCACAGATCATTATGGTGTTATCAGTGGCTGCATCAAAGAATGGGCAGAGGGAGAAGTGTAACAAATCCTCGGTGCTTTGGGTATGATAAGCATCATTTATCACTGAGAGTGCTGCTGGCCCATTAACAACCACGGCTCCATTAGCACTATCTACAAGGCTTTTATAATGCCTTGTCTGTCCACATCTTTATGTTTGTATGAGGAAATCATTAAACATTGTTTGTGTGAGACGGATGCAGCTTTTAGTCTATCTAGCAGCCAGGCCGCGTTCTCTGGGGTCCTGGGAGGTGGAGATATGGAAACTGTTTTGATTTCCATTCGTAAAATAAGTTTTGAAGTGTTGCTAACCGCCCGTCTCCTCATGTGTCTGTTGCTTCTTCTCTGCACAACCCAGTCCTAAGATGTGCAAGTCAGATGATCTATAAGTGGATTATCTAGGATCTGAAACCCAGTAGAGGATGATTGCATTTACATCTGCATTTCGGATGATTCATGGATGTGTTTTTGAGAAGATTGTGTCGTTGCTCTTTGTGGCAGCGTGCGTTGATGATCACGCAGCTGCAGTCTCTTTAACACAGGAAATGACACTTTCCATTGTTGTGTCACACGCTGAAGTCATGGAGTTACTTCCTGTTGCCTGCACATTTCTATATGTGCTTGTGTCCTCTGTGTTGCAGGCAGTTGTGGATCTGAGATTTGCTTTAAATCAGGGGCCATGAAAGGGCCACAATTAAAATTGTACAATTCCTTAATCAGTAATTATTGAATATATGTTCTTTTTACTTGTTAAAACACATTGAGTAGGCTACATCAAAAAAGCTTAACAAATTAAAATTCTTCACAAATTGTCATATTTGTTGGTAGTTTTTGTTAATAAAGATATTTTCAGACATGACCTGCGGATAAAGACGAAAGAATTGGGTCCGGACTTTACCCACAGTTTGCCTTTTGCACATGCAGAGCACAGCTGAAGATTCTCTGGACAGACGCGTTCACAACAGGAAGGAAGTGACGTATTAATCCGCCGCCGAGGTCACGTGATGTTATTTACAGCACGTCGACACTAGCATCGGCTCTTGTCACCAGCAACTCTCCTTACGTCTTGTGTCTTGCGTCTCTAATGTTAAGTCAAATGAATGATTTGCTTGTAAATTTGCACGTTTACTCTTAAAATGAAATATGGCAACATTTGTTCAGATGCCTTTTCACAATAAAAAAACAATTAAATGAGTAAAGATTATTTCAGATGCAGATTGAAACATTTAAAGAGCTCGTAAGGAGTCAAAGTTAAACAGTGTTTCACATAATTATTCAGCAAGAGAGCTGTTTGCATCTCACACGAGAATGCTGAAGCTATTAACCGTAGAAGGAGACATCTAATAAATAAATGTATGTATTTCGCTTTAGAAGGAAGGTACCTGTTGCCCGACAGCCTATCAGAACTAAAGGTTTGCTGGACGAGCCCCTGTGGTCTGTAATCAGGTCTTGTTCACGTCCTGAAGGGGCTGAAAAGGTTTTAAGGGGAAAGGCTGAACAGTAATTACTATCTGACCCCTGCGCTGGCTGATGGGGAGGTGGGGTTTATAGTAATGGGTGAGGGGTTGGGATTAAGAACAGGGTAGAGGAGGCCTCTCGCTCAGGGAGAAGATGAAGACAGTCATGTTTGTATGAACAGACACTGGAGTTCATTGTCCTCTAGCTTCCTGTGACCCCCCCCCCTCCCCTCCTCTCCAACATAAAATGACCCCAGACTCAATCTGGTGAGGTATCTTCATCCACCAATATACACACACACACACACACACACACACACACAGACCGTACTTTGAACGCGCAAATGCACACACACACACACACACACACACACACACACACAACACACACACACACACACACACACACACACACACACACACACATCCTCCTCTCCTGATCAGATGACATCATTAACAATCATTAGTGGGACACCAGGAAGTGCAGAGATCTCCGGCTCAGAGTCTGGCTGCACAGGATCAGGTTAGCCTGTTAGAGATGAGAGATTTGAAAAGGAAAGCAGCCACCAAAGCTATTTTACCTCTGGATTTCATCAATGCCTCGGTGCTAAGAGAAGGCACGAAGGGAAGAGGGCAGAGAGAAATTCCAAGCCACCTCAATGTTTTGTATACTTTGTATGTCTGGATATCCGTAAACATGTTTATTTAAATTCTTCCTTAATACAGTAACTTGATTTTTCCCTTGTTCGCTGTGTGAAAATCAAAAACATCCTTCGAGCTGTTTGTTTCCAATGGTTTTAAACATGTAAGAAAGGCATCCAGATGCCGCCTTGATCAGATATATTAAAGCCTATTTACACTACTGCACAGGCAGACAGTCGATGTGCAGTCCATTATGTTTAGGGCGCCTCTGATGTTGAATATTTAATTAGAGTTGGATGATCTGTGTTGTCTTATCCCGTCAATTTAAACTGGATACAGGGCTTTGGGGTTTCTGTGGCCAGGTTAGAGATTTGGGCTGGGGCCTGATGCGTGCTGTGTGCTGGAGCCATGGCTCCTCAGAGTGAACGGCCTTCCCCTTTGGGCCCGGGGAAAGCTGACACACCAGGCCTGGGTTAGTCAGTGACAGGCCCCTGGCAGGAAGCTCCTCCGAGTCCACAGGCGTCTCAGTAGCTGCTCTTGTATGACACTAACCACAGCTACCACAAGACAGGGAATACTGCTCTCGCTGTCGGAGGCTATGTTACTGTGATACGATGCATGCAGACCTTTCCGTGGGACAAGGGAGAGCAGGCCAGTGCATGTGGCGCACGTGCATGTGTGCATGCGTGCACGCCATGCTGCAAACACATGCACGGGCGTGTGATTGAATCTTGGCCTGTCAATGCATTTGTGTGTGTCAGGATATTCTGATCCACTGTGAAAGCTTCAGGAGGCAGGAGAGAAGAGTGACCCCTACTGTTAAGAAGAAACACACTAGCTCTGTACCAAGTGGACACAGGACGCCGCGACTGAATCAATTAATTTCCTCCAAAATAATCAGCTCAGATCATCATCTAACACACGTACTGTTGCAGTATTATTAGTATTAACTGTGCGCAAGATGAATCCCTGGCAGTATTTCACAAAGAACACAGTATTTTTCATGTGGGTTGTCTTCCCAGGAGCCTTCACCGCAGGCAACAATCATCAGTTAACATCACAGCCAGGGCAGTACTTTTATATGTTCCATCACCGTCCACTTGAGCTTTCTGTTTTTTTTCTATGAATAGGGGCTGTGATTGGAGCAGGGAGTGCTGGAAATCCTTTGAAAGAGAAAAACAAAAGGTCTCCTCTGCTGCGATGAAGCAGACCTCTCAAGAGACTGGGGCTGGGCCTGACTCAACCTTTCACACAATCGAAAGCCAACAATACAACAAACCCTGCCCTCGCCGAGCTTCTATTGTCCTGGAGCACGCCACAGCTGTGGAGAATCACATTTAGGTGTCAGAGGCAACAAATGTTTCTTTAATTGGAATAGTGGTATTAGCTCATGTTTCCTCCTCGTGCTTTATGAATCCCCAGTGCCTATTGTTTGGAAGTTCGCGTTGACGTCGCCTTGGCGGCCCCGGCTAATTGAGAGAGTGTGTGTTTGGACCAGGTTCAAAAGGAACTAGTCTCTGTGTGTGTGTGTGTGTGTGTCTGTGTGTGTTTTAATTTCCAAGGTTGTGTCTGGGACTGTAAGTCTGCAGGATCCTGGCGCTGTGTGTGTCTACTCTGTATGTCTCTAGTATTTTATCTCACTTACAGTAAGTCTTTATTCTATTTATTGTAAATGGGAGTAGACACACACCCACATACACACACACACACACACATACACACAGCCTCCACTCTCAGACGGATTAAATCAACACGAAAAAGTGACATTCGCTAAATAAATAAAAAATCATAAACAATAACCCAAAACAATATGTATTCATAAGAATTAATCGGATTCCCAGATTCACTTGCTTAATATCCAATATTAATATTTGATCTGATTTTGAATAAACACTCAAAATATTTTGTTTTTCACTCCCTGAGATTTGTGGAACGTAAGCAGCTTTTGATCAGCTGTCTTCACAGATGAGAAGTAGAAAACTTAGTACATGAATTAATTAAATATTCTAAATCCATTATAATTAGTAAAGTTGCACTTTGTCTTTCTTTCAGTGCCAAAATCAACAAGAAGTGTTTATTATTTCTTACTCGATTTAAAGTCTGAAGTGAATCCCTATTGGCCCGATTAGTACCAGATTTTTTGCACTCTCCTAATCTTTCCTAATCTGAGGAGATAAGATTACTGATAATCTAGGGCATCAAAGACACACCAATCCCTTTCTTAATATGGGATCTTAACACTGGATCAAGACAACTCACCGCAATCCAGGTCACAAGCCCGGATAAGAAAGATTAAGGAGAGGAAGAACTCCTTATTTTCTCACTTTCACTCAATCATGAAGTGTATTGTTTATCTAATGTAGAATATAAACAGTATGTAAATCAGTTTTCTATCTTTTGACTCACTCATACGTATTTCGACAATCACTGCCATGCAGGTAGAAAACACATGTATATATATACATATTATTTTATTAGCATCATTATGATAGAGGATCTATTCAAAGACTAAGATTTATGAAAACTTGTATTTTCCTGCATCAAGGAGAGGCTCACATTTTCTCAAATACACAATCAATGGTATCAACTGTCGACTCCGGGGGTGTGAGCAGCAGCTACTAATGCTCTCATGTTTTGATATTGTTAGAAAAATAATAATAATAGACGATTATATTACCACTGACAAAAATACTGCATTGACCTTGCGATTAATTTACTCATTTTATGTTTAGTTTCAAACTGGACAAATCAAATAATCCACGTGTTTATTCCCAACAACCTGTTTACAGTACGACTGCTTTGATCCGATGAACAATAACATGGGAAATCTACAAAGGACAAGGGTGGCGTGTTGTCTCCCATCTTGAGACAGAACAGGTGCTGTGGCCTCCAAGATCAGTGTCAGCTGCGGATTACAGCATGTGTCGCTGAGGGATTGTGAACGCAACTCAAGAATTACTGTTATAGGAACTGAGATTACAAATATGGATTATATGGCGAGGGATAAGACGCAGATAGTGATAAATTCACCAGATAATCTGTCAGCATGCCCTGATGAAAATATTCCTTATTTGAAAACAGAATTAAGATGGCTTTAGAGGGGTGTGTGTGGGGGTGTGTGTGTGCAGGAGGGACTTTTTCATATGTTTGAGTGTGTTGCAGAGGACATACTGGGATTATTTCAGTAGAGCGCGCTCTGGGCATCATATCTGTATCCATAACATGAAAATAACTTCATCAAAACAATGGCAGGATTTATACTGATATAAACGCGTTATTGATAATATTTTACCTTTAATATTAGATCATTCACTTTTCATTTAACCTGTAGTCATAGGTCCTGACAAACTATGTGAATCTCATCTCCACGTTATGTGTGTGTTTGTGTTTCACACATTTATTCGACTGTGACCAGTCTTGCTAAAACTGATCTGATAAGAGCATCGAGAGTGTGATGGAGTGTGTGTGTGTGTGTGTGTGTGTCTGTGTGTGTGTGTGTGTGCAGCGGTGGGCTCAGAAGTGAGTGGTTTGGAGAGAATTCATTAGCGTGTAGACAGGTGGCTAATGTTACACTCTACTGGTGAAAGTCAGAAGCCCGAGGGGTCCTGCACTCTTCTCTCTCGCTCTCTCTCTCTCCCTCCCTCACCCTCCTTCTCTCTCTTCCTCTCCCTCTGTCTGTCTCTGTCTCTCTCTCTCGCTCGCTGTGTGATCGGTAAAGCTACACCGGCCTGGATGACATTTCCAAAGACAACAGGCCACTGATTAGAAAATGGTCTGCACTGAAGCGACAGCCTCAGATCTTTATCAAAGTTTAACATCTCTCTGCCTCTCTCGCTCGGCCTCTCCCTCCCTCTCTCCCCAACCTTGCTATCTATCCGTCTCGAAGGCCTGTCTCTCTTGGGAGCCAACTATAAGTACTCCATCAGGCAAACCGCATTAGTGTAATTTCGTCCCAGGAAATTAGCAGAGCAGAGCGGCGCCAATTAGAAGTCAATAGCTGGCTTTATTAATCGAGCTAGCCATCGCACTTGATTAGATTAAGCTGGGGCTGAGCTCTGTTTGTGTGTATGTGCGAGGGTCCCTGTGTTTATTCATCTGTGTTCCTGCCTGTCAGTGTATTGCTTTTGCATCCTTGGCTCCCTCACTCTCTCTCTCTCTCTCTCTCTCTCTCTCTCTCTCTCTCTCTCTCTCTCTCTCTCTCTCTCTCTCTGTCTGTGTGTGTGTGGGTGTGTGTGCGTGCAGGCCTCATGCAGCGAGCGGCAGGTGCTGCTGACTTGCTGATCCTGTCTCATTGGGACTGTCTGCGACTCCGTCAGAGCTCAGTAATATGTTGATATTGACCCTCTTCCACTGTTCTCCGGAGCCGCGCTGCAGAGGGAGCGAGGGGGCCGCGGCTAGAGGCATCGGTTAATACAGAGACGGCTCGGGCCAATCGGATGAATTAAACTGACATCATTACATTAGACCACTGTAATCGTATAGATGCAATTAGCGTGCCACATGCGGAGCGTAATATCATACGATCACAGTGTGAATCATAACACACAGATGGATATTATGGGTAAAACAGCTTCGCAGGTTATTCAATATGCGTGTGTGCCTAGTGTGAAAAGCTGTTTGCAGTCACCTACAGTGGATCAACATACTTCAGTGGATTGGACAGCTTAGGTGGTGTTATTCACTGATACGCCCGAGCGCACACACACGTATCCTGAAAATATGGACATATCTTCCCCGTTTTATCCCCGGAAGATCCTCCACATGCAGATTAAAGTGTGAATTTCCTGTGTTATTACTGCCCCTGCCCATATGTGTAATCTCCAGATCTCGGCCCTCGCTGGCAATCCCTCGCGAACTTGTTTTAATCCATCTGGGATATCGGCCGGCTAACACCTGTTCCTAGAGGAGCGCGGAGCAGAGGAGATGCTGGAGGAGACTCGGGGAAATAAGCATGTACTGAAGGTTCTCAAAGAAGCACAGGTTTTTGTGTCATTTCTGTCGATCTGTTTATAGATCCGGTTGTGCTCGTGCGTTTTGTTTCTGTCAGTGTGTTTGCATATCTGTCCGTCTTTTGTCACTCGGCTCCTTTTCTCCCTCACTCCTGAAATAAATCTTTTCAATCTGCATCCTGAACAGCGCTGGAGACGAGCCTGTAGCATTTCAAACAAACACACTTCAAAGGCGTGCGGTGCAGTGGCGTGTATACAAATTACGCACACAGAGAAGGAACGGAAACCTACATTAGAGTGACAAGGTTATAATTTTCCTTTTTCAGCACCAGTCCCTTTGCTGAGGTAAGAGATCTAATCACAGTTCACCGCCGCCGGAGCGCAGAGCTGCGAGTGTTAAATTTCCTGCTAAAAACACTGGAAATCCAAGGCCCCCGTGTGTCTTTAAAACATGGAGTTAGAGAACCACACAACGGTCAACACAACCAAACCACAGAAACCCCACTCCCTCTACGCACACACACACACACACACACACACCAGTATTACTGCTGCCAGCGGTGGCAGCTCAATCTGTGGAAAAGCACCATCAGATTTCCAACACAGCTGGCACCCTTAGCTTAGCATTCATTTCAATCTGCGTCGATAGAAGATAAAAATGTTTCTTTCTACACCCGGTACGACCCGTCATTCCATCCAGCCACAGACATGCTACCATAGCCGAGGCCCCAAAACAGCATCGGGCTTCACTGGCCCAGAAAGGACAGCTCCCCCTGGGCTGCATCTGAGAGGCTGGTGGCTAAGTTGCTCTGACAGCTACATGCTTTAACAGATGCAGTTCCCATCCAGTGAAACAGCCTCTTTGGGGGCAGATAAGCTAAAGAGAGTCGCTATGGCTTCAGCGGCACTGTGTCGCGGGAGTTGATGGAGGGGAGCCGGTTGATATCCGTAGCTGCTGGACAGACCTTGTCCACTGTGATTGAGCTCATGAATATTGCGACTCGTGACCTCATGGCCGACATCGTGTCAGCAGAGTGGACGGCTGCGAGCGGGGTTATCAGTGAGTTCAGAAAGTTCACTGATTTGAGAAGACGTGGGTATCACTGCGACAGAACTTTAAATGAAAACTATATTTTGTACTTGTTACAGAATTTATGAGCATAGTTTCAACTTATTATCAAAAAAGTTGAGTGGACAGAATGGCATTTCAACCACCTCAGTTCTACTTCCAATGTGTTTTTGATTAAATGGTCCACTTCCGCATAGCTGTTTTCGGTGATGCAGTGAAGTCCGGACATTTTAATGACATTTTTTAAGAAAAAAGCAGGAAAATACTGTAAAGTTCACAGCGAGCGAGTGTCAGATGCAAAACTAGTAGAATACTTATGCCTCAGGATGAAAAATCTGTGCCATACACAAAGACACCGCTAAACATGTGATTTCTGCAGTAGAATATGCATCGTGTCCTTCCTCCTGCGTGCTCGACCCAGTCGCTATCCCTCCCAATTATCCTGTTTATGTGAACGCGTCTGACTCTGACAATCCTCTGCTGCATTTTTCATACTAGAAGGACAAACTCTGGAGAGTGTCCGGACCCGGTTTTCTAAACATTCTCTGGAGTTCATCTGAACGGCTTATGAATACCAGCTTGGTCCAAGGACAACACGTGCCATGGAGCCGTGCGATTTAATACAGCAGCGATCAACTGTGCATCACGCCAGGGGTGGCAGCCTTACACCCCAGCAGCTTACCGGGCACTTCAGTCTCAAATCTAATCACAGAGGCAACAATATCTGTGAAGGGAAACAAAGCGAGAGGCATTTCATATTCATCTCCCCTGTGTCAGGTGGACTGAGTGCCAGCTGGACTGTAAGGGCCCGCGAGGAAGCAGGTAATGTTCCCGACTGCAAAACAGTCTTAGGTTACCGAGTAAAACTGGAATCATTGATCTGTGCCACCACGGGGGAATTGTAACTGCGCTGTCTGAAGATATAGGATTTAAATGTTTCTGACAAGGGGAAGTGAAAGAATGTGGAAGGGTTTTCAAAAAGGTCTGTGGTGAATAATTAAAAAGCTGAATTATTACTGTAAAGCAACAAATCTGGTGATGTTTCACGTAGACTTTAAAAGACGTGGGACAGACATTTTATTTCTCATTGTGAAATATTTCTCATCTGCAGTCTGCAGAGGATGTTCATAGAGCCAACAGAGGGGGTGTGAGGTATAATTGTACAAGAGTTAAATGTGCAATATGTATACAAAGTGCTCGGGGGTCTCAGACTAAAAAATAACTAAGACCTAGTTTGGTGACTTCTTAGAGCAGTGTGGGATCATGGGATTTGCAGATGAAATGATGTGACTATGACTCAGGCGCAAATCAGTTTCATAAATGTATTAAAGTTTTAATCATGGTACCCTGGAAAAAGGCAATTAATCATCCATTATGAGTGACCAGTACAAACAGTGGAAGGCAAAAAAATGACTGTGTGTTTTTCCATCGACAGAGCAGACGTGAATTAAAAGGCGAACAAAATGTTGCTACTTAGAATAAAATTGGGTAGTTGTCTGGGTTTTACTATTGTTGGAAAACTTCTGATAATGTAAGTACACAGTCAACAAAATATATAACAAAGGTCTAATTGTTCAAATTTTAATGAAAAATGTGTTAGATATTATATTTTTTAATGTGTAAAATAGCAAGGGCATACATTTTAAATGTTTGCAAAGAGCCATTCTCTGCCTTTCAACCTGAATGAACTCTCAAACCCAAAAAATAACATCCAATTAAATTCTTAAATTATTTGCTGTTCCCTCTCAAAATTGTAAAATTATGGTGGAACATCTGAGCTTGTGCCCTCGTCTCAAAAATTCCCCAGATTTGACAATGGGCCCATTCCCTACCCATTTCCAACAAACGGCGCCATTCACATTGGCTAAATCATGTGAAGTATTACAGAGCCATGACCAGCTGCTAACCTCGCTGTCGCAGACTCGACTGTGCCCCGGGAAAACAATGTAAATGAGTTAAAAACGCAGCATAAACAAACAAAAACCATAATCTGGGGGTTTTTAACACGATACTCACAGAGATGTTGATGTTTCCAATTCTTTCCTTTCGTTTCTGAGCCTCGGTGAGGACACGTAAACACGGAATCAAAGAGTGGAAAGTCTGAGAAAATAAAAATTATCTGTCAGTGCTGCTGAATGTTTAAAATACCATGCAAACAAAATGAGAAAAGCTAAAACTATTTCCATTCTATTCGAAACATTACATTAGGGACGTCCGTGGAGGCAAAACTTTCTGAGGGGCTTTCATTTCAGTTTTTTCATCTACTTACACGAAAAACTCTCCTCTCTTTTATTATTTTGAGAGCCTCCTGGCGCCATGTTCGTGTGTGTGTGTGTGTGTGTGTGTGTGTGTGTGTGTGTGTGTGTGTGTGTGTGTGTGTGTTCTGGAAGAAAGACACCACTTATTAGGTGTCATGTCGTGTTAGAAGCTGTGACCTGTCAGGGCTCGTCTCGCTACTTATCTGTCACCACTCGCCTGCTCTGTGTCTGCGGGTGGCTTGGAACACTGCACCTCAATACACATATTTGCTGTTCGAGCACGGCCCGAACAACAGAGAGGTCAGCCATCAAGATGACCCTGATTGTCAAACACAACAAAATACAAAGATGTTTTAGAAGCCTTCCAACCCTCGGGCAGGGAGGGCCAGACTTTCATTCTCGGCAATTATCGTGTAGCTGAAAAAAAGCCAGCGAGAGTGATTTTACACCTAATTACAAACACGGAGTTAGTTTAGGAATCCGTGATATTTCAGGGAAGCCATTAATGTTGGCACGCATCAGCTGCAAAGAGAACAAAGACAGACGTGAAGACAAAGTTCTGAAGCGTTGCCCCGGCGTTCACCATTTTTCCAAGGCTATAAATCATGCTCGCGATGGGGCCTCGAGAAACTGGAATGTGAGCGCATGACAGTGATGGAGGTGAACTGCCAGACAGGGCGTCAGGTAGCTGCCACACAGGGTTGATCAGCCCCGTGACACGCCAAGAGGCCCAGCCTGTGACATGCAGTGCTGTCCAACAGGTTATAAAGGTAGGCAGGACGGCGTTGGGGCGACAAGAACCAGGGGCTGTCAAGAGGAAAACGCGAGGACAAGATGTACTATCCGCCACGTCAACCGGGCACCACCATCTTTGATTTTGCTCCACTTGGACAGCAGTGAATATGGTGTCCGCATGGCACTGACAGATGCGTGTGTGTCTGTTTGTGTGTGTATTGCGTCTGAAGGATGAGGGGTCCCTGTATGCCCATTTGTACAAATACTGAGTGTTTAATATCCTTTAGCAGGAAACAGCTGATCCAAACTTTTCTCACACATAAAAACTGATTTAATGACCCTTGGATTTTGAATTCCTCTGCAAGACAGTGGCTTTGCTGTTCCATCCAGATAGATGATAAATTATTCAATAGAAATCACATTGCTGGCCATCGGTTTATTCATAGCATAGGTGAAGGGAGCCTCTGACGTTCAGTTTAGCTCCGAGCTCAGTTTATTCTGTCATCCGTCCCCGACAACGCCGGAGGTACCAACTGTCCTCAGCAGATGGATTTGGTGGTGAACTCCTCTCCACGGTTGTTAGCTCAACATTTAACCGAGCTGTTGGGAATAAATCGACAATTGTGAAACAGAAGAAATGCGGCCGGGTTGTGCAATGGTTTACTTTTAAGGGATTCTCATGATGTTGTGAGAGGGAACAAGACAGCTTTTCTTTATGCGAATTGCCATTGAAAGGCAGCATTGAGGGTCTGTTTTCGACATCCCCGGGGGCTAACCAAAATCCCTGTCATGGTACTCAGTGGTCGGGAAATGGGGAAAGCAAACTCATGCTGCTCTCTGTCTGATAGTGTGTCAAGATTATGACCTGGGCTTTGTGGGTCCCAACCCGTAGACAGAGTGACAGGCCAGCGAAGGGTTTGAGCTACAGCGCTTTGTGTTTCGAAGCAAATTAAAATGATTTAAATGTATTATCTGATTATTACCTTAAATATGGACGCCCAGAGAGGACATGTCATTGTGCATACCAGCAACCTCATTTCCTAGTGTTGAAAATCTGGTTTTTATTTTATGTTCCCAACGAAATTGAATTATCAAATTTTATCCAGCAATAAAAGTCTATTTGCTCATGATCACAGAACTATCAACATTTCAACTTTACATGGCTTTTTATTCAATGAATTTTAAAAATCATATAACGAATTATTTAGAAAATATTAAAGAACCAATTATGTGCATAGAGAGCGGTTGGAATTTACCCTTTCACGATGTCAAAAAGTCAATTTGGCTGCCTCAGCCTACCTCAGGCCTCTAAACAACACAAAACAATGCAGTGCTTTGCAAAAGACAACCGTTATCGGGAACATCAGTTGGACATATTCCAGACACAGCAGAAGTTAAGTGATCAAGGTCTGCAGCTGATCACAGCACCTCGGGCCATGTTTAAGGTGCCGTGAACTCAGCGATGAGGGCGTCCCCTTCCAGACACGCACGTATTCCAGCAAAAGGCCACACACACTTAATAACCATACACACTGACACCAGGCCATGTTCACACACAGACTTAACCTCACCCTGCCCCATCATTTCATGCTCTGCATCAGAGTTTACCTGAAGAAAAAAAGGGCATCCCTTGTTCAATCATGGCCTGTTGTTGACTGAGAAGTTTAATGATAGCTCTAGGGCCTCCTTATGGGCTAGAATCTACCATCGGCAGTCAGTCATTTTTGTCCCTCAATCATTCCTCCTGCTGTCTCTGAAGGACAAGGGTTGAAGTCACGGTCAGGACCCCTAAAAGGGGCCGTCTTTCCTGTCATTCCACCAATCACAAGACCTGCCTCTTAGAAGCATTGGTGCTAGGTCAGATGACATTCACTGTTCTGTGCCAGCAGCGAACACACACACACACAAACACACACAAAGACACACAAACAATGGGCTCTGCATATTTGCTAAATTTTAAGTGTTACAACATCATGTCATGTGAATCGCCATATCTGATTTCTCATTAATCTACTCACTGACAGCTCCTTGTATCCAAATCTGAACACACACACCAGTTATGCAAGTTCATCCAAAAAAAACTCTGAATGATTTCATTGACTACTAGAACGGGAATGTTCACTTTAATGAAGGAGGACGATTTTTACAGTCCAGTGAGGCTCTTTGTTATCATTTGTGTGGGAGCGACTTCTCCTTGTATTGAAATATCCTTTGGATCTTTAAAAGAGCACGGCATACTGTATGTCTCATCATGTAATATTTGAACTGTTGTATCCATGTCAAACAAGCCGGAGAATAGAATGAGAGACGAACTGGGAAAAAGCTTTAGGGTGAATTAGTCTGCGGCAGAGTGCCTTATGCAGTAACAGACAGGAGATCAATATTTACAGACACTCCCTTGCTTTAGACAGCATTCATGTCAGGACGAACAAACAAGGCCTCGCTGCAAACGAAATGTCCAGCCCACACACACTGCACTACACACTCAGCAAGACAAAAGTACACACGCTTTCTCCTACCTCGTCCCAATCCCACGCCTCCGCACAGAGGCACTCCGCCATGAGACAAAAGCGCAGGCAAAGGTTGACAAAAGGTGTCTATGGATCTTCTGTGTCACACACGGCAACCGCTGTCTACATTCACCCTGCAATTATCTCCTTACAGAACTAATACCGGCAGTTAAGTGGCTGGCTAAAAGCATGTGCACACAACCGGGGCCAGAGAGCAAGGTGGTGCACTTTGTTTATCTGCCGGCTCCATCACATACCTGATATACTGCTATCATCACCGCGCCTGACAGGAAACTACTCAATCTGACCATACGGGAGAGTTGAACAACAAATGTGATGCATCACAAACCATCATATTTTCACATGCACATACAAAAGAAGAGTGAAACATGTGAGGAGGCCAATTACGGATGATTCCAGGAAGCTAATGGCAAATGTGCAAGCTATAATTCAGCAACATTAGGCCAGTATGAGTGTTTCTGCATTGTTTAATCACTTAACACATAAATAACGAATTGGGCACCAAGATTTTATGGTTTCTCTCCTGATTCCTACGTTTCCTTCCACCAAGTTTCAGGGAAATCTGTCTTGGTGTTTTGCTCTCTAACTGACAAACTACCGCAGATGATTGGCTCTCTGGAGGAAGGGATAACATAGATAATTAATCTTAAATTTATGAGTTCATGAGACCAAAATATTATTCATGCAGCTGGTAAATGAGGATGCATGGAAGACAGTACAAGAGATGCGTCATGGTAATGTAATAGCTTTCAAATGTCCAGCCTCCGATCTGTCCATGAGCCAGGAGCCAGTGAGCTAAAATGAGCAAAACCGGCTCTAAAGGGAGCGGTGACAGAGGTAACTTGAGCCAGTGTGAATGGACTCATTGTTGCATTGGCTTAATTAGGCGTGACAAGCGAGGCGTGAACAGATTCCCATCATTAGGCCCCCTAAAAAGCCCATTAGAATCAATGGGCCACACTCCGGTCAGACTTTCTGTCTGCCAGCCAGCCAGCCTCCTGCCCCTTCAGCAGGACACTGGATATAGTTACAACCACCCAGCCACAGCTAACTCAAACAAGGCAACTCTATCGCTGCAGCCTTAACACCCGGGGTAATGCAATTGACGCCATGTTCGAGGGAAAAGTGGAGCTTGATAAGAAAGGTAGGGACGTGTGTGTGTATATGTGTGTGAGGGGTGGCTCGGTGCGAGGAGCTGTGTGTAAAGGAGAGTGTATGTTTGCGCGAGTGAGAGTCCACAAGCATCAGCCTGTCTGCTCGACAGAGAACCGTAGCAGACAACGCATCCAGGCAGCCAGTGTGGCTGATGAACTGCATGGATTAGCAGGCACTTCTGGAGCCCAAGTGGCCCTATCAATACAGGACCGGGCCCATTGATCTGTTGTCTGGCAGGGTGCTGGGGCTAATTCCTGGACCTTGGCTCTGAGTGCTCCTCGCTTGGGAGGTAGGAGGAGGGCGGAGGTGAGGAAGAGACGGGTGGCGCCATCCACAGACCCTACTGGGTTTGAGGGCTCAGCGCTGTACATGTACCAACTCAATAGACTCATTACCGCAGCGCGGCCGATTAGGCCTCAGCAGGAGTTGTAATTTTTTTAAATCGATAATTATTCATGTTAAACAGAGACATGGCTGTGAGTGGGAAGTGCGATCACAGAAGAAGTTGACTAAGCCTATGCCGTAGATATGGCAGAGTTTAATTTGTCACATGACTTGTAACATCCGAAATAGACTATAAATCAAAAGTATTTCAGAAATTACAGATGAAGAATGGTCAGTCGATTAATGTATAATCTCCTTATTTATATATAGTTTCTGTTGAGAGTTGTATAGTTAAAAGACAAAATCCCCTCAAAAAAGCTCCAATTACCAGGTCACCAAAACTTCACTTAACTTTAATTAGACTTTACTGTAAACCAATGCCTCTCTCTAACATTTGTCACTGTCTGGTATGTAAATTGCAGTGTGTTGACAAATGGAGCTTATCTAGAGTAGAGTAGCCTGCATTAGCACCTCCATGTAATCCCTGTCCGTCAAAGATACGGCCGGTGGACAAAGTGCTCAGAGGAGTTAAAGGGATGGTGTGATAAGAGGGGAGTTAACAGGGGCCAAGGTACCTGTTGAAGAAAGGGAGAGAATAACCAGCAGAAGAAGAGAGAATGTAAGAATGTATACAAAAAAAATTGGAAGGAAAGAAAAAAGGACATTAAGATGTAAAGAGAAGGAGGAGTGAATTGTTATTTTTGCAGGGCAATTGAGCAGCAGCCTTTTTCCCCCCTACCGACCCGAGGCTGTTGTTTTAGTTACATGTACACACTGCTACTGCAACTGATATTGTTAAACACACACATGCACAGCACATAAATCTGCGGAGCCATGCCCTGCGGCAGTGAGCTGCAGTAGGATCTTGTTGTTGCAACATGGAGTTGGACATTTGCAGAAGAGAAGAAACCGTGAAGCAGACCGTGTGGAAATGGAGAAATGGAGAAATGGAGAGGAGTGAGTGATAGACTGCTTCTACCTTAATCAGTGGTGAAGACAGAGGATAAACACCTACTGCTGAATATTTGATGACTGAACCTGATTGACTGTCTGTCTGAGTGACTCCTTGTGGCGCTGAGGTGCACGACATCTTTTACAGAGCCTGGAGATTCTTGAGGATTCACACAAACTGTACACAAGTAGGAAATATGTCAGAGCAAAGATGTTATGCATTGTGCTTTTTAAGATTTCTGCAAACATTTGAACTCGATGCTAACGTCAGTATGCTAAATGGCTAATAACATAGATTGCACATAAAAATGGAGGACATGGCTCCACTTTCTCCTGTTGTACAAATATGAAGCTAAAATATCCTTGATATTTGGATGCTGGAGTCGAGGTATATATGAGTCAGTCTCAATCATGACATAACACAGAATTAATAAAGCATCAGATAACTAATTCAAATCTATATAACGTTTATTTCAGTTTTAGTTTGGTTCATGTCCCATCTACTAACATGGAGGAGGTGGGGTTTATGACCTATATTGCAGCCAGCCATAGGGGGGCAATGTTGACATGTTGACGTTGAGCTCGTCGAACTATGTTCGTCATTTTAGTTCATAATGTTAGCATGATGACATTTTCTTATGGGCACTAAATACAAAGCTGATGTAAACAAAAGTCTTGGATAAACCATAGACCGTATATAAAGGATAAACTGAACTTTTCATATGATAATGTTGGGTTGGATTAAGAGGTAATGTGTTGACAAAGTTTCATGGAAAAATACTAACTCACTGTCCAAGTCAACTTTATTATCCCAGATGAGAAACTTGGGGCGACACTCAGGTGCACAGGACCCACAAATCACCCTGAAATGTCATGTGCTACTTCAAAAAGTCAGAAATATATAAAGGAACTAAAGTTTAGGCGTTTCCCTCAAAATCAAAAATTTTAGCCTCATTGTTGCTCCAGAGAAGAAAAAAAAACCTACGATACCTTCTGGAGACCATGAATGTCTAAACGCAATAGTTTTGGTCAGTCTACACCACAGAGAGCCATTCCACTAGCATGGCTAAAAGACAGATTATGGTGAAGTATTATTGCACGTGAGAATTCATTCTGCACAAGTTACAAAGAATCCTGCAGTTGATAAAGAAATGTTCAGTTGGCTCATAGAAAACAGCAATACACCAAAAACTCATCGCTGCCTCTGTGTCCAGTATCCTGTGCAGTACAGAATGTCCGATTAATAAGGTGACACCGGCCCGTGTCAGCATGTGATCGTTTCAAACATTTTGACCGTTATTTACGTGATCTGTGGCCGACCTGCTCCTCAGTAACTACACTCTATGCACAGCTGCAGTAATTTCAACTCATTTTATGAAGTGCAAAGTTTTGAAGGAGAAAATTCGTCGAAACTACTCAGACCTTAACAAATACATCTGAGTATGTATACTCTGATATATTGGCTGTTTGAGGACTAACACTTTAAGGATATATGGTTTGAAAAGAAGTATCTTTACTGGAAAACAAATGTCCTCATTAGTGGAGCAGAGTGCTACATGTAGCACTACATTACTCCAAGATCAAATATTTAGGTTTAGAATTTGTGGAACTATTTCTGCAGCATGGAGAAAGAAGCTTTAATGTGTTATTCTGAATTATGATGTTCAGATTTCCTTGTTTAATATTTAGCATGCAAAAAAGATGAGGAAATCCTTTGTGGTTTGAAATGTCAGGACTGAATTTAACAGTTAAATTGGTGACAAACGACAACAGGTGGAGTTGTGATGATAAAATACACAATTATATTACTGTATAAATGGCCTATGGTAAGAAGTAAAGTATGTGTTCTCCGTTTATTCCAGCCGCCATTCCACCTTGTCACCACTTTCCCTCATTTCCCCCTCTCAGCCCTTACCGGGTCATCTCCGTCTCTCCATCGATTCTCATCTTTCAGTCAAACTGTCTCCCTAAAATCAACTCGGAATAACTTTTCACCTCCAAATTCCTTCCAGAGACATACGTTACCTCTCGGCGCCCTTTAGAGAGAAAACCCGCTCATATTTGATTTATGTCTGAGCAGAAAAGGCAGTAATGTCTCCTGTAAACGCGCCGTGTGTAATCAGGCAGGCTTTTGTTGGGCTAACGGTCGGACGTGCACTCCACTTGTGTATCGAGAGCGATATTATATTTGGCAGCTGTGTCACTTTTTGTTTTTTCTTGTAAAAAGCTTTTCTTTGATTTCCAGAGAAAAGGGATTTCGAGATTCCACTGACATTTAGAACAATTTCTTCTAGTGTCTTTACTTTTTTTGTCAGACAAGGAAAGATAATGAATTTTAGGGTTAGAGTGAGGTGTTTTCACTTTTTTCTTTTTAGTTGTTTGCAGTACAAAGCTTAAATGAGAGAATGGATTACATTTTGTTTTTACTAAGTATTATTGGCGGGTTGTTTGTTAACCTAGTCTCACTTTCCCTGGTTTTGTTGGCTGGAGCCTCTTACCGACACGGTGTACTGCAACAGTCTATTAATAAAAGGAGACATTCCTACAGGTGAAAAAGGGTCTGTGATGACTGAGGGGAAATTGGGGGGAAAATGTTGGCACAGAAACTGCTTTAATGTGTCATGTAATCGCAACAAGTGTGAGATCAAGCGGCTTTTGATGGGCTAACTGTTCAAGTGCTCTCCACTCACATGTCAGGAGGGATATTACCTTTGGCAGCCTTGTCACGTTTTTCCGTTAAAAAGCTTCCCTCTGATTTGCCGACAAAAAAGCTGCTCTGGCGACATTTACATCCATTTCCCTTCCCCACATGTGCCGGGGAGGGAGGGGAGCCGTCACAGGCTTCAGCCGAGGAAATCCTCAGACAAGACCGGTGTTGAATGGGGATCTACGGTAGATCAGTGAGAATTCCTTCATTAGCCTGGCTGGTGCTGCGTCACCTTCCTCAAAATGGATGATACTACACTATTCTTTATAGATAGTTTCTCCATGCATAGTGTTTTGGCATCAGGTTCTGTATGTATAAGCACATGACCGTTCACGCACATTTGCTGCTGTTTGCGTCGTGTCAGGGGCTCAGGATCCCCGTAATCATGCCTGACACCAGACCAGAGGCCCCATCTGCTCCGCACTACCCCTCACTAATTTCAACCTCACCGGCAACCTCTCTCCCCTATCCCTGCACCGGGCTGACAGGGGCCAGACTGTGGCTCCAATCAATCCACGCTGATGGCAAATAGCTTCCAGAGCCGTGCCAGGCTTATTATTTCCCACCCAGAACCTGCACAGGCTCAGGTGAAATTGGCCAAGCTGAAAAAAGGACGGAGGGAGGGGTCATCGTGGGGCTGACGCACACAAACACACGCACACCTACACACACACACACACACACACAGACACACACACATCAGAGCAATCACCCCACCATTTGCGGAGATTCTGACAGCATAAGTGCCGTCATAACCATACACGCTAATACTATCATGTGTATTTAAATTTACACACACACACACACACACCAGCAGGAAGTTAGGATTCTGGCCTAAACAAACTCAGGATGCCAGGGCGTGTGGGTCTTAAAACGCACTTCCACAAGGGATCAGGTGGCTTCTGATGAGCGCTAGTTAAAGTCTTGAATGTCCTCCACAAGTGCATCCACATTGCCCAGATAATCACGCAGGGCCCTCAGACTCCGAGGGCGTATCATGTCAATTTTGAGTGATTATTATCAATACAAAAAATTAATTCTTCTGTCAATCAGTGATGAATTCTACCTTCGAAATCCTTAATACTGCGTTTTGGTTCACAAACAGCGAAAACAGAATTTCCAAGCGAAAACGATCACTGTCGACGTGACTGTCCACACTTATGCGCTTACCAGACATGCGCATGGTGGTGTACACAGGCAGTGCTTCAGTAATAGCTGGTGTCCTACACATTTAAGCAGCTGTATCATCACACACAGCAGCTGTTAGCAATGGCAACATGGTCAGCGACTCTTCCAATTGATTATCCAGGTTGCGTGCGACCCCTTCCGGAAGGGGGTCATGTGCTAGGAGCCGGGTAAATCAACGAAGGCTCCATCATGAGGGAAATCAGCAAGAGGTTGTAAGTATCTACATCATTATTATCATATTGGGCCAGCAGCTTTTCCAAAACTCCTGAGTAGTGTGGACGCCAGGTCCATGGCAGAGTTGTTGCGTTTTTTTCAACTAAACATAGTATTATGGATGTGGCCCAAGATTGCCACAACCCATCATTAGACACACGACCTGCTCTCCTTTGAAATGTTAGCTGCCAAACTCCGAGCCAGTAGTGCTATTACTGAGCTTCCTGTCTTTTTTTGCCAAGCAACACACAGACAGGAGAGAATGGCATGTTTACACAAAAAGTGAATGAACTCGTTTTTAAGCCGCTTGTGATCCTCTAAATCATCCCTGTGACTGACGCATGGGTAACACCTCCAGTGACAGCGCCCCAACCACCGAAGCGAGGCTTGTTCCCCGTTGAGGAAGATGCTGATGCAGAATTATGTTTTGTTTGTTTTAGTTGGAGGTGAGAACATATTTCACAGAGCTGAAGGTCACAGGGCAAGTCGACTTCTACGTGACGAGGGGAGGAAATATGAGCCTTTAAAGCCCTTTAAGTGATTCCCTCACTGTCTTGGCCTGAGGGCGAGGCCAGGCTTGTTTCAACACACCCAAACAGAGCAAGGCCCCAAGCTGTACGTGGACAGGGGAGTGATTTGCGAGGTTGTTGGGGGGCATCATGTGGTCACAAACAGGAGGAGGGAACCATTATCTCTTTTTCAGTATTTCACCCCCACGAACACACAGTCACCTGCTCCCGCCTGATCACTCTGCCCGGATACGAGCGCTGCACCTAGACTGCAGGTCACGTCTCCACTTGTCAGATGCCAAGTACAGGATGCTCTTCAGCAACGGCTGTTTGGCTTCTGAATGGCTCCCTTTCTTTTTCCGCTAATGAGAAGTTCATTTTCGGGACGTGACCTTTTCAGAGATAAACCGCAACTATCAACATAACGGGAAATTTGGAAAAAAAGACACATGGGAAAACACATTTGGGGCTTTCCTGTTGCGTGAAGCGCAAAAACAGCTTCTGGTTGGCTGCAGCAGTGAAAGGAAGAAAAAAAAAATACAGAAACAAATACCCAGGGATGTGATAAAGAGCAAATAAATGACTGTAGTGTTGTGACTGTAGTGTGTGTGTGTGTGTGTGTGTGTGTGTGTGTGTGTGTGTGTGTGTGTGTGTGTGTGTATTTGCAGCCAGCCTTGTGCTCATTTTGGTAACCCGCCAGTTCAACTCAGCTGAGGGAAATAACTGTGATCGCTGTATGAGAGAGATTCAGTGTTGCTAAGAACCGACAGAAATCAAAACAAGCACTGATCAATACAACTCATCACTTGTTCCTTCTGTAATCTCAATTCGGAGCACTCTACTCAGCTCGTTAAGGGATTTCACACGCTACATGTATGAGTGTTATGAGTATAAGCACAAAGGAGTTGCTCTCTCTCTCCGTCTCTCTCTCTCTTTCCCTCCCGTCTCTGCTCTCTGTCTCCTTCACCTCATCACCTCGCCGTGTCTCCACCGTGAGGACGGGAAGCCACGGAGAGCATCGCAGCCTGATTTGTTTAACGGGCCGAGTTGGTGTATGAGGTGTGTCTTTGTGCGTGTGTGTGTGTGTATGTACACACGTGGGAGACAATGAATCAGTCAATGAGGGGGGAAAAAAAGAGGAGAGATAAGACGAGGTATATTTAATAGCACCGTGTATTTGACATGAGGTCTGGGTGAAGAGGTGGGTAAGCTGGATGAGATCCATGGCAGACATATTGCACACATGCACAAACACATATACACACACTTATCCCTGGAGTGTGCACCTCCTTGTCAGCCAAGTGGTGCTATGCTTTGATCTTGACACTGTGGGTCAACCCGAGCCCCCATCTCTCTCTCTCTCTCTCTCTCTCTCTCTCTCTCTCTTTCTCTCTTTCTCTCTCCCTTTCCTTTGCTCTCTGTCTCCCCGCTCTCTCGCCCTGGCTCCCTCCCTCCCTCCAGCCGTCTGCGTGGCTGGCCCGACAGCCTTGGGGTGTTTAGGTTCTGGAGGGATCCCAATTTCCTCTTCTAATCATGACATCATCCTGCCTCGATGGGTTAAAGATGTGGCCAGCATATTCCCCGCTTCCTTGTTCTGCAGCTTCCCATCAAATTACACACATTACATGTTGCCAGCCACGCCAGCAAACTCCATTAGTTGCTAAAAAGCAGCAGGAACTGGCACAAACATGGAGGGGATGCATGTAAATGCTGCTCGTTCGAAGGATAAAATCATGTGTAGCCGTGCAAAGCATGTGAACGCATTTGTGCGTTTAGTTTGTCGATGTGGAGAACACAAGTCAAAACCATGTCCAGGTCATGAGGTAATCCAATAGTGCTGTTCATCAGTAGTTTGGAGATTGTGCCCCAGCCTCAGACTTGATTAAAGGCTAAGGCTGATTAGAGGTGAAGAGTAGCCGTGGCCTGCCTGGCCTGTCAATAGCTGTTAACTTCACCTCCACCAGCTTGACTAATCACACCGAGAGTGGCTCATCTGACCTGCTTCTTCTCCTCTCTTCTCCTCTCCTCTCTTCTCTTCTCTTCTCTTCTCTTCTCTTCTCTTCTCTTCTCTCCTCTTCTCTTCTTTTCTCTTCTTCTCCTCTGTTGGGTTTCCCCTCTTTACCACCACACTTTCACCGTGTTAAATGAGTAATGAGAGAAGTCCAGTTAACAATCGAACTCTTCATTTTTCTGTCAGGCCGACTTCTGTGCTCAGCCATCAAGCAAATAATGATGCATTGTTACTGGAACAATTCAGGCCAATATCAGCATTGCCATCACAGGGGTAGTTCTTGTCATAGCAAAATAAAAATGGACTAAAAACCTTTTTACATGTAGCATAGTATTGTATACGATAGCATTAAAAAGTCCTACACAGAATTTACAGTGCTGAAGTAATTTTTCTAAATGTAGAGTGTAAGTTACATTATATAAGGGTTTCTATATATGCACCTTAGGTCTTTACAAGCATAATAATGAGGAAACCGTCCCAGTATATCTCATTTAATGTACCCTGTCTAATAAGGTTGTATTTGTCCAGGAGCTAATTTATTAATAAATATTTGCACGATTTTTTTTTAAAGATGTTACGTTCTGATTTGTTTTCTCAGCATATTTACGCACACGCTCTTGTGTTTATATTGTGGAGGCAGCAACAGCAAACACACACTTGTTCGCAGGTATGAATTCACTCCACAGGTAATTGAAGTGAATGTTATTCACTGATCTAAACCAATCGAAGGGCTGAATGAGGAATAATGGCCTGCTGCCAGTTAGCATGAGCCAGGCGTGGTTTTCAAAGTAAATGAAACCCCACGTGCGCCAACAGCATCATAAATAAAGTGAGGATTTTTATGTGACCTGTCATGTTCGACTCCAAACAGAAAAGGTTCTGCGGCGTCGTTGCCAAAATGCACAACGTGTACAAAAATAAAAAGAAGATGAAAATCAAGTTTATCCTAGCGTCTTCGCCGCCGGCTGCCCTTTGATGATCAGCTGATTGAGCTTCAATGTCATCCCTCAAATGACACCTGCTCTTTGACTGGGTTCCCTCACTAGTTCCACTGCATTAAATCGGGCATGATCAAAAGGAGCGGAACACGTGCAAAAACAACAGAGTTCTGCCAGTGATCAGAGGTGAGACATGTTAAAGGTGTTTGAACTCACCGATGGAAGCGACAGCAGTTTTCTGTGTGTTGTGATTTTTATTGTGGCTTGTGAATTTAAAGTCCCATGTGTGGATATCATCGACTGTATATATAACGATGAACGACAAGTCTCCACTTCTTCCCACCATCTAGAAACCAAGCCAAAATATTCCCCTTATGAACGCTTCCATCTTGGGCCAGTGACATTATTTGAATCGAGAGTCGCGATATTGAGGTCCAGCTGAAACACGTGCTTGACCAATTGTGAGCCTGTCTCAGCTGTCAGTCATTTTTTTCATTTCACCCAGGTTTTATATAACCAAATAAAAGCGGAAATGAAGAGATTGGAGAGTTAAGAAATAGCTTAAATAACAGGAACCACAAATTATTTGATGAGTATTTTGACTTTTTAGCGCAACCCACGTCCCATCCACTAACATGGACCAATCAAGATGTATAACCTTCATTGCAGCCAGCCACTAGGGGGCAATGAAGCCACTCTTTGGCTCCACTTTTTGGAAGCTATAATGTCATCCATCTTCATATACAGACCATGGTGAATATGTAAAGCTGAATAGTTGCACATGGCTTGTATATTAGTTATATAATTGTGTTGGGGGGTGGGGCATTTCTCAAGATATGATAATTGCTATTACTGTGCTCTATTTCAAAAGGAAACTTAAATGTGGAGGCCAAAAACACTTCTGTTTCAGTTTGAATCAAAATATTGCTACAGATTCTGGGTCACATTTCAAGTGTAAATCAGATTAAAGAGGATAAACAGTAGCGTGTATCATATCTTTCTTCCCTCAAACCCACCATCCAGTGGAATAGCTCCATCATTGCGGGCAGTTAACGTTCCCGTCCACCTGTTACTGAATCTGCTCCTGACAAGGTCTCATGGGCTCGACTTAGGGAAAGGTTCATTCTGCACCCTCTGCCCAGAAACCCGAGCCCTGGATTTCAATTCCACAGAGAAGAGCTTTCAACCCAAGGCGAGCCAACAGGGATCTACCGCTCTTAGACAGATTTCAAGTATAGGCCCTGACATCCTCACCAGCCATTAACATTTCCACTTCCCACTGGCTTCTCTTGTGGTCAACATGGTCAATAGTTGGTATATTATACACACGGAGTCTGCAAAAACATACATTTTGGCCACAGAGGAACGAATCATAACTTCCTTTTCCTTTGGAACTGATATCAGAATTTTCAACCTAATGATGATACTCTACTCAGTTAAATGTGTTTTTAGAGTATGCCACTACTAGTTTTACTAGCTGATGTATATTTTGCATTGTGTTGTTATTTTCTTTGTATTTATTACTTCTAAAATAACTTTTTTATTTGAATTGTGGCTATAAACATGTTGGTGTTTAGGTTTAAGCTCCTTTGAAAGTCTAGGCTGTAAATCT
Source organism: Pleuronectes platessa (assembly GCF_947347685.1). Taxonomy (NCBI): domain Eukaryota; kingdom Metazoa; phylum Chordata; class Actinopteri; order Pleuronectiformes; family Pleuronectidae; genus Pleuronectes; species Pleuronectes platessa. The sequence goes on along the minus strand of NC_070644.1, from coordinate 12,532,799 downwards.
GATGTGACGTTTTCCAAAGCCGGTTATTGGCAAACCACAGTGGAATTAATTTCAGACCATTTTCCAGACTTTAAATCGAACAAATTTAGTTTCTGTGGTCACGACTTTGAGAATTTTGTACTTAACGTTGACTCCTTTGTACTTTCATCGTCTACGTTGTTTTAAATTAACACATTTAAGACAAATATAACAAGTAATAATTTGTCAACCATAGGAAAAGCACATCAGCAGAAGATCTGAAGATCCCTCGAGAAAAAAACCTATCCATGCAAAGTTAGCACTTTTAACATTTACTGTAGGCTGGCCCGCGCACAGCCAAAAGTGTGTTTCACATTAAGGAAATAAGAGAGTGATACTGTGCTTGAACCTGGCATGTAGCAACCTTTATGGTGGCATGAGAGGCGGTTGAAGTCAAACTCACACAGCCGTTTTTCATTCCTTTCTACTTTTTCATCTTCCACTCAAGCTCGCTCTCGGGAGATCGGACTTTTCTCACAGTGGAGATGACGAACAACGTTTGTTAATGTTACGGCAACACCTCTCTGGGATCTACAGAGGGGGGGGGGACACAGCAGATGCAGGTCTAGCAAATGAGTTCACCTGACGTTTATGAAAGAGATATTACCCTGGCAGTATCCCAGTCCGACAAAACAACATACCGCGGGCCTGATGACCGGCGTTCACATGTGTACCCGTGCACTTACGAGCGTATCTCCTCTTTTATTTGCAAAATGAGAAAGGTGGGAGAGGCAGGGAATTGGATTCCTCCGAGCCTGCTGTTCCTTGTCAGTGCGGCTGCAGACAGCTGGGCGCCCACTACAGTTAAGATCAGAGGCCTTGATAACCTGGGCCCTGATTTATGGAGAGCAAACGGCCTCTGCAATCACCTAATGAGGTAGAGAACGCAGAGTGTTTACATGTTTATTAGATAGCCCGAACCAGCTGGGGACAATGTTTTCCTCCACGGCTCCCTTTGTCTCAACACTCAGAGGGTTCGCTCTCATTTCACTGCCGTCACATCAAAGGAATTAATAGCATATGAAATCCATCTATACATCCATCCATCCATCCGTCTCAGTTCTCTTTTGCCATTTTGCCCTGAAAAATTATACAATTATTTTCATTAGCAGGCCGTTGCTGAAGAGCGTCATTAGGTCTTAACGTGTAACACTGATCCAACAAAGGAGAAAGCACCGACACTGACAACCCGGGGAAAACAAACACCCCATTTTACATTCTGTTGCCAGTAAATAGCCAGTTAATGGTGATACACCCATGAGCATGTAACAATGAATATTTGCTTTCTTCCTAATCAGTCTGGCGTAGGTACTTTACGATCCCCAGCAGACCCTATTGTCTGCCTACGCAACCAAACTTCACCACATACTTTGCTGTTCTCATTACGGGAGGTCATGGAAAGTGTCCTCTGTAGGGGCTCGTCTACCTCTGGGCTTTTTTCTCAGCGGGGAGGAGACTGGAAGTTACATGGCACTGCAGCTTCACGGCTTCATGCACTGCAGCTTTTAACGGTTTAACATCCATCGACATAAACAAACAACTAACCTATCTTCGTGCTGGTAATTCAGTTGCGTGCATCCTTATATAGAGTTTTTTAGTAACCAGATTTCACTGGAAACCTGATCTTCTAATCCCTGCTGCTGGCTATAGTCTGCAAGGTTTATTGGTACTTGTATCATGCCTCTGTATCATGTGCGTTTGTACACACGCGGACGACCTTTGAGGGAACATTGTTCTCTAGGTCAGATTAATAAATTACAGAAAAACACGTGTGTGTGAACACACAAACACAAGCAGAACCCGACACATCAGCATCTCTGGAATCCCTCAGCACCTGGGAAAAAGTCTTTGCTGTCCAAAAAAAGTTAATCTACAACAGACCGCCTTCTCGATCTCACCCGCTCTTTCTCCGTTTGGCCTTGTAAAACCTTCGCAAATCAAATCCGCTCTCCATCAGGGTTCTGTAATTGTCGTGTTTGTTAGAGGAACAGTGGTTCTGAGGCTTTTCAGAGCTTGTTTTGTTGCCTAGACAAGATCTACGCCACGGCTTGCTTCTTGTTATCTACCGCTGTGCACGAGTGGTGAGCAGATTGTGTCAGAATACAAGCTGAATAAAGGAGCTCTTCTGACTTGTTTTGAAGGCTATGTGACTTATGCAGTGTAAACTAAAAAGTTTCCGCTTATTATTCATTCGGTTTCATTCGGTTTCCTGTTTATTCTACTAAATATGCATGATCCGACATAGAGGGACTTGATAATGAAATTTAGTCAAATCCAAACGTCTGTATTCTCCTTTGTTAAATTGCAGTAAAAAAAAATACAGATGCAAATGCACATTCATATATTCATATGTGTATTTTTTATATTTTCAGATAGAATCCAATGTCATTTAACATTCAAAACAATTAAGCGAATTAATAACCATGAAATTGTATTATTATTTCCTGTTAAATTTTGTGTTCATTTATGGATTCCAACTCTGGGGGAGACAAGGATCAACCTCCTGAGCCACAGCCACCCCTCTATTTTTACTTTCGATGTTGTATTACTCAAATTCAGTACTCTCCTAATGCTGCTGTGAGAATGACTCCTTATGCCCTTGACCTTCTCTTTGTTTCCTCTGGATTTGCACTGTACCTATGATACATGGAAAACACAAAGAAGTGATTCCCCCAACAGCCCCTGTTAGCAGCAGCAGATTTACGCACCTACTGGTGTTACAGTAATTCCGTCGTCTTAACTTCTGTATATATTCCCCTCCTTTGCCCTTAGAAGCCGACCGGCCGGCGCTCCTGACCAGCCCCGACCCTAACAAATCACTCATTTTTATACAATTACCTCCCGCTCCCTTCCTGCGCATGGCTGGGTGCAAGTGTCGCCCGCCTGCCTGCCATTGTGTGCTAATTTTAGGCCCATTATTTGCTGTAACAAACGTGTAATGGGCAGAGTCACTTTCACATTAATAGTTTGCACCCAGAGGGGAAGTCTTCCCCCTCATCATGGATCAAAGGTCTCCTCTATTGTATCTGACTTCCTGTTTCCCTTTTTAGCCACCGCGTGTTGTTTTTTCTCACTCTCTCAACCTGGACCAAAGTGCTCGGGCCGTCCGCGGCTTCAAAAATTGGACACTGCTGTGACTGACAAGCATGAAGAGATGCCCTGTGACCCCGGGGGTGGTTGCCGCAGAGCTGACTCGTGATTTGTGGAACCAGCAGGAGATGAGAGGATATGCATGAAGTGAAAGCTCACGCTCCCGATATCATGTGTCGGCAGATGGGAGGAGAAATCTGGATTCCATTGTTGCACTGTCAGCAGAGGTGTCCGGATTTGATAAAATGCCTCGTCACCTCTCTCGGGGTTCAACTCCCACAGATGGTAACTGGTAGACGCAGAGCAGCTGAGATTACTGCGACCTTGGTGCCCAAAATAAGTCTTTTCAGAGTAAAAGGGGGCAAGTGTGCGCTCTTGACCGTGCTCTGATAATCTTACCACGTCCCACTGAGAGGTTAATGCCACTCGTTGCCTTCAGAAGACCGATGTGTCACAGGAAGCGGTTCAGTGTAGCCCACTGTGAAGGCCCTTACGTCACAAAGCTAAACAAACCTCCTCACACAATTGTGCTGAGAACAACCGACCCAACACATGCCTGCTATGACTCACATGGACACATCTGTGGGGGAGATAAAGGACAGTAAATAATCAGGCGGAGAAAAGTTGCCATTAGTGTCCGAGTAAAGCGATAAATGCATCCTGTGTTAAACCTGAACCTTAAATGAGGTAAACGTTTACATTGATGGTGGCGATGAATGATTTCTTTCACGTTAGTCGTTCTAAATGTTGTACTTTTCTTTGTGTGAAAAGAGTGAGGATACTGTAAGCTCACTCCCCGGAGGAGGACCCATCGATACCTGTTTACACTATACTTTCACCAGGCTTACTCCAACAGATGCCGGCCAATAAACAGAAACTGTGGATGAGCAAACTCGTAATTACATGAAACTGCAAATATTTCAAAACACACGGCCATCTCTGCCCACACAGCACACAGCAAAACAGTCACGCTTTCTGATTCTGTGATAAACAACCATCAGAATACGAGGAGGACCGGGAGGCTCCAGCACGACACGGCGTGGAGGCGTCTCTCCGAGCCCAGTGATCCTGTAATTAGGGCCACACAGAAGGTGAAAGGGATTGCTGATTGCCCAGGGGACGGCCTCTCGGGCGATGATGGGGGGACGGAGGAATATGGGAGCTGTGTGGCCAGTGCTGCAGCCACGAGAGTGTGTCATCCTCCGCCAAGTGACGTGTCCATGTTAATGCAGAACGTCCCCTGTGGGGCGGGGAAGGGGCCGAGCCCTGCAGACCTGCAGAATGAGCTGCTTGTTCATGATACTGTAGGTCAAACATTCTCCACCCTGAAGTCAAGGCTGATGATTTCACAGAAACTGTGTAGAGAGCCACAGCTAACTCTCGGCAAGTGGAAATTCAAAGAATGTCTGCAGAGTATGAAACACTGAAAATGATTCATATTATTAGTGCTGTGTACATGTAAAGCATCAAACAGAATATAGCTTACATGGAATAACTAGAATGGCACATTCCTCCACCAAGGCCCAACAGTCCCCTTATATTCAATCACCAAGTTTCACACACTCATAGATATCAGGCCTGATATGTGTGTGTCAAATTGGTTAAAATGTCCTAATATTAAAGAAAGTGAAAATAGAATTCCTGGATCCGGCCCCTGGTCCAGATCACCCTATAATTGAATGGGTTCTCCCCTGATCAAAAAATCACATCTGTCCACTAGGTTGATGTTGATCCATCCAGTAGTTTCTGTGACTCTACTAAATAACAGACAAACACACAAATGCAGATCAAAACAAATCAATTATCCCCAAAAAACCTTCTTCATTACCATTGTCACAAATTTACATTTAATAATATGGTTATTATTTTTTTACCTGCATCTTTAACATGAAGAGAGAATAGAAAAGACAAGAGAAAGTGAAAGCAGGAATCTGGAGAGGAACATGGTCACTCACCATGAGACTTAAACTGATAGCAGACAATCAAACTGACTTTGCTGCCTCTGCTCTATTGCCATTAAGGTAGCAAAATGTATGTGGAATATGATAATCACTAACATATAAATCTAAAAACAACACAACTGCATTATGGGAGCTTGTAAAAGATTGTGCACAAAAAAAAAAACTGGCCACTGGTTTGTATTTCTGTGACTCTGACATAACAATCCAGCTCTTCACCAGATGTGTTTCAGTACTATTAAACTTCTGACTGATTTTAAAATCATTATTTCCAAGAGGAGAGTTCTCTGTTTGCATGCAGGCACACAGGGATGGACAGGAGATCAGTATCCAGCTCAGTATCCCCAGGAAGGAATTTCTCATTTACCACTTGCCCACTGAAAATAATCAAGCCTTTTGTACATAAGCTAAACAGAATCACTTATTCATATAGGACACGTCTTCTAAGGCCTCTGTGCCAGAGCCAGCAGGTCTTTTTTCTGTTTCCCCCCGGATGATAAGTTGTTAAAGCCACACTGGACTCTGCCTGGAATGAGCACAGACAAATTTACTTTATCCTCTATCGTGAAGTTCAGGGGTCTGACAGACGCACGAAGCCGCACAGATGGGGAGGAATATCTCCAAGCATCTGTATGTCACGGAGTCACAGGGCATCTCATGGGGCATGTTAGTATAGTGCGCGGTGAGGGCGGAGAGACGGCGGGGCTGGCGTTGTGTGGAATGGAGCAGACCAAGGGTTGGGGGAGGCGGGTCACTGTGCCTTCGGGCAGGTGGGGGTATAGGCTCAGGAGTTAATTGGTAGTTTGGGGTTTGACGGTGAATGTTGGTGACAAGCCTGTGTGGCCGGACCCAGGGAGCCCCGGCTGCATATTCACTGTGTCGCCGGGCATCGCGGCAACTGTCACAGCTCGCCAAGCCAGAGAGATGGAGGAAAGAGAGAGGGGACAGCGAGGCAAAGGAGAAGGATGGATGGAGGGAGGAGTGACAGGAAATGATAGGTTTACCGGTCTTCAATCTTTTCTCTCTTATTACTGTTTTATTTGCACCTCCAGGGAAACTAAACTCAAAAAGTGTTTCTCTTTTCCCCCAAATGTTTCTTCTCGTTCAACAACCGTCCAAAGCTATAGTTGCGTTTCCTGGTGAGAGTGAAGAGATGTGAGTGTTTCAGAGGCACCTACTGGCTGGAGAGGGGGGGGGGGGGGAAGCGATGGGGCCAGATTGAGGCTCCGTGGAAGCATGACGCTGGGGTGACTCAGTGAAGCCCTGGTCCTAATTGTGGCCCAGGGAAACTACTGTAGCCGGGTTGTAGGTCACCCCGGGCCCCAGGAAGGTTACACTGGCCCTCTTAAACCTGTTGTTGCCTGGCGCTCACATAAAAATTACACCTCGTAAATATGGACGGCTGGGGAGTGTGTGCGGCAGGACGGGGCCGCTTACTTCTCTGAACCCTGCCCTTTAAACTCGCAGTCACCTTGGCCCCGCTGCCGACTGCCTGTTAGGTGGGTCGCTCTCGGCCTGCGTGGCAAAATCAGAGACAGGCAGCGGCGCATTTACTGGCTCGTCCTGGTGCCGGGTTCAGGTTTTTTGGCACCTCGTGCTCTCTAGCAGAGCAGCGGTGATTTATATCCCATGTGTTCTCATCTGCTTATTGCATTGACTTTGATGGGTTCTCATACACACCTGCTGAGCAAAATTACACTTTGATTTATTGTCAGGTCGCGATAGCTGTCATTTGATTACTATTTTCTGCATCTAATGTTGTTGAATTTTTATTACATTGTTGATGTTACTCCTGCACAGGCAAACATTAAATTATATGTGATTATGATCTAGTTCAATAATTTCCTATAATTCAGTAACTCCTGAGGCAATAACCACAAGCCACACAAAATACAACCTCAATCATTCAGCAAATACTCAAAAAATATTTATTCTACCTTCCAGTAATTAGGATTCTTATCTGCTGGGAGTAATTAGGAAAGGTGTGGTGGATTCGGGGGGCAAACAAAATGCAAGAATGCAATCAATATTCACTTAACGAGTGATTATCATTGTAACCATGACAAGAAAGGTTTCCTAACCTTAACAAAGCAGAATTGTTTGCCTTAAAGGGATAATTCACTCATTATCTACTCATCACTGTGCTGATGGAGGAGTGGGTGAAGGGTTTGAGTCACCAAAACAGTTTTTGAGTTTCAGGGATAAACAGCGTTGCAGCCAAATCCAATACAATAGAAGTAAATGGTGACCAAGTCTTCAAATGTAAAAAAAACAACACAAAAATGCCTCCACACTGCTCGTGTGGTGTCATCCATCAGAATTTGGACACATTTACAGAGCACCTCTCTAAATTTTCTCTGGTCCGCTCCATAAGGCATATGCATGAGGTGTACGATATGGTGTACGTAGGTAGCTTGGGGCGTGTTATTTTTCAGGCGAGTGTCGGGGATATGGGCTGAAGAGAGCTGAGGAGAAGGCATAGGAAGCTTTGTCGGTCGCATATTGTTCTTAAACGTATTTATTCAGCTTCATCTCTCCCGCTCTCTCTCCCTCCCTCTAACTCCCTCTCTCCTCGCTAGGCCCATTTTCTCCGTCTTTGGTTTCCCAGGGACCTATGTGGGAACAATAGATGTGCAATTAATGTGGGCCAGGCACGAGAGAGTGAGCGTTTGATGTTCCCGTTGAGTGGGCTCCTCGCAGAGGGTAGGAAACCAATGTTCGGCCGTACTCAAGCTTTACTGTGCGCTTCCCTTCCTTCTGAAGCATATTAGCTCCCAGATTATTAAAATTCAGGCCATAAATAAGCTGATGGCAGCTGCAATATGCCAGAAATAATGTTTACAAAGCCAAGGCCCTCATTATCTCCGCAAGGCTTGAAGTAGGAAGACAAGGAGTGGGGGGAAATAAAGGAAAAATGCTTTTAGCCTCCTCCATGCTCACTTTCACCCTGCTCTTCTTGACTCTCAGTTCCTCCTGTGCCACTTATTGGGAGGAGCAACAAAGGGAAAGATGCAATCATGCAAATACTGGACTGATGATAAAGAGAGGCTCTCCACTAGTTTGTAATGATGAAGACAAAAAACTAAATATATACAGTACTTTGCTCCGAGGAAAGGTTTTACTGCCCTTCATTTACTGCGTGTAAGTTTCCAAGGCAGCATTCCCACAATACAGGTTAATTCCTCCAATGGTTATCATGCTGTTCGCATTGTGGTGAGCTTCTGTCTTTTGAAAAGGAGAAAAAACATCATCAAGAAGTAGAAACTCCTTTATTTTGTGTGTCCTCACATCGTCCAGTGGCTTGATTCCTGACAACAAGACAACCCCTCTACTACCTGTCCTCATCAGATTTGCTGGGCTCAGGTGTTTGACGGTTATCCAGAGTCATCAGGAAAGAGCGAGACAATTAGTGCCAAAGGGGAACTGTCCACTGGAGTGGTGCAGCCAGATACAACCCACGCACCTGAGGAATACAGCCAATTCATCCTTAAATGTGAAAGGGCAGCTGATTGCCTGCATCTTTTGTGACGGCACAATGGCCACCTTTGGGGAGGGGAAATAGAGGGAGTCTTGAATTGGTTTTCTTTGGCAACATGAGACCAAGTTCATATAGAGCCTCCGTCATGAAAAGTGTCCCCGGGTGAAGGGACACCTCCGCAAACACAGACGCACTCTTTTGTGACTCATTTATTTGGCTGCAGGTGATCCTGGATAAAACATGAATCACAAAACCATAATTCTTGTCACAGACAGTTATACGAGCAAAGTTACGCAAATACAAAAACATGAAGGAGATCTATCACTCATATTTACATACAGGCGTTGGTGGCAACAATGACAGGCTGCAATGTGGGTCACACAAAGAAAACACAATCCCTGTGTGTGTGTGTATGTGTGTGTGTGTGTGTGTGTGTGTGTGTGTGTGTGTGTGTGTGTGTGTGTGTGTGTGTGTGTGTGCATTATTGCATGACCGTGTGAAGTAATGAGTTCTCAAACATTCAAACACAAAGGACACATACTGTTGACACACACACACACACACACGCACACACACACACGGACAAACTAGTCGCAACCACACCCGCATACACACTCGCTCGCACACAAATCAAGAAACACACCTAATGCATACAGGTTGCGCAGAGAGTCGCGGCAGGTGCTCGCTCTAAATTTAGTTGTAATGTCAGAGTCTTTGATCAGCAGTGCTGCTGATGGAGGGCAGTGAGGGTCAGAGTGTGTTTTCATAAGAGACGAGGGGAGAAGGCGGACAGAGTGTGTCACATGAAAGCCTGCTGCTTTGTTGGGAAAGCAAACCGGAGGAAGTGTATTCTGAAGTGTGAAGTAATGAGGGGGTGGTGAATCTTCTCAGGCAAAGTGTAAAGCAAATGTGCATCCTCACAACGTCACGTGTTCTCTCACGACCGCACACAGTGGATGCAAAGAGTCGAATAATATTAGTGATTCCGCAGATTAAGAAACCTTATAAAATATATTGTAGTGTTATATATTCATAACCTTCCTCTTCTTTTCTCCTAGAGTTGGTTGCGTGTTGAAAGCAAAACCTTGGACCTCGGAGATGGAAGTTTGCTCGGTTTTTGGCAGGATGTCGTCATCTGTCAGGCAGGAAAAGGATTTGGTTAGGGTTTGGAAACCATCATTGTTTCACCTTGAAGATCTACAGTGATATCAGCAAAAATAATCGGTTTGATTTGGCCAAGTGAGTTATAGGACACACTGTACAGGACACATAGCAGTCTGTGTAAAAGTCAAACAATATAGGAGAAGTGCATAAGAATTGAATGTGAGGCACCAGTAACTGTGGGTTATCCTCAAGTGTGAGCCTGGAGGAGAACACTGGGTTTGTGGTGTCGTGAATGCCACTGTCGTCTTTTCATGAGGCTGATTGCAAAAGGAGAAAGTCTGATGTTTTGTTGACTGTTTTCACAAAGACCACAAATCCGTCCCCAATCAAGTGCAATGAGTTTTCTTTAAAAACAGCCATATAGCACGGGGCTACGTGGAAGCATGAGTCATCCTGCTGCGGCCCAAGCTTTTGTTTGGTCCTGGCACTTTGCTGCATGTCTCCCTGGCACAGACTCAAACTGTGAGCGGGTGCCGCGGGTGAAAGTCATTTTGTCAGAGACAGGGACAACAATAAGACAAAAGAAAGAAATTACATCTTTTTTTAAGCTCCACATGGAGCGGAAGGATGATTAGAGGTGGAACTTTCTTTTTTTCTTCATGTCATTGTTTTTCCACCTTTTCTTCTGCTGAGGCCCGTCTCTCTTGGAGTGTGTCTAAGACTTTCCACTTGGCTGTCACAGAGGATCTGTTTCTAATCTGCTGAGAACTCATCTGCTGCTCTCGCCAGCTAATGGAAGTGGTGTAGAGGTGTGGCATTAGGGGATGGCACACAGGCAGAGCTGCTGCAGTGTCCTTGTGTATGGCTTTCCCTATCACAGGCATGAAAGGGGAGGATGAGGTGGTGAAAGAGAAAAATCACGTCCTTAATTTAGGGACTCTGCAGCCATTTGGGTCACAAGACACAGCAAAGTTATTAAAGCCTTTTAGTTTGTAAACAATGACCTCTATACGTCAACACCAGACAGTGTTTTGCAGCGAGCAGGCCATTAGAGATAATGTAGTTTGCTCCTTTCAAACAAAACAGTTCAATAAACCCATGACAACGGCACCAAAGAGTGGTGAAATTTATCGGCGGCACCTAAACGAATTGGCGAGATGGAAAAAACTTCAATATACTCTGCATAGGCTTTAATGAAACGGATACTACTCATGCAATTGCTGCCAGCTGCAGAGCTCCATTTGAGGCGGAGAGGCAGAGAGGATAAATCAGAAGTCAAATGCCAATACGCCATCGGCCAAATCTCTCAACCTGATGAAACACAAGAATAATCAGATTTGGAGACGCTTTTTTTTAGGAGTGGAAGTTCTGGGGGAGCGGGGGTGTTGGGTGATGAGCAGAATGGACAGAACAAGGAGTGCTTTTACCTGACTGACAGGCGGTCCCCAAACAAGGCCCGTTGTCTCGGAGGAGGGGGAGACGCACCGGGTCCTGTCCTCGGACTCCATCCCAGCAGCTTAGAGAAGAAAAAAACGCCGAGGAGGAAATGAAGTTCTTTGTGAAGGACTGAGGATGCATTGGTTGATTTGTGGGTCAGATAAGGAGAGAGAAACTGAGAGGTTGACGGATGAATTAGTGTTGGCACTTTTTCCTATGTGTTTTTTTTTTGTTGTGCTTGCGTATTTGTTTGTTGGTTTCAACTGAACACGTGTTTGTATGTACGATCTTCGTAGATAGTATTTTTATTTACATGCACGATGCAGGATTTTGGTAATGCACAGATGAGTTTGTGCATTTTGTGTGTAGCTGTAAACACTCTCACACACACACACACAAACAAACTTAATTCTCGAGACATTTAGAACAAATTCTTATTTACAATTGCAGCCTGGCGAACGGCAACACTTTTTGTGGAAAGGTGTAAGAGATAAAACAAAAGACAGGACGACCACGGTGACAAATGTGTGTGTCTGTGTTGCCTGTCACAGGTATTTCATCTCCTTGTTCATCAGTTAACACAGCCGCCGACAGAACAGCCTGAAAACAACAGAAACATAGCCGCTTCTCTGTCAAGCTGAACACGAGACACCTCGGCTGTCATTACACGCGCACACAGCCCGGGCCCCGGACTTTATCACACTCTCGCCATCGCTGAGTCTGCCGCCGACTGTTTGCAAACATTTTGCAATGACATGCATGTGTCTGTGAAGACTTAATGAAACGTGAGATTCCTCCTGAACGGGGGTATGTAAGAGTTTCGAGAGCGATTCATCCATCACAGGCAGAACATGTTTGGACAGGGGAGTTTGTCACAGTAGTCATAACACTCTTCAGCTCAGTTCAATGCAGTCGGAACTTTACGACTGGATAGAGGAAGAAAGGAGAAACGGTTCAATGATGAAAATTACTCTGCAACATCTGCCGTAATTTATAGATTCAAAGGAAAATTAAACAAATAATCTCACATAGAACATTTTAAACTATACATCTCTATCACAGTACATCCTGTCTTTACTGAATTTAACTTCTATTCAACCACATAGGAAATTATTTGCAGGAATAAGCTGGTTTACATCTGTTTGTTTTTGAAAAAACATGAACAAGACCCCCACCAACCATAGGTCACCAAATAAATAGACCAACAACCCATTAACCCATAACACAACATTGAGTTACAATATTGTTTTGTGATTTTAATAAACTTGAGCAAAAGTATAATATTTAAAGTGAAAATAGATATCTATGATCAATTTGATCATTTTTATTTAATAATTATGTTGACCAAATTATTTTAAGCCTGCAAAGGGTCAGAAGTTGGACAATAATATTACTTTAAATACATTGCATCCATTGTCTGTCACAAGTTGTCCACTCAAGCAGTCATTTTAACTGATCTTGTTTTTAAAGTGTTTTCCTTGGAATTATGAATGGTTCTGCAGAAGTCGGAGAAAAGCTGCTGAGCCTCACGTGTTCCCGTGTGCTGCTCGGTGCTCCTGATTGTGTCTGTTGTTATTTCCAGCCACTGGAAACGAGCAAACACACTGTCCACACAGTGACAATGTCAAACTGAGGAGAGGCTTTTCACATGATGTCAGAGGGCCAGCTGTGTGTGTGTGTGACTCTGGCTGATCCATATACTGTTCATCGCTCTCAGTGAGGGAGCAGCAGCAGGGGAGAGAGAGAGGAAGAGGGAGAGAGAGAAAGAGAGAGGGCGGAGGACAGCAGGCTACTGTAACGTGAACTAAAAGAAAACACTGGGTGTATTTGTATTAAGGGACATGTCCGCTTGTTGGGAAGATTCTTCTGTCTCTTAGCCTCAAGATGGAGCAGCACGAGGCATGAGGTCTTATGTATTTTGTCCTGGTGTCTGGAGCTGTGTGTGTGTGTGTGTGTGTGTGTGTGTGTGTGTGTGTGTGTGTGCGTGTGCCAAACGCCAGCCATTGCAGTAGTGCCAGGTAGGAAGCCTGAGCACACAGTGTGCATTGTGTTTCCTTTGAGCAGAGGCCGGCAGAGAACGAGAGCATCACCCGTTTATTTTGTCATGGTTTGAAAGACTAACAAAAAGTGAGTTATTTAATGTGAGTTTATAACCTCAGAAGTTGCCTATACTGTCATTTGTTGCATGTATATGTAAAAGGGCCCTTTTTTTATTTTCCTCCCCAAATGTTAAACTCTAAATGTATACAGTCATAAATACAGTGATATTTATTTCCGTAATTTAAAGGTCCAGTTACACATTTGGCTTAGCATGGGTGTAAATTAACAAATGTATTATACATATATATTATTATTGTTATGTTTAATTTATTTTTAAGGAAGAAATCCAAGACAGGTGTATAATATCACATAGCCTAGGGGTAATCAGTTTAGTATTATTTACTACTTTAAATACTTTTATTTATTTTAATTCAATTGTCAAAATGGTTGCATTTAAAGGAAGTTCAGGGCTACATATGAAATTGTCAGTATTCTTACGTTCAAAATGCATCCTCTTTATTATTATTGTTATTATTATTATTATTATTATTATTATTATTATTATTATTATTATTATTATTATTATTAAATACAGTATCCCTTGTGTCCTGTACAGTTCCCTAGCGCCATGCAGTGGCAGGAGACAAAGGCTGTTTTCAATCTGGTGTCCAAACTGTCCAGCAGTGATTTATTCTCCACGTGTGTCGCTTCTTTTTTTACAAGCTGAACTATAACTCCTTCTCGGTTAAAGCCCATTGATAATTCTCACGGTATTAATCCAGCCAATTGATTCGATTGTTAGACAATAATGAAATATGGCCTGCGCAGTAAATAAGAGAATTACCCTCTGACTCGCACGCGGCCTGGATGTGTGGTTTGTCGAAGCCCAAATACACTTTTGTCCGAGTCAACTTTGATGTGAAGTATCAGAGGCGCTTCAGCAGAACCTCTGCACCAGGAGCAGAGAGACATAATCACCTAATTGGCTCCATCAATTCAAATTGGTGCAATAACATCCTGTCGCTCGGTTCAGGGAATGCGCAAAGAAAACGGTGACACTTTTTCTTTCTCCTTCTATTTTCTTTTTCTATTATTTTTCTTGTGGTCTAATGACTCCTGCAATTTTCCCTCAGCCGGACCCATTTGGAGACGAGGGAGTATTACGCGGGACCGTTAGAGGAGGGGGGGGGGGGGGGGGGGGGGGGGGGTCTCTGCTGAGGGGAACCTGGAAACACGTCGGCCTTCATTAGCGCTTTAGACGTCACACACCGTTTCACCAGCTTCTCTGTCACCGGACAGTATAAATAAATTACTTTTTTAAATTCTGTTTTATTATGATTTAATTATTATCATTATTATTTCTTATTCCTTATTATTTCTAATTGCTTATTATTTCTAATGTTTTGTAAATAATACTAGACTATTTAAATATTTATTTTTATTATCTTTATGTAGGACTAAGAATATATATATTGTGTGTGTGGGTGTGTGTATGTGCACGTTATTATTTTTAAAGAGAACACAACATGTCAGAAGAAAACGTCCTGAGAAATAATTCACATTGAAGAAGTTGCACTGTAAAATATTTCCCCGCTGAATATCTTAGAAGTGAAAAAATATCTCAACTATTTCTTTTTGTTTAGCAGTTTTTACTCAGGAAACACAACTTATAATTAATAATGATAATCATTAATCAAAGTCATTTGTAACTTAAAAAGTCTGATGGATTAACATAAATATGATTTCTTATTTATCCAGAGACATGTTTAACATTAATTCACTCCCAACATTAGTTTTACCAGCTTTGGATCTTGAATAAATAAAAAGATACAGTCATAATTTCTGCCTGTTTTGCTCTCTTCCTTTTTACCCACAGACAAAATGACTTAAGCAGAATCAATCACATTACAGCAGTGATGATACCAGTATCATAGCAGTCATTTACCCCAGTTGCCTATTAATCACCTTCCATTAGTGTCTTTGACCAGGCTTTCACAGAGGTTCCAGGATCCCCGTCCATGTTTCAAGATAAATGAGTCATCAGGCCGACCGCAAAAATACAATAACCAACTGCCTTTTGTCCCCCGTGTGTCACGCCAGCCTCCTTTTTCATTTGGGTCCGGCACACAATTAAAATATGTTTTCCCACCATCGGGCCTGGACTCGAAGCGGCGTCCCCCCGGGACCCAGAACGTAAGTGTGGGCAGAGGGAAGGAAAGGGGAGAAGGGGAGACTCATGTGCAACACTTTAAAGGAGGAGGGTTCTCCATCTTGCTTTGTCAGGGGGCCTGCTGACATGGGGAAACATCTGCTGCGTAGAAATAGAGACTGATGACTGGAATTATATGCAGTCAGAGGGCCTGCCAGCTTAGATGGGAAACGTAATGGCGGAGAACAAGATAGACAGCATCCGCTCGACCCCGTGGCCCAAAAAGGTACGGGCCCAAAACACGCTAGATCTAACTTTTCCTCTTTCATAAAAAAAAAAACAATCTGGCTTTTGTGGGTGTTGAAGATGAGAGTTGGAAAGATAAGCTGTGTGTATGTTCACCCGAAGTGGATCCACACATGTCGGAGTGAACCTCACCTTACGTGCGCACAGGGACGACCACAACAAAACACACATCGCCGTGTTTGTTTGTAGTCTGTCTCCGGTGATCAAGCTCTCTGACATTGGATCCGGCAGCTGAGGAGTCTGTCTCTGTCCGTCTGCGTGTTCCTGGTTGCGTTGGTCCACTTGAGTGAAACTGGAATTTTTTAAGGGGCCGGTTTCACCTCTTGGTTTTACTCTGCGACAGGCAGCCCGCCGATGCTTTTATGATTAGGTCGACTAAATTAGAACCAGAGAGGAGCCGAGCAGGAGGAGAGACGGGGGGGGGGGGGGGGGGGGGGGGGATGGAGAAAGCACTCGTGCAGCCAAGCGAGGATCACTTCTGCCTGCTACCTTTTCTAGTATTTACACACAGAGGCAATAAACCTTTGTTTCAGGAGAGATGAATGTTGTCATTGTTACTGCAACGATGATCGACACATGCAGGGGCTCGTGGCACGAGGTAGCCCACTGTTCCTTGATAGCATGTCAGTTGCTGTGTTCATCAGGGCGGACGGGCACAACATCGGGCCCGAGAAGGCTTCATCAAATTTCTCCATCATAATAGTGTTGATTCACATGCAATTGTGAATCGTCCAAGTGACCGACAAAGGGAAGCCGGAGAGTGCGGAAAGGGGAACGTGTGCTCATGTTCTCGGTTTCAGTCCGGCCGGTAAGGCAGTTTATCTCACGGCGAGAGGCGGATCTGGAGAATATATGCAAGGGGAGAAAGCTAATGGATCATTATTGTGTGTTCTTCACTCCCCCTATCTCCCTAATAACGGAGGGGCTTTGTGATTCCAGCTTTGATTCGGAGACCGTTCTCCCAATGTGACCGGCGCGGACGAGCTGAGCTAAGACACAATTTCTGGGAGATTGCAGAGTAAGTGGCCCCCTGGCAAGACGTTTTTATTTATGTGGCACTTGACTTTTCCCTGTCTCTCGGTGCTGTTTCGAAGGAAGGGGAAACGAGCGAGGCCGAGAAAGAGAGGGAGCGCTTCAAACCGTTATTGATTGGATTTTAGAGGATGAGACTCACTATCAGACGCAGGTCAAAGCAAATATTAAGAGTAAAAGCAGTTATTTCTTTAATGGCCCTTTAAAAGAAGAAAGTTGATATTTAGTCTGGTGATTTCTGAATATGTTCACTTTCTTCCCTACAATACCATCACAAATCACCCAAAACAATCCAGTCTTTTTTATGTGATGACGCTCGAATACATTTCAATGTTATCAGGATCTGTATAGCAGAAGGACTTGAGAGGAAATAATTCTATCTGTGCAAGGAGACTTGAATTTACCAATTTTCACAGAAATTTTACATGGAAATAAAAAATGTTTGCATGAATATATTTACAACCGACACATTTGCATGTATTTGAGGAGAAAACAACAAACTCATGTGTCAGAGTTGACAAACGTTCTTCTGTCTGAAAAGCTTAGGGACTTTTCTAAGGATTAGGTTTCAGTGTAAGGGTTAGGGTTAGGGTTAGGGTTAGGTGTCTACATGAGGACACAGAGCTCTGCTGTTAATTTGCATATGTGTGTGTTACAAAAATACTTTAACACTTTTTAATTACTATCTTTAAATCCATTATCATGTGTTATAACTACCCTTGACCTTAACGTCTAATAACGCCTGTCCACGTCGGCGTGGATGTGTCACTCATTTATTCTCGTCCTTGAGTGTCAGCTATTTTATTCAAAGATTATTCCAGCAATTTTATTTCACTGGTCATAAGTTGATTGAATAAAGTGGTGAAAAATGAGTGTTGTGTTGAATTTACAGTAATACTGTATGGGCAGACCTTTTTTTCAAACAATTATTTCATTCAATGCAAAGTCCATCCGTTGACGAACAACTCTCCCTTGTGGGCATGAAGCACATTGCATGAGCAATACATAAAAGGACAGTTTGAAAATGTCCTGCGACCCTCCATCAAACCTCCTGTAACCTCACAGATTCTTCTCTGCCTCACATTTAAACTGTGGGAAACTGATAAACTGGGTGTTGTACATCAGGGAGGCAGCTGTGAGAAAAGAAAACAAAAACATTGCGTGAAGGCCAATCAAAATTACAATGTGCGATTGCACTTTCATCAAATAATGATTAATTGCAAACACGCACAAACAGCCGAGTGAAACAATAGGCTGTTGCTAAATAAAACAGTGCAGTTGCTAGGCGACCCACACAGGAGTGTATAATTACCAGTGTGAGTGGCAGTTTTCCATCGGCGTGTGTAGCATTAAAATTCACCGTGATTCAGTCACAGGTGTGCCGCTGCTGGGTGTTTTACAACCGCCTCCAACATGTCTCAGCCAGTCGCCGCTGCACACTGGAGCCTCCTCCTCACAATCAGGTCAAATGATGAATGAAACGATGAGAACAATGAGGCTGGAGAGGTCGTGTTTTACATGTCAGAGGCGTTGATAGGCCTCAGCGTGATGCCGAGCAGGGGCTGAAGTGGCCAGGGGCTCAAAGGTTTGAGGAAACAGCAGCAGAACTCCTTTTGTGTTGAGAAACATTTGTATGTTTTATCTTTCATTTATAATATTGTCATAGTCTGAGAACAATAGGCACTTTGATATTTATTTTGGTTTAGTTTTCATAGGCCTGTATGAATATGTATGTCTAAGAGGCAGCAGCAGCATGTTGCTATGTCACCAACACGACACAAGCTTGCAGTAACGACTGTCGGCTTCCAACAAGCGTACATGGAAAATGTGACTGAGTGAAAACATGGTGCCAAATATGCTGAGGCCACACCCACACAAATGCTCAATTAATTTTGATTGACTTAATAACGTGTGAAAAATGAAAAATAGATTGGCGTGACTTTAAAGTGCAGATCCGCCGTATAGACCAGGAGCAATCTTCATAAACGCTGACTCATCAGGAGGCAGGTGAACCAACACAGCAGCAGCTACAGTGTGAAAAACAACACACTTTGAAAACTGAATTCCATGTGTCCTACATCAATTCTATTTAATTTAGTTAAATCTGCAATTTAATTTCTTTCCACCTTTACTAACAAATTTCTATTTTCTTTGACATCATTTTTTTTTTTTAAATCAACTACAACCCTCGTACTTTTTCTACAATCTGGTTTGCCTCCGGTCTTCAGCCATTTGATCTTTCTACTTTACTGATTAATGTTCAGCTTGCAGTTTAAACTAGACAAGGTTGACATTTAATAAAAAAAATAGGAGTAAGGGGAGAATTCATGAGAACTTCCTGGTTTACGAGTGGTTACAGATCATCTTAAAAAAAACAACAGAAAAAGGGAAACTTGGAGCAAAACGCAAACAAACAAAACTGATTAAATAAAATCATAATTTTAAATGTCGGCGTGCCAAAATAATATGTGACAGGGATATTGTTAAACACATTCAAACGTGAAACATTAAAGTTAATCTTGATTCCAGTTGACTGTTAATGGTCACTAATTCTACTTAAGTGATTCCAGCTCTAGTGATAATTAGTATAAAGATGTTGGTTAGTTTTTTTATGGCTCTATGGCTTTATGACGTGGATTAACCTGCTGTGTACAGTCATCAAGGGGATTAATGTCCCCCAAACTTTTATATCCGACATAAATGGCAGTTTGTTTTCTCTGTGGCGTTTTGATGTGTGTGTGAGAGAGAGGGGCGCACAGCGGCCGCTTTGAAGTCTGCAGAGCTTTTATCTCTCTCTCTCTATTTACACTGACTAAAGTGTTAAGTGGACTTCTCTCTCGGTTTGAAGGATGCAATATGGCCGCAATGAGAGATTTACAGGAAGGGAAATTGCAAACTCTGCGTGGCCTTTTTGGCGGGGCCCCTATTAACAAAAACTATTTATGCAAATGCAAAGAATGGAGACGGGAAAACACTCCCAGACAAAATCAGATGTTTTCAAGCGGGCTGCCGTGCTGGGCTGGCAGATGTTCTGTCGCTTCAGCTGACACAAAAGCTGCTGATGGCTCTCGGCGTCGAGTGAGAGCTGCGTCGAGAGCCGCATTTCCCTGGAGCCATCTGGAAGATGGCCGTGGATGTGCTCGGCTGGGGCAGGCCAAGCACATGAGCACTGGGGAAGTGAGAGAACTTACGGAAATGACCTAATAGAAGAACCTGAGCTGTACTGCTGCTGCGAGGGGATGAGATATTGGTATTTGCACATATCTTAAATGTAGTAAATATGAATGGGTAGTAGCACTAGTTCAGATGGTGCCCTTGCTTGGTGCATTGATCGGTTTTTATTTTTGTTATGGGCAGCATGCGGTGCAGTTTTTAGCACAATAATAATAATAATAATACATTTTATTAGGAGGCGCCTTTCATGTCACCCAGGGTCACCTTACAATAAAATAATACAGGATAAAAGATAAAAGCATGGAGGATAGAAAACACATTTAGGACCTTTGAGACTAAATCAAACTTACTCTCATTAACTTACCCTTGACTTTCTATATTGATGCATATTTCCCTATGCAAAATCCATCTGGATGATTTTAACATCAACGTTCTGGGTTCAAACCTGTCTGCCAGCCCGGGCCTTTCTTGTACATTCTCCTTGTGCCTGCTTTTATGTTTCCTCCGGGCACAGTCCAAAACATGCAGGTTAGGTGAATTGGCGACTCTTAATCGCCCATCGCTATGAGAATCAGTGGTTGGCCTTGTGATGGACTGGCAGCGTGTCCGGGAGAAACTTCAGCGTAAAGAGGTTAACGCTTCAGCAGTGCCACGATGACTTACACATCTTCACCAAACTAGTCAAATTAGAGTTCAAGTCAAATCAAAGCAGGCACCGTCGGTCCTGCAGCCTCTGAAAGGCCTACCGCTACCTCACCCATCTCACTTTGGATGTTGAGGACCACGACCTGCACCACCCACAGCTCTCGCACGGCCATGAACCCTTCCTGACCCGGCTGGCACATCAGCGATCAGGCAGAGACACAGGACCCACCACATTGACCAACCCCCCACATGACCACTGACAGAAGACGACTGAGACTGTGTGTGTGTGTGTGTGTGTGTGTGTGTGAGAGTGTTTCTGTTTGTCCCTCTCTCTTCAAAGTTTAGATAAAGCAGCAGCCCTCACCACCATCTACAAAGCAGTGTGAAGCTACAGCCCCCAGCTGCCTCCACTTCAGAGGGAGAGGACATGTCAAAACAGCACATGGCTCTGCCCTGCCGAAGTGGAGCACTCTCACGGGTCATCTGGAGTGACAGAATGGCTGCGACCCTCTGCTCTGCTTTTCTGAGGCCCAGGAGACGGGACGGTCAAATCTGTGAAAGATCTGCACTCACAGCTAACATGTCAACTGTGTTTTGTGATTTGTCTACTAAGTTGTATACTATGATGATATTTGGTCTTATTCCATGGTACCAAGAAATGGTTCAGCAGTATTTGTAAATGGTGCGTGTTGTGAGACCACCCTTTTGTTGATCTATTATGTTGCTTGACTGCCTTTTTGTGTGTTTTTTTGTCTGCTCTTAGAATAGATTTACAAATACAACCATGACTCAATTCATGTAAATTAAAGTGGTTGTAAATATAATATAGGATCCTTGGATTCTATAGATATGAATCTAAAATACATTTCAATTACACATCAATATTCAGTCAAAAGCTCCATTAGTAGTGTTAAGTCAACCCATCTGTTCTCCTCACTGGGCTTCTTTGAACAACCTCGTTGCCTTCCTTCCCCGAGCACTGGAGGCTGAACAGCGACATCAAATGTCATTGATTTCTAATTGTGTTTGCGCTAATGCTATGTCAAACCGGCCCTGGCCTCCTTTGTCCAGTCTCTAGGCCATTTGGCTGCAGTGATGCACTTGGCAAGCCAGATAGCAGGTGAATGGCCATGGTCTAATAGGCCATCTGTGGAAAACACATTGCAGTCAATTAAGAGTCCACTTCCTCCAGTTGTGATGGCCATTAGACGGCCCCACCACGACAAGTGACTCTCCAGTTGCTTTTACTCCTTTTCATTCACAGCGTCCTCGAGCTGCCCAGTCCCTCAAACACTGACTCTCTATTTAGTTCTGTTGTCCACTCGGCTTTTCCAGATTAAACGCTGTTTTCCACGCAAGGATTTTGCATGACCCTGATGGTCAAATAGAGCTTCCCTCACTACCTTGTTTCTTCTCTTGTCCAAACATATTCTACCTGCCCCATTACATCACACAAAAGGACCATAAAGCTCTTAGCTCTCCTCAAGAGGACATCCTTGAGAATCATTACATGCACACAATGAACTAATTTAGGAGCACTTAACATTTGTTTGACAAATCTTCACTATTTTTCATATCGCGGCCCTCAAAACACACACACACACACACAGACACACACAAATACACCGTTGTGTCTCCATGGCTTCAGAGTACAAAGCATTGAATTACATTTGGAGTATAACATTTTTTATAATCATATAATAGAATCCCTAAAAAATTACTCTAAGCTTAACCATTGTTACTACTTTCCTAACCCTAACCCTAACTTTGACAAAACCCTAACCCTGACCTTAACTTATAGGTAACCTCAACATAACCATAACCATTTAGGTCCCCAAAAACATGACTACACACAAACACACACATTTTGGACTGAGACAGACAGCATGAGAAGCATCTTAAGGGACTTTGCGGCCTTTAGACGTTCTAACGAAACCCTAAAATGTTTAATCTTCCATTGGAAGTTTCGGACCGTGGTGTCCTTGCCTTCCGCGGTATTTCGCCAATCCTAGAATTTCAGGGGGTTCTCACGAAATGATCATTGCTGTGCATTAATGAGCCACTCTCATAGGGCCCCACTCAGCTCGGGGAACCCAGGTAAACACCTGCTTGGCCGACCCTGTTACAAGGCTCCTGAACATTACGTGAGTTTACAAAATTAGAAATCACTGTGTGACCCACATCTTCCTGCAGCCTTCAGTCCCGACACTGCCCCTCGTTGTGAGCGAATGGGTCACACCCTCCTCCGCCACCACTTCGCATTTCACTCTGACCAAGGCCAACTGACACAGGTAAGTGCAAGGGAAGCACGGTTTTCTGAGGAGATTCAAATGTTTGTTCATTCTAATCCCTCTCGTTTCTACTCTTTGTAAAGGGATTGAATCAGCTCTTATGTTCGCGCTGGTAAACTGATCACTAAGTGCAGACGTGATCCTGTTAAACCAGACGAACAACAGCTGGGTGACAGTCATTCATTATTTGCAATTGCTTCAATAAACTAGTCAGTAAACATTGCTCGTCTCCAAAAGAGGAGGATATCATGTTCCGTCTCATTTACAATGGAGGGTGTAATCGCTTATTGTCCTGACCAAGCAGGAGACGTAATCTCCGGATGATGCTAAATGGAAAACAGACGTTGGACGACAATTGTTCGCACCTTTTGACTGAACGGTGTAATTACAGGTGTGTCTTTCTCTTAACTCAGCTTGTTGTATGGCAAGTTGTGTTTGTTCCTGCTGCATCCCGTATTCACACCATCTAACGTCTGGGTTTATGTATTCCAGTGGTTCAGAATTTAGTGTCTCTGAAAAACATATATCTTAAGTTATATATCTTAGAATGAATTACTCTACCCTACAGGTGACTTGATTAATAATCTGATAATATTTTGTGTTACTACACGTGACCCCTGTTTCAAGCCTCGTGCATAACACAGACCCTTTTCCATCTTTAACAGCTTTTAGACTTTTTACAGCCACCATATACTGTACATGCTTCATAGTGAGGGATGTGTTCAGATAAGTAAAAGTAGGAATACCACAGTGTGGAATGACTGCCTTTAAAGTAAAGGCCTTGCATTTACGGTAAAGGGAACAGAAGTATTGTAGTAAAAGGGAGCAAGTTTTCATATTTTAAATTCATCATGTGTTTTCAGCAAAAACCTTTAACCTGGAACTTAAAGCAACACATTGAAACCTAAAATAGCAGCTTCGAATTGATGGTACTCTGACTTGGAACAAGAAGAGTGGTCATTCTCACTCCAACTGCTGACATCAGGCCCGGCAAGTTTAGGAGCAATGTTGAGCTGTCGATCAGTTAAAAAGACTTACTGCTCTTGTGTCATCCATCGCTGTGATCCACGCATGAACGAGGAGGATAACAGCGATAAACATGGTGGAAGTGAAGCAGTTCATAGTAGAATTTGAATGTCGGGGTTACGGAGACTTGGATGACACCAGAGGAGCAGTATGGAGGCCTTTTATGTTCTTTTCTGTTGTTTCTTTACGTTTGAAGAATTGGCCACCAGTAACTTTGATTGTATTGGATTCGGCTGAATCACTGTTTAACCCTGAAACTCCAGAAGAGTTTTGTGAACTCAGACACTTCACCCACCACCTCCATCGGCGCAGTGGCCAGTAGATAGAGTGAATTTTCATTTTTGGGTGAACTGTACCTTTAAGGCATTGTCTTGTTTCTCTACGTGACACCTTATAACAGGGTGAGTCCCCATGTGTTGCTGCAGAGGGCGCTGTTGCTAACTTAAAGTTGCAATTTGTTGTTGTATCTGGCGTTACCTGTTCAGATAAAGTATTTTTAGGCAAATATAGAGCAGTATTAAAACCGTCTGTATTAAAAGAGGAAACCAAGAACAACATCATTTTAAAGAGTTTTAATAATTTACTAAAAAAGAGTGTAAAAGTAACAGATCTCTCCCAGTAAAGTGGATCTGTCTGATATTCAAAGTGATGAGAGATGTAACAATTGTTTTTGCAAACTTGCCCTTGTCTGTACATTTGTGTACACTTTACTTGGCAATTCAACCTCTTGGCTGTAATCAAATGGGTTTTGCGCTGTATACTATATATATATAGATATATAGATATATATATTTATATATATATCAAAAGCTCACAGCAAAAAAATACTTTGATATGAATCACTTGAAAGTAAACCAACCAGCATGAAATGTACAGCTTTAAGAAATTCCAAAAAACACAGCTGAAAAGTGTATATACAAACATGCTAGGAATCTAACAAAGAGCAGACCGGGTGGAGCTGGAGAGACGGGCCTTTCTAATGGTTTGCTTGACATCATTTCGGAGAGCCAATGAAATAAAGCATCATTTTTAAATATTTAATTTCCTTGCAACGTTCAAATACCATGTTTTTTTCTATTGCCTATTTCAAGTCTTTTAGCAGAAGAGGAACACTTTATAAATATACAGTATACTGTATCTCCTGCATCAGTTCGTTTAATTTAAACATTTAAATAAAAAGATGTTCAGTATCTGTAGAAAATAAAAAAGACAGAACAACTCCAATGCATTTTCTTTGATAAATGTTCATACTGTGTGTAGGGAGATGGTTGTGTCCCCCAGCCTTATCATTAAGTGCCTGCTTGGAAGAGGTAATATATATTTATGTATATACATATAGCATATCAAATTCTATGACATGATATAATTTGTATAAATATGGCATCTTTACAATTGCATTAAAATGACAAATTTTTATTTCAGATCCCAAGACAATTAACTGTCGACCGGGAAAAAAGGCCTTGTTTAAGTTTCTCGTTTTCTCATTTTAAATATTAAAAATAAGTCTCAATTCTTTGCAAATGTATGTCATA
Organism: Pleuronectes platessa; assembly: GCF_947347685.1. Classification (NCBI taxonomy): domain Eukaryota; kingdom Metazoa; phylum Chordata; class Actinopteri; order Pleuronectiformes; family Pleuronectidae; genus Pleuronectes; species Pleuronectes platessa. Next base: position 12,507,519 of record NC_070644.1, on the reverse strand, counting down.
CATTATAAACAACACATCTGCGCCTTAGCTGATCAAATATTTCCCATCGTGTTTCGCATCTACAACACTTTGGAAGGTGAGGAAAAAAGTGCCATTATCAAATGCTCCCTCTTTGGAGTAAATGAGGACGTTTGCCCTGTTCAGAGTAAAGGTAAGAGGTTCATCGACCGACTGCAAGTCCCAAGAAGCTCAACAGTGCAGCTCTGTACAAAAACATGTAAAAACATTAATGCGACATCGATGTAACAAAGCCATGGGCGTGTGTTGTCATGCCATTTTGCTGGTTGTACAACATGGAGTTAATGTGGCCCTGCACAGACGTCCCCTTTGAACAGGTGAGAATCAGACGCTGTCGCCCCTTGTCATCCACAGATTCTTCAAAATGCCACTGAGACGTGTCGCCCTTGTGGGACCTGGCGCTGCTTTGATCAGCAGAGAGTTAACGTTGTGATGTGTCAGTACAACGAGCACAGTTGGACAAACACATTTCTTCCTCAGAAAGCACCAGAACTGGCACATTGTCAGTTTTGAGGGTACGAACTGGATTTCCACCGAAGCCGCGTTGAACCCAAACTTATTGTCCGAAGCATTTCACTTTCCTTTGTCATCACATGCCAGCCCCTGGAGAGTCCGACGTGCCCTGTCCTTTTTTTGGCCATTAGAAATGTATTTCTACCCACAAGCAACAGAAGAGTTCTGGCGCTCTCTGGTGCCTGGTGGGAGGAAGTGTAGGCACGGAGGGAATAAAACCGTCTGTCCCCTACAGATGTCCTTCAAGTCTCCACTGGCTAAAGCATGTTCAGGATGGCATTGTACATTTGGATCAGCACAGCCAGGTGGACAGGCAGGCAGGACTGGCGGTCTTGGGTGGCAGGGGTGCACGTCAGCCAGGAGAGGGCGTTGTACTGTTCCAATACAAACCTGTGTTTGGAAAAAATATACAATTGAATCAAGGACAAATATTTATATTATAAAGTATAAGTATAATACATCTATTCCATATTCATTTAGCAGAGGTATGACATTTTCTTGGCTTATAATTATAAAGTAATAATTTTATGTCATTGTATGTATTTATACAGGATAAGGAGATGAGCCAAAGGGCTTTACAAACACAGCAAATGACAAACAATGCAAGTATGGATAGAAAGAAAGTAAAAAGGAGTGAATCAGGTGAATCAGGCTGAATTCAGATCTCTCACAATCCACTGCCCATTCACCAGCAGGGCTGTACAGTCTGAGGGGGTAATATGTGTAAAATATTTACCTGAGCACATCAGAGGTGGTCTTTGAGTCTAATGGGTGAGGGGTCCTCTTACTCTTGTCTGACACCAGCTCATCTGACTGGGTGATGGAGATATGGTGGTGGAGCGACGCCTGAAGTGAAGAGGAACAATGTAATGTTACATTTTAAAGCAAATGTTTCCCTATAAAAGTTTTTCTTATCCCTTCCAGCACACACACACACACACACACACACACACACACACGCAGCACTGCAAGTACCTTGAGGAAGAGCGGACACTGACTCTCAGCCTGAGGGCAAGAGGCCCAGAACCAGTGAGGGAGTCCGTTTGCTTGTGCAGTGGAGACGTAGTAACCCAGAGCCAGTGGCTGCTGCTTCAGCTCCTCCGGTGGATTGTCCCTGGACAGCAGGCGCTCTCCCTGGCTCTGTAAACACACAGGAATGAATTCACTGAAGTTTCACCAGAACTACCTGCGGTCTGAGCTGAACCTTAGAATTATGCTACGTCATATATATTCCTCGGTTAAAGTATGCAATCCTAGTAAATCCCAAAAGAAATATAGCGTCATACTGTAAAGTATAATTTTTAAATTATACATACAGCTACAGCCCCCTCATTTAAACAAAAAGTAATGGTTTGGACTGTCAAATTTCTATTATTTTTTTATGTAATTTTCTGCCTGCAGCTCAATGTGATAATGACACATACAGCACAAGGAGCTCACATGTTCGACCTATAAGTTGCTGATGTACAACTACACTTCGTCAGAGCCGTATCAAACCTGGTGTATTACAGGTTGTCAGCAAAGCGCCGTCTTCCCTTCGTGCCTCCGAGACAAATTCCTCTGCATCTATTATACTTGTCACGGCTCAAACTGTGATTCTTGATTTGATGAAGTGAAGTGTTGAGTGGCAATAAAGACCGCAGAGAAGTATGCATTGTTGTTGCACCAGATTACACCTATAATAAGCAACGAGGAGGCCAAAAAGGTCTAAACGTCAAATCATGACGTCTGAGCTCCAATAAAAAGTGTGATTATAGTATATGCTATTATTATTCTTATAATCAAACTCTGTGAAATCTGTGTTATTAAGTAAGACAACCAGGTCTTATGAAAACAGTATCTCACTTCTCTACTGTTCAGAGACAGAGCAGCTGAAAATCCCACAATTGTTAAAAGCAACGAATTATGGGTGAAATGCATAAATACACTAGTTTTTTCCCCCGTATGAAATGTATGAGTGTGGACATGCCATCCTTGTTTCTTTGTTACACGGTGTCATTTGCTACAACTGCAGGACGATTTCTTAGTTTATACCAATCACTGACTCACCCTGGTGTGATTGAAGTTGGATCCCATTCCCATCCCGGACGGAGAACCGGGCGAGGGCACAGGGGAGGTGTTGGGGGAAGGGTGGAGGTTCCCTGTGATCAGCATCATGTCGTGGCCGATGTCGTTCTCCAGCTCGTCGGGGAAAGGCAGATCAAACATGTCATCTGAGGGACGGAACACAGAAAGAACAGTGTCAGCACAGTCCCAGACGTTAATGCTGGTCATTTCTCACTGATACAATTAATACTACATCTTTAGTTCACTGCAAAATGGAACAAATGGCACAAAGATGCCCCCTGCTGGTACAAAATAATATCCAAACCATTCTCCAGCCAGGATCTCAAGTGACAACCACCGTTTGACTATGATCCTGCTAAACCTTACCATTATTGTCCTCTGTGGGGTAGGAGCTGGGTGCCAGCTGGGTGGTGGAAGAAGTAGGGAAGACGAGGATGTGAGTACAGGAAGCATCCTGAGGTGTGTTCAGCTGCGACGTCTGCAGGTTCAGAGCTGTGCTGCGTCCAAACACTGAGCCCATGGTCACTGCGTCTACACACACACACACAGAAACACAGCACAGGTCAGGTTACTGTGTTACTGTTGTGTTAACGTGATACTTAACTAGTGCACAGTAAGATCTAATATTAATATCAACCTAATTATGACCACAAAGATCACAGTTATAATCGTCTTTTAAGACAGACTAAGTGGACGGATTACTAACCAGGCATGATGACAAAGGAGCCCTGTGGCTCCATGGCTACCAGGCAGGCGCTGAGAATGCTGGGAGATTCGGCAGCTGAGATCCCGCACATGCGACAAGCCTCCCTCAGCTGGCGCCCTATTGAATGGAGGGAGTGTTCCCCGAGCAGCGAGCTCCAGTCTGATAGAGAAAGAGAGAGGGAGGTGAAAAGTCTTTTAGTGAATATTTCCCCAGTTAATTCCACCTGTTAAGAGACATCAATACATTAAATGAGAATACAAAAGTGGATAGAACAACTATAAAACACTTTAAAATAAGATAATAAACTAATAATTTGATTATATGATAATCAGTTTGAGGTCTTCTCAAAAAAGTAGGTCACTCACCTTTTAGCTCCCCATGCCCGAGTCTGCCTAATCGACCAATCACAATCCTCCATGGCAGTGAGGTCATCTGGATGATGCCAATACACCACTCCCACAGCTTCTGCAGTCCCATCTTCCTCGCTGAAACCTTTGGTCGCCGCGCTCTGAGGAGAAACACGTTACGATGTGAGATATAAGGGGTCATAACATTAAACCGCATGTCGTGCAAGAACAGCAAAAGTTGCACACAACTAAGATGGTAAACGACCCTAACTCACCTATTGGGTACATCAATGTTGATGATACAGGACTCCAGGAGCTCCCCCTGCCGGTCGGTGCAGGAGACCAGGATCCAGCGCTGGTCATGTGATAGGCAGTATCCTACATAGAGGACGTTGTATCTGGGAGGGATCTCTGCCCATATCTCTCCTTGCTCTGGCTGCTTGGGACGAGCTGGAGTAAGGATGAACGGGGCCGTGTAGAGCTGCAGCGGGCTCGGATGCTGGAGGAGGAAAAGAACAAAGTGTGAGCAAGGATTTTTAGTTTATACGCATACAATGATGTGACATATGCACTTTTTGTTATACTCGCCTCTGGACCTTTAAGCACAGAGTTGACAGTGGACACTGGTCCAAAGCCAGTGAGGGACTTGATGGGTGTTTGCTGGGGCAGCAGACGTCTGCACTGGGAGTAACAAGAGAAGGCCATGGAGCGCAGGTGCTGCAGGTACAGGTGACTCTCCCCGCTGGCTGGCTGCAGAAGATACTGGCATGGCACCACCTGCATAAAGTAAAGACAGAAGACGTAAAGAAAAGATTGTGATGATCTCAAGAGCGAGAGCAACTTCTGTTCAACGCAATCCGTAGTGGACCTAAGAGCGTTCGTACCTGTAGCACCAGTGCAGGTCTCATCACCTCAGGCAAAGTCTGGAGCATCTCTGTGTAACAGCGAAGGAGCCCAAGCAGCCAAATGCTACCGGCCTCTACCTCGTCGCCCTCCTCTTCCTCGCCGCCTTCGCCTCTCGCTGCACTTGAGCTGAGAAAAGCATCCACTATGTAAATGACAACCGCTGGTGGGTTGGAGTGGCTGTCCACTGAGTCAGCCAGGGTTGGGATGCCGATTCGAGCCTGCTCTGCAGTTCTGGAAGAGAGCAAGAGAAGAGAGAAGTCGTACTAGCTCAGACGTGAGGAGCAGTCAGTGAGATCAGGTCAGTTCCAGCGATAACTCAGGTCTTACAGCTCAGGGGGTTCTGCTGGTGTGTTAGCTGGTGGCGTGGCGCTAGAAGACCCCTTAGAGTCGCTGGTTCCTCCTTGAGTCGTCTCCCCTGCTGGGCCTGAGGTCGCTCCCGTTGGGGTCGGAGCGCTTGATGAGCTGACAGGACCTTGGGCTTGCTCTCCTTCAGGAGCCCAGGCTTGAGTCGGGCCAGACGAGGCCGGCTGGACTGAGGACGTGTTGTTAACGGGAGGCAGCAGGAGACTGCTGTCCAGAGGCAGAGCTGAGAGCTGGGGACCTGAGAGAAGGAAAACATCTCTCTCAGCAATTTACATGTAACAGAAGTGGGTTGGGCACGAAGGACGACAACACAATACACAGTTTTCTAGTATTAAGTTGCTCCTGCGGAAACACAATAATGCAATGCAAAACAACACTTTGAGGGGCAGACGGGCAAAGCTACGGAAGCCCAGGAGGCAAAATAATTCCATAAACTAAGAACATAATACAAATCTAAAAGGATTACTTATTAAATGCATTTCATATATGCTATTATCTGTTAACTACAAATGAAAAAAAAATTAATATTCTCACCTAGCTGCTGCTTGCAGGCGTAAGCATAGAGTTTAAGTTTGCTGAGGTTATCATTGTGCTGCTGTCCAGCCCAGGGTCCAGTCAGCCACTGCTCCACATCGAGCTCCTCCAGCTTCTCCGGCTCCACGTCCTCCCCCACACGCACAAGACCCTCCCTGGAAACCTTGGCCAGAGGACGGTGCTTCCCAAGGCGGCAGGTCTGGGAACGAAGTCAAGATAACAGTTCATTCTCTCATTAGAGACGTCAATCACAATAAACCTTCATCGGGATGTTCCAAATGTGTGTTCCCGAAATGACCTACCTCGTAAACAGCGCTGAGCTCCTGGAAGAAGGCCCGGGCCGCCGCCAGCAAGGAGGGGCTGTTGGGGCACAGCACCAGATAGGCCACGTCCCGCTGCCCGCCGTACGGCTCCAGTAGCAGCTTCTCCCAGAATGGTAACGCTAAAGGGGACAACGCTAAAAACTCCTTCTCTCGGTCGTAGCCCAGTAACACCGTAGGGATGGGTAAGGGCTCCGGGGACTCTTCCGAACCTTTGACAAGTAGAAATAAGGATATATTCAGTTTGCTGCAACCTGACAACGTCCCTGAGACTGTAGGGAAGTGTGTGTGCTGGCTCACCATAGGAGCCTCTCCCAGCCATCTTATGGAACTGCTGCCAGGTGAGCGGGCCTTGAACGTGTTGGATGTTTTCCCAGGTCCGTCCTGTTCTCTTCTTCTGGATGGCGTCCTGTAGGAAAGGCTGCAGGGACAGCAGCATACGAACCATATCCTGGGAGGACAACTTGCTCATGTCCACCACTGTGGAGACACACACACACAAGCATCAAACAGTTTATGATCAGTAAATCATTGGTTGACTTATGGTAGTTTGTCGCAGATGTTATTCAGATCCCTTCCATGGCAGCTGAGCCTCTTACCATTAGTGTGCGGCCAGGAGTGAAGAGCTGTACTTCTGACAACAGCTGGATCTACTTTCCCTCCTGTGGAGTTATCCACATACTGCAGCCCCTGTTCCAAGGCATTGTAACACTCCACGCAGGCATCACTCCCGTCTGCCCACTGCTTCTCAGACATCCAGCTCTGCAGCAGTGCCCCCTTGCGGCCGTGACAGGAACAGCTGAGAGGGAGGTGCAGTGCTGTCAGGGAGGAAATGGGCTGGGAGCACTGCTCCTGCAGAAGAATCATGACCGCTGGCGATGCCGGCGCCGCGTCCTGAGGCCGCTTGGCCCTGGGGTCTCTCATCGTTGGGTCCCGCCGGCAAAGAGCCAGCCTCCTCTCGGCTGCCCGGCCCACCTCAGAAGTCCGACCGTATATATCCAGCTCGTCCTCCAGGAAGAGGCCCGTGCCGTGGGCCAGCCGCCTGTTCACGATGGCACTGAAGCCACACATACAACGGTACTGATCTTCGCAGGTGGAATCGGGGATGTACACCCCCACATCTGCTCCTTTGACATTCATATTGCAGGCACAGATACAGCAGCTGTCAAAGTTGCGATCCTTGAAGACATTGAGGACGGAGTCTGACAGGAGCAAGATAGAGTACAGGCTGTGGGCCTCGGGCAGGGAGGGTCCTGGCCGGGCTTGGGGCTCGACAGAGCTGAGAGGCATGCTGCTGGAGGCAGGTGAGCTGAGCTCGGTACCGTCCTGCTTCACCGAGCCATGCCCAGAGCTTGCAGCGTTGATACCCCGCGGCGTGCGAGGGGTGCGTGGCGTGGGCACGGAGAAGCGGGGAGTGGCAGGAGACGGGAGGATGCCAACCGTGGTGCCCACAGAAGCAGAGTTGCCGCTCATCTGGCCATACTCCTGGTCTGTGACGCTGGGGACGTTTCTGGAAAACGCACAATAAATGAAAAAAACACAAATGGTCAGATAGAGAAATAAGATTATTGTAAGTCTCTGGTGATTGGTTATTCTGCTCTTTAAAAGGTCACGATGCTGCTTCACACCTGAACAGCGCAAAATCCTCAGAGCACTGCAACTCTCAATAGAGGCTAAAAAGTCACACATTCATCCTTCAGACACCACATAGTCCTGCACAACATTTATAAAAGGTTTAAAGATATTGACATGATGAGATTATGAGATGTTGTGCTTGTGATCGCTGACAACTCACGTGTATCCATCCTTGATGAAAGGGTTATTCTGGGGATGCATGACTGCAGGGAAATGCTCCATTTTGGGCATGAGGGCCCAGGATGGACGGTAGTAACACTGGTCAGGAAGCTTGAGTGGCGGTAGAGTCTGGCTGGGTAGGCAGGACAGTGGAGCAAACATGGAGGAACCTATCTGTGGCTGGATTAGAGGGAAAAAATATAAGATTGTGTTGCAGTTACAAAGAAACATGATGCATGATACAGAACCGAGCACGAGTCGAGTTGTGTGCCAGAGGCCGTTTAGTACTAATCTCGCTGTCACTGTCACAAATCAAAATAAAGTTGTGACATCATTTTTTTTGTGGGGACTATTTTCAGCAGCAGATTATTGCATTTGTAGCTCTAGTTACTATTTACACTAGCAGGGGTGTGTATGGAATATCAGTACGATAAACAACAAGAAAATAAACAGCACCCAGTGCAGCACTGAAGCTCACTGGTGCACATGGAGCTTTAAGGCAGAGTAATAAGCAGCTCATGGCTTGATTACAAAAGCGATAAATCCAATGTTGTAGTTTTCTTTTCAAGCTGAACTCCTCAGTCATTTATTTATTTTGGTTATTCTGTTCAATTTGTTCAAGTCTGTTAAATCCAAAAACAAATTACACACTAAAGACACATTCTAAGAACAGAAAATCAGAAGGAAGAAACATCTTATATTACCTTTCCCTTTCATATAAATAACATAGCCTTAATACAGATGGTCATTCCTTTTCATTCACTTCATTTTCACATCAATTATACATTAATGAATAGCCTTCATCATAATATAAATAATACTCAATAAGTTCATTGTCGCATTATTTGTTCTTAAAAAAGTCTTGAATTGAATAATATTTTAGAAAAATGTTAAATCATTTCACTGAGAAATTCAATGTTTCTCTAAAATGTTGTCAATTCGAATTTCAAACCAAGATCAAATCCTGTTTGCATGTTTCACATGATGAGTTAAAGATGCCTGTTGTTTGGAGGAGCTTGTTTTCCGTGCACAGATGCACCTAATGCTGTCCACTAAGTGCAGTCCACTATAATTAGCATCTCCCAGCTCACAGAGCCTGCAGTCAGTGCAGATGTCTGACTCACACCACACAGAGAGTTAATTAGCCAGGTTCAGGTATCAGTGAAACAATTCCAACATGAAGAGCCTGACCAGTCGCTCGGTCAACAAGTACTTGTACTGACTTTCCCTTCATGACATACATCTATGGATTTTCTCTCAAAACGTGTGATGCACAAAGCTCAGTCTGCTGCTTTATGTGTTTATAATTCGCCCCTCCTCACCTTGAGCTCCTCCTGCCTGGGGCTGGCCATGCCCTCATCCATCTCCATCCTGTACTCATTGAGGTGCATGGCGGCTAAAGTCGCCATGTGGTCGGCTGCTCCGCTGGGTGCGGGGGGCTCTTGGCTGGGGATGTCACGATACGTCGTGATGGGGGAGAAGGCCGGGTGCTGCTCGAGAGAGGGCGGGGTGGGAAACATCCGCTGGAGGTCTGCTACTGCTGAAAGGAGAGAGACGAGGAGGTGAGGAGACGGGGAGGAGAGACAAAAAGAAAGGAAGAGATTCACAGAGGTTTAATAGGATAAAGAGTTTGTAACTTCTATTTCCCAATAAATATTACCCCACATGGAAGTATGAATAGAGTTGTTGTGAATAAAAACTGTGACTAAAATGTATTTAATCAAGAGCAACTGAATATGCATCAGTGTGACTCACTTGATGGATAAGGTACTGCAACTCTCCCTTCCTTCCCATGGGGGCGATCTTCAGTCGACAGCGGCTGCTTCGTTGAGTGCTGGTTGGGGTAAACAGTCGACAAATTATGACACACAAAATCAGAGGATCTTCACTGCTTCAGAATATTAAACTCTAAATGGTACTTAGACCTGATATTAGTGCAGCCGCTCATATTTAAGTCATGCGGGTCTATAATATACATAAACTCTGATGTCTCACCCCCAGCTCGTCCTCGTCTTCATCAAAGATGTTGTCGAGATCAGAGATGTTCACCACCAGATCCTTTTCTCTGGTCAGAGAAGGATTCGCTTTGGCAGCTGCGTCGTCCTGACCCGATTCATCTCCAGCCGCACAAACATCTTCAGACAAACAGTTTAATGTGAAACATCCCACTCTGAAATATGGGTTTCATTTAGTTTCCTGTTGGCAATGTACACGATGACTGTGCCTCACCTGATTTTGGTGCCGAGTTAAAAATGGACATAGCGTCTTTCCCATCGGGCAGCACTCCATTGCTGGTGATTTCTTCTCCCTGGTGAGAAAAGAAAAAGGAATATTATCAGTTCAGTTCAATACTTTTTTTTGTAGAATCTTAAATGTGTCATGAGCATTAAAATTTAAAGTTGTGATATATGATGTTTTCAGCCACTTGAGGGCAGCAGAAATAAACGGTGAACACAACTCTGACACACTATCATCACTTTCTAAGTTAAGCTGGCGAATGTGTTATCATATAGTTGTTGGTTTCTACATCAAGCAGATATACAGCAGCATTAGCATTCATCTGCTGTGTGCATGGGCAGCTGGCTAACATTAAATCCAATATTCAGTGTCTTTTAGTTTCTCGTTTTTTGTCGTGAAAAATGAGAGAAATGCCGGTGATACTTCTCTGTGGGTTCATCACTATAACACTCCACCCTCACATTAAAATAATCATCTGATCCATACTAAAATAAAAGATTCTTTTCTGAATCTCTGTGACTGCGTGTGTATTTCTACCTTGGCCTTCTTGCTGGGTTCTCGTCCTTGGCCCTTTAACCGTTTGGAGGAGGAGAAAGTGTACTCGATGTCTCCTTCCTTAAAGTCGTAGGGATCCTCCCCGGCCTCGCGCAGTGTCTCCACACCCGGCTGCTGGAACAGCCCCAACGTGTGGATGTGTTCCTTCACCCTGTCCTCTGAGATTTTAAACCTTTTGAGAGTCTGGGTGTATAGTCTGGAGAAAACAAAGAGACAAATGTGATCACTCAGTGATAGTAGTAGGAATTCATTCTATCTGTATGGTCTTCTTTAATATTTTTCTCAAGTATAATGTCATATTTCTAGAATAACTTCATTGATTGAGTCTTAGCTCCGTATTTCTAGAAGCCTTGGACCTCGATACACACTTCTGTCATTTCTCTCTCCTACCTCTTTAGCGGAGCTCCTTCCATGAACGCCTCCGTCTTCACTTCCTCTAATTTATCAGCAGGGAGTTCGGGGGGTCTGAAGTCAGTCTTATCAGTTCTGGGCGTCCTGAAGCCTCTCCACCAGACGGCTCCACTCTCCCTCTGCCTCAGGAGAGCTGTATACACAGCTGTCTCGCTGCTAATCAGCCCCAGACCTGACACTCCGTCTGGACACATAGGCATATCCACAGGCCCGTCCAGAACCTCTGGGTCCTGCACCCGGGGGTGCGGGCTGAGCGTGGGTGGTAGCGGAGACATCGGTGAATGGAGGAGGGACTCGCCAGCTTTCCTGGAGAGCGTTTTGGGATACTTGCAAGTCGGCAGCGCGGCCAGAGGCTCCATGGATGGATCCAGCGCCACAAGACCCCCGAGCTGGGGCCCTCCTGGCGAGTCCTGTTCCAGAGGTGAGTCCTGCGTGACGGATAGACGGTGGTGGAAGGAGATCATGGCTGGCCTCTTTGACTGTTTGTCCGCCTTCTCTGTCTTCTCACTTGTCTTGTGTTTGGGCAGGGAGGGAGAGTATATTGACGGGCCGGAGGACTGAGTGGTGTTGGCACTGGTCTGGGTGTTGGCACTGGATGTGTTGGTCAGGTTTAGCTTCTGCTGCCTCACCCTGTAGCAAAGTCAAGAAAATACACAAGATTACAATCAAACTGAAGAGTCTTGTTTTAAACAAATGTATTATTTATGTTTTTAATGAGCCCTCTTCTAAGCATAAAAGTCTTCAAAAAGATTAACTATTAGAAGCGTTTTTGCTTCACTATCAGAGTAATGGGAGACCTTGATCTGCAAAATCTCCCACTTCCATGTTTTACAGGTCATTCAAAAAAAATAACAGGTTGAGCTCATCTTTCTTATAGCAAATTCATTTTCATAATACAGTTTTTTTTGTCTTTTGTGCAGAACATTGACAGACTTTGATTTTAATTAATCTCAGTGATCCTATGTTTGAAGATGCTCAAACATGCTGGAGGCCATTCAAACTTATCAATTACTCTGCTATCATCAAAAATATGACTAATCTTGAACTCCACATACTTGTGAATACTGTATGGTATGTTGTCATTGCTGGAAAAAGTTAAAATCCTTGAACATCTCTTTATTGGAGCATCCGGGATTTGAAAGGCCTTCTATCAAAACCTATTTCTTTTGTGACGAACATGAAATCCGAGCTCAGATACTGTACACGTGACGCTGATATCGAACAGCTCGGCTGCCGCTCTGTTCTACCTGGAGCAGCTGCAGGGCGCTCTCGCTCCCAGATCATTGAAGTCCCATGTGGTAACTCCATTTGGCACTTCCTTCTTAGGCGTTGAGTCAGATGGTGGATTCGGTCTGCGGGGAACAAACAGATCCATGAGGGCTGCGGCTCGACTGAAATCGCCGCACTTCAGCGATAAACGCACCGAACAGAGTCGACAAACTTGGTAATGGTTCAACGTACACATGCTGAGGCTGGCTGAGGTAGCACTCCCTCCAGGCCTGGTGCACCACCTGACACGTGAGTTTCTTCCCAGAATGCTTTGGGCTGACGCTAGCGACCCCCATGCTGCTGTCCATCGTGGGAACACTGGAGACAGAGGTCACAAAGCCACTGTCCGCTGCAACGATAAAAGGTGGAACACACATTAAAATACTGGACTTGACGTACTTCAGCCATGATGTTTAATGTGATTTTCCTTTACTGGTTTTGAAAATTTTGGGGAACATTCTGGATTATGTAACTACACAAAACAACACAACATATATAGCAATATCTTCAAATCCATGCATTTCAGGTACCCTTTTCTGTGATGTGTCTAAACGTCAATAAATCTGCATAATGTGGTATCTAATGTTATAAGTGTGGGTCTCTGTTACCGGAGCAGGGCTGTTCCGGGGACGTTGGCGGTGTGAGCGGCACGCTGCAGTGGTTCGATTCCCTGCTGAGGCCCTGAGCCGCAGGAACAGGTGGAGGCTGCTCCACCGGTAGGTCCCCCTGGGCAAGCAGCACAAAAGCAGCTGGGTAGGTCATCCTCACTCCACCTAGGAAGATAGAAGAGAAGAGATTTATTTGTGATTATGATACAAGAGGATTGGTCGCTGCTCACTTTTAACGCCAAGATTTATTCAAACTGTAAAAAATAAGTTGTTTTTATTGCGCTTTAAGATATCAACACCCTCCCCAATGTTTCTATTCATATATATTTTGCTGAAGAAATGATATGTGAACCAGACACTCCTGATATTGGGTGGCAGCAGCTATATAATTACGTATATCCTATGGATTAGCTCCTTATCCACTGATGTGATCACACACTTACTGCTCATATAAAACATATGATCTTAAATCCCTTTGCACTCACAGCTCGACTCCAGTTTCAGGCAGCACATCCAGACAGGCTTTCCTCTTTAGATGTAAAAGCCACTGGTATCCATGGGAGTTTTGATTATAATCAGGTCAAACCAATGCTCTGGGATCAGACTGATTAGACAAAGCTGTTAAAGTAACTCCCTGCGGCTTCTGCAACGACTTCCCTATCGCTCCTCTCCGCCTCTCCTCTCCTCCCCTCCCCTCCCCTCCCCTCTCCTCTCCTCTCCTCTCCTCTCCCCCTGTGCAGTCATTTCCTCCTTTCCTCTCCGAGACGTGCTAAAAGGATCACTGCAGCAGAGGGACATTTCAATAGCTGCCCATACACTGCTACATCAGCTCAATCTGCCAGAGTCCACATGGAGACCGAGGGTTATCCATGCGATGTTGATCCCTTAGTGTTTGCTTTAGCAGAGCAGCATCACCGTGGTCTAATGGGCTTTTATTACTCTGCAACTGCTGTGCAATCACACAGTGTAACGTTCAGAGCATTATTCTGCTACTGGAGATGTTGACTTTGTCCTCACCTACGATGACCTCCACAGCCACGTGACTGTTGGGACCGTAGGCCTGACTTGCTTCCTCTTTCTCCTTCTCTCCGCCCCCCTCTTTCTGCTGGAGCACCATGGGGTAGAAGTAGCTCCAGTCCTCCATCAGCTTCCGTACGGCCGGGTCACTCATCTTGTAGGCCTGACCGGTGAGAGTGCCACTCAGACCGTATGGACTCAGGATCACTGCAGAGGGAGAAAACACACTTGAAAAGGGGTTTCTGGTGCTGGCTCACCTTAAAGCATTCATTACACCTAGACAAGCATCTGAAAAGTACAGTCCGTTTTCAGAGGGCTCCTTTAACTTTTCAATAAACTTACATTATTTAAAATGTTTGTTATTAAGTAGCCAAATCAAAATAAAAGATAAGCTTATTTACTCTTAAATATATTTTTCTATTCTTGCTCCACTCTATTAAATACTTTTGTTTTGTTTGATCTTGTTTGGTTCATGTAACCTTGTAACCCTTATGAGTATCATTATTATCATTATCATTACACTCCACTACAGTTCAAACTGAAATATTATACTTTACAAGCACATAAAACATGAAGATTTTTAATTAATCAAACCTTTCTAGAGGTAAAGATATCCTCACTTTGACCAACTTTAAGAGTTTACTAACATACATATGCATAGTAATAATAATCTGTATCTTTCTCAATGCATTTACTGCCATGAATTCATCCTCCACTACTGCTAATTTGTTAAATACACGTCATGTTTGGACAATGCAACACTTGTTCATCACTAGTGTAACACATATCTGCTTGTACTTCATTGCAGTGCATTCTCACTGAACATCGTTCACAGTTTTGTTGCTGTGCACATAAAGCCCCTAGAGGAAAACAATGGCTTTTGTGGTGTTACCTTGCACTGGCGTAATGGAGGTCTGCACAAGACGGATGTGGTGTTCTGTGATGTGGTACGCGGGCTGGTGCTGGGCGATCTCCACGCTCGTGCACACGTTGCTCTCCCCGTGGAGGAAGAAGGTGAAGGAACATGACAGGTGTTCACTGGGGACAGAGGACGGCAACGGTTTAAATCAGGAGAGCACAGAGAGAAGGAAGCAGCGCAGGGAGTTTATATCTCCTGTGTGTCGGCTGTGAGCTGATCATGATCATCTCTGGGTATCATAAAAACAAATCAAATGGCAACATGAACACGCACTGTAAAAACAATCTGTATGAGAATCAACCTTCAGACAACCGTTTACATATTTAAACTGACACTTGAATTGAAACACAATTCCATTTATTTATGTAAACCTTCAGATGAAATAAACTAATAATCAAAATCTATTGGAAAAACAAATGTACAATGTGAATGTAGTCTTTCAGGAAGTGCCGTGACAGACGAAAAGTACAATTCTCCAAACACCAATTAAGAGGCCGCGCTAAAAATGTGACTTGTAAAAGCCTTGCGTTGATCATCTTCATCATTTCCCATGTAGGCTCCTTATTGCAGATATAAATCCTCATTTGTCTATGACTGATTGTGGTGACTGCATGTTTACATATGCACAGCCCTCTTTATTACACAGCTCAGGCATTCTTCTTTTTTTTTTAATCATAGAGGAGTAATTGTTGGGGCGTTATTGCAATCTATATACCAGTGGGCGGGCTGGACATCATTAACTACCAACACGGCTTCACTGATGTATATTTTTAATCTATAAAGCTCCTTACCACCTTGGTTTATATATATCAGACTGACAATAAAGTCAGCAGGTACCGTAATCTCCTTGTGATTGCCCTGCTGCCTATGCAATATCTCCTTTGCCCTGAGGGAGCCGGACCTCCATTTGAGCCGTAATGGATCATCAAATTCAATAAAATGGTCAGTTCCACAGTTACTCATGGGCAGAGCTAAACAGTCATGAGGGAGCCAAAAAATCTTGTGGCGCCAACCGCGGCGGCCTGCAGGTGGCGCTGAGCGCACCTGAAGCAAGAGGAGGCCAGTTTCTCTGCTTCATCAACATTCCTGATGCTGGCAGAGAAAAGCATATCCTCCTAACAGCAGGTGGTTCCAACACAGGTCTGCACAATTACAGGAGGAAGAGCAGAGCTGAGGCACATACGTATGCATGCACAAGCCTGCAACACACACCAGGCGCACCAGCACATGTCGCCCTCACACCTACAGGCGCACACAGACACACACACAGACACAAACACAGCAGCAGCAGCAGTTCATCGTCTCCACAATTCACATCTCTGCAAAACATGAGTCAAAATGCTTTCAATGTCACTGCCCTCCAACCTCGTCCTCAGTGCATCATTACACCATAAGAAGAGCTATATATAGCTGCATAGGGAAGCTCAGGGGAGCAGCTGCGAGTGAAGAGTACCAGTCGAACTCAGTGCCACGCACACGTGCACAAACAACCACAGTTTACATTCAAGCATCATTAGGATCTGGCATGCAAAATGACCCAATTATCCTCCCAGTGTAAGACATACGCGGACAGATGCAACATTTCGGTAACAAATTTTCCTTTGTTGCATTTACTGAATGATTTTCTTTATCTTTTACACTTTGTGTTATACTTACATTACTGACAGCCCTGCACAGTTTTCAAATAAAGCACCCATTAGAATGTTTGTCCCTCTCCTGTTGATTATTCTGTTTATATTGCTATCATGCTGCATATTCTTTGAGGGCTGTGCGACGCTGATGGGGACGGATGTGTGTAGAACAACACTATACCTTTAAGACCCCTCATAAAACTGCAGCCTTCACAGGGAATCACAGCTTTATCTCTCTGTCGCTGCTTTCAAAACAGGCAATGATCCAACAGAATTAGGAGCTGGTTCCCTCTGTGTTTCAGCAGAGCAACCAGTTATTCTACCGCTGTACTTTTAATTGACCTGATACACATCCTGTATTCTGTTCCAAAGACTAACAAAGGCTACTGAATAAAATAATTGATATAATTCAATATTGTGTGGAGAGGGAAACGGTACATTTGATAAACTACCCAAGAAATCGGTATAACCAGCAACGAATGTGCTGGAATTATGACCTAAGATTAATTATGAGTGCAATAAAGTGCAATTAAATGTGGCGGGAAAAGCAGAAGTAGAAAAAGAGCATTAAACTGTAGGCTGACGCAGCTGGGAGATTGATGCTCCCTGTCCTTTTACAAAGGGCATTTTCCTGCACAGTAAGCTGGTGTGAGTGTGTGGACACACTGGGCTTCTTGCATCCTCCGGGACATTTGTGCAGTCGGCAAGTGGACGCGCTTGTGTGTGTGTGTGTGTGTGTGTGTGTGTGTGTGTGTGTGTGTGTGTGTGTGTGTGTGTGTGTGTGTGTAAGCGTGTGAGAACAGCGGACAGAGATGTGAGGCAGCTGTGTGTGATGGGCTGTATGAGTACAGGTATTAATAAATGAAGAGGAGTGATGGCTGAGACTCGCCTCAGGGCTGACAGTCCTGTTGAGAGATAGAGAGAGGAAAGAAGAGAGGGAAGGGGAGAGTGGGGGGTGGTTGAGAGAAAGAAGTGAGAGTGGGAGTGAGACGAGGAAGAAGGGAGGGAGGAGAGAATGGAAAGGAAAGACAGCGATGGAGACAGAGTGAGTAGCAGAGGTTAGGAAGGAAATGCTGGGATGAGACGGAGACAAAAAGGGGAAATAGAGGATTAGAGAGGAAATGAGGAGAACAAGGAAAGAAGGATACAGTATAAAGAGCAAGATGAGTGTGAGAAAAGAAGAGGAGGTGAATAATTCAGTGCCACGCACTGCAATTGCTGCACACATATCGATGAGATCAGAGTTTTAATGGGTGGCTACTGAGCACAATTTTATGGTGAAATCAATCAGGGAATGTAGAGCTTGAGAACACAGAGACATCACATGCTGCCCTTGGGTGTGTGTGTGAGATTGTGAGTGTGTGTCTATTTCATTTGGCTATATATTTAGAGAACAGCCTACGCTTGTACTGTGCCACACAGTTATCAGCACAAATTCAAGTACATTTAGGGTATCATGTAAGCAAATGTGCAAATACCGTGTGCATGTGAGTGTATATATCTGCAAGGCACTGCATGCACATTAACTTACATATGTATCCTATAATAACACGTGAACATACATATGTATACAGGATATGCATGCATAAATGCCACTGGAGTAAAATGCATTGTGTGTCTGGTTCATGTGTCTTTTCACCCCATCACCATGCTGCCAGCCACCAAGCATGAAGAGCTTGTTAAGGTCTGAAATTCACCATGGATTTCACACACACACACACACACACACAAACACACGCGCACATGTGTCACACACTAAATAACAATGGTTGTCTTGCCTGTCAGGCTGCTCTCTTGTCAAACCCAGTGAGAAAAAAAAAGGATAAAGCAGGATTACATAAAAGAAGATGGAAAAGAACAAACACTAAAACACACACAACGCTTCTGTTTCCACTGTCACACGCACCTAAAGATTACAATCTGAAAAATGTGTTTAGAAATCATTAACTACCATCACATGCGCTAAGCAGGCATGATAGCATATTGTTAGATTATCTCAGATAAGGGGATTAATCTGCTTAGGTTGCACCTTAAATTCTCTGTCTGTCAACACAGCAGCGCTATTATGACTTATCTTCATCCTTCATCGCCTCTCGTCTTCTAACCCTTCCTACACAATCTCAACGCATCTCCCGGAGACACAAGAGCGTATCTGCTATTCCGGTGTGTGTGGACAGATGTAGACGCTGTTTATCCTCTTGTAAGCTCTTGTGAGCGGCATGTATACACTTCTTCCCCGTGCACTACTGGCACAATAACTTCACTCCATACAAACAAAATCCCACCCAACATTCATAATACACTCAGGCTTATGCAGGTGTGTGCTTATGCCTCTGCATGCATACATAACGCGCGGCCACACGCCACTATTAACACGAGCATGAGGGGGATTCAGTCAGCTTGATGTATTATTCAGTTGCCCCCACTGGGCGGCTTTAGCCAGTGTTACTATCACAATGTTTGTGCTCAAACACAACTCAATCCGGCTATCTATATGGATTCACGATGAAAAGGTGCCACGCTCAGGGGACGCACACTGTGCACACTCATTGCCCTCTGTACGGGCTCAAGAGCCACAGAGGAATAAAAGTCTGCCGCGGTTAAAATTAGATTAGAGCTGAAAAATCGCATAGAGGAACTGTGAATACTTTGTCAGTGGGTTCTTCCCGCACAGACGCTGCCAAGAGGAAAACTCGCTAACGTCAGTGGGAGCACCAACGCTACCTCGGGCTTCTACCTTCATATCTCTGGCCCTAATTAAAAAAAAGAGGATCTCTTGGTGAGGCCACTGCTGTGATGTATCACCCCGGTGTCTATTGATCTATGTGTTTTTTCTCTTCCTTCCCTCGCTGTGTGTGTGTGTGTGTGTGTGTGTGTGTGTGTGTGTGTGTGTTTCTACCTTGTGGATCTGGGTGAGAGTGTATCACGTGTGCTCTTTTGTCTCTAGGGAGGCTCGACACACACGTTCAACAACACGTTTCAAAGGAGAAAATGGAAATATTCCACTAAATCAAATACTTAACGGATGCGTTTACATTAAAGTGGCTGACCTGAGCTTGTATTTTTTTTCTAATTCTCTTATAGTATTTTAATATTGTCAATCAATGAGCCACGGTGTAGACCTAAAAACTGCTTTATAAATACAGTATCATTTCCAGTGACTTCTCTGTAAAGGCTATTCTGCTGCTAATGAGCTGAAGCACATACAATTATAAAAATAGTGAATGACTGCTAAAGTGTTGTAATGATGAGGTTTCCTGCACACACACACGCTGTACATTTCAGTCTCATTTATATGATACCGGCTTTGAGTTGGACACATTAATTATGTAGCCAGCAAACCTCAGCATATGCAGCAGTGCAGTCGTGAGGCTTAAGAGTAATTAAATGAATCCACTGTTAAATATAAGGGAACCGACACAACGGTGACAAAAAAGGAGATAAAGAATAAAACTGAAAAACAAGTTTCCAGTAGATGGTGTTGAAAGAGAAGATGTTCTGAAAGCAGGAGCTGTCAGTTTCATTCAATTGACTAACTGATTGATCTCCATAAGTGAGCTCAACCACTTTGCCGAATTATAAAGACTTCCATGAATCAATGGGATGTCTTCTACGTAATGATGGTCAGGAAGTCCAGAACTAATCGTATGAGGAATCCTCATTCAAATCACTATAACAAGTCTCTCTATTCTGAATCCTGAATTCAAACACCTAACACTCGCCATTCATTCACTCAGTATAACTCAATTAACCTTCTCAACCTGGTCGGCCAACCTGTGCCAAAGCTGTCACCATTGAGAATGTTTTCTTGTCAGTCACTTTTACAAGCAGTCAAATAATCAGCTGGACACTTAATAAAGAGAAATCATTTTTTTATCTGATTAACAGGATTGTTCAGTTTCTGGTAATTTAAACATGTTTGTTTTTACAGTTTAATGTACTAGAATTGGGTTGGGTCTAAAACTTTGAACCGTAAACTGAATATTTTCCTCTTTTACACAATGTATATTGCATGAATGCAAATGAGGAACAAAGTCTGAATGAGGGGGGGATTCTGGGAGTTTCACATTCATTCATCACGACTGGGAGTTGAGAGTTTTTCGAAGCCCTGAAGGGCCAAAGAGAAAATGACAAAACATTATGTGTATATTTGTTTTCCTCTCACAGTTGTGTTTAATTATTTTCCACCTAATGTTCATGATTAAATGTTGCTCTGCTGCACACATCCTCTTAACGCGACACTTACATGGTGAAAACAAATAAAAACAAACAATGTTTAAGTCAGTGAAGAGGAGGGCTGAGGTAGGATGGGAATGCTTTTCATACTTTTTTTTTGTTCCTACAGTGGTTTTTATTTCTGGTGATGCTATGACCTTCGTCTTTTGACCTAACACTGAATGTCTGTTGCCTAGGCGATGGCTTATATCTCCCTGTCCCTGAGAGAAGAAGAGAGGAGACAACTTGAAGTGCATTAAAAAATCGATTCACTCAGGTCAAGTAAGGATTTCTGAGATTTGGAAAGTATTTAAACAGGCAGCGCAGCTTGTTTTTGTTTCATGGTCAAGCACCAGAGGAGAACTCTGTTACGCTGCAAAATGTGAACATTATTTATGCATATGGGTGTGAATGCAGATGAGAGCACCTCGACGAACAAATATACAGTGTACAGTACTTGGCATGCATAGACCTGACTGAACTAATGAGAGAGACAGACTAATACATCCATTCACCCGTCTATAGCAATGATTAATTTATGACCCCCTGCCTCCTCTGATCCCCACCTCCCTACCACACACACACACACACACACAGTCACACTCACACACACACACAAACACACAGCGCCTCCTCGCTGCTCTTCCTCTCTCACACAGACACTCTCTCTGCATCCCTGCAACTCTCCCTCTCTCTCTCTCGCTCCCATCAGTGTCTGATGCAATCCGTTACCAACCCAGAGTGCTTTCCTCCCATTCAGACACAAAGAGAGCGGGAGAGGAGGGATGAGGAGGGATGGGGGGGATGAGGAGGGATGAGGAGAGGGGAGAGGGGAGGGGGGTGAGCTGAGTGGAGGTGGTGGGGGGGGGGGGGGGGTTTGGGAATCTTCTCCTGGATGTGCCAATCCTCGCCGTGCTCGGGGAACACATACAAGATAAACACCAGATAAGCCTGACAAAGGCAGCGGTGCCAAGGAGCAGCAATTGGCACGGGCAGGGGGGGGGGGGGGGGGCATTGCATGGCATGGACGTAAGTGCCGAAGCACCCCCTGTTGGGGATAAAAGGCAAGGTGTGAGGAGTGAAGAAGAAGACAAAGGAGCTGGCTACAGCTGAGGCAGGAGGTCAGTGTACGTCCAACTGAGCAATGATTCCCTCGTGGCAGGAAAACACTGATGGCCGGGGATCTGCAGGGGTGCTGGGGTCTCACACTGTCAATTGTGAGGCAGCACTGCTATTCTGGGAACAAGGGACCGAGTGTGTGTGTGCGCGAGCGTGTGTGAGTCTTTACGACTGCTGTTGGCACATGTGCTGGAAGCCAGTATAGTGGAGATATGCAAAAAGATACTCATGCTTCACTCACACACCGTGACACAGGCAACAGCTGCAGAGTGTAAGCATGAAAAAAAAAATACAATATGAGCTGTGCAGCATCTACATACGATTTTGATTCGCGTCTGTCTGTGTGTTCATATTTTTCCCTGTTTCTCTTCCTCCTCCTCCGTCTTTCCTTCCAGGATGTTCAATAATTCACAGACAGTTCAAGTCAGGATTGGCTCAGCAGGGGGCGTACCAGCTGACAACATATTCATGGAGCAGACTAAATGATAAGAAAATGTAGGAATCACTGCGCACACTCACACACTGGGTGTAATTCTCTCTGCACTGATCATATGTCTGTATGCATGTACACACACACAGACACATCCTAGTCCTGAATTTCTTCTTCTCCAGTGGCCCTCTCTTCAATTTTGAAATCAGCGCTCCCAGCAACTTGTAACGTTTCATTATTTACTTGGTCGTATTTTGCATTTATTTATTTCATTATTCTCATTAAAGTAAAATCATGGCATTTCAAATGGGCTAATTAATGAGCGGCCTTCACAGGATAAATGCACTGAGAATCTGTAACAGTGTCACAACCTCTCAAATAAAACGCAGAAGGAAAATACTTAGCTTGATTGTACATGTAGAATATGAAGTGTATAGAATATATCAGTGTGTATACACCCACACTTAGTGACTGTAAGCTAATGTCCAAGCTAAGAACTCAAGGAGAGTCGCCTGAGAACTGTTCAATTTACTGTTTAAAATCATGTTGGTCTTTCTATACACTCTTCCTGAGTGTTACTGTATATACAGGTTTACTCAGAGCAGCTGTGACTCAGGAAGGTCGAGCGGGTCGTCCACTAAATAGTGGGTCAGTGGTTCAATCCCAGTCTCCTAGAGGATACTGAACCCCAACTGCAATAATGTGCGTGTTTTAGTGGCAGATCTATACTTCTATAAATCAAGACTTGAAAAGCTACTTAAGAAATACAGACCATTTACTTTTGGTACAAAAAATGCATCCTATACAGCAGCAGCAGCGGTTAAGAAAAGAACGGAAGTACTACTGGCATGTGCAATGTAACTCGTCTTTGAACACAAGTTAACTCTGTCTACAACAGTGTCTCAGAAGGGTCCTGTCATCTCCCCCCAACACACAACAATACCACCACTGGATTGCACCACTGAGCTCTCACTCACCCCAGAAACTCAAGTCCATCATCCTCCATACTTAAGTGAACCTAGTTTTATACCTGTCTCATGCTAAATAAAGTCAATCACTCACATTACATGAGTTGAACCGGATACTGGGAAATAAGTTAAGAACACTAAGTATTAGTATATGAAGCCTGTCTACTCTGATTATAACACATTAATCACACATATAACATTCATCATAATTTATATCAATCACTTTCCCATTTCTATTACACACTTTAACCGCATTCTCTTATTCTTATTCATCAATCCTGACACAGGTAATAATGGATAAAGAAAAAAAGTGTGTAAATAAGATAAACAAGACACTGAAAAAGATGAACGACTAGTGTGATAGTATTTTCTACACTTATTAAAACATAAATTTCACCCTTTAAAAAGCCACCAGCATTCTTTAAGCATCTCCACAACTTTCTCCTCTAATATATTACCAGTAAGAACAGTATATTTCATATTAAAATGCTTTTAGGTATGAAAAAGAAATAGCTATATAATTTTTCTTGTCAGAACACTATTAAGAATGCAATACCAGCGACACACGCTGTGGAGCCTCACTGAGGGACTTCCACCTGCTTGGAGCAGCTGAACCTGAGCACAGCACACTGCACTTGCATCAGCAACTTTCTGCAGCCAGAGTTTCCTGCTCGCCGCCTAATTCGCTCCAAATTTGAATGACAATGCAATTTACGGCTTTCACAGTTCAAAAGCGGCAACACAAATATAAATAAATGGTTGATCTTTCTGTTTGCTGCCTCTAAGCAATAGTGAAACAGATTCCGAAAATGAGCCACTTGACAGCCGTGAGTGGTTTCCTATTTCTTTTTGAATACTCAGCATTTGGGGATCGAGACGTGAGCGGCGCTGCGTCGTCACCTGCAGGAGGAGAAGGAGGAGCGGGCCGGGCTGAGCTGTGTGACGGGGCTGTAATGGCTGGAGCAACAAGTTGAGCTACTGTCATCACACCCACCCCTCCTATTTACTCAGTTTCAGGCTCTCCCACACCGCCTCCACAGTTACACAGCGTGACACTGACACACACAGCCGCCCTCCCCTCAGAGAGAGAGAGAGAGCCAGTGAGAGTGAGTGGTGAGAGCTCGACTCAGCTCATCTCTCACCTCTCCCCACCGCTCACTGTCCGGCTTTTTAATGGTCTCATACCATGAGCCGGCCACTGGAACATCAAGGAGAAACACTGCCGAGCGGTGTCACACTCGCACACACATGGTCACACACGTGTTCACCGATCAGCCACAACATTTATACAGCTGACAACATCTCGTGTGTGTGTGTGTGTGTGTGTGTGTGTGTGTGTGTGTGTGTGTGTGTGTGTGTCTGGGTTGAGGGGGTTCATCTGAACGCTCACTCACTTGTTGCCAAGAGTCTTCTCTTCCAGGTCGTGTGGCTTGAAGAACCACTTCCCGAGTCGCACAAATCCTTTATCCATCAAACACCTGCAGCAGCGAAGAGAACGGGGGAGAAAGAAAATCAGTCAAATAAAAAAACAAAGACAGACAGGAAACCATTTAATCTCTCTCTGTGCATCTGATTTATCTTCATCGTTCGCTCACAGGAGGAGAGTTCAACACAGTACAGGAGCCTGACATAATTAAAACTTCAGTAATGCAACAGGTAGCAATGCCCGTGAAGAGGTTTTCACTCAACTCACTGCTGGTTTCTGAAGCCGACAGAGAAAAACAACCACTCACACTCACATTCACACCTTTTGACAGTTTAGAGTCTCTAACTGCAATCTGCATGTGTTTGGACTGTGGGAGGAATCCAGAGTATCAGAGAAAAACCCACGCAGACATGTTGGAAAACATGAAAACACCAAACAGAAAAACCCTTGAAACCTCCTGGGTGTAGGACCACAGTAGGCTGACAGAAGGGTGACAGTTGGGCGACACGGGGGCGATAGTGGGGCGACAGTAGGGAGACAGTAGAGAGACAGTAGGGTGACAGTAGGTTGATAGTAGGGCAACAGAAGGGGAACAGTAGGTTGATAGTAGGGAGAGGGTAGTGCGATAGTAGGGCAACAGTAGGGAGACAGTAGGTTGACAGCAGGTTGACCATAGGGGGAGACAGTAGGATGACCGTAGGGAGACAGTAGGGAGACAGTAGGTTGACAGTAGGTTGACAGTAGGGAGACAGTAGGTTGACAGTAGGTTGACAGTAGGGAGACAGTATAGGGAGACAGTAGGTTGACCATAGGGAGACAGTAGGTTGACAGTAGGTTGACAGTAGGTTGACAGTAGGGAGACAGTAGGATGACCGTAGGGAGACAGTAGGGAGACAGTAGGTTGACAGTAGGTTGACAGTAGGGAGACAGTATAGGGAGACAGTAGGTTGACCATAGGGAGACAGTAGGTTGACAGTAGGTTGACAGCAGGTTGATCATAGGGGGAGACGGTAGGATGACAGTAGGGAGACAGTAGGTTGACAGTAGGTTGACAGTAGGGAGACAGTATAGGGAGACAGTAGGTTGACCATAGGGAGACAGAAGGGCGACAGTAGGTTGAAAGTAGGTTGACAGTAGGGAGACAGTATAGGGAGACAGTAGGGAGACAGTAGGTTGATAGTAGGGCAACAGTAGGGAGACAGTAGGTTGACTGTAGGTTGAAAGTAGGGAGACAGTATAGGGAGACAGTAGGTTGGCCGTAGGGAGACAGTAGGGAGACAGAAGGGCGACAGTAGGTTGACAGTAGGTTGAAAGTAGGTAGACAGTATAGGGAGACAGTAGGTTGACCATAGGGAGACAGAAGGGCGACAGTAGGTTGAAAGTAGGTTGACAGTAGGGAGACAGTATAGGGAGACAGTAGGGAGACAGTAGGTTGATAGTAGGGCAAAAGTAGGGAGACAGATGGGGGAGACAGTAGGGAGACAGTATAGGGAGACAGTATAGGGAGACAGTATAGGGAGACAGTAGGTTGACAGTAGGGAGACAGAAGGGCGACAGTAGGTTGAAAGTAGGGAGACAGTAGGAAGACAGTAGGGAGAAACTAGGGAGACAGAAGGGCGACAGTAGGTTGACCGTAGGGAAACAGTAGGGGGACAGTATAGGGAGACAGTATAGGGAGACAGTATAGGGAGACAGTAGGGGGACAGAAGAGGGGCAGTAGGTTGATAGTAGGGTTAAAGAAGGGTGACAGTCAGTAAGGCAACACTGCTAACACCACGGCGCCCTGTAAAGAAACAGTTAGATGTATTTTATATGGAGTGTAGTAAGTTTTAGTATCTCTCTTAAGACAAATTGAGCAGAAAGAGATGCAGGAAAGAAATGTTGACTCTCTGACTGCTAGAATTGTTTTATGATTTTAGTTATAGCTCATAAACTGCAGGAGCGACGGTCCCTGAGCTGCAAAGTTTGAAATGTGGAGTTTGTGACAAGTGCAGAGGATGCGTTTAAAGGTATATTTAATTTGCCTGCCCTATAGGGATGTGCGCTACACACACATGCACTCTTTTCTCATTTCTTTAATTAGATCAAAATTTGATCACATCAAACAGTTCAGTCATCGTGCTCCCTATTTGGCGATCCCTCCAGCTGTGCTCTTCCCTCACATCACTTCTGCCTCCTTACACCGACAAGACTCAGCGGTCAACGCCCTCGTCTCTGTGTGCAGGTGCCAGAGAACTCCCCGCTAGATCCTCTGACCCCGGTCAAGGAATTACAAAATGATTTCATGGCCTCCTCTCCACTCAGCCAGACTCCAGCCAGCTATCCGACTCGCTCAGCCTCCAGCTCTCCCATCTTTGGTACGTTCTTATCACAGTATCGCTTCCTTCTCTAAACCACGGCTGCTCACTTCACACATGATCCCTCTCTCTCTCTCTCTCTCTCTGAAACTTTTACTTCTATCATGAGATTTACAAAGAACGTGTCTCAGGCGAGAGGTGGAGCAGCCGAGTGCAGCAGACAGTCACAGGGAATCCAGCGGGGGGGGGGATCCCCTTGTGTGTTCACTCATCTAGTTCTCCTGTATTTCCACAGACATGACACTAGGAGGCCAGGAAGAGAAAGTCCAAAGAGACTACAGAGCGTCTCATTCTTACAGTTGCGTTAACTCATGCACCTCATTCAGAGAAAATACAGAGTTCAGTGCATGTCCGAAATCAGACCCAGGGTGAAGTTCCTTAAAGCTCCACTATGCAGCAATTGCTACACACACCATTAAACATTCACAACAGCTTTACTTGTCATTAGCATCTGAAGCGGGTCTGAACAATGATAAGAAAAATACAAGCGGCCCGACACAGAGGTCAGTTTCCCCTGTATCCTCTGACAGAGGAAGTGGAAGTGATCCCCGCTGTGTTGAAATAGTGAGTTATAAAAGGAGTTAGCTTCAAGGTTAATTCAACCTGCCCCCTATGATGATCACTGATGCTTAACTTAATAGAGAGCAAATATGTGCTGCTTCATTTAGCAGATGGCTCTGACTCAGAAAGGAGAGCTTTGGGTACTTGAGCAAGTGATTCAGTGCTCAGGTTATAATTTCATTAAGGTGAAGCTTCTGGAAGGAACTGCAGCCGCCTATCATTTAGACCTTAAGTTGTTTTGTTTGCTGAATCAAGCGTTTGTATCACATATCTTTCTTGTGCATTTTTTTTTAATAGGAGAAAGATTATATTTAACGTTTTGAGGACAGTTAAATGTTTGAGAGTTATTTTTATTATACTGTAGTCAACCACAATAATATAGTATTCTAGTTAATGCATGATGGGACATTTTAACTGAAGTTTGTCTTATCTGCTAAACTCTGTAAATACAACAGAGGCCATATGTCGGCTGATGTATGTAATTACAACCTGTATTACAAAGAAATGTAATTGAGGTTTGATATTTCACAGTTAAACCATGAACTTTATTATAAATAGCACCAAAAAAAATCTATGAAATGTAAATATTAATGCACATCCTTTTTTCATTCTGGCAGATTTAGATGCCAATATGTCTATGAAAGGCTCATGTTGTTGTAGTTGTAATTATTATTATTATTGTATTATTGGTGTACAATGATATAATGCAATGTTTTCACGTTATTATGTTATTATGACATTCAAACACATCAAGGTATAATGTAAAACATCATATGTCCAACGCTCTAAAGGTAGCATCCTTTCTCAGTGACCAGCTAAAGTGGAAAATATCAGAAAATATCTTGTTATAATAAATGTTTGACCTTATGCCATAACACTAATATTGTCATTGCAGGTGTAGATGCATAAAGAAGCCTTGAAGGAAAATAACCTTAAAAAAACAGCAGTTCCCAACAGGTCTTAAGTCAATGTTTTCTGTTACATTCCCAGTTAAACTGTGGAAAAACTCAAAAATGCCTCTGCATGATATTCCTCATTAAAAATGTATGACATTACAATGTGACTGTTCCTGTTATGTAACATGTTTTCATATACTGTGTGTGTCATTCACGTCCTGACTGCAGTCTCCTCACTGTGCGGCTAATGAAGTGCCTGTGGAAGACGATGATGGTTTTACCTTTCCAGCAGGTTGTGAATGGCCTTGAACAGGAGAGTCCTGCACTCGTAGGACAGTCCGCACTCCCACAGTCCCTCCTCGGCCACTGAAACACAGGCGGGGGAAAAACACAACCATCAAATTATGAATCCCAATATGTTATTTAAAATAAGAATAAAGTGACAGGCAAACATCTACATTCACTTGCTTGAAGGCAATAAACAGCACATAATTCAGCAGCGTGTGTTTATAGCTCACTCGGTAAAAACATGTGCTGATGAGAAAACCTGCACATCACATCAGATATTACCCTTGAAGTATTGTGTGCACGTTTGTGTGTGTTTGTGTGCGTGCTTGATGCCTGTCTGTGTGTGTGTGTGTGCAGAGGATGCCTGGCTGTACAGCTGTCAAGTTGGCTGCAGCGACAGCCCAGTCAAACCCCATGCAGTTGTCAAGCCCAGTTAGGAGGAGAATGAAAGTGTGCCTGTATCCGTGCAGGCTGACACACATGCTTGCGTGCTCAGGTCCGTACACGCAAACAAGAGTTTCAGATCAACTGTTTTTTTCCACGCGTTTGAAATCTAAGAAATCAGCACAGTTTGGTTCGAGCCTCTGACGCACCAGCAGCCAGTTCACATGTGTGTCAAACAACTCTCCTCATGTCTTTTACCCTGCAACCTTATACCACGACACCCCCCCTCCTGTCGCCCTTCTCCCAAAAAGCAGGAACACACACACGTGCGCGCACACACACACACACACACACACACACACACACACACGGCAGCCAGTTAACAGTGTTCCTCTTTGTTCTTTGCCATATACCTGCAGGGCTGCTGGGAGAACTGGATGATTGTGGGTGGGTGTTTGCTTATAGGGTGGTGGCAAACAAACCAGGCATCACAGAAATACACAAGAAAAAGAATGAGAGGCAGTGGCAGATCGCCTGGGGGATGGGTGGCACACGAGGTTCTCTCTTTCCTCCACCTTCTCCTATTTCTCTTTTCCTGATTTTCTTTGCTCTCCCTGTTCTGCCCGTGTATTCCTTTCTCCTCCTTGGTTGCTTTGTTGATATTTCCCTCCTGGTTTTTTTTCCCTTCTTCCTCCTCATACCACAGTGAATGAAATTTCCTTACTCGCCAGAATTACCCCTGTAACCATGGAAACGCTGGCGGTGAGAACATGGCGCCCTGGCATTCAATTTCAACACTGGTCCCTCCCGCCCCTCTCCCTCCTCCTTCTCCTCCTTCCTCTGTTCTATTGCTTCCAACGCCCCTCCACCACCACCGACGCCACCCGCCCCCCCACCCCTCATTTACTCCTGCTTCAGGGCTCAGACAGGAAGCTCGCTCGAGCCAGCTCCTCCACAGAGGAGAGAGATAGAGCAGGCACCATGAGCAGAATGCCAAGTCTCCAGCAAATCCAGCTCATTAGCTCTCGCCGTCTCTCTACCTCTCTCACTCTCCCCCGCTCTTAAAAATCCCCCCAAACTTTTCTCCTTTCTCCCCAAGTCTGCCATTTCTCCGCCACTCATCTTCATTTACTTGTCATGACCGGCTCCCACAGCAGGCTCCTGACCCCCACCCCCCTCAGAAACGGTGTCACCCACTCCGCAAACCTCACGTCCTCCCAGCGCCTCCCATCCAAAAGTTGACAAAACCGAACCGCAAGCCCCCTGATAAAGACGTTAAGGGGAAAAAAAACGAACATGTTCCACACATCCTAACAGCGGCGGCAGCACAAACATGCATTCTGGAACAACGCAATCCACATTAGACACTCCTGTTTATACTGTAGTTGTCAAAGAGCCAGCTCACTGCACCATATCAACCCGAGGTGTGACAAATCACTTCTGCAGGCAAACAAGGTCGAGCATCCACACGAGCACACATACATTATAAATACAGGAGAAGGAGTGTGAGATACACTATGATCTGATATATTAAAAACTGGGATGTGAGAGGCATGTACTCGGAGGAAACGCCATGAAACTGTCATTTCACCGACACTCAGTCAGCGACCAACATCATTTGAGTTTTTTGCTGGCTGTTAATCAGAGGAGGAACACAGATGGCCCAGGGGAGAAGCGTGCTGCAGACACTAAATGCACAGCTAAGTGCAATAGGGCTTTAAAGCATCGCGATCCATCATTCATCACAGCCTGAGCTACAGGGAACTGCATCATGCCTGAAAGACTTTGAAAGAAGTGCATGTAGTCAACCTCGCTCTCAATTAGATTAAACTGTAGGCTCATCATTTCTGTGTGTTTTTACTGAGAACCACTGATAAACAGCCTGACGTCCTTTTTTTAAGAAGATGCAGAGACATTTAAAAGTTGCTTACATCAGGATTTCTGTCCCAAATAAACACAAATGTGATGTTTGATTCCAATGAAAGAAAAATGGATTAAGCTCCAGATTATGCAAGTTACATTTTAAATTATATTGTTTTATTAATTAATTAGTCTATAAAATGTTTTAAAAAACGTTTTAAAAAAAAGGTATTTATCATCTCTCCGTGTGAATCTTCTGTAAAAAGCAAAGATATTTAAAATACTTTTGATGGCTAATCATCCTATTCGAAAAGCAGACTTATTTTTTCTCTAAAAACATAATCAGACAACAATGTCACTCAGACAGCCTCCTCCGAGGCTCACTATGAAACCACAATTAAATTAACTAGATTGAAATTTTTTTTTTATTATTTATTTATTTATTTATTTAAAATTTCCCACACTCATAAATATCATGCCTGAGTTTTTTTAGCATGATATATTAATCATTCTTACAAAAAAAAAAATCTATGTAAATGTTATTAAATGCCCTATATTGCAATGTTAAAGAAGGGGGAGAAAAAAATCCTGGATCCCACAAGAATAAATGGGTTCTTTCTCGGGTCATGTACCGCCCTCCTACAAAAACTGACATACAAACGCAGGGAAACACATGTTGCAGTAGTTTTTTTATAATCATTTTTGTTAGAGTTAAACCCAAATGATCACACAAAAATGTACAGATGTGCATGAGTGTATTTGTGCTTGTGGCGTGTACATGGATTCGTTTTCCCTCACTGTCACAGAAAGATCAGGGATTTAAATTATCAGCATCATGACCAAACGACCTGTGCACTTATGTGTTCATGTTCATTTATGCAGTGTGTGTGAGAAGTGGCTTCCAAAGTGCCCCAGTGCACATGCAACCCCTGTGCCCGACTTTGCATGCGTCTGCCTGCGTACTGTACGTGCGTGCGGTTGTGTATGAGCGTGTGTGTGTGTCCACGGTGAGGTAACGTCCTGACAAATTCATGTTTATTCCACACAACCCCCCCCCGTCCCCATCCCCGTGCCACAATGCTCTTAACTGCAGCACCACCCCAAACACAAACAGGCAGTGATGGAACTGGGTCGCCTCCACCACTCCTCTCTCTCTGCAGCTTCCACCTCTCCTTCCCGTCCTCTGTATCCAAACCCCGTCTCTCCATCTCTAGCTGCATGTTTCTCTCTGTCTCTCATCTTCTCTGAGCACGTCTCCCGCCTCTTTCTCCCCCCCCCAACTGTGCCGGTCTCGCACCGCTAGGGGGAGTGACCACTCACAACTACAATGCTGTGCTAACAGACACAAAGATGGTATTGATCTGAGAGGGAGAGGAGGCGGGAGTTGAGGTGTGACAACACTCTGTCTCGCGCACGATGACACTTCTCCACACATTTCCTTCCTTCTCCCCCCCCCACCTATGTCTCCCTCTCATTTGCTCATTTGTCCTGGATCAATAGCACCAGCAAACTTTGCGTCCAGTGGTGTCTCTGGACTGTGCCGGCTGTGGACTCTCACTGGGCAGTTTGTGTGCCTGTAACATTGTGTGTATGTGATTTCACACAAAACCCCAGCGCCACTTTACTAATTAGCTACCCTGCTGCATGTCTGAGCAGAAGTGGGTCTCTGCTGCATGTGTGTGTGTGTGTGTGTGTGTGTGTGTGTGTGTGTGTGTGTGTGTGTGTGTGTGTGTGTGCATGTGTGTAAACATAACTTACTATATGTGCTTTTCCGATAAGAGTGACTGATTACAAGGTTGCGCAAATGGACAGAAAGTGAAGGGGGAAATAAAGGGAGGAGAAAAGAGGAATAATATTGATGATGGTGATGATCCGTCTCTATTGTTTTTGTTTGTCTGTGGCTGTGAGAGTTAGTGGCATTTTTTTGCCTTTTCATAATTGAATAGTAATTAATTATTTAAATCTAAGCTCTAGCATTTGTTTATTCTTCAGGAACATGATCATGTGGGGTAAGACAATGAAATAAGAATTGGGGCGAGGGCACTTGATCCTCCTATATAAGAATAAGAATAAGATCCAAGCCTGCACAGACTGTATATTATTTTTGCCTTAGTGCTACAAAATTTAGTTTTGTTTTTAAAGTATTTAATTGATTGGCACGTTTAGACAGTTATCCACTACCTCCTCTGTTCTTGTTTCTTGCTCCTCTACACTCAGTTGTATTTTCCAAAAACAAATGGGGGGAAATTCCCACTGAGAAAGGATGTGAAGCAGTTTGCTGAAATAAGCAAGCAGGGCCAATTTCTCATTTAACACTCACACAAACATTACAGTATCATAAAGTTATACAGTTATTCGTGTAGAGGGAGACACACAAAGCCCAGAAGGAGCTATTTAGAAATCTTTGCGTATACAATAACAGCGGTTCATTGTCTTCGTGCCGGCTGTTAATACGGCAATAATATGCTGTGTTGTGCTGGCACTGAGCAGAAGACAGGTACAGTAGAAGTTCATTCATGGAAAGAAGAAGAACAGCTTGTCAGTACGGCTCATTTACCAGTGTGGGAAGTTTTTCTAGAAGGATATTAGGAGAACTTTTCCAGGAGTTGTTAATCAGGAACTTTACTTCCATGTCCACTGGACAAACCTGCTTCCGCATGAGCTCCAGTTTGAGGTGTGGCAGGTAAATATGAACATGTTCATTTATTTGTAGGTTTGTAAAACATAATGTTTTGAGTTTGGCTGTTTTTTCTATTTTTCAACAAAAGGTCAAAACTTTGCTATATGTTTACTTTAATTCGGTTATTGTCCCTCACTTAAAGTTTAAGACTCAAGAAAACTGTGCTAGAAACGCGCCCACTCACTCGCTATGAGTCACACGTTTTAATGGTGTATTCTCACATGGGCGCTCTCAACTATTTTTCCCGAAAATGTTACAAAATTCAGGGAAATATCCAGACTAGTCTGAAAACAGCTTTAATCTTATTTCCTCACATCTGGACGACGATGCTCTGTCCACTTTCCTTCACTTTGTCAAACTTTTCCTCATTTCCCACTTTCTAGCTCTTCCCCCCAACCACAGATGTCTAGACGCTGGGGCCGTCCTATCTTCATAAACCTTCACTTAATGAAGATGCCTCATGTTGGTGGAGACCTGCTCCTCTGCCTGCTCTATAATCCAATCACATTCCTAAAATGGGATTAGAGTCGATGGCTAATGAAGCTGAAAACAGCAACCTGCAGTGAGAGGGAGACAGAATCCTGCACATGTCGCTCTATCAGAGACTGAGATGCTCAGAGACACCTTCAGGGGAGGACCCTGACCTGTGCTCCATGCAGCCGATGGGTTACATCATAGCACAGTCGATCCAGTTAGGGACTTTTCCGATGTCTCAGCCGGTCATTGTTGACTCAATCCAAACTGTAACATCTCAGATTGTTATCTTCTGGGGTGAAGCAAGGATTAATCTCTGTGTTTGCTACCATAACAGAATACGGACACTTCCAACCTTTGTGTTGAAAAATAAGCGTGTTTGACATCAGACGTAAATTTCCATGGAATTTAGAAACATTCTCCATCCATCAGTCTCAAAAGATTAAAAGATAATGCAGGCTTTTATGTGCACCTGTCAAATTTGTTCAGCTTTGTCAATTTGTCCTGATCACAGACACATGGGTATCTTATATAACTGCGGGGAGTTTTGTGCTCTCTAACAGCAGCTAATTCTTTGCTCGAGCCCACTCTCTCTGGCTTAGGAGGAAGACTGTGGAGCGAGAGCAGAAAGAAAATCTGAGCACCATTTTGTCTGTGTGCTACATCGAGGAAAGGAGCCGCTCTGCAGACCCAGGTGGTCTGTTATTGCTCCGGTGTTTTTTCTCTGGTTTGAGTCACAAGAGCATCAAGCTGGCAGGTGAGGAAGAATAACTTCACACTCGAGAGCAATTTACAGGACCAGGCGAGGTCAATTAAACAGCTGGCACTGATGGTAAAAGGAGGACATGGCCTCCGATCCAGCGTTTTGTGAATGCATGTGATTTGTATTGTATGCTGGATTAAACCTACTGAGGTTATACTTGTTGAAACACAATGCATGACATGTAACAGGTTCTGATTTCAGCCTCAACATTTTCATTTTGCATCAAAACAATGACAAGGACACACTATCTCACCTCATCTCTATCTACTCTTCAGATCATTACCCCTGTCCGTGTCGCCCTCATGTTCTGTAGTGACGTGATCTCCCAAAACTTTTATCAACACCCTTTAACTCAACACATCAGTGTGTGTCTGTCGCGCTTGTAGTCACAATTTGAAATATTCAGACGGCAGTGAACCGGCACCTCTGCTGGCTTTTGAACAGGAAAATACATATTTTAGCTTTTTCGGTAAATGTCAGGTTAGATTTACAACTTCTGGTTAAATCCAGTGTGCTTTTCAAATTCTTAGAGTCTCTCTGGCTGTCCTCCTGTACTGCTTATCCTTTTAAGAGTCACGGCGGGCTGAAGCCAATCCTACAGCTGGCATTGAGCAAGAGGCACGGTTCACCCTGGACGGGTCGCCAACGTGTCGCCGGGCTCAAACATACACAAAAGCAAACACCACACAGAAAGGCCCCGGGCCAAGCTGGGATTCAAACCCGAAACCATCTTGCTGTTCTGTTGCCATTATCCATATAGTCTAACAAACATACACTGAGTACATATATGTAATGTCAAACAAGCTGAACGCACACATGGCAGGCACTGAGACCCAGGAAGCCCAGAGAGGTGGACAGAACGAGGGGCAGCAGTGACAGCGAGGAGGAGGAGGAGGAGGAGGGGGAGGAGGTTCAGAGAGAGTGAAGGGATGAGGGGGAAATCTGGAATCAATTAGGTGACTGAGATGGAGTTGCTTGCATAGTTGTGGGAGTGAGTCAGACGGAGAGGCAAAAGAAGGGTGTGAGTGTTGTGCCATGGGTGTATGTATCTGTATAAGCACGAGCTCACAAAAGGCAACTGCGCCATATCCCAGCTTAGTATTTAAGAAAGTAACGGTCCACACGTCTATTCTGCCCATCTCCATGTTTTTGTCCATCTTATTTCCCCCCCCCGACAGCAGCACTCTGGAGTCGAGTTGCAGCCAGAGAAGCCCCACCTCTCCCGAGCTAAGGTCAAAGTGGAGGGTAAGAATGACTGGCTGGCAGCGACCGAGGCCATGTCAACACAGCGGCTCTGAATAATCCCTTACACAACTTCCCCTCATTACTTCTACGCACACCGAACTCACTGCTAAATGTTTTCTTTCCCCCCACCATCGCTGGCTATGACGACAGGGGAATTTGACTTACAAAAAAAACTTTTTAGAGCAGACGCAGAAAGAGCAGTGAGGCTCTGGCTGTGCGTGCAGCTGAGGTTTGCAGAAAGAAAAATCGGAACATGCAGACATGTGCATAGAATATATCATGTCACACGTTGAAGGAGTCACACACAGATTGTGGTTTATTCACATGGGCTCTGCTGCACGGCAAGTCACACTGCTTCCAGCAATGTGAATATACTTGGAGCCTGGAGCACCTCTGCTGGCATGCAAGAGGAGGAAGAGGAGGAGGAGGAGAGGACAGAGAGCTGAAAACAAGGGAGTGCGAGTGTTACTGTGAGTGTGTGTGTGTGCTTCTTTAAAACAGCATGAATAACAGGAGGTATGGAGAAGAGAAGCAGACGGACAGAGGGACAAAGTGACCAGGTGTTATTCTCTGAGGGCTCATTCTCTCCAGGCGCAAACAGGGACCTTTTCCACAGACAAACATTTTAAGCACTCCAGAGTGAGGGAATCGTCATGGCAATGTGCAGGAAACAGGGTGGAAGATAAATAATTGAACAACAAAGAGGGCTGATCCCAGGCATGATGTTACAGCGCCACGCAAACACGAGCGCACACCAGTCGCTCACAGCTCAGACGTTCTCATCATGTAATTGAGGAAAGGAGGAACGTCAGTCCTGCCCTTTCACTTTATGAGAGATTGAAAAGGTTTTGTTTGTATTTCTACAGAATATTGTTCATTTGTCTTTCATTTAATAAACAGAAATAGAAACAGAAAAGATTCAGTTCCTGCAGTTGCTCTCCAGTGTGATGCTGCTCGTGACTCCACAGAGACTGTCATTAGTAAAAGAGCATGTTGACGGTGTAATTCATAATTGACAAGATATTGATGGAATAAGCGCAGAATCAATGTTGTAATAAATAAAGTGACCGTAATACGTGTAGAGGTGAAGATTAGAGGCTCAGGCCGTGTGCAGGAACGTCACGGAGAGAGGAATAAAAAGAACGTTAGAGTAAAAGAGGAGAGGAGAAAAGATAAGATGGGGAACTATGGCAGGAGAGTCCTAACAGATGAGGGTTAGAGATATAAACGGGCTCTGTATGATGTGTGTAGGCCTCTCGCCAGCCCTGACAATCAAATAAAGAGCCAACTGTGCAAAGAAAAGCCAGCAACAGTATTATCCCACATTCTTATGTCATTTGACAGTCACTTAGCTCATTCACTGCAACACACAAAAACACACACACACACACACAAACACACACAAACACACACATCTTGTGATGTTTGGCTTGCTGCAGACGAATGGATGCTAAGTGATAAGTGCCAAATGTTTTCCCATAAGTCAGTGGGAAATAAATAAATGAATGGCACTTGGTGTCTAAACTGTTTTGCACGTTTATATGAAGACACATTTTTTTATTGTGCTCTCGTGGAATCACAATTAGAATATTGGATTTAATCACAGAATTAAAAGTAAAAAAAAAAAAATAGATTAATTCAAATCTGTAAGCACATTTGTATATTTCGATTTTTTTATTCGTGTTTTCAGTTGATTGTGGTGAGGACAACATGTATTTATAGTTTGTGTATGCAGATGTTTCTAAGTGGTGATGGTCCGCTTGACGGCATTAATAATCCACGCACCTGGGCCCTTTTAAAACCTGTATTTGATCACTTTGTGCTTCATCTGAATTATATCATGTGACCCTGGGTGGATGTCATATTCTCAGATATAGTGTAAATGGGCCATAAGGGGATTAAACGAAGTGAGTGCAGGAGAGTAGATGACAGGCCACCTGATTTTATATATTCATGCATTAACAGACCTTAACAAGTTTATTTCAATGTACCCAGACCCTAAAACATCTCTATATAGACAGATGTGAATGTGAATATGTAGAATAGATGAGGTCTAGTTGCCCGCAGGTTAACAGTCCGTGTGGAGAGACACAGAGGCGCATCGATCGAAAAGGAATCGGCTAGCTGCTTTTTAACGTATCTGCATTCATAGGTAGATAGCTGATTATAGAGATGAGCCAAAGTAACGTCTGGATCTAAAACACCTATTACCTAAGGATCGCTGTTTGGGTTTTGTGTGGAGAAACATGTGGAGTCGACTGGAAACTGTGTACGACAAACTGAATGCAGAGTCTTGGCCCAAAATATGCTGAGCACACAAGAAGTCCCAAAATATTGGCCGTTACCCCCAGAGGCTCAGAGACTCCTCAGCAGCTGACGGGCTCTGAAGACAGTTGTGGAGTGGAAGAGTACACACACAACAACCCGGGTTGTGCAGCAGCGAGTGGGTGACGCAAACTCGAAAATGCCACCCTCAGAAAATATCAAATTAACATCAAAAGAGAAACAGCCCTTAAACCTTCACCTCTCCATAAAAACACAGCGCCTGCTCCTTTCTTCTGACTTCCACCTCGTGTGAGTCGTTTCTCTTTCCCTAACCGTGTCATCGACTTGACACTGAACTCTCCCCGTGCCTGCTCAGACCAAATCCAGCGACTGACTCCCTTCGGGGCCACACAGCCTGCTCGCGCTCGGCTCACACCACGGCACCGCATCAGGGCGGGTTATTGACGGAAAGAGACGCGTTCGACTCGTCGCTCCAGCAGACGAGGCGCTTGGGAAGTGGGAGACGAGAGATCGACTGCGACCAAAGTGGCCTTTTGTCTGTCGTGTGCGGAGCCGCCTCCGGGGCACGAGGTCAGGTCAGGACCTTGATGTTTGGATTCAGGTGGAGCGAAGCGAGTGCACCTGCAGCTGTCAAAATAATCTGTCACGTGTCAAACAGCTAGCGAAAGTCGGTACATCCATGTAACAAGTGTTTGATACATTTCAAAACAGAGAAGAAGAGAACACCTTTCTGATTATCACGTGAGAATTAAATAAATGGAAATGTTCTGAATAATGCAACTATAACACGGTGTAAGTGATTAATATTCACGGTGACGTTGTTGCACGTTCAAACCAAAGAGGCTAAATTAAAATATAAGAGCACAATATTATTAATCACTGCGGCATTCGCCAGGGATGCCGGAGCTAGCCGCGTAAAAAAGGGCCGGTTTCTGTGGTGTTGACCCTCATGTTAAGCCACAGACACTTGAGCACCTCATTAGAAGTGAATGGGCCTCGAGGTGGGAGGCAGGGCGGCTATTGAGAGGCTTAGCGGGACTCCACAGGGCTTCCTAACTGCCACTAGAGGGGGAGAGGAGGGAGACGGAGAGAGAGAGAGAGAGAGAGACTGATTGACAGCGAAGCCCCCCCCCCCCTGCAAGGATTGTGAGAGAGATGGAGCTCTCACCCCGCTGCAGGCAGCAGCAGTTCATTCACTCATTCACAGCAGTGCCTGCATGGTGTGTCTGCTCCATTGAGAAGTTAATGTAAAGAATGAGGACACATTTCTCAGTCAGGTCCTCAATAGTTGTGGAACAATTTAAACTGCGGAGATGCCTCACGTCCCCTGTGAGGACGTGTTGAATTCAATCTTTTCAGAGCAGCAACAGTTTCACAGCCGCGGTGTTGCATGTTGTGGCCACAGTTCGAACAATTTTGTCCCAGCTGCACCGGCACCACACGGTGTTACGTTACCGTTTATTTGTTTACAGCTGCAGGAACGAGACGGCAGCAAATTAGATAAAGTAGAACTTGATCTTCTTTTTCTTTCATTTTCAACCACATTGAATGCATGTATCGTTTTGGACATAATATGATGTATGATGTGCTTTTTACATCGAAGCCGCTTGAAGTGATGTGGTGATGAGTTTAATATCACAAGGGTAAAGTCACGATTTTATTTTCATGAGTAAAAGTCATAATATTTAACTTAAAATTGAGTTGTAATTATAGAGTCCATGTCATTTTACAGGTGGGATATCAGAAGATTAGCTTGTCGCCTGTTGTTCAATTGAGGGATGTGGAGCATCGTGTCAAATTGTATTTTAATAAATGTTAAAAAAAATAACAAAATACTTGATTTGGCTCATGAGCACCACAATATCATAAGTATCAGGACATTGCCCAATAACTTTCTGATCTGAAGAAAGAACCTCACTGACCTCTAAACCATTGTTATTTTCTAGTATTATGACTTTTGTTTATTCTTGTAATATTACGACTCTCAATAACAACCTTATTCTCAATAAAATGTTCCTCAATTACATCACTAATACTCAGAAAAGGGTGAAAATTCAACCAATCCAAAGAGAGAAACATCCAGACCTACAGTATTTAGAGGGTTGTGTGGGAAATTCTCAGAAATGATCGCTGCTGCCGGGATCTCATTATCACCGTTTTTTTAACACTAGATTCTAGTACTCTGTCTTTTCATCCAGATGTGTGGTTAAACAATATTAAAGATACATATATGAAGAGGGCGTCTTTTAGTTTCACTGGTATCACCAAGCAGTGATTTTCATTCCAAATGGAAGAAATGAAAAAGGGGGAAAAAACAGGAACTTCAAAATAAAATATAAAACTGAAAACCAAACAGCTATTATTGTCTTTTCAGGCCTGTGTTTAACTTCTTTCACTGCTTTAAGTGGTTCAAAATGTGACTGAGCTCATTCCTGACAGACAGCCGAGGCTAAGAGTCAACATGTGGAAGCTTTCAGTCTCCCAAAAAAAACTCTAAAGTAATTTTCATAATTGCTTATTGTTTTACCAAACAGCTGTGGCCCCTATAGGAGAACTAGCAGCCATTGTGGAGGCATTGATTGAATGGTTACTGCAACAAAATCAGCATTTCTATGCTGGTCATAAAAAACACCCGGGGAGAAAATCAATCTGTCCGTTGTGGTCACCTGATGCAGACGGAGAGGCCTCGATAGCTGCAGAAATCAAAGGCTGCTGGCGCGTTTTCAAACGGGAGGAAGGAAGGAGACAACAGCCATATTCATCCCACTTACACTTTAAAAAATATTTACATCATATGGCTTCAGTTTTTGGTGTTAAACGAATTTTGCTTTAGTCGGCGTACATGTCCTGAAGCGACATAAACTTAATGTTCGAGTCAGACTGAAACAAGATGAAGAGGAGGGCTATTTTTAAAAAGAGCTAACATGGGGGGTTTTTGTTCTCAAAGTATTTCATTATTGTTGAGGTTTTTGCCATGTACTTTAACTGCTGAAAGCTACTGAAGAACATTTTTAGTAGTTATGCTGCTTTGTATCATGTGATGAGATATGATGACACACGGTCAGGCCAAGTAAATTTGATGCAGTTTTTCCCTTCCCAATAACGATTATCTAATACCATTACATTTATGAAAAATAACTTATGCAACATATTTTTACAGTTGTCTGCTACTAACCCTGAATGGAAGAGATGATTGCCATCATTGTTTTGTGTCTCGGCTGAGATTAAACAACTTGAAAAACTAATGCATGCAGATTATGAATGCCATTTCACTATCTAGTTTGACAATCGTAACTGAAACATAACACAAATACATAAATCGAGGGGAAACACAACAATAACTTCCTTTAAATAGCTGTTAATGTGCACTTCCAGCGTGAAACATTACCAAGTTGCAGATATTTTAGCTACCTCTGGCTAAACGTTACACAACCGGGAATTACTTCTGCATCGCTGCTCGTAAAACAATGCTCTCCAATGGCAGTTCAGCGCAGCTTCTGTTCTGGTGCGGTGAAGAAGAAGTGACTGATAGGAAAAGCAAACCGCAGTTTTATCCGGGTGAAACTAATTTAAAGGATCGGGTCATAGAATTTGCGCACTCTCTGATGCCCAACATCGCAGATGACTGACCCGACGTTTTTGGTATTTCAGAGGGATTTCCAGTGCTGGTATCATTATCGGAACATCTTTGATTAAATCTAAAAAGACAAGATAGGACTCTATAGTGCACCAGGTGTAAAACAGAGTCTATGTTTCAATGATATGAGTGTACAATACAGAATTTGTGGATGGTGAGGCAGCTACTAACTACTATCTGAAGAAAGAACTAAACTATGACTGATCAGATGCTGGATCTACTGTCTGCTGCCTATGAGGGCGATGGCGTGAGAAAAGAAGTGGATCCTGTGTTTGGTCATTTGGCTGCACAGGCCCCTGCTGGAGGGGAGGGGCTGGAAAAGGTTGTGACCACGCTGAGTGTGAGACGCCTGTAATGACTTTTCCTGTTTCCTGTGCTCTTGAAGAGTCCAGGAGGAGGAGGGGGGAGCTGTTTTCTCACTGTGCGCTGCATGTTACACTATATGTTATACATGTGTCTCTCTCACGAATCCTCTGTGCAGACATATCAAAGGACAGAGTTGACTGATTCTTGTGAGCCGCACATTTCTGTTTCTTGTGTTTCCAAAGGGCCGCCGCAGTTCAGGCCTGAGAAACACGTCTCCTCTTTTCTAACTTAAACATGACTCACGGCACTAGAACACAGGCGCCTTTGTAACGAGCTGCAGAGGCAACACACAGGAGCAAAAACAAATACATAAACAGACTCTATTTGTATTTGGGGATTCCAATAACGGATATTATACACAAGCACTGGATTGTTAATCTTTCCGAACACTAAAGCAAAAGTGTCACACTTTATTTCCTCCCTTTCCCTCGTGCTGCCCTCCAACTTCCAACTCAGGCTTTGCCCCCCCGCCCCCACTGTTATTTCCCATATTTTCCCAGTTTCACCATCTCATACTCTACCCAAATATAATTTCCTCACAAACTCTCTTCCTTCTGTCCTCATCTTTTCCTTCTCTCAGTTTCTCCACCTCTTTCTGGCGCTCTCTCTCTCTCTCCCTAACACACACACACACACACGCACGCACGCACACACACACACACACACAAACACACACAAAGCTCTCATTCTTTCAGTGTGTGGCTTTTCTTTCAAAACTGAAAGCTTGCAAAGGAAAAACGTTCACCCCCACCCTTGCTCTGGGCAGCTGGGAAACTTCACCCCTACCATCTCATTTCTCTCTCTCTCTCTCTCTCTCTCTCTTTCTATCTCACACACACACACACACACACACACACACACACACACACACACGACACGGGGTCAGGAGGTCACAGGCCACGCCCTGACGGCCCACAAGGGGTGGAGAGACGAAGGAGGAGGGAAGGTAATCAGAGATTCTCCGTCCTTCCCCGCAAATTTGCAGACAAGTAAACATGACTGAGGCGATTCTTTCCTCACGCCTCGCTCCGCTTCCTTCCCTCCTCGTTTCCTCTCGACACGTGCGTTTTGCCCCCCCCCCCCGAGGGAAAGCCATCCCGCCGCCGCCCCCAGAGGAAGCTTTTCATCTCCGCACCATGAATTTTAAAAGTGCATATGTGACAGCGCTTTGTCCACCCCTGTCAGGAACAGCCAGAGCCGCAGAGCAGACTGAGAGTTTCTCGCACGCAGATATGAGACGAGGGAAAGATGTGAACAGGAGGTGCGAAGTGGCCGGTTTTTCAAAATAAGTGTTGTTTTTTCTGGCAGGGAGGCACACGAGAAAATAAGAGAAACATGTGCGGAGCAACTCGCCAAATGCATATCTGAGTGCCCGAAGAGAAATCGCAGATGTTCTCCTCTCACTCTGCACAAAACCACTTCTTTTATTCTTTTTTTGAAGCACGAATTCCCATCACACACACACCCCCCCACCCTATTCCCCCTGTCTCAATATATGTATCTCTCCCTTGTCCTTCCCCTCCCACTTCTTCTTCCCACTCTTCCCGCCCCTCCTCCCCTCTTTCTCATGTTTTCTTTTTCTTCTTGCTATCATGGAATCACCGCTTTCCACATGTGACTCACTTTTTCACCAGCCGAAGCCAGACAGGGAGAAAAAAGTCAAACGCTTGTGTCCTC
The DNA here is from genome assembly GCF_947347685.1 of Pleuronectes platessa. NCBI lineage: Eukaryota > Metazoa > Chordata > Actinopteri > Pleuronectiformes > Pleuronectidae > Pleuronectes > Pleuronectes platessa. The sequence continues at coordinate 12,463,671 of NC_070644.1, read as the reverse complement.
TCTCTCGCTCTCTCTCTCTGCCTCTCTGACTCGGCAATGCTGAATTCCTTCAGGGTGAGGGGGGGAGCTCTTATAACCTCCATAGGTCTCCCTCCTTTTCAGCGAGGTTGTTTCCTATTGAACACATGTGTCAGCCAGTGACCTAGTTCCTGAATCAAGCGCAAAAAAAAAAAAAAAAAAAGATTGGGAGGCTAATTATTCATTCCCTCTGTTTGAGCTTTGCTTTGGAGAGCTGTTCCTATAAGACAAACCCTGGAGGAATAAAGGAGGAGGCCTTGATTGGCAACCGCACACCACCCCTCCCACCTTTTATTTGCCAAGGAACCAAGTGTGGTCGCGGGCATTCGCCACCCCTAACATCACAGAGAGCAACCCCGAAAACAAGGGAGGAGAGGGGGGAAGAAGAAAAAGCACAACAAAGCCTGAAAAGAGGAGGTGGGGGGGGGGGGGGGGGGGGGGGGTGGAGACAGGGCTGGAAGAGGCGAGCGTTAGAGGAAAGAATGAATGAACTTGTTGACGCAGGAAAAAGAGCTTGAGAGTCATTTTAGATCAGCGCCGGATTTCTTTTTTTTAATTAGAACAGCTCAGCAGTAAAAGCACCTGTAACATTTCTCTGTTTAAAAAGGTGTCACCGACGCTCGGCTCGTTCTCTGAGCTCATAGCTTCTCACTTTTTGTTTGCCTTTCAAAAGTAGAGGGATTCATTTCAGCAGGGTGATATTAATGCCACTGTGTAGAAGGCTGCTGATGAAGAATGTAAGCTTTTCACTATGAAAACGGTTTTGTTCTTCGCTCATCTTCATTGACTCTTTTATCCACTTCCTTAACTCCTTTACTTTACCCTAATTGACCCGTGTGGCCCTCGTCTTGTTAATCATTAACAGCTTTCATCTCCTTCCTATTCACTAATTCACGAGAAGTCATAACCTTAAAAGGCTTTATAACAAAACCTTAGAGAAATTTGTACTTTCAGCCACATTATCTGGTCTCCTGTCTGCACCATGGAACCCTTTTCTCTACCGACAGCGTTCGACACGTATAGTGGTCGATTCTGCCGGGCAGAGGATATAGGGATCATATCGGCACAGTTCAGTGTTGTGAAAGCCTCTCCTCTTCACAAGACCCTAACCCTCATGTCTGCTCTGATCATCGAGGAGTGAACACCGCAACCAGCTCAAACTGCACGGCCAACTTTCAGGGGTTGTTTTGGCCCCAGACACATTTTATTTTAATCAGATTGTGTGCCAAGCCAACTTTTTATTATCTAAGCCACTTATCTTCAAAGGTCAAGGGGACTATGACTGGACGCGACCCAAGCTGACACTGGCCAAGAGGCAGGTTACATCTTAGACAGGTCAGGCTTTTTATATTTTATTAATTTTATTTGGAACTTATCATTTCATTTTTAGTTAACCTAATTTCCTTCCATCTATCCGTCCATCCTTCAACTCATAATCTATACCACTTATCAGACACAGGTTACAGACACAGGGTGAACATTAAATAAGTTAATTAAGTCAATCACAACTTATTTTTGAAGACAATTGATGGACCACTGGATTGACCATTGGAGTGAATGAAAGCTGCACCAAATTGCACAAACTTAAAGATATCAGATATAAATTTAATGTGTTCTTTCCTGACCCAGTTTTTGTGCAATCTTGTTGAAAAACTAAAATACAAACCAGCCAATAAACAAACAGACAGAGGTGAAAACACAACCTGCTTGACAGAGGTAAATGTGGTTCTGAAATATCAGAACGAGCAGTAAAGTGGAGAGCTGAGGGGAACGACGGATTATAAAACACACCCTGACGCCGACTATTTTAGAAGAGCTTAAGATTTTTACATAATTCGATGGACCTGAGGAGGTGTCAGCCCCAATATAATCTTAAAGGTTAGATTTCACAGTATATTCAGCTCCTCGCCCTCGCCATCCAAACGATCAGGAGGTGCCAGCTCGCAGTAAATCATGAGGAGCCGGCACTTCAGGATCACCAGTTTGAATCCAGGCTGCGATAATCAAGGAGGCGAAATGGACACCGGCCTCCATTCACTTAACAACTGCTGCTGAGATGCACTTCAGCAAAACACTTAACCCGTCACTGATTCGAGGAGGCCCATAAGAAGAAAATTGTGGATGTACTGAGCTGGATGCGATATGTGCTATTAGCTGGACGGTTGTAAATCTCTGTCTTTGTATGAGTGGGTTTATAAGGTGTACATGTACTCTGAACATCTACACTGGTAAAGTAGAGTTTTACAAAAAAAATGGTACATCACATTTAAATGAGGTAATTTAAAGTACTAATGTTTTGCATTGTGAAGACTAAGATGTTACGAGAGAGTTTCAGGGTCATATCTAAGAAGATTTCAACAATAATGTTGTGATGTTAGACTAAAGCCGTAATATTTTGAGAATCAAATCTTAATTTAATCAGAGCAAATTTGTGATATTAGAAGAATAAAGTCACTGTTGTGAAGTTGTCATGATATCACTGAATAACGGTGTAATTTAAAGAGAAGAAAGTCTTGATTTTACGAGGATAGATTCATAATTTAATGAGAAAATAGTTCAAATACAGATAAAGTATTTTTTCAGGAAATAAGCAGCAAGTAGAACCTATGTTCTCCAGCGTTTGACTCTTTCAAGATCAAAAACCTTAAACCAATCTCATTGAAAAACTACAAAACCCCTTTGGATATCATGCAGATATAACCCATGATAACCTCAGTCGACCACAACCAAACATTTCCCGCACCACAAAAGAGGAAATTATTCTTTCCTTCCAAAAATAAATTTTAAAACACGCTCTATTTCAACGCAGGTGATAGATAGATCATCAAATATCCCCCCTCAAACAGGAAATGAAGTCTAAAATTATTCTCCAAATGTTACAACTTCATTTATTGATATCTCAGATATTTCAACCCCTTTAAGAAGCCCCTAATCCTCCACCATACGATATAGATCCCTAAAATAAATAAGACAATTCTGAACAGCCCATTAATACATGAGCATCCTCGCCAGCGGATGCATAACACTAATAACCTCAATCTAACCTGTATTTCTGAAGCAGGTGGCAAGTGGTGAAGAGGGTTTGTCTCCACAGGCCAGATTATGAGTTCACAGCCAGACGTGGACAGATGGAGGCAGAGGTTAGCCCTCCCTCCCACGCTCTCATACACACACACACACATTTGGCTTTTTTTTTCACAGGACAATTACCTTGCGACCTCTGCCAGCACGCACACACACACACATTCTCGGCCAATTACACACACACACACACACACAATGATAACGGTCACAGTTGAGCCCCACACAAACCTGTCATGATGTGGACATAGACACTCAACATCCCCTCCAGTCGCACAAAAGATGGCAACCAGCTCCGGTCGTGAAGGGCACAGCACCCAGCTGCAGCTTTCCAACGCGGGAGACAGACGAGCGGAGACTCTCCCCACATGTTTGGCACAGATTTGATTTTTCGCCTTGTTTAAACCCGGTGCCTGAAGTCATGTCCAATTAAATCTGGTTCTCTGTGCTGTTAATTCCATTATCTCTGATTATTTTCTCATAAGCATTGCGGCTCTAATCCACTTGTTGGTCACATATCTTTGTTGCACCAGCCAACCATTCAGCCGATAATGGATATGCACGACCCCGGTTTTTAATTCACCTCCTATCTCACTTTGCTCGCTCATCCACTGGTAAGTGTGATGACTCGGAACATCATTTTAAAGAAAGATAATAGTCCCCCCTCCCCCAAAACAAAAAAACTCTGAATTTGTTCTGCTAATGTGAAATGATGTGTCCAAGATATAATGTTTATTTGTCTCTCTGCTGCCTTGTATACCTGGGCTGTTTAGGTTGCAGTCTTTAAGATAATTTCTTAATTAAATATGCACATAATTTGTCATCTCTGGAACAACATTCACCCCAAGCAAGGATTTATTCTAGTCAGACTGTTTTTTTTTTCCTGCTGGATTTCCCCTTCTTTGTATTCTTCTCAGCTTCACTACAGTTTCAAGAAAGAAAAAGGAAAACTCTGGGGGGTGAAAAGCTCGCTCTTGGTAAAGTAAAACTAAAAACACAGATGATTTTTATATTAATTCCCAATAGCAGACTTAATATGAAGCAAATATCTCAAATACCCTTAAGAAAAAAAAACATTTAGGTGGCAGGGATCTGATTAATGATTCAGCAGCCGGAGATGATCTGATAACTACGCCAGCAGCTGCGACGCATCGTTACGTGAACGGCCCGCTAACTCGTCCTCCTGCTCCCGCGTTCACCTTGACCACACGCTGGTTTGGTGGCACACGGGTGCACCGCCTATGGTGTTATCAAAGTCATCAGCACTTAGTTTCCTGCCGTAGAATTTCTCCTATAGAACATCCACAGTCTCTTCAGCAAATCCATAGATCAATCCTACTACAATACTCCTGTGGCATCAAAACAAACTGCCATTTCCATTTCAGTGATCAAAGCCGATTGTTTTTTTTTATCAGAGCAATTTATGACAAGGGCAACGACAGAATATCTTAAAATTCAGAACTCATCAACCCAGAGGAAAGGCTGCAAGGCTCAGTGGCCACACAAGCACATGTAGCACTTATTACCGAGTCTTCATTTGTGTTGAAGGGCATCTGCAAATTTAATGGAAGCTGTGTTTGAGATGTTATCATGTTTTTGTAGTACTAGAATGGAAAATAACATAAAATGTGCAAATTGAATATACGTAAAATGAAATAAATATGATTCAATGACAAAAGCCCCTGGAAAAATAACACGCTGAGAGACAGGAACACTTAAGAGGCATCGTAACTATCCCATTCTTTGAGCCTGAATATCATTCGAGGATATATGAATCTGAAAATCCTGAATGATGGATTGGATGAAGGAAAAAGGTTTATTAAAAAAGGACAATTTTGTAAACAATAGAGAGATAGAGACTGAAATATGACTCAGATGTAAATTTTGAAGCTGCTATGGAGGAGGAGTAATGGCTCATCTCACTCAGGTGGGAAAGTCATTCCTCCACAGCGAATAAAGGAGACTGCAAGGCCACTGCAGGGGAAGAGATAAATAATTGGACAATTGTACCAGAACAGAGAGAGCATGGCCAGGAGTCTAGGTCGTGACATGAAAGTATGAGTTTCGTTTTGTTAAGTCAAAGCCACAGGAGAAATTCAGGAGCTTTAGGACGACTTCTGGCGGCAGCTTCACGGACGAGATGCAGACGGAGATGTGGCAGTAATATGTTTGTGGATATACTCCGATTTGGGAGATGTGGTGGGTTTAGATTACTACTCTGATGCGGGGCTCCCACAGCAGTGTGTTATCTGAGTCACTGCAGTGTTGTCAGTATTGATGGGGAGGTCTTGCCAAAAGAAAAACACCGGCAGAGTCTTGTAAAGGTTGAGGTTAAGGTGGCGGACAAGTATTAGACCGGAGGTGTCAGGGCGGCAAGAACAGATGATAACCGCTCAGCTCGGCTGAAGCTTTATCAGTCCCCATGTGTCATATAGAACAGACTGTTGAAAGTAAAGTGTTGTTGGTCTCAGAGCAGCAAGGAAAAAAAAAAAGGTGTGTGAAAACAGGGCCAAGGACTCGAGTCTAAAGAAAAGAGGGGGGGCCCCAATAACCAACCATGGGGAACCCCAGAGGAGACAGTGTGCACTTACGTTTACTTATGTTTTTATATATCATGTTGCTTATTTCTGTCTGAAAAACTGACAGGAAATGAACATTTTGATGTCATGTTGTTAATATAAAGTCCACAACAGAACAGCTGCCGACAGTGATTTTTGTTTTACATACGATTGAACATAAACTGCTATTTCTGTCTAAACTGACAGTGCAGTACAGCAACTACAAAGTAAGATGAGAAAATCGAGACAGGGATATAAACAGATTTCATTAACAGACAGTAAACCGCAACATTTAGGCATTAATCCAAATGTCCTCTTCTTTTTGTATTAGGATATGTTTCAATAAAAACAGCCAACCCACATCTCATCCCAGACAAATCCCATATGACACCCTAATGCAACACAGATGATGCCTTTTGTACCAGCAAATTCATACCGAGGTATTCTTGGTACTTTCCAAAAGTGGAGTCAGGTGCTGTTGCATTATGTTTTCTGTGATTTCATCAACTCTCTTCCTCATTTCAGCGTCTCTACGTTGTCCAGTGTGATCTGGAAACAAAAGTGCTACCCCTGCGCCAGCACATTTCCATTCTGTCAGATAGATTAAATACAAATTATAAAAGAACCTTAACATTCTCCATATGCCTCTGTCTCCACGCCACCAATTTTTGTTTTCCAAAAGAATATACAATGCCTTTGATTAGAAGGCTGTGAGGGCTTTCATTTGGTCTCTGGGTGCTTGCCTGTGGTCGGTATGATGTGGCTGCTGAGTCTGACTTTGAGTCTGTTTGCAGCCGGCCATGTTTTTACCGGACAAAACTCAGACACGTTTATTAGTCATTCATTCTCTAAGAGCAGAAACATCTCAGCTTGAACCGACGTCGACTGCCGCCCCTCACCGGCCCCTGCAGCCGCGCCCTCGCACACGCACCACACTGATCCAGAGCATCTGTTTGCTCTTCATGTACACTTCAATTATTTATCGGCCTCAACAAGCCGATAAATAATTCACCACCGTCTTACATCACTGTTGTCACAGTAACGCGATAAAATGACCCTTGGAGTAGAATGTGGTGGTTTCGGTGCAGCGGGTATTTCCAGTAATTACATCATAACAGGCAAAATATAATGATAGAATGACAGAAAGTGAGCAGTCCTGTAGCAGCACTCAGGTGTACAGTTCTGGCCATACTCTGAAATACATTGACTTTACTTATTAAATGATGTTTAATTCAATAAGCTTGGAATATTGCAGCGATTGTGTTTTTCATGAGAAGCTTGTTGTGCTGTTTAAATGATGAATAAATCAAAATAATAACAATATTATCTTCCAACTGGTGATGTCACAATACCACAAATTTGATATCTTGTGACCATTACCATTTAAATGATATGAGACTGAATACCGAAACCAATAACAGCAAAAACAAGAATACAAATAAAATATAGAGGCTGCTATAAACACCGCACACAAATGCATGTGCCTTTGGTCAAATATCCAAATTTATTATTGTATTGCTAACGCTGAAATCTCTGTCAGACAGGCACTGGAGAACCTCCAGACTTTCAGCCGACGTGCTGTATGTGTGAAGAGAAATGTCTGAGTGAGAGCCTCTGGATATTCTGCAAACTTTCTCCAGCCAGTCCACAAGTACAAAGTCTGCAGAAAGACCGATGTGAGAACACAGCATCCTCTGCAGGATTCACCTCAAGTGAGTGGGGGGGGGGGGGGGGGGTTGTTGATGTTTCTAACGCGCGACGGAAGCAAAAATTAGAAATTGCTAAAAAAAAGTGGAACACATGTAGGAGACACTGAAGTCTATGGAACCTCCATAGAAGATCCAGACCCTGTTCTCCAGACTTCTCCCGGAGGCCATGTCTGAAAACGGCTTAACTGATGCGATGACATATTCATTGTGTGTGTGTGTGTTTGTTTTTGTGTGTGTGTGTGTGTGTGTGTGTGTGTGTGTGTGTGTGTATGATGACATTGCACTATAAATGACTTCACTGCCTGAGCGTGTGTCGGTGCAAATGCAAATCTGCTATGACGCCGGGGTTGCGTAACCACAAGGTTCAGATCATATTTTCATTTGTATATGTATATGTGCCCTACGTCCGTGTGTGTGTGTGCGTGTGTGTGTGTGTGTGTGTGTGTCTGTTTATGTGTGTGTGTGTGTGTGTTTATGTGTGTGTGTGTGTGTGTGCATTCATATTTATGAGGTCCAAAACATGTCACTTTCTCTGGGGCTGTGCTGGCAACATGCTGATGACTCAGACCATTCAACCCATTAATCCTGTTTGCTCGCAAACTGTACCCTACTCTGGCTCTGATTAAATATGCTCTATACATTACAGGCCAATGTCATTTGATTTTAAAGAAAGTGAGGTGCCATGTGTTGAACATCATGTTCAAACACTTGTCATTGAACCAAAGACAATATTAGAGAGTGCTGGAGTCGAGTGTGAGAGCAGCAGAGAGGTAACACTAGATCATCGCTGCTCACGCTGCTGGCACCATCTCAAAGGCATGATTTATTTAGACGTAACTTCTGCTACGATGATTCATCACCTTCTAACAATATCAAGACGTTCAACAGTTCTACACTGCGATCGCACTGCAGGATTCATGGCTTCTTCTCCACCACACTCTGAAGAGAGAGAACACCAGATTCAGGTTTTTCTTTACTTAATAATCCTTTGCTCATTAAAAAAAAAAAAAAAAAACTCAGAGAGGTCAGCCAAACCTAAATGCAGCTAATTTAAATAATATATCAAAACTCTAATCAAATGCAACTGTGTGCACACTTTGGTTGACTGACAACATAAGTGTCCTGTGAGGTTTATCTGCCATTTCTGAGCAGGTTTAATTTTAACCAGGAAAAAAAAAGGCATGCGTCATTGAACTTCCTGACAACTTCAGAGTTCATAACAACAAAGAATTGAAATTATAGACCAATTTATGAGGATTTAAAGGAGCAGTTTAACAGTTTAGGATGTCATTCTAAAATACATTTGTAATAACTGCCAATGGGGATGTTGAAAAAAAGGCAATGTAAAAATATTGAATGAAGTGTGAATATGATTAGGCCCCACATTGCCAGTATGCCCGGAAACTGTGGTTAAAGATTTTTTTTTTTTAACTGAACTGTAAAACTGTATACAGCCTTTTCTTGTTGTTGTGTAAGACATGTTATGCAACATCCTAGTCTTACACCAAAAACACACCCTCTGAAAATGAATCCATTCACTGCTCTGCTAGCAGGCTGTGAATTAGCCGGCTAATTCAACATCATGTCAATACACACTGCTTTGATATCTGTCAATTCAAATAATGAATTACATGCTTTGAAATTAATTGCTCTGAATGTTATAATGTACAAGTTAAATACTTCACGTAATAATACATTCAGAAAATGTAAATGTAATGTATGCAGGGCTGCACTTCCCTTCTTATGCCTCAGGCTGCTGCTCTGCTTGTTTCACTGTTTATTTAGGTTTCCTTTCAACTGTTGGGCCACACCAAGGGCAGGGCACAAACACAGTGCTGCTTTCCTTCCAATATCTAAGCCACATAACCTGTATGAGCCATATCTGTCATAGAGAGAGGATCTTTGTGGCTTTGTGCTCAACACAGCTCGCCCCGCGTCAGAAATGTGTGACTGTCACGTCGCAGGAGGGTCTGAATGATCTTCCTTTGAAATGTTAATGGTGGGTTTGTTTCATCGTCGCCAAAGGGGGAAGTGGGAGTGAGAGTATTTATGGATCGGACACAGAGAGATGACGTCCTGTACGGGGTCAGGGAGTCCACTGCTGTGGTCTTTTTTAATGCAAGCGTCTCGATACATGAAACCATGTGTCCCCGAGGTAGCAGCACATGACACATGACACATAATATCAATATATTTTATTTTTTATGGTAATGATCAGGTCAGGAAGAGAACGAGAAGAGAAGTCAACCAACCGGGAATCTCACGAAGAACAGACTGACACATGTGAGAGACCAAAAAGGAGAAGTTGCGGCGACACGACAGAGAGAACTGCAGGGGAGAGAAATCTAACACATAAGACTTTCCCACAGCAGACAGGAAGTCAGTCGAGTAGCTCTTTAACACGTTGGTAAAACACTGATATTCCCCGTGTTACAACCGATTCTAATTTGGGGGAAATCCAGCTTAGGTCTAATGAACGATTCTTAACTCCTTCTCACACCCAGACTGCTATTTCCACTGCCTAATAGGAATTGTGCAGGGAGACCTGTGAGGTTTTTGTATGAGTAAAGAAGTCTTATTATCATAATTGCAGGCGGCATGTGTGTGAGAGTCTGTGCATCTGTCGAGTTGGAGAGTAATCCTCCTCGAGAGCACAGGCTCGCTACAGCTGAACTATGACCTTAAATTAATACTGGCGGCAGAACACACAACCCAAATTCACGAGCCGCTGATTGAATTTATTCTGAGCTTGTTTTTGAGAACGTTATCCCCTGAAAATGCTCCACTTGACTTGAATTAACCAAATATTTTCCGCATTCTACATTTGTTGTATTGAGCCATTAATTCGTTTGTCATTAGCAGGCTGCATCTCCACGTTGTGCAATCAGAAAAAGAATGGATAACAAAATCTTTACGCTACTCACACAAGCAATCCAAAAGAATCAATAGCTATAAAGTGTAATTAAACAGGCTGAGATTATTATTAACTGTATTAAACCTCAGTGTGCTTCTCTAAGGGAGCCATAATTAACGGTTGAGGCAGCCATTAGCAGCTTGCAAATGGGTGAAGTAATGCTAAACTGTCACACAGCTACATACTTGTTATATGGCCTCAAGTGACACATTTGTGCTCTGAATGCCGCCACACATTCACCACACTGACTCTGCATTTGTGTGATTTCACACAAAATGATCTTTTAAAGGAGACGTGTTGTGCTTCTTTTTTTCTTTTTTTTTTAATTTAAAAAGTAAAAGGCTGCAATTTCTGTCCGAGGCCCGACTGAGCTGAGAGGAAATGAACCGAGCCCGATCGGAACATGACGAGAATTCTGTTTCTGGGTCTGAACCCCGACCTGAACCTCATGGTTCCCCGACAGCAGCCACATGCAGCGTAAAAGAGTCAAGTAGATCAAACTTACCTGAAAATAATTTCAACATTTTTGTCCCAACAGAAAACACTGCTCCTGAAACGGCTCGTCAGTGATCCGCCCAATACACCCGGGGCATAGTAATGTAATGTGACATCATAATGCCCCTGGTTTGCATAATGCATGGCTAACAGCTATAGGTCCACCTCCTAACAAAGCCAGGTAAAGTGAGTGTGGCAGCTGACATTTCCTACACGCACTGGATGCGATCGACCAATCACAGATCAAAGGTTTGTTCATGTAAAGTATCAGCAAAACACGCAGTAGTACACAAAAAAACACAGAAAGGCTCTGGAGATTAAATGTAAAATGTTACGTTGGCCCATGTGCATGGTGTATTTTCTCTTTTACAAATGCCTGCACAGTGCGAGTATAGGACTCTCCCACAGCAGCAGCGAGAACATCTGCCCAATATCTGCTGCAGTGCCTGAAAGGCCTATTCACATCAAGTCAGCTTTAATAGGTAACTGAAGACTGGAATTCTCACTATCGCTCCAGCCTCTCCATCCAATACTCCTGCTTCTCTCCTCCTGCCTGTTGTTCAGAGACACCGAACCTGATATAATCCCTCTCCCGTTTCCTCCTCTCCCTGTCTTCCCGAGGCTTAGTCGATATGTTAGACTGCTACACACGTGCGCAGCCAGATAATGCAAATGTTTCTATAAATAGGGACAATAGTGCTGACAGTAGCACTCTCTCAAGTGAGATATCTCAGTGTAATGTTCAACCACACGCACACACACACACACACACACGCACACGCACACACGCACACACGCACACGCACACACGCACACACACACACACACACACACAATTGCTGTGAGCTTCATCACAGTGATGGTCCCGAAGCAAATAAACACTGGAGCTGCAAAGCAAACACATTTCAAATATGTGCTATATGAGGCTCACGTATAGGACTATACATACACACAAACACACACACACAAACACACAACAAATCAATGTACCCGACACATCTTAAACAAAGAGCACACAGCTTGAATCCGCAGCAGACCAAACAGCTTGAATCTACATAATACTTTAGCCAACACAGCTCATGTACAACACACACACACACACAGGTATTATGCTTCACTATAAAACGTCATTCGCACAACTCAAATTCATGTCTTACATCTCATTGTTACACACAACACAAAATTCACTACTTCTCAGTAAGTTTCACATTAAATCCGCTAAAAACCATAGACAACCATATTCCACATAATCATTACCCGGTCTCTAAAATCTGATGCAGTATTAAAAAAATCTGCCATAAAACTATATAGCCTGTAGAAGCCTCTAACCTGAACTTTCAGTGCATAAACAGAGGCTGAGGTGAAGCCTGATGAGATGGGAAAATAATTGAGATGGATAGAAGCGAGGCCACACTCATCCTTCATCTCCTCTGTCTTTTTCTCACCTTCCAGCTCATGATGGATGACGTCAGAGAGGTTGGGCTCCTCGCCCCACCAGAAGATCCACAGCTCCTTGGCGTCGGGCTTGATCTTGCGCCGCCACACGCACAGCAGGTTGGCCTGCACGCAGCGCATGAAGCTGCGCAGCACCGGGTCGTCCTGGGCCGGGGCCGAGATCACCGGCCCGTACTCCCCGCTGCCGCGGAAGCTGTAGCAGCGCCATTTAATGCCCGTCAACTCCGCCTAGGAGAGAGAAGGGTAATGATTAGAAATTGTCACTGAACGCAGACCATTACACAAAATGAAAAATGAGTAATACAGCAGTGTTGTCAGGTGCAATCACTAATAAACAAATTTCCCTAAATCCTCAGTTCCAATGTGATTATATTTAACCTCAATGCCAAACAATTTGTTGATTCAATCAGACAATCAGAAAATTGACCTGCAATAATTTCAATAACACAGTAATTGATTGATTTTTCAAGCATAACGGCCCAATTGTTTTTTTAATGTTAGGGGATTGTTTGTTGTTTTCAGTTTATATTATTGTAAATTTAATATCTTTGGGCTTTATACAATTTTATGAAATAATCCAATATAATTCAAGTCACCATCTCGGGCTAAGAACAGCATATTCCTCATTTTCTTCTACATTTATAATATCATTGTGCAATTATAAATAGTTTTCACTAAAGAAGCATATCACACATTTGTAAATTCATTTTTTGCAGAACTACGTGGTTCATATCGTGTTTCACATGAAAGAGACCACTAGACAATGCCGATTCAATCAATAACTGCAAAGACGCTTGTGCAATGAAGCTATATCTCCATTGGCTTCCTGTTTGCACAGCTTTGATCCTTGTGTAAAGGTTTAAGTACATTTAACGTCTCTCTGTTGTGTCATTATAACCTTATTTAACTGATACCATCACCCGCTGCCGGTGTAAAGGTACAATCAAGGTGTAACTGTGGCAGAGAGGGGGGGGGGGGGGGGGGGGAGTCACAGCGAGACATAAAGGATGGCCTTGAGTGAAATACAGGGAATGAACTACTACAGCCGAGACAGCATTGAAATATAGAGGGAGCTACAAAGAGCGAGAGAGACATAAGAGGAGGAAATACTGTCGGGGTCAGTGGCTGGAGTCCGGCCCGGCTACTGACTTCTTCCCCAGTTAATCTGATGGGATGATAGGTGTTTATGTTTTGCCGGTTGCAGACATGGGCGTGGAGGCTGTGTGCCACCAAACTTTAGGTGATGAACCATAAATATATGGCTTTTTGTCTACTTCTCCAACAGAGGCTGAGGTGCCAGTGAACATGCGTGTTGAAAATGAACACACCTGTAAACGTCAGTGACACTGGGATGCTCGTACAAAATATGCTTGAGAAACTTTTTTCATGCTTGTTTGTGTGTTTGTGTTTGTGCACGAATGAGTGGAGTTGACAAAGGCGGAGTCGAACAGGACGGACATTTGGCAGAGCTCTGTGAGGATCATGTCTGGGACACTGGCCCTGGCACCGAGCTTTAAAAGAGCAGCTAAGAGAAGAGAAACACTGACACACAGGTAGAGAGGAGCTGCTGGCAGAAAACATTTTTTACGAGTCTTTATCCGCCTTTCAAACCAGGAACGTTTGAAGGAACTTCTTGAATTCCAATCGCAGGGACAAGGGTCTAAATAAGGTTAATAAGGTTAACCCCCAAAAAGTCCCTTGTCGGGGGGGGGTACTTAACAAAAGTACCAGAGCCTCAGGGATGGGGCTATGCAGTGCTGCACATACCTGATTGGTGGACTACTCCATCATTTTATTTCAGCTATTATCTTTTAAAAACTGTTTTTAATCTATAATGTTCTCTTGAGTGGACGAAGCAAAGGAAGCTCCACAGCTCTGATGACAGGTAGATGGCAGAGAGCAGGAGCCGAGGATGCTAGCATGTCTTTTCAGTGTGTGCACGGGAGTGTGGCAGGGACGCGTCCACGTCACAACACGAGTCAATCCAAATGCATTTGAGGGAGTCTGTGTATGCACCACAAGAAAAATGTTATGACCAAAACATAAAGTGCAGCGTCTCTTTATAAGCGAGTGCACACCGGGATACAAACGCGACCCCCGGGAGCATCCTGGCTGCAGAACGCCGCCATAATTACATGCATACAGGCAGTGTGTGTAATGGGAGATATAAACATTGGTGCTGTGATAAGCCGAGCCCTAAAAATAGCGACGACAAGGTCAAGGATGCCGCTTCTCCCAAAGCAAAGAGGAAGACATCTGCTTGCGCTGCCTCGTCACTCCCAGTCAATGTCAAGAGTTCCCTCACTGTTTGACACAGCTGTCTGCTGCTACTGAACCGGGAGCAGAGACGAGGAGGAGATGATGGGGCGGAATAAGACGTCAGAAAGTATTTTCACGATAAAGGCAGCTGTTTGTTTTGTAAGAGAGGGCACGCTCTCTGGTGAATCGATTGCAGACACGTTGTAAGACATATTTTAAATACTCTGCTCAGAACAATAACTTGACGGTTGTGTTATTTCCAGGGGTCAAACTAATACCAGCTGCTTACAAACAGGCAATTTTCATAGTTACATGACTGAGCTAACGCTTGTTACAGGTAAGGGAAAGTGGAAAAGGCCTGTCAAGCGTGTGAATAACAGCAACAACTCTAGGGACGAATTAAATCCTGTAGTGTAAATAACAACCCATAATTATTTCAGCTATAATTCAATTAGTGTTAGTCTTAAAAGACAAAAAATAAAGGAGAAAAGTGGAGACTTCACATTTACAATAGAAATGTTAGATTTGACCCTGTGTTAGAGTTTGGGTAAGTGGACAGGGCAGGGGGTTAAGATTTCAAAAAGTGAGAGAGAAAACAAATGAATGGATTCATAAGCATGGGTTGGTCTTAAGGTAAGGGTTAGGATTAGGATTGTATACAGTATATTATTTAAGTCTTTCTTAGGCAGAAAGGCAGGATTCTTCCACCGACTGAAAGATACACTCAAGGAACAACATGTAAAAACAAATGGATACCACCGGTATTCATTATGACATTAACTCATCCAGGAATAAAACATATTAAAAACAAAAACAGACATAAAACTATATATTCTGCATAGATAAAGTAGACCACAGATAAATATACCATGCAATGGCTGGATCCAGCAGTTTCTAGCAGTTATTCTAGGAGGTAAATTATTTTTATATTGTAAAACCGGGGTTTGTAAACAGCAATGATGGTGGGAGGTATTTGAATTTACCACGCAAAGAGCAAATCAGATACGTATCCAAAGCAGCAAATTCCTCCTGATAAGTGTGAGACCGAAAGAGCAAATCAACCATTATTCTAGCCAGCGACCTAAGTCTCCCTTAAAATCTACCGTGGGGGCTAAAAAGGCGAGAGGGGTCAAGGAAAAGCCGGCGGATTTGGTTTCACTGTCAATAAAGCCGGCGCTCCACCCAGCCCCTTGTTCTGTAGGTTGGCTGGTTCAATTTCTGATTGAGTGCAGGAGGAGAAACAAAAGTTTTCCCTTCCATTCCTAAGACGGACCAAAGCTTTGACCTTACCCTCACCTCTATTATCTTTCTCGTCTCCGCTCTCCGTCTCATCTCTCAGCGCTCTCTCACTGTCACGGACGCCTGCTGAATACACCCAGGACTATCTCACACGCTCCCTCTCTCTCCCTCTCATTCATTTTTTTCTATTCCCCTCTTCATGTCTTTTTGTGTAGTAAACAGAGAAAAGATAATGGCTAACCATATGTTTCCAGAATTGTTTGGTGTCAGCCCAGAGGATGCGGGAGATTGTGCTCTTTTTCTTGTGTTCCATTAAAATCCCTCTATTCTGCTGCTATGAAAATCGGTGTTTCATCCGCTGGGATTGATTCCTTATTATTTTATTCGAATATTGATTTTTTCTTTTTTTTAAAACATGCAGCTGAAGAGTTAAAACACCATTTCCCGTATTTAAGGTGCACTGAGCCCAGGCTTGGCAAAACACAATCTGTATCCAAAACCAAAGGTCGGCTTCAGTGCACCAGACATGTGCTAACAATCAAAAGAAAATATGGAAGTCAGAACATTCATCTTTAGCACACATTGCTCAAAACAAACAGGAGTGGATAAAGACTGAGAACGAGTGATTTACACAGAAAAGAGGATACCGTTTCCAGGGATTGAAAAGGTTTGTCACTCTGCAGGTCCGGCAGACAGACACATACATACAAGAGTATTCTGTATATTGTTAAGAGCCCAGGAGCTTTACAATGCAGAGGAAGCTTCCATTACTTAGATAGCAGAACTGAGAGGGAAACACATGACATGCACTTTGCAGGCTTCTGCAGACTGAAAATATTTTGATCCTGCTGCCCTGTCTCCAAAAACTTTTAAAAGAACCTTTTGAACTTCCCAACATGCAGCTGCATGTGTGTTTGTGTTGTATTTCCCTTTGGAAAACACATACACCCACACACAGACACACAGACAAACACACTCTACGTCCTTTTTCCAAGCATAAACCCAGACGAGACTTGGCTCCTGCCTTGGAGAGAAGTATGTATATTTCTACTTTCAAGGCCGATGAGAAGTGAATGAAAAACTACATTAGCAATATTTAGTCTACTTCCACATCTTGCACTGAATAATGTGTATATGCAGGTTCTTTAAATGCATGTAAACCCACTTAAAATGGCAGAGAGTCCTTTCCCATTGCCAGCAGCGGCACTTGCCTTTCTGTTTTCCCCCCGGGAGCCATATTCCACGTCACTAATGTTCTGCACACAACGCTTCGGAAACGGGAAACACATCACACAACACAAGAAACCACCGTGACGACTAGTGACAGTGTTAAACTTGTATATATTTTACTTCAATCCCGCCTCCAAACTCTATGCTGTCTGCATGTCTTGCCAGTGATGCTTTTTGCACGATGTGAAGGAAACTATATTTCTGAGATGTAAAAAGTGAATAAGAACACAAACAGGCCATTTACGCGCCAACGCCTGGAAGTCGAATCCGAGTCCTAACGTCTCGGCTGCCAAAATAAAGACAAAGAAGAAGAAATGAGCGCGTTTACCCAGGTGTCACGTTTCCATCACTGCCGATCGGAGCTGTAGCCAATAAACACACTTGTCTACTTCCGAGTCATTTGACCTGGGAGTGAATACTGCTTCATTTGATTCCCATTGCAGAGGGATCCAGATGTCCACTGGTGTGTATTTAGACCAGTGGAAACTGGGCTTTACATGCGGAAGCTTCCAGCTGCATTAAGGCCACATTTCTATCAGAACTGCAGCTGATGTGAAGGTTTGAGTTTCCACCTAAGTGGAGAGGTGCCTGGTGCTCTATCAAAGCAGATGTTTTTGTATTAAAGCGTACGAGGAGCAGGATGCCATCTCTTTAGGAATCTCACAACAGCGTGAGGGGCCCGCAGTCAGATAGTCTGACAAAGGAGGCACTTTAGGCAATTGAGAGACAGCTTGTATCAGCAGTTTTACCTACTCTGGCACAAGTGAAACACTTATTCTGTCGGAGTGGCATGGCTTTCTCATCAACGTCAAATCGGTTTAGACACTTGACAAACTGCCAATATTTGGGTTGTGCTCCGATCGCCGGCGACGCCTGTGAGTCTCGAGATAAGGCTCGTCTTCATCAGACACATGTAACACTATCTGTCTCCCTTTGATTCAATGTCAAAGACCAGTGAAATTTAATTATTTCTAACAGGCTCTGTGAGAGAATCGACTCAGAACAACTTATTTGAAGCTTCAGCAGAATGTCTCTTTATCTAAGTTATAATCCCAAATACTTTAATGAAATCAAACCCTGTTCTTTATACCCCTTCGTGGTCAGCGTTTTTTGACCGACGGCCATTAAATGCATTTCCTACTTTATTTATTAATTCTTTCACTCAATTAAAATTATGCAACTACACACTGGAAACAGTGCACATATTTTATGTGGCTTTTTGATATCTTATCTCATTAATCTCAGCCTCACTGTTTATTGTTCATTTGTCAAAGTCATATCAGAGCCTTTTCACATTAAAAGCATTGGGCTGTCAAATCACCGCGTGGCTTTGATGGTGAGGCCGCCTCAGAAAACTACACGTACCTGTCCCTGTGGTTTGCAGTGACCTCGATGGTTCTTCAAAAATACATCAACAAAACAAGACTACAGTCATTTGGAGTATTGTCTGACAGCAGATCAGTTTTAAATAAACAATTAACGCTGTACACAGCATGAGATCACGGTGCATGATGGGAAAAGGCGAAATATCGACCGACTTCGCTTTGTTCAAACGACACGCGCGAGCTCGGCTATAAACAGATGAACCAGTTGCTCCTCTGTTGTGTCTCTGACAACGTAGCTGCTCAGCAAGTGTTTGTTGCAGCACTTGATGTTACCACAGTAACCACGGTATCACCAGATCAGCCAAGAGTGAAACATAACTTTAATGGAGTGGGCTTTTTAAATGCACCAGAGCCACCCGGGATAAATGTGGACAAAAACGGTGTAGGTTGGACGGTTGTGCTGCTATAGCCGGCTGCTGAGAAGTCACCAGTTAGAGGAGCCGGTAGCAGAAATCAAAACTGGCAACGACTCCCCCTTCATCAATTAACCCACCAAAATCAAATTAACCCACAAGGAGTCGTGCTCCCCTCTGGCATTTTACGCCTCAAATGAAGAGCGCTGCACGTTACTACACTTGTGAGGGAGCGGGCGCGAAAACACAAAAGCACTAAACAGGTGTGGAGAGACGGCCTCTGGGGCTGCAGACACCAAACAGATGCTTTTCCTCTGCCGTCTGCCGCCACCTCTGCGAGTCCCACCAAAACAAGGGACCGTCATTTGATCTGTGTTTCCGCTGCAGCATCCGGCCCTGGGAGGTGAGCAAGCCAAGCGACCTAATTAGAGCAGCGAGAGTCCCCAGGGCTGAGTGACGGATGGACCTGCCAATCACACCGCGGAGAGCCTCCATCAAGCCGTGACTTCTTCTCACCTGACAAAGAGAAGTTGGGGGGGGGGGCGGGAGGCGGTAGCGGCAGCAGAAGACCAATAAGGACAACGAGACATTGTGTACAGTCAGACTGCCGCATATAAAAGGAGCGGACGAGATCTCCTGCAATTCGGCAAATAAAACAACCGAAAGCTGCACCGTCAGGCTGCTCTTCAAGCGTCAGGGGACAGGCTACAGCAGTGGCCCTGCTTAGCCTGAATTATTAACGTGCAAATAAATAAACCAGTCTCTGCTTTACTAGTGTCTCTGATGTAATTTAATTAAACTGTGACAACCCACGGGGAGTGAGACATGAGAGAGAGACACAGACAAAGACCTGAGCGAGAGAGAAAGACCTGAGAGTCACAAAGACGGGAAAACAGGAAACAGAGGGAGAAGTAAAAACAGTTGCTAGGCAACATACAACATCTGTAGGAATTCGGCAAGGTATTCAATTTTTGAGATTTCCGTCTCCAGGGTTACAGTGGAAATATAACATTTCAAGCATTTCTGGTTCCCCAGACTTTACTCTAAAAATCACAAAGGAGGGTAGACCGTGTCTTTGTCTCTGCAGGTCGTCCGTCCTCGGCTGCAGCACGTCTCACTTTGTGCCCCAACAGCTGGAAGTCATCAGCTCAAATTTGGCTTAAGATATTATCGAGCGTGTAATACATGCGTCACCAGAGTCCCGGGGTTCCCAGAAGGCTATCTCTATCTGTGCCAATTATCAATCTGCTGTAGGAGACAAACGCACGGCGGATTGTTTGCATTTCTTTAACCAATCCCAATCGTCCTGGGCGTTGTTGAGCCCACGAGGCAGCGACAGTGCTGCTGTGAAAATGTGTCAGGGGAGAGTTCTGCACTTGGGGAAGCAAATAAGTGATTCGCCGCAAAGAAAATGCCACAAGATAAACAGAGGGGAAGAGACACATGTCGAAATCCTGTAGGTTACAAACTCAGAGGGTTGCCCTCAGTGGTTCTAATATAGCAAGCACATGAAATACCTGACAGACTTAATCAGCAACCGTTGATTCAGATGACCAGAAGCAAGATGTAAACATAGCTGAATAGGATTAGTTTCTCCAATAAGGGTTTTATTAAAAAATTAATCAGTGCAATAATTGTACAATTAGCTCTGCATGGAGGCTTCTGAAACGCCTACAAGTATTTAATAGTCTGATTGTTCCTGAAATTGTGCAAATGGAGCATTAGCTCTGTTAGAAAATAATATCTCATTCAGCTTGTAATTTCTTGCACTGATTTCTTTTTCACAGGGATGTTATTTTAGATGAAATGAAAACCTGCCATTAGTTAGTAGGACTTCTTCTTTCTCCATTATACAATAGATAATTAATATGTAAAGGACACAAACTAGAAGGGCAGCAGGCAGGTCACCGTAGGTCACACCTGAACAGGTTTCAACCTGCAGCTCACCTGGCTGCAGACTCTAATGTCTAATCTAAAGTTGTCTGCTTGCTAAGTGGGAGTGGCAGCAAATCAGATCTCTGACACTCAAAGTCCTCTGCACTTCTGCTCACACGTCCAACGCACGCACACACACACAGTCTGATGTTATCCCTCTCAAGTCCTCCTCTGCTGGCCATTCACTCAACAGATACAGTTGCACCATTGAAAGTTCATATCTTTCCCAACATTTGCTTGGTCATGTAAACTCTCCATCAAAACATTTTGCATCTCGCTATTATGCAGCAAACGCCAATTATTCCAAAAAGCAAGCCAGGAATGAAATTGAGCTGTACACATCCGAAAAAATCACGGGTATTTGCCTAATTCAAGATGAGAGAGAGAGAGAGAAAGAGCGAAAGTGCAAGAAAGAGAGAGCGAGAAAGAAAGAGAGAGAGAGAGAGAGAGAGAAAGAAGCGCTTGGCAGCACTGGGAGAATCAATGCACCACAAACGCCTGTGAATCAACAGTCTGCACATAATGTGCTTGTTCTCATCAAGTACCCGTCTGATTGGTCACAGATAATCTCTCAATGGAACATGAACACATGATAATTAGAATTTGAAACAGCACGGCAGACAACATCCCTGTTTCCCCTCTCTCCCCTTGTTTTGCGGCTCTAAAAAGACGCCCCTTTAACCTAAGTGTGCTCTAACTGCAATTGAATCCCAGCCAACCATGATATTGGCAAAGCTGTCTGGCTGGCAGAAAATATTTGCCCGGGTTACAAGCGAGGCGATATCTCCCTTTAAAGAAATTCTCTTTGTCGAGGTGTCTGCGGTCAGGTGAGGAGAACGCACACAGGAGCCCGGGACTCCGGTGTGATGGCACAGAGACGCCCGCAGCGTCCCCCAACGCTTTGTTTTGTTTCCAATCTGGTTTTCTGCTTTTTATCTCGCAATCAGACAACAAGCCTCAGAGATTGTGTTTGAATCAGAGGATCTGTAGCAACACACATACAACAACTATTAGTTTGGGAGGCACAAGCCTGAGCCAGATGTCTGTCGAAAAGATAAGGAAATAAACAAAACAACAAAATTCAGCAAAGTTACTCAAGCCCTGAACTGTACACTTTTACCTGTACAAGTAATCCACTATAATTCAGGGGAAACTAAGGCCCAACAGGCCCCTTGTGAAACCACAGTACCGCCATCTACTCTATCCTTTTTTAGGTCAATGGCATGCCCTTCCCTAAAGATGTCAGATTTCATTCATCAAGATCCATGAATTATTCTTGGAGAAATCAAGGAAAATGTTGATAAGCGCAATGTAAGAGAAAGTGAAGAAATTAATTCATGCATCGGCCCTCTGATCCAGATCTGCAACATCCGTTTAAGTTTCGTCAAAATCCTCAATCAACAATTTTGCGTAATCCAGCTGAATAAACAGAGGCAGATAAAAGAACCTAACCTCATAACCTCATTGTTCTTTTATCTACACTTCAATCGATTAAAAGCTGTACCTGTACTTTCTTAATTGTAGTTTTCACACAGGCTACAGCCCCCAGCAAAAATCCCACTATCTATTTGTCTGTGTGTGTGTCCATCGCTATGCCAGTTAACTGGCCCACTGTCCAGCCATCACAGGCACTTGATGGTACCAGCTCCCACCCATTCCTGCCAATCCTTTTCCCACTCAGCCTTCTGTCGCCCTGCACACATGCAAAATCACCAGCGGGCGCTAAGAATAGAACACAGCTGGTACTGCGGGGCTAACATATTTCACACTCGAGCCACCGTGCTTCAAAATACTCCTGCCCATCCCGTCCCATTTCCATCTCCAGGACCAGCGGTGCTTCCCACCCCCCCCCCCCCCTCCCCATTCGTCTTTGAACTGCTCTTCACCTCTGTGACAGGGCCCTGACAGGCCTACTGCTCGGATGAGATACATGACGACGCTCGGGAGAATTTACCAGAAAAAAAAAACAGAGATCAGAAGCACGAGCAGAGGCGAACTCATGTCTTCCTGTACCCGACCAATGCACCGCCCTATTTCTGTCAGCGGCCAGCCCCACGCT
This sequence comes from Pleuronectes platessa, assembly GCF_947347685.1. Classification (NCBI taxonomy): domain Eukaryota; kingdom Metazoa; phylum Chordata; class Actinopteri; order Pleuronectiformes; family Pleuronectidae; genus Pleuronectes; species Pleuronectes platessa. The sequence continues at coordinate 12,440,981 of NC_070644.1, read as the reverse complement.
TATTCATGAATCGTTTTGTTGAAAGGCCTGCACGCGCGTGTGTGTGTGTCACTACATGCAGGATGCCATGTTCACACAGGTGGGCCACTGCCTGGTCGAGTCCTATTGCGATGACAAGGGATTCCCACAGCAGTGACAGGAGCAGATTAGTGGGCGGCGCCGTGCACAGACTCAAGGTGAAGTCGGTGCTGGCTGTCAGGGTTGCAAACGAGCGCAGCCAAAAGCACCGGTTGGGCGTAGGGGGGGGCACTGTTTAGTGAGGAGTAACCAGATGGAGCCGCTTCATAGGGCAGGGAGCAGAGGACCGGGGCTACTGCATTGGAAACCTGGACCGATCCTCCCCTTGTGTGAGAGGACACTGCAGTGGCTTCAATGTCATCCTCACATATCTCAATATAAACACACACTCGTAGTTTTTACTGTTGAACACAGTTGATACAACGTGAGGTGGCTGCAGCTGTATTCAGTCCTTTTCATCTGTTTCTGATCTGAGGGATCGATCTGGGTGAGAATCCATCCGTTAAAATTACAATTAATAGATTAAAACTGATAAAAGCCTGCATGTGCGGCCAGAACATGATATGAGACTATTAACTATATTTTATAAACATTTTTATTTCAGTTAATAGACTATTACATTCATTTTTATAACCGTTTTATTTAGTTTTACAGACTCTTACCTGTACAATCTTTTTTTTATTTTAAAAACTCTAGCCTGTACGTTTACAAACATTTCATTTGATTTGACAGGCTCTTCCCTATAGGCTATTTTTTTAAATGTTACTTTATTTTACAGACTCACACCCAAACTTTCACAAAATTGTATTAATTATTTTACAAACTTTTACCTAAACATTTATTTTACAGACTATTACCTATATTTTTACAACCGTTCTTTATTATTCAGACTCTTACATATATTCATACAACTTTTCTATTATTTAACAGACTCTAAATTATTTGTTTTTTTCTATCTATTTTAAATCTCATGGTCTGTATATATTTCTATTCTCAGCTGGAGCAATTGTAAAATATTGGAGGCATTTCTGTTCCGTGACTTCTTGTTTCTCATATATCGACATAGCATCAATACATGGGATAGAGTGTGTGTGATTTATCAGCTGTTATTGTCTTTCTGTCAAGTTACCACACAGGTTCTGACCACATTATTTGATAACTGAACATATGTTGTTAAATGAAAACGGGGCTTCGAAAATATGGCAAGAAAGTGACATTGCTTCATTATCACTACCGACACAGATATCACATAAACACTGTAGCACCGAACAAATCCATGCGATCCACAGCCTCACTCGACTCCAACTTGACCAGCTCCTCAGCTCGGCGGATCGTGACGCACGCCCTCTAACCGCCCCTCTTCTTCATCCCGAGCGCCCTCGCAATATCCACCCCCATTAATAACCAGGAAATGCAAACAGTCCGTATTAAAAAGGCACCAGACCTGATTACCTGCTTCTCCTTACAAGCCTCGGCCATTCACCTGCCATAAATCAGGTCACCGCTGTTAATGGTATTCCCTCAGCCACATCTCTTAGCACTTTATTTCCATGCCAGACACTGGTATCATTATCATACATGCAAGATCTCTATTGGAATACAGTTTGGCTAATGAGCACCTCTTAGTTGATCACATTAGACCTTCACTTGAGGACACTTAATTACCAGTGTTGCACTCTGAGCGTGTGTGTCGAGGGGGACAGGAGGAGCCCTTTAATTAAGGCCTCTGCAATCTACCTGTGTTTGTACAAGTCTATATCCTTGGGATATATGATATGTTCGCGGCCCGAACATGGAGATAAAACATGTGGTGTGTGCGCGCATGGGGATGGGTGGAAGATTTAGCTTGTGCATGTGTGTTGCGTGGTTGTTGGTTTTTTTTCTCCTGTCTCAATGCTGGTTTGTGAATGCATCGGTGTGTGTGAGTGTGTGTATAATAAGATGGGTGTTTGAAGTTTGTCTCCTGAGCCTGGATGGTTTACAGTGTGCACAGGACACACACACACACACACACACACACAGGCTTCCTGTGTCATGAGGCTCTTAACTGTCTCCTCCTTGTGTTTCACATTCAGGCTGGGACTTGGTGTTATAAGAACCTGCCCAGTCCACAGAAAGATGACTGTTTTCTCTCTCCCTCTCTCTCATTGCGTTCCTCCCCCTTTAATTTTCTCCTTTTCGCTCTGTCTCACTCTTTCACTCTCAGTTTCTCTCTCAAACAGGCTGAGGCTAGCAGTCAGGAAATGCACATCAGTTATAATACTTTCCTAAAATGAAAACAGATATTCTCTCTCTCTCTCTCTCTCTCTCTCGTCATCCGCCCGTCCTCTCCTCCGTTGCCACTTCAACCTGAATCCCCAGCCCGGGTCTTTCCTACTCACATAGGGTCTCGTTTGCTCTCTGCCCCAGATGGATGATCACCACCACACAAGACAGTTGTTTTGTGGGCCGTGTGATCGCAGCGATCTCAAGCGTCTGACACCGGCCTCACAGAAGGCATGACAGTAATCTGCTGCGCCCCCATATAGCCCCACAGTACGGTCGCTTGTGCTTTCTAAGGTTGGTTTTATTGATGCCGGTTGCAATAACAGCCAGTAAATCAGTGTGAGGGATGAAGTTAGTGCATGTTGGAATGCTGTTTAACAGTCTGGCAGACCAGAGCGCTCACGAGTCGCCTACACGACCTTTACATAAGAGCAGAGATATGACTTAAAAGAAAAGGATAAGATGGATCCGACCACAGAGGCTGTTTCTTCTCCTCTCTGGAACCCTGAATGACCGAGACAACTAACTGGATAAAAGACAACCAAAAGGCTTTTCTTTCAGAGCAAAAACGGCACCTGCCGAGGCAGCACAATCCTACACGTGAAGTTCTAGGTCTTATAGTAGAAATGTAAAAGAAACAGGAAGTGGTCTGATGAACTAAATTATTTATTTGTCGTCAAACCAAGTAAAAGAAAGTTATCTGCACCATAATTTAATGTTTTTTCCCAGATTCAATCTAACAAGTTGGTGAAAATGGGTTATCACTATGAACCGGCTAACAATAAAGCAACAAAACAGATAAACCAACACACAGACTGTGGTGAAAACAGAATCTCCATGTAGATGTTTGCCATTCTTCAAGGACAACTATCTCCAATGAATGATCGATCTTCAGCCAATCATCTGATTGATTAATCAACTGGTTAAAGAATAAACTAAATATAATATTCATATTTCTTAAATAGTAGAATATGTAACTTCAGCCGCCAGGGGTCACTCAGTCAAAACAATAACGAAAGACTTTGATGATGTTGTGAAGCAGCGCGGGATCATGGGAGTTTTCACCGGCGTTGCAGTTGAAAATCGACCTGACGCAACTCGGGCTCAAATCATGTTGACGTATGAGGTCATGGAGTAAAGTTTTAATCACATTACACAGCGAATGAAAATGAAATACGAGTACGAATCCATTAAGAGGGACAAATACACACAGTGGAAGGAGAAAACAGACGACTGGCTAACGGGCACACAGGCTAACTGGGGTTTCTTCTTCATGTTAGAAGTTATAGCACCCCCGACAGAAGAAAAAGGCGATTTCTCCGTGTTTGAGAATTGGAAACATTCTGGATAATTTCAGTGCAAGTAAACAAACTATTTAACTCGGTCTAGTCATTTTGAGATATTTTAAAGAACTGTTACTTATTATATGTTTAAGTCTTAAGCTGGATCAATAGTCGGACCTGATCTGATTCATTCTTGATAATCAATGCTTCAGCCTCCACTTGTTAAGCTTACAGCACACACGTGTCTGGCTCTCAACATCAGGATGCAATCTGCGTCCCTCCGTCTCTTTGTCTTGGCGGTGCCCTCTAACCAGGACAGTCGGCGTGTCATTAGCGTTTCTGTTCTTTCCTGGACTTCCCTGCAGGAGCCCTGCCAGTGAGTAACCGCTGTGGCACCAGGCAGCCAGTCATAAATATTCTCAACAAGCCGGCTGATGGATGGTCTCCTTCTCCCCTCCGTTTGAAAGGGATGTTCCATGGGCCGGCAACAACGCCACGGCGGGTGAATGAAAGCTTTTTTTTCCACGAGGGGAATAGCCTCGACTTGAGATGTTGACAGAAACTTAATCGCTGTTTTCGGCTGTGGGATGACAGGCTGAGGATTTAGGCCGTCTGATAGGTGTGCTGGAGTGCTGCTGCATTTGCTTCCGTGTTAGTGCACAGACATTCAAACAAGATGCTTTTAAATAGATTAGGATACCATTTCAAATCCCCCCTCTTTCTTAATAGCCACAAAAATGAGTAAATACACTCAGAAGGAAAAAACCTCAGGGGCTTTTTAGATTTTTTGCAGGCTGTGTGAAAACTTCAGACTACAGTTACTCCCCTGCATTCCCCAATAAGTCATTAAAATCCGTGCCATGTGACACTTGTTTATGTGTCACTTGTGGAGTGTAACTGGTCCCATCTGCTGCTGCTGCAGTTGCTGCTGCTGATGGACAACCTGCATGATCACCTAAAAGGCCCTCAGGACCCCTATGTTGTTGTGGTTCTCAACAGCCTGTGCCCGAGTTCAGTCTACCGCATGCCTTTCCACTTGGCTGCCTGTTGTAGTAGGGGAGTTAACTCGCTGATTGCAGGATGAGAACTGTGAAAACACACTGCTCAATCTTTTTCACCCTCAAAAACCAGCCAGTTCTGCAAAAAGGAAGCAAAAGAAAACACCGCCTGCCCGCACAGACTCACAAAACACCTTGACTCAAGACAAACAGAGTGTGAAAGTGTCGTTTCCTCTGCGTGCCAGATACATGTTGTTGCTATCTGTCAGAATCTTATTGACCTGCTTTCCTCTGTGAGACATATTCCTCGGTTCACATTCACACTCCTCCGATTCATAAGCTGAAGTGAACAGCGTTTGTGGCTCAGCACATCACACTGCTGTTTTCCCTGAGATCAGAAAACCGCTTTTCTTTTCTATATCCTCTCAGGCTGCAGGAGTATTAGACAGAAGCAGCCTTCTTTCCAAGTTAGTTGCTTGGCAATGCAACAGCTAGATTTCCAGTGATGTGATTATTTAAAAAAAAAAAAAAAAAAAAAAAGGGGGAGGAGGATAATGACCAAAGCTGCCTGTGCTTTTGATGGGAAAAATTTGTGTTTGTGTAGCCTATTGTCTGAATGCCAAAACTTCCAACACATCAGTTTGTTTTAGAGGCATTTTGTGGTTTTATTTTAATCATTGGAAGATATGTTTTGGATTAAAAACGGGACAGTAAAGTGGAGCAGGCTTTAAGCCTCTGGACTCAGATATTATTGTTAGTATAACAGGCTTTTTTCATAAATTATGAAGTGTTCTTGTCCTTCCTCCTCTGGACCACTAACCCGTGTTAATGATTGCCCAATAACAACATCAGCGAACGGTTCACCTTTGCACGGCAGAGAGCAGACACATTTACGCGTGCCTCCCACGGTCTTATGACCAGAGAGAGCGGGCTATGATCGATAAGGACGCGGGGGGTACTGTACCAGAGAGAAGATGTTGGAGTGGCAGTCCTCAAGGCTTGCCCCGTTAGCCACCCAATTCGCCGATGTAGTCATAATCGTCCGCCGTTGTTGGGGTCGTCAGCGCTGGGCATGTCGAAATCCTACATCGGTATCCAGCACCGAGCAGGGCTGACGAATCCGTCCCTCCTTGATTTCACGCGTCCGTTGCCACAAATTAGAAAAAGGAGGTCCAGATAATAAGATAGATGTCGGGTAGAGGATTTGGGCGTATTGGTAAAAATAAAAAAATAAAAAAATAAGTGCTAGAATGCATCCATGAAGATCCCCACCTCCTCCTCCTCCTCCTGTCCTCCTCCTCCTCCTCCCCAGCAGATCTAGAATGTTGTAATGTTTGTAAATCCGAGCGTGTGCGCGGATCAAAACATTGTTCCAGCCACAATCCAGGTCAAGCGATTCCAAATGTGGCCACTGTCCGAGGCGCAGGACGCAGGAGCGGTATCCATTTCAATCCACACAGACAAACACACAAACACACAGGGAGGGAGACGAGGAGGGTCAGCCTGTTTCCATATCAGTCCATCCGCTCATAGTTTGAATTGTTAAAAAAATAAAAAATAAAATAAAGAGCATAATCCATTGGAAGGCGACTCCCGGGGGGAAAAAAATCCTCTACCTTTTCCCCCAAAAATGTTAGAGCCAGAACTTCTTTTTTAAAAAGAAAAATTACGCACAGGCAGCTCTGCAAAACAATTAACTTAAGAGAGGAGGCGGCATCGGTGCTTCATGCAGGATATCTGATTCCGTCGGCTCCACACGCTGATGCACCACTTGTGATAGTTTTCGAGAATTGCATGCGCTATTTATAGCCTCCTTTCTTACCACAACCTCACAATGTAGCCCCGACTGGCTCGCACACACGCACACACACTCACACGCAAACAGGATTGTTTAATCCCTCTGTTGCGAGAGAGGGGGGATCTCTGAGGGAGTGGGGAGGGGGGGGTCCAACGAACAAGCTCCCCCAGTCCAGTGCTCCTCCGTGGCGGGGAGGACCGAGTCGGGTTCCCGGTACTAACCCCCAAAACCATGCGCCAAGACGCGTCCACAAGGGGGGAGAAAAAAAACTCTTCTTGCTCCTCCACCACCACCAGCGCCAGGGAAAAAGACGACAAGCAGGCTCCTGTAGACGGACGTGAGAGGAAGAAAAAAAAAAAGCCCCTTCCTTCCTTTTCAGTTTTTATATCATTACGAAACGTCCTCTCGCCAGCGCGCACCTCGTGGTTTCTCTAAATGAAAACGCACATTTTACGCAGGAGTGTCAGAGTCCTGGCGCGGATCGGCTGCACGCCGCGGAGTGTTTCCTTCATTAAAAGAAGCAGCTCGACATTTAAAAGCGTGTCCTCCTCCCTGCTCCTGCTCCTGCTGCTGCTGCTCCTGCTCCTGCTGCCACTGTGTCGACAAACGCTGTGATTATTGAATTAAAATCCTCGGCGTGTGCACATGATGTCAGCGGCGGCTACTTCCCCTCGGTGCTGGTCGTGTCCCGTGGCGCGCGTCGCTATATTGGCAAATAAGTGGAAGTGTGCGTGTATCCGGACTGTGTCATGTCTGTTTGTCTTTTTTTTTCTCTACGCGAAGCTCCGCCGCTGTAGCGTTGTTTCCCTCCCTCTCTCTCGCTCTCCCTCCCTCTCTCTCTCTCTCTCGCTCTGCCTCTTGCGTGCACGATCGTCCAGCCCACCACGCATGGTAATGTAATGGCGGTCGGAAGCGTACACTACCCGAAACTCTGCCTTCCTATTCGGCCAAGTTTGCGCCCACGTGACCAAAGTCTGGGATTACAGTACTGTTTTTTTTTTGTGTCTTTTGATGCGAGGCTGGATCTGGATGCGGCGCCGGGGACACGGCTTGCCACTCGTGCCCGCGTGCGCGCTCTGACTGCCAGTGGACATGTTTCGTCTTTTTATCGTCACACCGCTTGTTGTTGTGGTGGTTTGCTGCTTCTGCTCCCACACGTCTGTTTAAAGTGCCCGAAGAAAGATCGCATTCGTATTGTGTATTGTCTTTTTTCTGTTTGTTTCCCCCTCATCACTGCAGGGTGTCATTGTGTGATGCATCGGTTACATAATGAAACTGTGTTCTCACAACAGAGGATGTGACAGACTAGAGGTCAGAATGACTTACTGAGCTCATACTGTGTCATAAGACACATCTATGTGGGTTATAGTCTTAACACTTTAATATTTACAGAGACAAAATAATAGTAATCACTATGAATCTTATTTAAATTATATATATATATATTTGCAGTTATGTAGATAGAGACTGACTGGTTTGTCTTGATTTTTTAGGCCGATACCGATATTAGGAAGAAACAATATTCTGATACCAATACATCCGATGATGTCATTATCAAACTCTTATGTAATAGAGGCTTGACATGCTGTCTATTCCTCATCATAAATAAATAAAAATACATTCATAATAGTTAATACATTTATTATAAATAATAACAAATAAAAAGAGCACACAATTACAATCAACAAGGAAATAAACATGAAAACACATCTTCCCTGGATTGTTTATTTTTTAAACTAGAAGCTATATCTGTACCAGTCTGTCTGTAAACGGGTGGTGTCGGCTGTTTTTTATCCTCCTATCGATTGGTGATATCCAGGGCCGTAGTCAGGATTTTAGTGATACTGAGTTCATTATAAGGTGATGTCCCCTAACAACCCCTCACCACCCTACACCGAGAAGAAGGTCTCTAGTGTTTTCATATTATATTAGCATAGAATTAAATTTGTTTGGTTAATCATGTTTTTCATGTGATGACCCTGAAGAGGATTGTCTCCTGTACTTTGTAGCTCTGCAGAGCCTTGTCACATTGTTCAGCTCTGTGTTTTGACAGCTTTCCTGCTTTAGTTCACTCTCACTGTTCTCACCAATCTTGTTTTACTGCAGCTCCTGGCAGTTCTCAGCAACAACTAAAAAATGCTAAACCGGCTGTATTCTGTAACCAGCCTGCCCAATAACCTGCCCAGCACTAAACAACAGAAAGACAATGTTATAAACTGGCTGATGCAAGATGGTGCATTTGGTAGGAGAGGCAGACCTTTCCCTCTGGAGTTGGTGGAGAACAAAACAGAGCTAAAAGTAGAGTGAGTCCTGGAATTACATTTCAAATGAACTTCCATTTAATTTATGTCAGTGTTATAGTTACAGTACATTTAAAGTGGCCCTGAAAAGAAAGTCCAGCAGTGCAGTTATTTAAGTCAATTGTTAATCTTTAAATCAATAAGTGCTTACAAACCCAACACATTGATTGCACTTGTTCCAGTAGTTTATTTTAATTTTAAACATGACTTAGTTATTTCCAGGAACTTATTACATCCAGTGAAATAGAAGTACTGGATTATTTTGCTTGTAAAATGTAGACGTTCTTGAATCTACATGTGAGGGTTACCTTCCTACATGGTTACTACACCACACAAATATTCAGAAAACTCCATGGTATAGCTATGAAGCTGGATATAGGCTACCATAACATTATATTTATTCAATTTGAATCATCAAAGGAAAATTCGGGCTAATCTTTCGTACTTTCCAGTCAAATAAACCACATCAGTGTTGTTACAGGTACACAGTTGGAGGTTTTGCTTACACTGTCTGTAAAAGTGCTTCCTCTTCGTTCTGAGGGGAGATTGCAGGTGGTGCCCTTCAAGGCCGTAGAGCAAAAGATTCTGAATATAACCACAGTTTCCTGCAGTAGACGGAAGATGCCAGAGTCAGAGAAAGAGCATCAAATATTTGTGTTGTTATCAGTCATTTATCAGCCATTATATGCACTTTACTGTGTTGTGTTTGTGTTTTCTTAACGTCTGGATTTACCAAGGTTATAGATTGAAAGATCATCTTACATTTCATTACATTTGTCAACTCGATTTTGACCTGTGAGAGAATGTTTTCCTCACATCGTGCAAACAGAAAAGCAACAGCTCTGAATGCCTCTCATATAATTTTAATCATGAATAAACAGGAAAATGAACAGTCAATAGCTGCAGACCTTTACACATGGATTCCCCTCGAGGTTTGTAAAAAGATTCAATAGTGAATTTATTGAATCTTTTTCAGTTCATATTTATTCATCAATAACCTTTTTATCCTTCAGTCACATTGTCCCTCACAAATGATTAAACGTATCACACCGAACTGAATAAACCTTTTTCCTTTTAAGTCATGAAGCTGCAATGATTTGAAAAAATAACATTTATACTATAATCAGGTTCTCTTTCCAAGGTTTTGCTCTGCATGAACATTCAGCTGAGACTAGAATATAATCACTGACACACAGTTATTAATATAAAATCATCTCCCAGTCAAGATTTATATTGACTTCAGTTACCATCTGTACAAATAAATAAATAATAACAATCTGAGAGACGTCGTCATTTCAGTAGCAACAGTAGGGGTAGTTGTGCAGAACTGCTCAATCTGAGGATGCAGACTGGTAGTTCATCGCTGCAATTTACATGAAAAGTGAAAAATTATATTAAAAAACGCTGGATATTATGGATTTGTGATAATTGGATATTTCCTGTTTCTGTCTATTGTTTCTATGAGAAATACACAAAGTAAAATACAGGGTATACAGCAACGTGGAAGTTGAAGAATAAGAATTTCATTTAGATAAAAACATATGGGAGGGGACAGTGGTGGCACAGCAAGAAGGACGTTGGTTCGAATCCCAGTTGTTTGATCTAAGTACTAGAATCATTATATCAAGTAAATATACATGATGTATTGCTTTTATTTTTATGTTGTTGTTCTGGGAGCCTCACATTTTCCCAGGCAGACATGTGAACATCAACCCGCCATCATGGGAAGTGTACAAACGGATGCACACTGGCAGTAGTTGCATTTCTACTGTATAATTCATAGGTTGTTCCAGGAGGACTGCAGGATCGTTTCTAAACGTAAGATATGGTGCCATGTAAGTGTAAATCCAGCTATTTATAGACAACTGTTCCTTTATATCCTCATAGAATGACATATCCAATCCATTATGACATAAGTCTCACATTAATCACTCGGCACAGCTTTATGAATGTGAGGAAACAGCTCGCAGCTGGTACATATCGCCACAGAGAGGGAGCCTTCAGTCCTGTGATTCCTCTTATATCTGAGAAACGGGAGTGAGGGAGGGTATGAATCAGATGGATGAGCGAGGGCTTAGCCTGGCAGTTATTGATCCTTTGGCTCCTGGAATGATCCACACCTCATTTGAAGACTCTCCCCCCCCTCGCTTTTGTTCGATACCTCCTTAAAGAGTTTGAAAAGACTCTCGCACACAGTTTGGCACGCTCGGTGCCGAGCTGATAGGATGCGATACCATCAGTTGGAATAAATCTATTTCAATATGGCACGAATTTCCCCTCGTCAGGCCCCCACTGGCTTGATGTGTGTGTGAGGAGAGAAGATGCTCTGATTAAAGATAATACTGCGTGTCAGACAATCTGTTTAGACATGTTCAGAATGGAGGCATTTATGTGTGAGTTTAATGGATGGGTAGTGTGGCTCTCTGTAAGTATTTGTCAACCTTTCATTAGGGCTCCGATCAAAGTGCCACAAACTATGAACACATGCTCACATGAACCGGCCGCGTGCAGTCGTATGCGCAGCACATCATTGTTGTTCACAGTTTTAGCAAATGTTTTACCTCGTCAAAATAATGTTTTTAAAAAAATTGTTGGCTATGCAATAAACCTACAAGTCAGAATAGAGGTTATAATAAGCAGGTCATTTGTATACAGCTTTTAAAAGTGGATCTTTATTCAAATCAGGACAGTATAACAGGTCTTACTGCTCAAACTAGTTTATACAGTGACATTTTATTGGACAAGTTTTTACACCCAGCAACTATGTAGTTAACTGACAGGGCTAATGGTAGCTAATTTATTACACCTTTGGAGTCAAGAGTAAAACACGTTAGACTGGACACTATTATTTACACAAGTAAACTGTTGCATCAGTAACTCAACTTGTATGTAATTTGTACTTTTCAGACCAAGTGATTGAAAGTTGAGTTCAATATGACATCTTACAGCTCTTATTCTTTAAAGTGGCATCATAATTTATGATGTTACAGCGACTTCCTGTTTAAATATTTGGTTATTTTTTCATTTGACACGGCCACAGATGTTTCCTGTACAGTCATTTACACACTGAATGTGACAGTCTACTCATGAGCTCACCAGTAAGTTTGAATGGTGCAACCACGTTTAGTTTAATTACTCGTCTCAACTAGCTTGTAGCTGCTTCTTGGTTCTCTTCCTTGGTACATTAGAAGACCCTTCCACCAAGTTTCAAGACAATTGTTACGGTTTTGCTTAATCCTGTTAGCAAACAGACAAATGCTACTAAAAACAGAATCTCTTTAGAAGGGGAAATTATGCTAAACCCTGAATAGACCACAGACATATCCGACGGCACCTTTTTTCTAACCTTAAAACCCGAGTTGTTCCAAAGTTGGCAGAAAACTGTGGGTACTTGTTGGGTCCCATTGCTCATTGTCAGAATTTGATTTCAGGGCCTTTAAAACATTGCAAGATTGCCGTGATGATAAACATCCTTTCTACATGTCTCTCCACATGTTTTGCATATGGCTAACTGTTGGAGTGCTCATTATTAATTTAGGATGAGTATATTGCAGGGGATTATGCTCGCACAGGCACTGAAGGGTGTTTATCGCTCATACCCACAGTGGAAGGTGTTTTTCTTAAGAACAAGCAGTAGCTCGCAGTATCTTCATTAGTGATTGATGGATCACCGTGCGCTAAGTTAACACACACCTAGCAGCAAATTCTCTCCATAAAATCAGATGAGAGTTTCTCCTCTGTTCGCGGCTCCAATACCTCTCTGGCATTTCCTGGAGCGCGGAGAGTCTGGCTGAGAAGAATAGATGGTGTGCATTATAATGAACATGGGCTGACACCGCCTCATCCATCATTCCACCCAGGAAAATTATAGCCGTGCCAGAGAGGGAGAGAGGGAGAGAGAGAGACTTTAAATCACAGCATGTCTCCAGGTCCTCTCCGACTGTCATCAGCTCATTGTTGTTGCTTTTTTAACGGCCCGGTCCACTTCTACTTCTGCTCATATAAGATACCGTCTGAGTCTCGCTGTCACTTCACTGTATCTCCACTGTAACTCTCTTTGTGTTTGTTGCCATGAATATGCTTCTGCCTGTCTGCACTTATCCGCTTTCTTTGTCCCCGACTGGATCATTTTCTTTTTCCTGAAATCGGAGCCTCAACTGACGGTTTAATTTTTTTCTTATAGACTAAATCTGTTCATTATGTTTACAGGTAATCAATCAGTCTATATTATAGCAGAAGATAATGGAAATATTACAATCACAAGTTTGCAGAGCCCAGGACGGGGTCAGTAAAATTCAGTCCAACATCATATTTTCTTTTCCAATGATAAAAACCAACTAATGATGATGTTGTTCAAGACAAGGAGGTTTTTAGCAATGACAGTGTCGGCCTGTCAGTCAGTCGGTCGGTCCATGACGGCAATATCGAGAAAATCTAGACAATTATCAGATGGACCAATTATTAAGTGTACACAGACATTCATGATCCCCATTGGATGAACAAGAGTGACAATGGCAATCCCCTTATTATGCTTTTATAGTCCCATCAACATTTGTATTCATCACTGATACATCTCAACAAATACTGGATGGATTTAGACATTTCATTTATTCTTGGTCTGCAGAGGATTCATTGTAGCCATTTAATCTTAATGATTCACGTCGCACCACCACCACCACCATCACTTTGGTTTATGACCAGCTACCTGAAAAACCAAGAACTCACACAAGCAACCTCTCAATCAATATACAGTCATTGCAAAACATCTTGATCATCCTCTGGTGGTTGGCTGCAGTAAAGGACATAGATTTTGCCTCCTCCATGTTAATAGACAGGACATGGACCAAACTAAAAAGTCAAAATATATAAGTTACAAATGTCCCACAAAGATGATTTCTGTCATTTTCGGTATAGTTTTTTTATACTGATGTTTGTTCAAGTGTGCCATGTTCCATGAGTTTGATTATTTGATGCTATAAGACCAAGTGGCCCTCATCACCACTGCACAGACTCCGGCGGATGTCCCCAGTGCAGGTCAGCGGCGTGTGGACAGGGAATATTCTTCTTTCTAAAATGAATAATTTGGTGTTGATTAACTAAACACATTGACTCAACAGTAAATTCAGATTTGCTCATTTACTCTAAAATCTGGTATCATACATTTGAATATCTCGATAACCTTGTCAAGCCGCTGTACTTGGCTACAAATGGCCTGTCTGTCTGCAGGCAGAGACGTTGCACCGAGCATGATTCTCTCTCCCCTGTGAGCCCACTACACCCAGTATTATTCATCCTGATACTGGTTTTGCTCCTGTGTGAAGTATAATTTAATCACGCTGAGTACTCTTTTTGGGGCGCCTTGTTATAACGAAGGACACGCTGGAGGTGACAGTTTGTTTGTGTGTACCTCTGTGTGTGTGTGTGTGTGTGTGTGTGTGTGTGTGTGTGTGTGTGTGTGTGTGAGCCTGAGAATGCTAGTGATTCACTCCAGCACCGTGAGGACTGTTGTAATGGTGTTTCCACAGCATATTGATTTCACAATGAGCAGACAATGTCTTTGTAAGATGACTTGAGAGATGGGAAATTAGATGTTATCTCATAACAACCGAGGATGAGGGATCATTAGGTGGGTTATCTGATTGTGGAATTATGTCAAGCTGTCAAACTCGCAGATGATGTGTCTGCTGCCAGCCTCCTCTAACGCCGCAGACAGGGATGATTACCACAGATACACTGTGACCAGTAAATCAAGTGCAAGTTGGTAAACAAAATATGGATTTTAATTTAAATTGCAAATGGAAGCTTAAAGTTATGCAGCGTAGGAGACAGCCTGAAGGTTAGAGCGAGGCCTTTAATCCCCCGTTGCCCCAGTAAACCTCCTCAGTGGCCACTATGGAAACATGGTTGAGTTGCACATTTCAACCTGCGAGTGGAAGAATATAGCCCGAGCCGTGTGCGGCGCTTTCATGTAGAAAGATTACCACAGATAGTGTGCTTTAAGTGACCAGCCAGCATTTCCACTTGGCTGCACCCTCTGATGCCACCTGAACAGAATTCACTAGGAGCCTTCAAGCTCCTCATGCATAATGTATCGCTGAAGGTCTGCTCAGTTTTCACATTCTCTTAATTCATTTTCACAAAGAGAGAGAGAGAGAGAGAGAGCGCTCTGCCCCTCATTCAGAACACACAGCCTCTATCACTGTACACTGTCAAATCAGGAATCACCGCTTCACCGCTGACACTTTCTTGGTGGGATCTAACACCAGTGTCTTTCTATCGGTTTGCCTTCAATCTTTAAAGAGGATTATTAAAGCTGATACATATTGACCCACATGCATCACAATCCTGGCATTATGTCATCAATATAAAGGATCTTATTTCTTAAACTCAGAGGATTGAGGTTCTGACTATAATAGGGTATATTGTAATTGATCAATCTATTAAACCAAATTGTTTGTATCTTTTGACGTTTTTCATTGGCATTTTTTACCTTTAAAATTGTGTTCTATGTGGCGCAGCACTGTTTCCTCGGAGCAAGGAGGTTTCAGGTTCCAATCTCAGCTTGAGGGGCGTCGTTTGTCTCTTTAGGTTGGCCAGGGGATTCTCTGGCAACTTGTCCAGGGTGTACCCCCCCCCCCCCTTCTCTCTCCCAGTGTCTGCTGGGATTGGCTCCAGACCCTGCTGGGAAAGTCAAAGGTTAAGCGGATTAGAAAATGGAATGGATATCGTATTTATCATCCTTTTCTTTTAACAAGTTTTGAATCATTGAATGGATATAACGCTTGCCTTTATTTCCTAAATCTAGTATTTCAAATTAAATCTCCAACTGTACAACAACAATTACGTGCTAATTTTACCCCCTGTCAACAGTAAAGAGCTTGATCAGATCAACATCAGAGAATAATCCAGCAGAATTCTCCACGCTCTTTGTTTTCATGTCTCGGAGAGACAGAAACTGATATTTATTAGTCTAATGCTCAGTGACACAGCTCCGGCTTTGCCCTTCATTTTTTTTCCAGTTTTTTGTTTCCTTGCCTTATTTCTTTTGTGGCATGATTTGATGTGCCCCGATTGTCTTTTGTTTCCCCGCCTGCTCACACATCACAAAACCATTCATGAAAATCAATCTAAACATAGCCCCGCTCGTCTGTGCTCTCACAACGTAGCCTCGTGCTGACCTCAATAAATCGACCGGTGAGCGTTAAACATTTCTGTTAGTGCCCTTAAAGTGGCCTTTCCAGAGACATAGTCCTCCATGAAGGAGGGAGTGCGGGTCTGTCAGTGTGTGTGTGTGTGTGTGTGAGAGAGATAGAGAAAGAGAGAGATGGCAGTTTAGTCACCACTATTACTATAATAAATTTAATAACATTATAGCCTTTGCCTGTTGCTAAAGACAGTTTCTGATCATTTCCTGGTATTTGTTTCATTACTGGGGCGGGTTTGCCCAGTCTTCCATCTTATCTTATGTAAAAACAGGATCAAATCTGTACTTTTTTAAGAGGAAAGTGCACGTTTATAAATCAATAGTTGAAGTTTTTAGGCTTTTACTCGTAGGAAGTCAAAGTACAGATTGGTGGGGATAGATGGATTCTATCCCAGCATGCACCTCAGGCCCAGAGGACCTCTGGCCCAAATCAGTCTGGTGTGCAGCCCTCACCCAGACAGTATTCACCGGGGACACTTACTTTTCTCCTCTTCACCTGCCGTAGTTTTCATAAAGTCACTTCCAGTTTTCTTGCAGATCTCGTGCAGCATGTGTTACATAGTCAAGTAGAGTAGGGGAGTTACTAAGTAGGTTGTTTGTTTGTGTGTAAACAGGATTACGCAAAAACAACAAAACAGATTCCCATGACATTTTTTGGAGGGATGAGGTGATAGTTATTAAATAACTAATTATAATTAATGGATCCTGGTGATTAAAATCCAGCATGTTTTGGGGATTGAAATGTCTGACTACACCATAGAGTGGTGTTCTTACTTAATCGACTTTAAGCCACGTTTCCTTCAGGTGTGTTTTAAGGAACAGGTGCTTGAGACCAAAGAAGAAGAAGCAAGATGAAAACAGAAGAAGAATCATAAAATGAAGCGGCCCTTGTTGCCAACAATGGATTACAGTTTGTTTGTTATTATTAGATGTTGGGCTGCAGAAGGGTTCACATGTTAATCTATGACAGAACGAACAAGGTCAAATCAAATAATATTTGCAAGAATTGAGACCAAACAAGGAAACTCAAGTGAGAGGTCTATATAGAAAAAACAAGCTTGTTCACTTTGTACTTATATGGACCGGACAGTTGAAGAAATGTGGATTAGAGGAGACATTATGAAAATAAATTTCAGATTGCATGGCTCTTCTCTGTGTTCTGGGGGTCACAATTAAATGGAACAGAATAACACATGCGCTCAAATTATTTCAATATTGCCTCGAACTGCTTGAACTATACTTTTTTTCCTTTTGATTAAACTTTTATTAAATGAATGTGTTATCATTATAGTTAAAAATTCCCATTTTTATTACATGGAAAACATAATTCCATGTTATATTAGAGCAAATACATAACCAGTTTTATTTTAGTATGTTTTGTTATGTAATCACACACACACACACACACACACATTGTCAACAGTTGAGTTGCAGTGTGTGCGCAGTGAAGCCAATAAGCCTACGTGCACTTATGTGGATATATGACAGGATTTGAGTCTAAATTCTATCTGAAATACAAACATTGAATGTTGCCATGCAGCTCAAACTGTAGATAAACCTATTTTTTTTCATGTTTGCTCCTCCTGAGTGAGGGCTTGTTTTTCTTTGCATCTGGTTGTATGGATATGAGCGAGGGCCATGGGGGTGGGAGCAACTCAATGGCTGGGAATTCCTTGGAAAAAAAAAAAAGAAGAAGCAAAGCACTGAGACAAGTGAGAAGGAGAGAGGGAGGTCTTTTGGCCACTTGTGGCCTTCACAACCCGGGCACAAATCATAGGGAGACATGGCAATCGGAGTGACAGATGAACAATGCTCCCATTTTCCAACCCCCTGTGAACAGGCCCATCCATCATGGGAGGGGAGATTAATTCAATTCATCAGCTTTTTGTCTCCTTGGGCCCCCTAATGCCACCTGATATTGCTCGAGGGGGACTTATAAATGTTTGTTGGTTGAGCCCAGCCCGCTTGCTTGACTCTGAAATTAAAACATTACTCTTTACAGTAGGCCCCGGTATCGCCAACAGTCTGGCGGCCATGCCATGATTCTGATGAAGATGACGTCTTGTGAAGAGGAAAATGTTTGCTGAAGGCAGCAAAAACAACAGCACGTCCTTGAGATGGCAAAGTGAGGAGAGCTTCAGTGAGGACGACTCAGTGCAAGTCCTTGTAAGTGTTTGAATGAAAAAGCTGATTCATCACTGAAAGAATGTATCAATGCATGACGTAAACTACCTTCAGGCATATTATTTAAACAATGAGCTGTCTATATCCTCAACAAGTTTGGGCAACTTAACTCCAACAAACAATGTGCCTCTTCTAAAACCCACACACACATTACTGAGGCCAGACATCCACTCATTGTCTTAAATGACTAAAGTGTCACTTTCACAAATTTATCACTGTTAAAGTTATGCTCTCAGATAAAAACTAATGAACTGGGGCCTGAAGTTTGAGTGATTGACATATTACTCAATGAGTGAGTCAGAGAATTTGCTGGTAACACAGAGAAATAGTGAACCTGCTGTAGAGTGCAATATGCGGCTCACTACTGAGCATAGCTGTAGTGTTGCAAATGTGAAGCATGGCACGAAAACGATGTTAGGGACGACCTCTAGTGGCCATAAGAGCAACCGACTAAAAGTGATTACATAGTGTGGATCAAACGGCAGCAGCATCCACCTCTTTTCATTTTGAAAAGCATATATACATCAATGACAAAACAAATTAAAAATTACCATCTGTTTGCCAAATCATGCAATAAAACCAAATATATATCACATATCAAACCTGTGTACAGTATAACTTGTTTTATTTTATACACAAGTAGGAGGCGACGAACTTAAACTACTAATCAGAGAACCTGCACACACATTTCTTAACCAAATTTAAGCTCTTGTAAAAAAAAATCTATTTGACATCAAGACTTTTATTTGGAATTCAGTGTCTATCTAAACAAAAAGTCTGTATCCATTTAAAATCGGTAACAGCCAAAACTGAAACAGATGTTATGAGGCAAATGGTTTTAACAATTTAGACATGGTCTTCTCAAATCAAAAATAAATTACAGAAGGACTTGCCGCACTTATCATACACATCTATTCTAACAGCTGATTTTTATGACTGCAAAAGCAAGCAACTGTCACATTTATTTATTCGCGCACTACTGTTGAGAATAATATTTTCCTTTGTTAAAATAATCTATTGTAACATTGAATAGTGTTTCCAACCAAGGTCCTGTAGTCCCCCTAATCAAACAAGCTTTAATAAATTGCACACACTCAAATATCAATCTCCTGACTATTCCCTTGGCGCAGGTTATAAATTGAGAAATGACCAGTGTTGTGTAAGTTCGCACCTGAACTCATGAACTAGTTCAAAGTTCAGTTCATACAAGTAATCATGAATAGTTCACATTCATGGTTCACCATTTAAATTCTGAACTAGTTCATAGTTCAGTTCATTTCATAGTTTTAAGGTGGAAAGTGAGAATGAAAGACTTAACTTGTTAAATAAAACCTTATCACTACCCCTTGCCTTTACTGTCGGAATCTTTATCAGACAGTGTGTAAAAATCCCTCTCTGCTTTCTCTTGCCATCTGTACATGAGACCGAGAGCTGTTGTGTTGCAGGTGTGGCCTGCCCCTTTAAGGAAAGTTATTAGTGTGTGACGTAGTGCACCTAGGTATTGTGGGAAAAGACGCTAAAAGTGTGTATATAACGAGTGACGGACCACTTAGAGGTGATGCGAGTGTTGCTCCTGCTGTATATCTGAGAAATAACGTGGCCGCATTCCAAGTAAAGAAACATCTCCTCCTCCTTCTTCACGGAGCGGTCCGGACGGCTGGTTCCTGCGCAGAAGTCCACTGCGCACATCCTGCGCAGAAGCCCAATGCGCAGGAATTGCCAGCGCATTATATATATATATATATATATATATTTTTTTTTTTATTATAAATTAAATTTTTTCTTGTTTTTATATTTCATTCATTTTAATTTACATAGTGTAATATTAATATAAGTTATCCTGCCAATTTTAAGAGTTCTGTATTTCACCAGTTTTAAAGATAGGACAGAATGGGATTCAAACCCATGTCCTTTACTTAGAGCACGAACACTTTACCAACTAGGCCACGCCACCTGATGATTTCTATGAGGAACTAAGCAGTATAAGAAGATGGACAAATTATCGTGTTTGTGTGTCATTTTATGCTGCTTTTGATAAACACTTCAGAGAAAATATTTTTCTGGTTTACTACATATATTTGACAGCCTTACTTAACAGTTACTTTTATATTTGTGGCTTTTAGATACTGGATGATTTAACATACTTTAAAAACCTATTGTTAGAGAATAACCAAGTACTTTTCCAACCTTGTCTTCGGACGCCTTACAAGAATCATAGTCTGCTGTGATATTCTGAGGCTGCCCCCTGCTGGATGCCGGCTTCCTCTGCTACTCTAGCTTGGTTTGTGCAGCTTGTGACTAACTATAGTTGTCCATAAAAGAAAATCTTTAATATCCTTCAAGGGCAATTTGATGTACAACCAGCAATCAGTGCACAACAAAAATAAACCAATATATACAATCTAAATAAAACACAATATAAAAACCCTATAGAATAAGTAGCAGGGGAAAATTAGCTTTTAATAAATGAATTGATAAGTCGACCAACAGAAAATTACCAGTCAACTATTTAGATATTCTCGAAACATTTCATTCTACTTTTAATTTCCTGTGGTGTTTCTAATAATTATTAATGTTGGTGACATCTCCTTGATAAATGGGTGGAGGTTTTATTACCTCTGCTAAGGAGGTTATGTTTTCATCTCTGATTTGTCCGTCAACAGGTTTATGTAATAAACTACTGGACCAATAACCACACAACTTGGTAGAAGGAAGCTGCATGGATCAGAGATGAACCTATACGGCTCTGTTGAGCTCTACTGAGTGCCAGTCTAGGGAATGAATCTGGAATCTTCTCTCAAAAAACATTTCCCTCCCCATAGGGTTTGTGAAAGATGTGATCGAAAACGTCAGACCAAGTGAATCCACTTTTTTTCAGCATGAACAGGAAAAAAAAGAAGGGAGTTTCAGTTCACTTCACAACAGTTCCTCTTAGCAGCATGATGCATACAAAGAGATGTATAAAAACCAACTCATTTTGGCAGCATAGTAGGGACATTTGCTGATGTCACCACCCGTGGCTCCGTGGACAGGCAAGCCAGCATCTAAAACCTCCTCCTGGATGGCTCCCTGTGTGAACAGTCAGGCAGCGGCTCGCACAGAATTTGGGCTTAGGCCTCAGGTGGGTCCCTGACGTACACCCTGCGGGGATAGACTGCGGTTAGAGTCAAATATTAAATTATCAGGTGCACAATTCAGAAAGCACCGCAAAGTAGAGGAGGAGAAGAAAGAACAATATAGAGGTAAGAATCACCCCAATTGTGGACATCATTAATGTTTATTTGTGTCGACATGACATCAGTACAGGACTCTTGATATTTTTTATTATACATTTTTATAGCTTACAAATTTGTCTGCCTGTGTGTGCATCTGTTTACAGTCCAAAAGTTATTGGGTAGGAGTGTCGGAGTTACGAACAAGAAGTGTGTCGTGTTCGCTGGACTTAAATTAAGTTACACATAAGAGAATTTCCTGTCGTCTATACGCGAGGACGCTACAATATGAACGTGTTCACCGTTCAAATTCATTATTTGTCATTGAGTTGAGTCCAGTTCATCGTTCTCATAAAAGTGAACGTGTTCAATGAACGCGTTCTTTTGCGTTCGTTCATGCAAATCACTGGAAATGAGACACCTTAAAGCTTACTTCTCCACAAAAGTTAACTTTTATTTGTATTTACACGACGAGCTGCTTCTGCCGCTGGTAGTAGATCCGGCCTCCTCTCCAGACGCACAGGTAATAGGCCGTGCTCAGACATCCCACGACGGACACCAGCAGGACGGTGACCACCAGGCCGATTTTCCACACCACAGACTCGTCTTCATCCGGGGCTAACGAGAAACAAAACAGTGCTCAGTGCGTGTAGTCAGCGAGTGTCATTCATGGTCCGATCAAGCACGATGCCCACCTGGTTCCTCGACAGCATGCGGCTCTGGATTAGTGAGCAAGGCTGGGTCCTCCACCAGGATTTGGTCAGCCACTCCTGCTGGTACGTCAGGCCATGACCCCTCCTCCGTTGACCTAGGCGGTACAGCTGCGTAGTCAAACTGTGGAGGGTCATCCGCGCTTATCCATATGTCCGGGTAGTATGGATGAGCACCTGGAAACGTTTATATATGTCAGGAGGATGATACAAAGGGAACCGTGTGCAGTGTGTTCAGCCACAATGATCTAACACGTGATAAACATGCTTTTCTTACCTGACTGACCAGACGATGCAGCCAGAAGCGACAAGAACACAAGGTAAAGCACCAACATGACTGCAGCCACTGACAGGGTGACTCTCCCTTCTTTTATGTGGGCCCCTCATCTGTAGAAGTGAGATCAGCTGTGGCCTCCTGACTCAATCAGGATCGATGACGGGACTCGACTCTGGAGGATCTCAAGGCCCAGGCCCGGTTTGAGTGCTTCCATTTCATTGGTTTAACCTTCCAGAGAATTACACCTTTCGTCTTAAAGTGGCGGAGTGTGTGGCGCTCAGGGAGATGGAAGCTGTGGCTGTGCCTTTGAAATCACACTAAAGTGAGGTGCTTCATTTGGAGTGCTTCGTGCAGACGGTGTTGACGAGAAAAACGTTGCTGAATTGGGGTTGTCACTCATGGTTTCCCAAATCTACAAAGTAACTCGGACTTACAGGTTGTCAGAAGTTGTACTGTAACAGCAAGAAGATATAAAAAAAAGTCATAAAAAGCACAGAGAAATCTACTTTACAGGAAATTGAATTGCTGCTGATTAATGACGCATACATCAGGATGTTTCTGTCATTCATTGCATCATTTATTACATGACAAATTAACAAGTTGTTTTTCTCCAGTGTCTAAGAAGTTACTACAGGATATGTGGATTGCTGAATATTTTGGTGTCGGCTGTAGAGAACGAAGCATTTATCAGCAGCTTTCGCATTAGAGAAAAAAAACATTACTGAGCTTGAGTTTAGATACTTTTTACCCAGGTGAGAATGAAAATGTGATTCATAAAAACCCACTTCCAAACACACGACCACATATGAAAATGCCCAAAATAAAACCGTTCTTTTTCTTTTGCAGCACGCAACAATACAAAAACACAGGGAAGTTGTGTGTAAAATCTGAAATGTTAAAAATGATCTGAGTTTTCACAATGTGCTTTTCTTCAGTGGAGTGTTGACATATCGCAGCAGAAAAAGCAAATGTTCAACTAATAAGCAATAATCCACTGAAGGTTCAGTGTGTAGAATATAGTGACATCTAGTGGTGAAGTTGCAGCTGGACAACCCTCACCTCACCCTCCCCTTCAAGGCCTTCAGTTGTTATAAGAACGCAACAAAAGGTGTTTAGTTTGTAGTTTGTAAAATGTTAAAAAAAAACAGACTTACAGACGACCTGCTCCCGATGTAAATATAAAGTATTTAAATATAAAGGGCCCATTCTAGGGTTAAGGAAACGATCGTAAAATTTTGATGAAACACACTGATAAAAACATCACTAGGGTTAATTAATGTTCAATTTCTGCCAATAGATCCCTGTCACCTTAATCTTTAGCACTGAACCTTGAAGGTGTTGATACTGGAGCCTTTAGTACACAAATCTGTGCTTTTTCTGCTAAGACAAATCTAATTGACATGACAAAGGTTAAGTGGGTGATAATATTCAATGCTACATAAACTGGAACCCTGAGGACACGTGTTTCAATCACAAAAAAAGCCAATAAAAAAAGCATAATCACTGTTTAAATGGCCTTGTGGCCTGATGTGATTATTAAATCCGGTTAAATAGGTTACAAGAGTGAACAGTACCAGCATGTAGAAATTATGGCAACTGGTGCATCCCCAGTTTTCACAATCATCTCTTCAGCATATCTCCCTCCATGACAGACAACCACATCCTTCATAGCAAAGAGAATATGGTGCAACACAACAAACTAAGGTTATTGCTTAAATGGTACACTAGTGTATACTGACACAAAAAGAAAATGAATAACAGCGGTTCCCAATATGTTCCTCTTTTGTCTCAAATCGACAGCTCATTTAAACGTTATGAAACTAATTTACCAAATCCCTTTTAATTTGCACACTAATGCCTTATTTCTTGTTGCATAGTTCAGCATGAGATACAGTTTATTATCTGGCTCCTCGAAGAAAAGCAGTGGCAATAATATACATACAGTATCTTTTTATTACTAAAGAACCCCCTTAAACCATCCCCTGCATAGAAATACACTGACCTTCACAGTGTGCAACGCTAAATTTAATGTGCTTATACAAGATGAGTTTTCTGCATCAAGGCAGAAAAGCTATTCAGATTATTTGTATGACACTTAAACAGCTCCTGGGTTAAAGGTAGGGTTGGTAAGTTGTTTCTGAAACACTTCATCGTGTATGTTGAAATCCTCTTAACGTCCCGATGGCCATCAACAAATAAAGAAGTATCTATAAAGCTTGTGTCTGTGGCGCTCGCCTAACTGTAATAAAGACGACTGCTCATTTCACTCTGACGGCATGAAATGAACGGCTGGCGTTCTTTATCACTGACCGACCCGCCTGCCAGCTTGCACCCTGACCTGAGTCTTCAGCAGTAGGGACACATGTCCATGAAGTAATTCAAAAGCCAGACGTTAGTGGGCGATTCATGGAAAAGTTGTCTTCCAGCAGTCGTCAGGCAGTGAGCTTCCATGTGTTTTTTTTTTTTGGGGGGGGGGGTTACCTTTGACGAGAAGGCCGATTAGAGCGGCTGGGGTGTATCGGTTCAATTTTGTGTGGCCTGCTCTTTTGCGAGTATTTCAAGAATTACCAACCCTAGATTTAATCTTTTTCTCTGATGTAATTAATCCCAACTGTGTACTCAACACCATATTGTCTAACAATAATCTGCAGCCAGCTGGCCCAAACTGTGTCATGGTGCATGTCAGAGTAAATCTAACATAAACCAATCTGTGATTACTACTGTTTTCACACAATAACATGTCACAGTATCAATACACCAGGAGAATCCGATAACAAACTTTCTAAATGAATGGTTTCATCATTACTACCTGATGGTAAGTATTCTTACCTTAATATAACCATATATTGCACTATTCTACTATATATAGAATCATATGGACCGTAATCATGGTGTAAAACAATGTTCCCAGTGCAAATCTTGGCTCCTGTGACCAACAATGTGGTAGAATCAAACAATGGAAAAGTGCATCGGAAAAACAACAATTCCAAAAAACACAAAGAAGAAAAATAAACTGTGACAAGGTTATACTGGGAGAGGATATAGAGGGACATCATTGCTAACTGGCTGTTTGGCCGGTTGTTTACAGTATCACTGAATATGGCTGGTTTGTAATTAATCTCATGAGGTGAGGCTCTGCCAGGCAGAGAAACAGCTGAGGGCAACCCCGGAGGCAGTTTTCACGATGATAGGAATATAACGGTACACTGTAACACTGCTGAAGAATGTTCATATAAGCAGTTCCTCTCTTTCCTCTGTCAAGCAGAATAATAATTCATTTTTTTATTTGTACATTCCTTTTAAAACTTTTTTTAGGTGTTGCTACCCAGATTGCCCTGAGAGGTTGAAGTTAAGGATCCCTTGAAGGACATTTCACAAAGCAGGATTTCACTTTTAACAACTAAACTGCTACAACTTTTTTAATATAATTCAGAAATATATTTATTTTATGTCTTTGACTAACTGTGAAATCTCCCTCCATGAAATCCTTCTGTACACATCTTCACAGCGGTGGATAATCAGAACAGGTCTGTGTGAACACTGGACCGGTCTCCGCTCAGGAAGGGGACAGTGTCTCCAGCGAGGTTCCTTCCTCATTCGTGTTTCTCTCCCGCATTGTAGACTTTCCGGAGGCTGGCATCCAGCAGGAAATCCACTGACCTGCAGGGTACAGAGTGGAAATATAGTGATGACACAGAGGTTTCAAAACTTCCAGCAATGTTACAATATATGTAAGATATATTTAATTTAATCCAGCTCTATAATTAAACAAATCTCAAAAGTGGTTGCACTAACATTGATTACAACAAATTAAAAACTTATAGAGTTTCTGGTAGATAAAGTATTGAAAAGCCCTAATATATATTTCCTGTACATATAAATGTATATAACATACTTTATATAGCAATACAATTAATACCACAGTTAAACATTAGAATGTGCTGCAATTTCAGCTCAAACTGTTCACCATCTGCAAGCAGCCTCACCCTTAAAGTTAAAGCTTCCATCCAACTACATAATCCATGTACACTCAACATATACAAGCAGAAACACAGACACAACTTGTGCCAACCTGTCTATGGGAGTGATGATGAAGGGGATGGTGGAGAGGCCGATAGCTGTGGTGGTCCACTTGCGGACTGACAGAGGCAACTTGGTGGTTCTGCCCAGCACGTAGAGCGACGTGGCACACACGCGGTTAATGGTGAAGCCCGGGATGATCACAGAGGCGAGGGCCTGCCACACAAACGTGTCCACCACCGCTGCGGCTATCCGTGTCGTCTTCCCTGGGTTCTCCCCGTGGGCCTGTAGGAACAGATGGAGGATCAGTAATGAGAGTAGAAATAGCTCCTACAATCAGGTCCGATAACAACGCTCACTTCTGAAACTGTATCAGTAACAAACAACCCACTGGCAGAGGATCACAACTGAAAGATATTTATAACAAATGTCATATTGATCTCATCTGATCTGAAGCCTGGTTTCTGTTTGTTTGATACTAATCTATTTTCAGCTAAATTAAACATAGTGGATACACAGATTAATGTTAAAATTTAATACTGATTTGGACAAAAGTTGCTTCTTTCTTTGCCTCAGCCTGTTTATTTAGGGACCCGGTTTCTATTTCATCTACACACAGTAGCAGTTCAACCAAAGATAGTTTTTTTAACTTAAATTCTTATTTCATTTGAATGAACATAATGAAAAAGATTAGACTATGCTCTCTCTTTAATGTTTCCAATTCGTTCATCGTACAACTCGGGCTGAATGTCATGAAAAAACCTTGAGATCTTACATTTTCTACCATAGATGACAAAAACAAATGTTAAATCCTGACATTTGAGAAGCTGGAACTAGAAACAGTTTGGCACTTCTACAGAAAATTCACAAAAATCATTCACTATTAACAAACCAATGAATCTAATTTTTGTGGAAGCTCAACTTGTAGGAGCCAGTCAACAAAGATGATGTTGACAAAAGCTTTATTTATAACAGCAATACAAATTTGACCATACCGGTCAGTAACACAAACAGTCCTATCTTACCAGAGCTGCTTTCTTCCCTTTGTCCACAGCATCAGCAGTAACGTACACAGTGGCCACAGCATAGGTGCCCCGCACCACACTCACTGGCACCAGGGCCCGAAAGGCCTCCCCAACCTCATTGGCATAACCTGTGGACATAGATCCAGAAATGAAGGTGAGAATTGAACCCTCTTAGTGTCCTGTAAATGCATCATACCCGTAGTTAGCCTCACTGCTGACACATGCTAAGGCTTGGGTCTCTAAAAATAATCATTAGTATTGAGTTTTTCTGTCATTTTCAGTTTGGGGAAGTGCCAGAACTATTTAAAGAGCTCAGACGTCACATGTAAGGGAACTCAGACAAATAGATTGTTTTTCTGTTTAGTTGTATGGTCTGTATTTTCAGCATTACATTCCCCAGCTTCCAGCACATGTATCCTGAAATATACAAGAGACCTATAAACCTTTGGAAAATGAAGCTATAGCCATTCGACGGTGGGACAACCTAAATGTCCTCGATCTCTAATAACAAAATCACCTGTGCCATACTCCACAGTACGTATGTAAATCACAGATAAAATGAACTGCAGTGACACAGGGTTCATTATCTTTGGTTCACTGGTGACAGAACCAGCAGAGCCTGGTGGTGTCAGATTCTGCTGCTGTCGAGCATCTCTCTATATTGGTTCTGCAGGATGCAAACACAGCACTTTACTGGTCTACCTGTCCTGAGGAAAACACTTGTGTGACAGGCAAGAACACCTCAGTCAATTAAATGAAGCCAGGTGACAATTCATCATCTCAATCACTGGATGTCAAAGAGCAGCTTCTCGGTTTGGAGTTGGCCTTGTATAATAAAAACGTCACATACATCATCTTTATTCTCCACTTACGGCAATCAAATGGAGATTTAGTACATGAATCCTCTTTATTACTTTATTACTCCTCTTTATTACTGGATTAGGTAACACTGACTACTTTAAGTCCCGCTTTTATGGGCAGCGATATTTAAAAGATTGAATAAAAAAGAATTCGCTGTTGGAAACAAACAAATGGTTGTAGGACAAATGAAGTAAGAATTCAGCTTGAAAAACATTAGCTGTTGATCATATCTCTAAAAACTGATAAATACTGAAAAGCTGGCAGAGGATTTAATACTTAAACCATGACATGAACAGTGAACTCTTGGATCAGGAGCAAAAGAAGCACTGGTGATTCGAAGGTGATAAAAGTTAAATTTGTATGATGGTGTGACAGCAGGGGAAGTTTAGATAAGATTATGTTCCAGCTGGGCATTTAGTCGATCATAAATGACACCTTGCCCTGGCATAAGACAATGTTAGCATACGTGAGCAAAGGTTTCAGATTAGTTAGTTAGTCAACATTTACCGAGTGGACAGTGAGACGTGCAGGGTGTTAGGATGAGACATTGTTCACAGAAAGTGACAGAATAGCCGGATTTAGATGGTGAGGAAATCTCACAATAACAGCGACTGTAATCCAGGAAATAACAGACAACTGTGCTCAGCAGCTAAATCCAGTCTCTGATCTACAGCTCACATTTTCTGCTGTAGCATTTAGCAACATGGGATTTGAAGTGTAACCTGGTGAGCTTGAAAGAAGCTGTCATCTACGAGGACATCACACATTCCTATCTCTGCTCTAATGTTAATCCAATCACAATCACCCTACTGTATATTACCACTAAAACACTTTGATCTACAAATGTGCACCATTGAGCCAGCGGAACCACTAATATACTATGTTAGGTTGCTAAAAAATACTTAAAGGGTCAATGCCTGAGCCGTCGCATGAAAAGTAGTAAACGCATCAGGAACAGGACAGATGGTACAGAAATCAAAGCGGCCACATTTCTGGTTAAATCCTGTCTTTATTGCGTAACCACTATTACAGTTTCTCCATGTTGGTAAAAATAATCTAATTTGTGTGACTTGCAGAGACATCAAGGGAATCGACTATATCCAAAATATGCAGACTTGTTGTAGTTGTATGAAGTAATCGTGTCTGAAACTAAGAAGTAAAAGTACACTGCAGCCCCCACAGATACAATGGGACAGCGGATGAAAAACATTGGCTCATATTAACACCTAAATTATTCAAGTAGCACACACACAACGATTGTAGGGAAATTCTTCTGCTCTCCTGGTGGCTGGGCAAGAAAACAATCAATGATTATCGCTATATATCTATCATCAATGGGATTATAACAAAAGTCCAATATATTTTCTTATACACAATGGAGGAGGTATGATTGTTAAATATAAGATAAGATAATAAGATAATAGATCTGATCCTTATGGAAGAATAACAACGTTGACTCAGGAGCAAAAATATGTCTTAAAAGCACAATAACAGTAACGTCAGTAAACTTTATTAGTTTACTTTATCTAGATGTCATTTTAAGTAGTGAACACTGTTGTATGAGTTCTGCTCTTGTGCATGGCTCATATTCACACCGACATCATTCAAATAACACAAAACAACAACAGGAAGATGTTTTATGATTGCAGCACACATACAGGATTAATGGTGGCAGCTTCTGATTTTATGAGGGATATAAAGTGACTGTAAAGTATCAGAGGTGATGGGGGGTGGATGGAAGCCCTGTACAGTGCTGCAGCGTGTCTGATGCCCTTCACTGTACAGACAGGAGGTCGTTGATTCACCAGCGAGAGGAGAACCGCTCTGAAACCTACAGACACTGAGCTGGATCACTGAGGTGTTGAGTTTTCAGTCTCATATCTACGGGCGTTCCTTCGAGGTTTTGTGAGTCACTGCGACGACTTGCTCAACAACTACCTGCAAACGAGACAAGACTGGAGCCAGCCACACACACACACACACACACACACACACACACACACACACACACACACACACACACACACACACACACACACACACACACACACACACACACACACACACACACACACACACACACACACACACACCACTCAGCCGGTGTAAGGAAACACAGCAAGACATTTAAGACTATTCTTGGACGACGGTTGTGTCCTGGGGAGACTAAATGTCCTTCAGGCTCGGCTATAAATAGAAGTTTAAAAGAGTGGTTAGCCTGTGTCAGCTAGCTAGCTAGCGCTCGGCTCCAGGGTCACGCCGCGATGTAGCCTCTGCGGTCTGTTCAGGTTCACTCAGAGATAACTCAATGTTAAATTCAAACATACCGAGGAAGCGGACCCATGTGTCGCGGTAGATATCGACCGCTTTGCTCGTCTTTTCTTCTGCGGGATCCATGTTTATTTGCTTTTACTCCATCCCCTCTAGTTCGGCACTACTACTGCTTACTTCCCGTAGGTAGTGGAGTGTCAGAGCAGGAAAAGCCAACACGGAGCAGGGGCAGTGAAGGGGGCGTGATTTCACCCACAGCATCCAACTGGCTGCAGATGCGAAAAGGATCCGGAGTGATGTAGTGACTGATGATGTAGAAATCACACACAATAAACTATCATGTGGTGATTTAAATTGTTATTTCATGTCATCACAACTTTGAGTTTTATTTGGCTTATTCAATTAGAAAGTAAAAAGGGTAACAGAATGTTTAAAAACGCTCCAAACATGGACAGCTGAGTGGTCATAAAGAGATCAGGGTCCCTAAAGGTCATTCAAATTAGATTCAAGATCATTACTATTACAGCATGATATGAACAGAGTTCGTACACTGATTCCAAAGGCCCTTGCCTTTAGTGATGTCTTGTGTCAAAAAAGATCAGATCAGATAAGTTAAGATAAGGTTAGATAAGATAAGATAAGGGGAAATGTTACAGCAGCAAGAGTCAAAAGAGAAGAGATCACGAGGGTCACGGGATATTTTTTCCAAGAAACTGTTTTTAAAAAATGCAATGTTACTGAAAACTTTTAGCCTTGCATAGAAAAAAAAAGCTGATTGGAGCATAGATGTTTCAGAAACTTACAAAAAAGCTGCAATTGGATCAAATGAATGGAATAGAATAGAAATGACGATCATAGTATAATACAAAACACGAGATTTTATAAATTCTAATCGTGTTATATATGACTAATTATTAACAAGGCCTGCTCTGTTTTGACTTCATGAAGAATAACCAGATTAGCGTCGGGAATTTAATAAGATTCTACTGAATTTTTCAAACTGCTGGATTTTTCCCAATCACCTTCAACTACAACAGCCAATAGGAGGAGTGCCTCGTGATCGACGCTCCAAAGGACCAATGGAGACGAGCCAGGCAACACGCTGACCCAATCAGAACCAAGCTGTCGGCGGAATGGTAGGAGTTTTTCCCTGTACAATGGCCGCCGCCTGCAGCAGGAATCATCACAGGGAGTCTCGGCATTCAGCGCTCGGTCTCTTCTCCGCAGGGAACAACATGTCGTGTAAATCGCTCTGGACTCTGGCTCTTCTCGCTCTGACACTGAGCCGGTGTGTTGCTGACGATGACCACGAAATGGAGGAGTTCCTGAAGCGGGAGTATTCCCTCTCCAAGCCGTACCAAGGTACCCGACCCGTTAGGAGTGCATCCGCCGGTTCACAGGCTGGGGGGGGAGATGTTTCTAGAACAACTCGATTAGCGATGAAATAACAACAGTCTTCCATCTCATTAATGTACATTTGAAGGTTTGTATTCCTCTGATCGACCTCATCGCTGTGACATTCAGAGAAACGAGGCGTTTTACTTTTATTCCCACTTATACACCGAGCACTGTGCTAAAGCTTCTCCTTCTACTGACCGTAATGTTTCAAGTCATGACAAAGCAGTTTCATTCTGCTGGGTCAGCTTCTGTCATGATGATTGTGTGTGTGTTTGTGCGCGTGTGTGTGCGCGCCCACTCAGGTGTGGGATCCCTGGGCTCCTCCCACTGGGAGCTGATGGGGGACGCCATGGTCACCACCGAGCAGGTGCGCCTCACACCTGACATGCAGAGCAGACAGGGGGCGGTGTGGGGCCGCATGGTGAGTACACACTGTGCATCCACTGGTTCAGGTACTATCACATTATACTGCATGTTGTGTGTTGTGGTCTGGGATGAAACTGAGGATAAGTTTTCATATTTCGTTGTTCATTTTGTCCCATTTTAGAATAAAGGACAAGATGGTGAATATCCTTTGTACGTTCGCATGTCTATTGCACAATTTACAACTACCAGTAGATGTTAGCAGGTGTTAGCGGCCCCCAGAGGATGTTGGGATCAGTTGTGCACCTTAACGTTAAGAAGTGTTTTGACCTTGTGATCAACGATACAGGCAGAGCTTGAGGGTCGGCTGAGGCCAAAGGGAAATCTGACTGGCTACTGGCTTGTGTTGCAGCGCTATGAGTCATAGGAGTCTTTGCCAAATCAAGTTCAAGACATCGTTTTCATACTCTTGTGAAAAAGATGGCTTGATATTTTACCGTTGTATTTCTAGCCTTGCCACCTGAAGGACTGGGAGATGCAGGTTCACTTTAAGATTCACGGGAAAGGAAAGAAGAACCTGAACGGTGACGGGCTGGCCATTTGGTACACGAAGGAACGCACGCAGAAAGGTAAAAGCTCTACTTACCCCACCACACTCCCTATTCAAGAAGAAAACTACTTTAATATATCATTCACACTCTGTCTTCCTATTGTCTCACAGGTCCTGTGTTTGGAAATATGGACAACTTCACTGGCCTGGGTGTGTTTGTGGACACGTATCCCAACGAGGAGAAGCAGCTTGAGGTACGCCACAGATATCACCTGTTCTGTGAAAGTAAAACTGGGATGAATGTACAAGGGCTCTTGCAGATTTGTGTAAAGGGGCTTTATTTGTGTTCTTTTGTGCGACCATTTGGAGACAGGCACAGAAGAAGAGATACAGTCCTCGCACACAGGTAACTATGTCTTTGGAACATTTCCTTTCATCAGTGTGTTTTACCTCTGTCTACAACCTCTACTCACCCTCACCCTTCTGTGTCTAAATGAAAACATTGAGACAATACTGAACTTCTGTGTCTGTGTGTGTGTTTTGTTGTGTTTTTGTCCCTGCATTTATGCTGTGTGTTTATTTGTTTTTTAATTAGAGTAACCGATCACCTCTCAGTGCTGTCAGAAGGAATATGCTAATGACCTCTCTCCTTTCCCCCTCTGTGACCTCAAGAGGATCTTCCCCTTCGTTCTGGCCATGGTGGGGAACGGCAGCATCAGCTACGACCACGAGCGGGACGGTCGGCCCACCGAGCTGGGCGGCTGTAACGCCATGGTGCGCAACCTCAAACACGACACCTTCCTCTTCATCAGATACGTGCGCCGCAGGCTGACGGTGAGAGACACATTTCTAACTCTTGTCTATGTGCTCAACTGTCCAACATGTTAATATTAGGGACCGGGTGGGCTTAACTATAATTTGAGTAGGTTTGTTGAGTGTACCACCCTGTTTGGTAAAATAATGTATCACTAATAGACTCAACATATCAGAGTAATAAACACTATGCAAGCAGCTACAGACACCCATTGAGAAAATGTAATTTTCTTGATTTTACTTTCCAAACTATTCAGATAACTTAATAAACCTGCTTTGGGGGAACAGTATATTTGGACTCTGACCCTCTGAGAGTCCCTGCTGCCTCCTGACGGCCTCTGTTCCTCAGGTGATGATAGATATCGACGGGCAGCACGAGTGGAGGGACTGCCTAGACATCCCCGGGGTGCGGCTGCCAGAAGGATATTACTTTGGAGCGACCGCCGTCACCGGAGACCTCTCAGGTAAACAGCGTTCCAACATCGCATGCAGCTGTGTGGTAACAGTCACTTCAAATACCACTCTGTCTATTTTTAGCATTGTCAATGATGTAAACAGACTGATCTACACATTACCAGTGTTAGGTATGAGGGGGAAATTACTATTTGTAAGCAAAGTTATCAGAAATGTTTAAGTATGATGTGTGAATTTGATGAATCTGCTGTTGTGTAGATGTGAATCAAACGGACAATATGAAAAATAAAGTTTTTACCTAAACAGGTTTAGTGCTAATATTGTTTAAAAATCTGAATTGAAGGCTCTGGTCCTGAATTATTTTTGATCTATATTTACCAGCATTGGTATTGTATATAGGGAACATTATACTTCTCAATAACTCAATGAGTCGTTTCCTTCCTCTAACGCCTCATTGATAGTTTATTTTCTTCCTTCTTTCAAAATCAGCTTAGTCGACATTTAAAACACCGGCGAAAAAAGAGCTGCTGATTAATGGAAATAAAATGTTTTACATGTAACACACAATAACCCTTCAGTCAGAGACACACAAGGACTAATTGTTCCTAGAGAATGTTTGCACAGTTCAGTTTATTGTTCCTCTGTGAACATGTGAAGTGAAAACGAGTCACGTGGAATAACCTCTGAAGCCATGAGACGTTTGTCTTGTTCTCTTAATGTAATCGTATTTCCTGCTTCTCTGTGTGCGCAGACAACCATGATATCATTTCCCTGAAGCTCTACCAGCTGACTGTGTTGAGGAGTAAAAAGGAAGAGCAAGAGGAAGAGGAAGACCAAATAACCATACCCAGTGTTGATAACATGGACCTGCTCAGATGTAAGGCTCACACACACACACACACACACACACATACCAAAACACCATCATCATCATCATCATCATGACAAACGCTGACAAACCAATTGTTGAATTACAATGATTCCGTTGTCTCTCTCTTCTGTTCTCTGTCACCATCATGTTACTGTGCCTTCTCCCTCTGTTCCCTCCCCTCCAGTGGAACTGGTTGAAGAGAGGATGAGTGGGGTCGCCATTTTCTTCACAGTGCTCTTCTCCATGCTGGGCTTTATCTTCCTCATCGTCATCGGCCTGGTGGTGTACAGCCACTGGAACGAGAGCCGCCGCAAGCGGTTCTACTGAGGAGAGAGCGGAGACGGGGAAAACAAAAAGTAGGTGACGTGACGACTGTACTGTGGTCCTCGGACCCCGACCCGCACAGAAGCGAGACGCTACTGTCGGCCAGCAGAGCGCAGCAGCTTGTTGTATCCTGGCAGGAGATGGAGTATCACCTGCTTCAAAAAGCCATTCTTCCGCTCTGCTACAGATTGTCATGAAGCAGCAGGAGGACTTGATTTGACACTTTGTCCTCATCTCTGGCTGACACACACCCACTCGGCCTTATCGTCCCCGTCCTCTGGTTTTGTTACACGCAGGACATTAAATGACTTTTGTGAGCGAAAAAAAGACACAATTTAAACCAATTTCTACTTCACCACTTTTTGGTTTTAAGGCTTTCAGAGTTATGAATGAATATAAATACCTGGAGATTTGTTGTTTGACCCATGTGGGAACCAAATAATACTGATGTCATCTTTACTGCAGCTCCCTGCTAAGTAAACACGCATCTATTAATTCAACTGTGTATTAACTATAATTAGCTGTATATTCTGACCCTGTAGTTGCTGTAGTTTGCATGACATTCTGAGGTAATGTTTTTTTTATGAATTGTCCAGACTGCCACACTTGTACTTTGTTTACACTGTGCTTCATTGTTTTGTGTTTGTGTGCAGCCTATGGAAACTTGACTTCTGCCTCATTGGTGCATGTGCTGATAAAGATTTGAGTGTGTCTAGGAAATATTTAGCGCCAATTAAATTTATATCAATATTGTTTAAAGACTATATATATAAATTTCAGCAGGGCTCATTTCTGATGATTTAATAAGTTTACATGAGCAAATTTGATCAAAGTCCTGATCAGTTTACAGTAAATTCTTCCAAATATATTTAAAATAACATTTTAGACCTACTGTGATTTTTAGAAATGTATCTTTGCACTGAAGAGAGAATTGGAGGTTATTAAATGAATACATTTTTACCAGCTGTCTTTTTACCCTGCAACAGATGCTTCTTTTCTCTGCACATTGAACACTACAGTGACCTTTTGTTTGTGCTTTTTGTGTTGCATGTATAAACATCACCCGTTTCCTGTGAAGTGCGTCATACAATGAATGTTTCTGCAGTGGAGCCAACAAACTCGCTGGTTTGGCCACAGGCTGCCTCTGATAGATATATATATATATATATATATACTGTACTTTAAGACTGAGCCGGTGGTTGTTGGCTCTTCTATACGTTCTGGAAATGATTCCAAGCCTCATGTCAACATCAATTATGTTTTATGTGGTGCTTTGTTTTTGATTGTGCAATGTAGGTGGACTCACTCATCTCCTGTAGCCACTTTGACAAGACACCCTACCTTATCTAGGTATCTGCTCTATTGACTGCCATTCTAGTTGTATTGTATTGTTTGTTGTTCCCATGAACACTGTGCCTCATGCATCCATTTTATTTTAGAAACATTTCATCCTGTTGCTTTGTCCAAAACTATTTGCGTTGCCTCATTAAAAACCAAACAGACCTTGCCTTACTTCCTTTACTGAGTTTTTCGGTGGATTTTGTTATAACATACAGGTTGTACTTAATATAACCACAGTTAATCAACCTTTTCATATATATTCTTACAAAGTGAGACCTCATGATCAAAAGTAACTTCCAGTGGGTTTGGGTTGTGTCACACTTTTCCAAATGACATAACAGTCGTACAGTCAATATGATAGTGACCGCCTGAGGTGCCTCTCACTCAGCCATGTGACCGTCCTCCGGATCAATTTCACAGCTTTGTCACATGTGTTGCTGGGGGAAGCCTTTGCACTCTCGCAGGCTGAAGATCCATTTCATTCTGGGCACATAAGTGAGATTCTTTATGGTCAAACTTATCAAATGTTTAAAATAAAATCCCTGGATCCTGTAAGAGGCTAATTGAGGTGAATGAAGAGGACTTTGAGTGAAGGAATGTCAAAGAGTCAAGTCAGCTGAGTGCCAATGTTTGTTTTATTAAAAAAATAAAATACAAATGACCCAGAGAGTACACAGCATACTTCTTTACTAAAACCAAAGCATTTTTTTTTCATCTGTAATTCAGTGCTTTCATTATTTTTCTGTTTTTTTTTTCTTCCACTTTACTCATTTTGGCTTGTTTAAAGTTATTAGGAAAACAATGTAGAAAGAGTCTGATGTGTGTTTGGAGATGCCTGCTTCCTTCTCAAACCAGGGTGTTTCTCACTTTGGTTATAAAAACAAAACAAAACAGAACCTGCTTCTGTTTGGTATCATCTAGAAAAAATTAAGTTTCCCTGTTGCATGACAGAAACATGAGGGTGTGGTTCATTCTTTTATAAATTCAGAATTCAGGGGTCCACATGTCATTCCTGTATCAGTCTCATATGTGCTGGTCTAACGTGATCTGACTGTGGTTCATGTCGAGGTCTGTCATATGCATAATCTATAAAAATGTAGAAACTGATCAGTATCGTTATTTCTGTGGATTAAAAGGCAACAGTTAAATATTCAATGACAATTCATGAAGATGGCAAACAAAATAAGCAGGCTGTTGTTTAAACTGAGATGCACTGAATTAGTGCATCGAATGTGACGGATGGGAACGTTTCAAACAGACCAAAGATAACCCATAAGAATTTATCCAACAAAAAAACAATATGTTCAACTTTTCTTTCACTTATACAACTTAATAATGTGGTTTATTCATGAGTCAGGAGGAAAATGTTCTAATGGATTGAGAAAGCAGGCAAGAAAAAGCCAAACAGAGGAGAAGAAATAAAGTATTATGAAGAATGGATTTTAAACTCAAACTCCCTCAGCCGCCACTGAAGCATACATACGCACCACATCATTGTAGTAGCATTACAGGTATATTATATTACATGTACACAGACCAACCAGAAGTAGATTACAGTACAGTGAAGGGACACAAGTACTGAGAGTTATATTGCTTGTACTAGTGCCCACGGATACACAACGGAGAAAGTGAGACAGAGGGCGCAGCATATAACAGTAGGTTTATGATTTTGCATAGCCTAGTTGAGTAAAGTACGATACACTACAGAGATGCGTGATGCAGAAATAAAGACGGGCGACGACCAATGGAACAACCGCTTTGGCTTTATGACTGACGGGTCAAAAAATAAAAAAAGGGTTAATTTCATACTCAAGCACTGCTCGGTTAAAGATGACCCTGAGAGAGAGGGAAACCAAACACATCGTCGTTAGGCCAACACACACACACACACACACACACACACAACGGGGAAAACAAGCGTGGAGATGGCAACGACTTTGGTAAATTATTCTGTCGACTGCTGGAGCGTCGGCTGTTTTTTCTGTTACCAAGACGGAGCCTGGTGGAGGGGGGGGGGTCACGGTCCACAGAGAGCCGCCGGAGCGAAGCAAAAACTCTCCAGCACAACCGCACATGCTGTACTTACATTTGAAAGAATAGTTCTCATTAAGAGGAGGTGGGGGGTGTCGCATCACGCACCTCCGTTGAGGTCGACAAAAGCAAAAAAGGCAAAGTTAGAGCCTATAAAACCAACATATAGTCGTTTACAATCAGCTATTGGTAAATATGAGCTCTGCCATCAATTTTACAAGACGTCCAAAACCAAACACTGACCATGTTCAAAAATCGCAAATATCTGTTCAGACGCTGGAGCTCAGCAGCATGAGCAGCTCAGGGCAGATGAGCCGTTCAGTGACATGGATGCATGTGTGTATATAGCCCTTGTTCTCAGTAAACACGTGAAAAACCGTGGAGGCATAGTAGTTGTTTGGCAATGGGAAAACTATGCATCTCCAGTACACACGCAAAAAAGAACTATCACTCCCCCACTCCCCTCCGCTGTTATTCTGTCTACAAAGCTTGACAAATAAGCAAAACTCAACCTTAGCATGAACTCTCTTGCTGGAGTTAATATCTGTCCTCAGAATGCAAAACACAGATAGGATGGATAACAAAGAGACCAGAGGAAATCAAAATATTATTTTCTAATTTTCTTCATGCCTCAGAGTCGGTTCATTTCACAAACTAATCACGACCAGATCCTTGGAACAAAAAACAGAGCGAGCGCCAGCTCAACAAGACACAATATTGTAAATTCAATACAACCACCCCTCAGATGCAAAAATCAATGCTAGTCCAACTCTACTTGAGCATGTGACAGTTCCGGCTTTAAAATGTTGATAAACCACATCCTCTGCTAACAAAGCGAGCACACATTCTCAGAATAAGCTTTGATGTTATTCTCTGTTGTCACAGAGAAACTGAGCTGATCTAAAGCGATCATTCTCGGGGAAACAACAAACACCACCATCCAAAAGAAATCCAGAACAACCCCATAGGTATTTCTAATAAGGCTGTAGCACATCAGTACTGCATACAGAGGCTAGATTTTATTGTGCAGTATAATCAAGACATTTGCTCTCTGGAGATGCAGCAAGGCAGCTTGAGGTGTGTTGGTCAAAAAAAGGATTTAATGTTGCTTCAGCTAATCCGTGTGCAAGGACGCTCACAGTGTAACAGCTCCTCTGAAAAGGTCATGGTCATGTTAGCATGGCTTCGTATTTATGCACCTGCTCAACTACGCAACACAACGACTGCAGACTTTAACCTAATGCAGCAAGAGACTAACTTATCTTTCATTCTAAGCTTTAGGGAGCCGTGCATTCATTTTGTTTCACCCTATATTCAGATATTTGGTGCACTGGCCCTTTTATATTGTTCTCCCACAACAGTAAGTTCTCCAGCTCGAACAGTGGAACACAGACACAAGCAGAACCAGGACAGAGCTGCTGCTGGTTGGAGGAATGAGGAAACACTTTCTTAGGCCACTGAGCTGCATGTGTTTCGCAAACTTTACATACTTTAATGTGCAGAACCCAGAGTCAAGTCTTGTTAAGTGGCCAAGAATTTCCCTCACGTGTCCTTGTCATAGTACAATCAGCTATTTCTATGTTGGAATAAATATATATTACAAGCATGAAATGTCGACACTGTGTCCACATGTTGTCAGCTACAGCACGTTTGACCTAAAACGCTACAGGACATGTTTGGAGTCTGCTAAGTGACAAATGCAGTCATGTGAATGCTGGAGACTGTTCAGGGCATCTTTCACTAAATAAATCTAGATGATAAAATACTGCACAATGGAGCAGTATTTAGTGAGCGTGCTGCGTGAAGCGGAATGACCGACCTGAGTCTTTACACTTTGCCCATTTTCCCACACAGTTTCAGAGCTGACAAACAACAAATTAAATTTCTCAATTTAACAATCTCTGACTTATCAGTTACTTTTTTATTTTGCACAATGATTTTTTCAAAAATCTCCTAGCAAATAGCGGTTTGTTTTTACTGTCAGACAACACCCAGCTCGACTGCTATGCTCTGAATACACACAATGCACACAGCAAGGCCGAGCAGCGTGCAGTCGATCACAATAGATTCTGCAGCTGTGTCATCGCTGACCAAACCGCACATAGGAGCCTGCATCTGCCCTCTGCTGCCAGTGGAAAATACCACCGCAAAATCCCTCGCACTGCCAGGAGCTGTAGGGGCCGCAGCGCCCAAACAGCTCCGGCTGACTAGATAAACGCACAGCGTAGCACAACGCAGACGGCAGTAACAACACAATGAAACTAGATCTATTTCATCATGTGGCTGCTGTAGCCCACAATCAATTTGACTTACAGATGAGCAAAGCAAGTCGCATAGCGGCTAGAGAAACACTGATGAACTCAAATATAAACATCTATACTCATGCAAAAAAATAAAATAACAGTGCTTAAATTGTTAATCCACCTCAGTGCTGAGTAAATATTTCAAGCAGGTGCTACAGCACTTTACAGACTAACACACAAAAACCTTCCCTGCTGCACTAAAGCCCCCATACGAGTACGCACTGTTGCGGGCCCCCCGTCAGGAGCATTGTTGCAATTAATAGCAACCCCTGTAGCATCTACTGAAGCACAGCCGGTTATGTATAAAAAGTACATCCTTACATCCAAACAATATACTGAGAAATACATGTCTCTATTCTGGAGCCACCACAAGGCTTTTTATTTAGAAAAAAATTGGTGACATAACCCTCTTGTCAATTACTATCACTCAAATGCAGTCAGATACCAAAGAGGGGAAATCACATGCACACAATCAGTAAATCCCCAAAAAGCTGGTCGCACCTTATGTTAAGTCATGCTAACTGGTCATTTGAACACAATGTGGATATTAAAAAGAGAAAAAAAATGTGCTGAAGGGAAGATGTGACATTTAAAACGCAAAATGAAACCTCAGCTCTTTCCTGTCGCTGCCTCTGCTAATTGTTGCTGGTAAGTCCCCCCCCCCCCCACCCCTAATCTAGATGCAAAACCGCCCACAGACCCAGAGGGCACCAGACGGTGGTTGCTATGACCTCAGCGCTGACATCACCATGCAGCTGGCCACAGCGCGCATACACACACACACACACACAGACAGACACACAGACATACACTCTCAGGCACCATACACCTTCGGGGGAAAATGAAATGCGTGACGCTTGACAATTAATGCAGCTTTATCTTGAGTTATCAAGAAGTTTATTTTTGACTCCTCTGCCTGGTCGTAGTGAGGACGTGGGGAGAAATGTTGACCGTGCTGGTATGCTCTAGGATGATCATAAGGTCAAATGTCAGATGGAAGGAGGGCCGGAAAACTGTCTGACCGAGGGGAGTGACGACAAAGAAACGGAAACATGATGGCAGTGCTCAAGGATATTGCGGAGCAAGGGAAACAGTCAATTCTGATTTCAGTAACAATCAATTGCTGCCTTCTCACTGCCTAATGACAATCTCCTAACACTAAGGAGAAAAAACCCAAATTGTGTATCAACAAGTGTTCGCTGGTTTACCCACTACGGAAAAGCAAAGCAAAAAATGAAGCCTAATCTTTGTCCACATAATGTGTTATTCATCTTTCATTATCAGGCGCCAGTAAAGATTAGTTGTCATCATCATCTTAACGTCACGCCTGTGTGTTAGTT
The DNA here is from genome assembly GCF_947347685.1 of Pleuronectes platessa. Lineage (NCBI taxonomy): Eukaryota > Metazoa > Chordata > Actinopteri > Pleuronectiformes > Pleuronectidae > Pleuronectes > Pleuronectes platessa. The sequence goes on along the minus strand of NC_070644.1, from coordinate 12,398,807 downwards.
CAAAGAAGTAAAACACAGACGGTGTTTACGGTGATGATGATGGCAACAGCTTTATCATTTTCACTGTGTGTGAAGCAGAAAGCCGAATTGAATGGCTGGTTATTTATGCCGCGGATCACACCATGTGGTCTCCAGCGCTGGTGCTGGCGGTCTGGCTGGGCAGCTCAGGGCTGTGCTCCTTCTGTCTGAAGGTTTGCTGATGACGCCCAGAGCAGCAGTCCCCACCGGTGACCTTGCACATCCGGTGCTCTTCGTCGCTCTCCTCCTCAAGCCCTGAGCCCTCGTCTACGTCTAGCTGGCAAACGCACACTTCAATCCCTGAGTCGCCGGTCACATGCCGACGCCGAGTGATGAGCTCCTCGTCCTCCTCTGCGGCCACCAGAGAAGCCGCTGCGTTCTCCTCCTCCTGACACTGTGCCTGGATTGGCACCGACACAGCTTCCTGTTCTAACGACGAGCTCGCCGCCTCGCAATTCGGTTCTGCGTGGGTCGGGGGTTGTGGCACTGCGGCAGCGTCTGGCTGGCATAGTTGTGGAGGGAGTGCTGGAACGGTCTCAGGGGGGTTTTCAGAGTAAGGGGGGGGCGGCGTTGGGGGATGGCCCACCACCTCCTCATAGTCCGGAAGTTTGCAGTCGTTCCAAAACCCTGTAGGAAAGCAAATAAACACACTTTAGCTTTCCAACCACCATCCCTGAAATGAGCCATTGTCTAATTGTTTAGTCAATCAACAAAAAAATTACTATTCTGATTAGAGATTTTTTTCTAGTTTCTTTGCTGTGTTTTTTCTATTAAACCAAATATCTGTCGGCATTGAGCAAAAGGCAAAATTTGAGGTCATGAAAGATCAAATGAAAAAATTCCGGAAATACCTGGAAAATATTTGGAAATCACTGACTATTGTCTGAAACCGCGAGCACAGTTCATGTTGCCAGGGATTCTGTGAGTCGTTGTCTGTGTGGGCTCTCGGGCAGATTCACATTTTTCACAGCGAGTTAAGCATGTTCACTGTGAGCCTGAGACTCCGACAAGTGTACACCATGTTCCACTCCTGTTTGTGATATTAGTGGACATGATATCAAGTTGCAAAGAAGGTCTGGAGTGACCACTGACATTAGCGCGGCATCTCCGCTGTCTGCTGTCCCTCGAGTAACATTCGGACAACCCTGTGATCTCTTATATAAAGTACATGAAGGAAAATGTGCAGCCGAGTATGATGGGGTTAGGGACAAGAAATCCACACCACCAAATCTATTTTGGCTAGCTCTTGTCTGTCAAAGTGATGTAACGCAGATGTTTTATAGGACATCGACGATTGGTGGAAAGGGAGCAAAGTTCAAATATCTGACCCATACATGTCTGATACGTAGAGGAATAAAGTTATACACGATGACCTTAGTATTAAGCTGCAGCCCTGCTTTGAATCAAGGGAGAAACTGAAACTCTCAGCAGCTCCAGCAGCACACGAGGGACCCAAAGGAAGCACTAGAGGAAGTCACTGTAGGAAAGATTATCTAGGCTTCCATGTTCTTTCTTTATCAGTGTCCCCTCCCTCTGAATGCATGGGAACCCAACAACAAACATAAACTAACAGCCTGCACATAAAACTGCAAGATGACAGAGAACATGAAATTGCAAATTTGTAGAAAAGTGAAATCACTGTTGAATGCTGGAGGGAATCTGTCACGGTACCATAGCAAAGAGGACAACTCACTTAGATTAAGTGGTGGAGGGGAGATGAATGAGCTGGAGGCTCCTTGGTAGGCCATGAGGCTGATCTCACGTTGACGTTGCTCCTGCTGCAGGCGCATCTTGACCCTCCGGTGTCGGTAAGCACAGCAGCAACTCAGCATGATGATCAAGGTCCACACTAACCAGAACCCTAGAAGGAGAGAAAGATTCAATGGAATGTTATCGTCATTTCATTGTAATTGATCTGAATAACGTTAGGTTTGCAGTTAGATCTTATCAAGATAAATATTATTTTAAGTATAATCATTATTAAAATCCTTAGCCCAAGTGAAGGAGTTCAAGTACCTCGGGGTCTTGTTCGCGAGTGAGGGTACTATGGAGCGTGAGATTGGCCGGAGAATCGGAGCAGCGGGGGCGGTATTGCGTTCGCTTTACCGCACCGTTGTAACGAAAAGAGAGCTGAGCCGCAAGGCAAAGCTCTCGATCTACCGGTCGATCTTCGTTCCTATCCTCACCTATGGTCATGAGGGCTGGGTGATGACCGAAAGGACGAGATCGCGGGTACAAGCGGCCGAGATGAGTTTTCTCAGAAGGGTGGCTGGCGTCTCCCTTAGGGATAGGGTGAGAAGCTCAGCCATCCGTGAGGAACTCGGATTAGAGCCGCTGCTCCTTTACTTAGAAAGGAGTCAGCTGAGGTGGTTCGGGCATCTGGTAAGGATGCCCATTGGGCGCCTTCCTTGGGAGGTGTTTCAGGCACGTCCAGTGGGGAGGAGACCTCGGGGAAGACCCAGGACTAGGTGGAGAGATTATATCTCAACACTGGCCTGGGAACGCCTCGGGATCCCCCCGTCAGAGTTGGTCAATGTGGCCAGGGAAAGGGAAGTCTGGGGCCCCCTGCTTGAGCTGCTCCCCCCGCGACCCGACCCCAGATAAGTGGACGAAAATGAGATGAGAATGAGATTATTAAAATGAGGGCTAGACAGTGTGGCCAAAAATGATAAAGATAAAATGTAAATTATAATGGTAAATGTCAAATTAACATTTCCCTTTAAATTCATAGACTGATTTTTCCTCCCGAGTGAAGTTGTAGTTTTAAAATCTTCCTTAAGAGCAGAGAATGATTAACACTTATCTGAGGTAGATTACTTATTTTTGTATGATTCCTCACCGGGCAAGCACAATGTATAAGCAACATATCTATGTATTTAAATACAAATATATATAGTACATATTTAAATTTTAAGTACACAGTAGCTAACACACAAAGTGATACTAACTTGACGGTCACACAAAACACAAACAAAACAAATTCTTGAGACTTAAATCTCCAAAATGAGAAATAAACTAACAACATGGAGGCGTGGAGGCTGCGCAAATACACAGTACATGATTTGTCCAGAATAAAGACTGGGTTAAAAAGAGAGAAAATATCATTGGTACTTACACCAGAGCTCATAGTAGTAGGTGCAGCATTCAGTCTCTCCACAGCAGTACCCCATCTCACAGCGATACTTTTCATTGTTGACCCCAGAACAGAACTCCTTTGCCTATAACACACAAAGGAGGTACACAAAGTCACTGTCTGTGTCAACACTCAATCACAGGAGCAAACGTGGAAAGGAATAGCAAGCTCCTGATAAACTGACCTATTTCTAGGATCTATTTAGTGTCTGTCATTGTCACTCCAGTGGCATTTCAGTGTGCACTCGTATTTGCTAATTCAAGATAAGATAAGATAAGATGGACTTTATTTCCCCAATGGGATATTTTCCCTGTACATCCCTGTCTGCAGGAAGAAATATATGCATGTTTTTATATCAGTATCTCCATACACTAGATCCTTACAATTCACCAGTTCATTACATTTTATCTTATAAAAAACACTGTCAAATGCATTCACCCATTACACATTCATGTACATGGATTAAATTTACATATAGATCCATATAAAACATTGATCAATGACAATATACACACATTTTCAGCCCAGGAGGTGTCAAGGCCCTTCGATACTGTAGTGAAACCCTGTATTTAGGTTAATAGTAATAAAAAAAATGTTAATTCTCTTTTGCAAGGTTCAACTGAGGGGACAGGAAATTAACACAACAACACACACGTCCCGTCAGTGAGCCAAACAAGTCCAACAGCATTTCTATCATCACATGTTTTAAAGATAATATCATCACATATTTTAAAGATAATAGATTTAGACAGGAATTCGTATTAAAAGAACATTGTCAAACGATGGCGGTGTAATTAAACTACAACAAATCTATCTAGACTGTTTTATATTATAGTTAATGTTGTTATTTGACTAAGTTAAAGTAGTGATTCTATTTGAAAAGCCAAATGTACCGACTGGCCCTGGCCGCCCTGCCCGGGGACTCTCTATCAACAACTGGGAATAAACACGTCAATTTGCCGGTTGCCAGCTAGCTCCGGCTAATGTTAATCTCCACACGCTCGGCTCAAACTCTCGAATTGTGTCGATAAAACAAACCCAGGTTTTTCGACTCACAACTCGAACTTCCCATCAAGTCCACTGTGGAAATAAAGATGAAAACTTTAACCGACTGACGTCACCCCTGGGTGCTACAGTAGCGAGCCGCGCAGCTTCCTTTGTGGGGGAGACAAAAGGGCTCGACACCGAGGCCCTCGCCCAGCCCGGGAGCCGCGGCCTCGCCTGCAACAGCCGCGCCGACCCCGGGAGCTCGAGCGCGGACTTACCTGCACCAGACAGGCCCCGGTACAAAGCAGAGCTACAAGGGATCCCAGTGCTTTCGGCGGCATCGTTCTGGGTTGTCGGCCCTGAACTCGACCGGAAACATATAGCAGTCGTTGGAACCGCAGCCGTGTCAATGCAGGTGGCCGCTGCGGGTTTGACGCTTCAGTCCGCGGCGCTCGAACATGTTTTTGTTGTTTCCTGGAACCAGAAACACCAACAGCCCCGGTAGTAACATGAACCAGAGGCGGCGGCGGGCCTGTAGGGGGCGCTGTGCGAGCGTGCTACAGAGGCTGACACAACCGACACAGGATTTCACTTTAGTTCCTCGAGAGAAAATGTACTTTTTCAAAACCTTAAAGTACAAAATGATCTTTAGAATAAATAATTACATTCGTCTTTATCTCATTAATTCAAGATCATGGAGCAGCAGTTCTCACATGTATTACAACACTCAAAATGTACTGACCTCAATTAATTACTAAGTAAACTAACACATAGAATATAGGTCAGTGTGGCTTTTATCAACAGATGTTAATGTCAAATGCATTTTAACAAGCATCTAATTATAATCATTTAGTCATTTTTCCTCTTCATCAACCACTTGTTGCTTTCATCACACTGACATAGGTAATAGCAGATTTTATTTAAGAATATAGGACTAGATGGTGAATACTAGTTGTTGGTTAAAAGGTCTTGTGCTCGAAACAAGTGACTCACTTCTGGTGGATGTCAGCAGGTACCTGCATCACTGACATTAGTAACCACCAGCAGCTGTAGGGACATATCTTCAGTTGTGTACATTAACTTAATTAACAATGTATATTTAACCATATTTAATACTTGACACAATAAATGATAAAGTGTTTAAAAAACTAAAATAAACATTAATCCAGACAAGAAACCAATTTATTTGTGAAAACTTTCCTTAGAGCTGCATAATTTAGTCAATCAATTTATTAGGCCATCAACAAAAAATTTCAAAAATAAAATTGAACTTATTTCAATCAAAAACTTCACATATAAGTGTTTGTAGCTGCTGAAAGATTTAATGTTTTTTTTTAATGTAAATTGAATATGTGTCTGTTGGTCAGGTGAAAAAAGACAATTGCAAACAGCAGTGGTAAATTTCAACAATCATTTTTACTATTTTCTACCCTTTCTCAGATATTTAGTCAAATAATTGAATAAAAAAAATCTGTGTTATTAAACAATGCAATTTTGCAGTTCTGAATGTAGTTTACATAAACAGAACATGGCACTTATTTCTATTGTTTTGTGAAAATCATACAAATGCCACTATAATACTGATATTTCTCGACCTCCTGTTTTCTCCTGGTGTCATGCCAGGGCAGCTCACAGGTTGTTTACGTTGACGTCACGGGTCTCCCTGGCAACTGAGCTTGACAGCTGTTCAACAAAGGAACATGGTCAGGGAAGATGTTAATCCACTCAGACTGACCGAGGACCTCAACAGCAACCAGGGAAACATGGTGAGTTATGAGGATTCACATTACAATATGAAACACAGATAGCTACTGTGATGCTGGGAACTGTGAGGCAAGTGTGAATTACAGGGAATGGTCCTGCTAGGATCGGATAACAAACGGATTTAGGTTTGATTTAGCTTTTTAAAGTCTCAGAAATGTAAACAATGGGTCATACTGAGGTAGATGATGATAATATGTGTTATTGCTAACATATCTATATGTATTTCTGCATATGATCAACGCTTTAATGTCTTTTATTGTACAATTGCAACAGGTTTATTCATTTTAAGTGCCGGTGAGCGATTTATTTAGGCCTATATAACCATTTATTTATTTATTTGAAAACGAGGCAAGGAAGAGGATTCATAAAACATAATAACAAATATATAAACCACATATGATAATGTTAAAAAATCAAGATAAATAGAACAAGTGAGTTATTTGTTTTTGAGGATGTGCACTAGAATGAGCTGAAAACATTACTATCATGCATGGATTTTTTGCTATTGATAGGGAGTCGATTGAAAATAATTTATCATGATCATTAATCCCATTTGATTCCAGTTTGGACACAGTTAATAAATGTTGGAGGTGATAGAGTGCAGAGTTTTCAATCTTAAAATAAATAGCTTGAGCCAAAGCCTTCCTGACCACTTTTGGACACGAGCCAATCAATGTGCTCATGCCTAATCGTGGCCTACCAATGAGAGCCTTTGGCCTGCTGCATGTGTCGGTCACTGCAAGCGGCTGATTCTTGCGTAGGGTGGGTGTTAACCTCCTGCTTGGCACGCTCCCTATTTTTCCCTTTACCTGATATAGATGAGGCTGAAACTCTGTTGAAAATCAATCATGGTGACAATGTAGTTATCTAGGAGCCTGTTGTTGAAATTCATCACCTCTCACTTTGTACTGGGATCCACCTGCAGGGCCTGTTGTCCATTCTACGGAGGCTGAAACAGTCCCCAGACCAGGAGGTGCGCTTACTCTTGTTAGGTCTCGACAATGCTGGGAAGACCACTCTGCTGAAACAGCTGGCAGCTGAAGATATCAGCCACATCACCCCAACTCAAGTATGAAAACACACGCTCTGATGCGTCTTTGACAGACACCGTGAAGAACTGTAGTTTTTTAGATAAACACATGTCTTTTTCCACATTCATTTTCAACAGGGCTTCAATATAAAGTGTGTTCAGTCCTCTGGCTTCAAGTTGAATGTTTGGGACATTGGAGGTCAGCGCAATATCCGTCCTTACTGGAGGAACTACTTTGAGAACACAGATGTGCTGGTGGGTTCAGTTTGATTTGTTGGACCTGCTCGTTACAATCTCCGGATTCAAAAGATATCTCTCCTCATTATGTTTTTTATATGTTAATGTATTCTCTGCAGATGTATGTGATTGACAGCTCGGACAAGAAAAGGTTTGAAGAGACAAGCCTGGTGAGATCTCATTTTTCTGTAGAGAAGAAAAAGTGATCTTGAAATACTTGTGATGCGATTACTTTTACATAACCAACTCCAGTCTATTTTTATAATATTTTCTGAGGATATCAGGTGCAATCCAAGTGTTAGACAGTTGATTATGTCACTGATTCCTTGTTTGTGTCTGAAGGAGCTGGCTGAGCTGCTGGATGAGGAGATGCTTGCTGCCGTGCCACTGCTAATCTTTGCTAACAAGCAGGACCTGATGACAGCCACCGCCGCCTCGGAGCTGGCAGAGAGTCTCGATCTGCACACGATCCGCGATCGCATGTGGCAGGTCCAGGCCTGCTCAGCAGTCACAGCTGAGGGAATTCAGGTGAGGACACTGCACCCCCTCGGCAAATACACAACATCCACTGACTTGTTAAGGTTTGAGAAAACACAGCATCATTTAAAAGACTACTTTACTCAGATTTGCATTGTGACCCTTCTTCAAATTGACAAATGCCTTTTAACCTATCAGTATTTCAGTATATCCTCATTTGCATTAAAGTCCATGAAGTTATAAATAAAGTAGATTGCAGTAGAAGAGGAAGTTCAAACAGTAACAAATGTTATGGACATATTTGTAATTCATATTAATTTCTTTCTTCCAGGATGGGATGACCTGGGTTTGCAGAAATATAAAGTTCCGGAAGAAATAATCGAAGTAGCAAAGGATCGACGAAGATTTGCAGCTGCACTTTACACATTACGCAGTCATTTTTACATCAGGACGAGAAGCCCACAGATTGGGTTATTTTTGTAACAACGATCATTTACCCTATTCTGTCTTCACTTAGCATCATGAAATATATAATTAAGTCTTTACAGTGATTCCACGCGTTAGCTTCTAAGCCCTGTCAATGCACATCTCTCAAATGTAAATACTGTATAAAGGATGTTTTGTTCAAACTGCTGACTCTGCATGCATTGTGTGTAATGTGTTGTTTATGTTGTTGGTATGGAGACAGTTGGGAGTTGCTTGCCTGTAATTCACACTAGTTGAAGCTAGAGGGCGGTCTTGTGCTGGCTTTGTCTCGCACTGCCTGATGCTCAATTATTAACATTATCTGCTTCCCGTCAGTGATGTGGCTTCCTGTGCCATATTTGATATGTTCATTCACAATCACCGAATATTCCTGAACTCAACGATGTATGTTCATCTGCCAACAGAGCTGTCCAAATGGATTATAAACCATCTACAAAGACATTAATCAACAGTCATTTGTTTGCTCATAATTTGTTTTAAAGGTCTAACCCTTTGTTGATTTTGACTTCTGTAAGGAACAAGCAATGCAGGAATGAAACATTAAAAGAAACAAATAGAAAGAAAAAGCACTGTGCCTCCGTGACCTCACTCTGTTCTGCTGAAAGAAAATCTGTATCCAAAGTGACCGTAAAACGTGAACACTTGCACCTCCACTCAAAAAACACACCTCAACACATCTCGCTTAACACACGCACCAAACAGTAAAGAAACACTTTGGCCATTCAATTACTCAACTTCTCACCTTGTTCACAACGCTTTACCACAAGCCAATTGCAGTTTCCATCCATTTTTCTATTTTGTCTTTTGCAGCACATTTGCCACAAACCCCACTAATCTGCACTGGCCGAGTGATCCGCAGTGGTCCTATAGGGAATTTACATACAAACCTTTTCCAGGACTAATAGCTCTCCAATAGGATTTGCATTTATATAGCCCCCTTCATACTAACATGATTTGGAGCCTTTGCCCATGATAAAAATAAACCTTCTCTTTTGGCCTTGAGTTACTGCCCTGCTGCTGCTGCTGTGTGCACATGTGTGTCCCTCTCCGCGTGCAAGGTTGGCTGATTTTAATATGTCAGAGCTGCTTGATCCTCCGATAGAGGCTGAAACAAGTGCAGAAAGCCTCAGAGTGGACCTCATAATGGTTCAGCTGTCAGTGTGGGCTCTGGTCTCATGCAGGAGTGTGTTTTTATGCATACGGGACATTTGAATAATGTTGAAACAGCACTAAGGGACACTTGATCGGGGCAAAGAGGTAAACGATAAGCTCTAAACGGACGGGGGGAAAAAGGGAGACCCACATTTTTCTGTTAAAGCCGCTTTCAATTTGCTTGTGCAAATGCATCCGATAGTTTTACAAGGCTCCGTGGAGCTAAAGAGGAAAAATTAATGAATGAAGAAATGAAAGTCTACCATGTGAGACAGACAATAAAAGGCCTCCCCTCTCCCCGTGGATTGTCTAATCATTAACATCTAATCCACGTGATAATCACCCAACCTGTGAAAAAAAATATATCCCCAATTACACATCGAAGTAGCCTGATAAATCTTTACAATTGTGTCTCCCAGTAGCACGAGAATCAGATGGCGAAGGCTGTGATGTGCGTTTAAATCCTAAATGATGGAAATTGGATTCGCCATATATAGAGGAGTGGATTGGAGCGACCACTCCTCGTTACCTCTGGCTCTATCATCAGAGAGGTGAAAGGCAATCAGGCCTGCAAAAGGCCATAAATCATGGGACTTTCCCAGCTACTCAGGCCTGCACAGCGGCCTCCCACACAGGGGAAACGAAGGGCAGAGAGTCTGATTGACTCACAGGGGCAGAGAGAGGGCGCGAAAAAGGGTGGAGAGAGAGAGAAAGAGAGAGAGAGAGAGATCCTGTGACTTAATTAAAGTGTTGTGTATCTCACACACACTGTAACTACGGTTCAGTCGCTTCGATGACAGAGCAGCGGTGTGGGATTCGTTATTGTTGTAACTGTACATGTCAATGAAAAATATTCGGGTTGCAACCATTACAGAAGAAATATAGATTTAAGGGACATGGAGTACATCTAGAAACATTAACGCTACAATGGCCCTTAGTAGAACACATACCTCTCTCAATACACAATCATATATTTATATCAGTTCGCTAAACATGTAATTTTTTTCATCAAGATCCATGAATTAGTCACAGAGAAATTGGTGAAATTTGGCAAAGGAAAAATGTTCCTTCTCACATTGTTGAAGAAATGAGAAACAAAAATTCTGGATCCACCTCTTTGTACAGACCATTGACTAAATGGAATGGGTTCGTTCTTGGCCCATGTGCCGGCCCTCCACCAAGTTTTGTGGAAATCTATCGACAAACAAGCAAATAAAAGAAACCAACACACAGGGGCGAATACATAAACCTCCTTGGTGGAAGTAACATGTAACTGAGCCAGAAAAACAACAAAAAAAAAGAGTATCTTCACTTCACTCATAATGTTTTGAGTTGAGAACCAATTTAAAGAAATATAAGGTCTTCACACTATCTGACACATCACAGCGACTCATAACTGTTCTAGAAAAGTAGCAAAATGTTGCAGAGACTGAAAATAAAACTGTTCATCATGCACCTGTAACACAGAGGGAATATTTAATTTGAGCTCCACTAATATGAGAACTTCATCACCTCGCCTTTATTTCATTGAAAATTCAATATCTTTTGTTCAAAGAATAGAAATCTTTACTGTCCACATGCGCGGAAATTAGTTTTTGGGAGCAAAGCCGAGCACATGGTTTATTAAAAAAGGCAAAAGAAATCCCAATGCAAACATAAAAATTGAAATTCAGATGTGTGCAATAAATAAAATAAACTATCTTACATATAACATCTTTTCTCTGTTCATGCAAGATAGAAATCATCATTTTAGCAATTTTCTGACAATTTATAGCCCACACAATTATTTGAATAATCATGAAAATAATTGGCAGATTAAACAAAAGTGGAAAAACATCATTAACTGCTTTAAATCTCAACGATGTGTTAAATGGAAACAATGATACTTAGTGAAGTATTAAAATGTAGTTTTATCAATATCTTCCTACAGATACCTACATGCAAACCAAAGTACAGTCTGAACAGTGATGCTACGGAACATATATAGAGTTCAGTCAGATGCATCTTTACAGTCACATCCCACACATCGGCCTCTTTCCGTTCTGTTCTCTTCACATAAAACTCCAATGTAGCTATTACGCTGCTGTAACTGCACTGGATCTGGCCCGTCCCTCTATTACAGTGTTGGGGGGTCGTTTGTTTGGCCAGCACAGAGTCCCTCCTGCCTCGTTCCCAGGCCAATCCTTTATGATTAAGCAGATAAGTGCTGGTACTGGATGATAAAACAAACAACAAATGTCCACATTCCTCTCATAGCTGCTTTGATGCATGTGTATGTTTGTGTGTGAGTCACTGTGAGTTTGTGTGTGTGTGTGTGTGCCTCTCTGAGTCTCTTACCTCTCCAAGCCCCCTTTGCTATAATCAAACTGCAGAGTCATAAACAGGGAGGGGACGGGGACTATAAAATTTATCGGGGGGGGCTCTATCAGCTGAGGGACAGGAGTTCACACCTCGGAGCGCTGGGGTCTCAAAGCGTGGAGGGGGTCAGCACGGGGGTCGGCCTGCTGAGGGGGTCCGAGGCTCCGTTTGATGTCCCTAAGACAGAAAGCAGAGAGGGAGAGACGGTGCTGTGCTGACACAGTGGGAAGCTAACAGAACATTTCACTGACTTTCCAAGGGTGGAATTTGTGTTTTCGCTTGTTATGAGCAAATTCCAGCTATATTAGGATCTTGTTTATCATGTGTAAGACTATTATTTTTATTAAAAAAACTCTACTTGTTTATAATTATTATTAAGATGGGAATTAGTGATTACAAACTTGAATTAAATGATCAACATCTCACTGGAAAGACCTTTAACAAGGACATTTTGAATTGAAACTTTTATTGTGAAGAACTTATTGTTTTTCATTTGTTAAAACAGGTCACAGACACAGTGTCTGTTGATTTTTTTTTTTTACAGACCTGTGAAAAACACACAAAATGAAACATTTTACATAACAGAAACATGCTTGAAACACCTCACACAGCATTTTAAAAAATGCTGTGTGAGGTGTTTCAAGCATGTTTCTGTTACTCTCCACTTTTTAAAAAAATTATAAACCTTTCCAGACCCTTATTCTCCTTTTGTTTGGATAATTCTCTACAAAAATGGAAGGAATCTTGTCTCCCTATACAGTAGATGAAGAATTTAAAGTAGTATATTACACAAAGTATATTCTTTATGTATATTATTACTGTATCATAACTCAAAACTAGTTTTTACAGTCTAATCAAGTCCTATTATCAGTCTTATCTCTGTGTAGAGCCAATCACTACAATCGGAAACCAATCACGTCCAATAGATAATAACATGAGTAAACTGTGAAGACCAATAACTGACCGAGTGTTGTCTCACTCTGCAGCAGCCGGGGGTCAGAGGTCATACTCTTGACCCCTCACCGACCCTTGACTCAGAACTGCACTGGGAGGAAATAGCACTTTCCACCGTGCAAAGCGTTTCCAGATTGACTGATAGCCCTTATCATTTGACGGATCTGGTCCAATTCTCTTTTCTCTGTCTCTGCTCCCCCCCCACACTCCCTTGTCCCTCCCCGGCACTCATAATTTGACTTTTTATCACCTCTCGCTGAAAGAGAGACCCAGCCCCATCTGTCATTACAGCACGCGCTGACAGCTCCTCACACATGCATGGATTTTTACATTTGACTCAATCCAGGGGCTTACTTTGCTGTAACCGATTCAATATTCCTCAAATGAGCCGACCGATCTATATACACGCCACAGTGGATGGGATGATCTATAGCATCACCTTAATAGATTTCCCACGCCTCAGAGCCTGGCTAGTTTAGGGGAAATGGCATAATTTGTGCAATAAAAACCTAATTATTCATTTGACTTGCTTGATAATTTATGTTACTCACATTTTCAAGTGTGTGTATGTGTGTGTGTCGAAGGGTGGGTGTTTTTAATAAACCTCTATCATCAATCTATTACTGTCAGTGAGTTTAAGACTAGTAACCAACATTCAAACGTAAGGAGCTAGTTGAGCCTTTAGTAATGTGAAATTCATTTGCTAGTAAGCGTGTAAACAGGCAGCGCTAGTCTCATCAGTTATGGCATAACTAAAAATAGTGTTGGCTCACAAAGAGAACACAATCCTTCATCAATGTGGGTATGAAGTCTGTTTTGAACAGTATTCATGTTATAAAGCTCACATCACATATGACGACCATTTTATCCATTTTACTCGTCAATTGCAACCTAACTTGGTTGTGTTCGCTACATCCAGCAGTTACAGTATTAGTTGAAAACAAATCCAGTGTCATAGCCTAAAATTTCTTATAAATTAGCATAAATAGCTTTTTGGTTATACTTTAAGTGATTTTTTTAGATCATATATACTGTGTTGTTCCTTATGTACATTTCTTTGTTTTCCTTGGTTTTGGTGCCATCAAACAGTTTGTTGTGATAAGAGAAGTAGCAGTAGACAATGGACTTCTCCTGTTTACAAAGTACTACTGAATAGTGTGGAAGTCTTAATGACAGTTTACCATAAGAGCAGGGAGTAAAACCAATGAAATGCTAAGTAGAGTCCTCTCAACCACTAACTAGCACTTTCAAAATCTGGTGGCACCATTAAAACTGTGTAAAGCAATGGTAAATGTAACACCTTCCATCCAAAAGCTATGTATATCATATTTATAATATTTATCTATTTGTATTAACCTTGTCAGAACCATCTGTCATAAAAACAACCGTTTTGGGGGCAAGATGCTCAATTTACCAAGTATACTTTGGATTAATTCCTATTAATTTCGCCAGATTGAGTGTATGAATCTTAACACACAAACGTTTTATAAATGTGGTATGATTTTATTTTGCTTATATATTCATACATGAAGAAATGCTGTGAGGTCTCAGTATTTAAACAGTATAAGAGACATATTCAATGACGTCATTTAACCGTTTGGGAAAACATTTTATCATTTCTAATTTAATAACTCTGACTTTACATCTTTATTAAACTGTATTTTGTCAAGTGTCAGATCAGATAAGTCAACAATATCATTTTATCTATTATTCTAAAAGGGGACATGTATAATTAGCCAACAATAGCTTGTCAGTTGGATCCATATTCACTTCTCCATACACAAGAATTAGTTTGTGTGTTGAAACCGGTTTTAATTTAGTGATAGACTGTAGAAACGCATCTGGAAAACAATAACACAACAATGCTAATGTATGAACAGCAGACGCAATTGGCCGGATGGAATTTAAAAAGCTTTTTTAAATTCAGGAATATCACAGCAAACAACACAGCCAGCTTTAATCTTTCCAAAGATACCTCATCTTTAAATAAAATCATGTACATTTCCTGCAGCAGGATAAATTAAATGTTTACGTTCACGATGTCGGCTTCATTTTATCCACATTAGGTGTATAATTTGGTGTATTTGCATGTTAATCTCTGCGGGGTTCAGTCGGAGGAAACTGTGGCAGAGAGGGAAAGGGAAATATTGTTTGTGTTTTTATTTTGTGTATATCTCCCTGCGTTTTATGGCCCCCGCGCTCGGAGCTTTGTGGTGCCAGAGTGTAAAAGAGCGGGGAGAGAAAGAGAGTATTCTCAATTTCCTTCTAAAAAGAAAATTCATTTGCAGTTGCTAATGTAATGTCATCGTTGTGTTTACTGAGCGTGGATGATGTATAGGGGATGTTGCATTGAGTGAGACTGCTTAATGATGCATAGAATTAAGTCTGTGGCTTTCAGCTGAGCTCCCCTCTCACTCTCCTGCACTCCTCTCCCTCCCCTCCTGTCTTCCACACACACCCTCAAAGTCCAACTCCCTATTCCCTTCCTCTTTCCTTCCCTTCTTCTCCTTTTTTTCTTACCTCTCTCTCTCCATTTAATCCCCAGCCTCCTCCTCTTTCTCCTCCTCCTCCTCCTCCTCTCTTTTTTCCTCGATGCAGGGCTGTCTTGGACTGTTGGCCACACGTTGCTCTGTGCTCTGTTGCCTCCCTCCATCAATCACTGCGAAGGGAGAGAAGAGAGAAGTGAGAGAGAGAGAGGGAGAGAGAGTCAGAGTGTGTGGGGGGCCTAAAAAGAATAAAAAATAAGATATGGTTGGGGGGGATGAAAACACACATGTTGTGTACAGACGTCGTACGGGATCTGTTTTAAAAAACCTGCAGGGAAGAGAACAAACGAGTGGGAAGAACACCTCTTACATTTAATGATCTGCTGTGCACGGTGCCAGGCCCGAATACTGGGAGAATATATGGATGCAGTTGTTTTATTTCTGGCTCTCGCTTTGATTGCAACTGTGCTTGAGCCAGGGACAATGACGATAATGATGATTGTTACTATGAGGGTGTGATTTTAGTGCTTATCTGAGCCATTATTTAGCTGCGTGAGATCAGTACCGAGCGGAATAAGAGCTGAGTGGGAGGGTTGTAGTTGTGGATGATTTGCAAGAGGAATAAATAAAGACGTCTTTCTAGGTTACGAGTTAAAAACACCTCACTTGATTCATAGATTTTTAATCTCACCTGTTTGTTTTTCCTCTGTGGGTTTCTGTGTCTGTTGATTGTTTAAAATCACTCATGTGTATGTCCTGGAATATTAGCACGGCCATGAAAATACTGTAGCTTGGCTTGATTAAGCGTCAGCAGCATTTTGTAACAAGCCACAAAAACCAAAATACCTGTGATTAATGTGGATATTAAATCTTGTGTAAAGATCCTGCAGACATCTATGAAATGTAAGGATCTCACAACAACCATCCAAACAAGTATGGATAGATAATAATAATTGTCTTTGCTGTTCATCTGTCTCAAATGTTATTGCCGTGTTTTTACAACTTACTTTCTTTTCAGAGGTTGTGTTTGTTGTGAATCCTCATAGGGAATGAGCATATGTGAAGCAGTATTTCTTTATTGCATATAAGTATGTTCAACTCGAGGGCCACTTGCTGGACTAACTGCAGATTGTTTTCTTCCAAAGGTGTGAGTATTTTGTTCTATATATTTTAAATTCATAAAACTCTTAAATAGCTATTTGCGAATTCAGGAGGATAAGATGAAAATAAAAAAAAAAAATTGCTTACATTACTATACATTGGACTGTGTAGTGTGTTGTCACGTATGTAACAATGTCCAAAGTGTGATTGAGTCATTAAGGGCTCGGTGGGATAGATATTTGCTGTAGAACTCAACAAACTCAGATGACCATGAAAAGTGAACTGATGAAAAATCATTTAAAAGTTTCATTAAAGCTACAGCGTCACAAAACTGATGAAAAGTTTTATTCGTAAAGAAATCTACCACAAAGAAGATCAACAACAAAGAAGAGACTGGGATTTGATTGTGCTGCCACTGGTCTGGTTCATAACAAACAGAAACTACTTTTACATTGTCTTCCAGTGATGAACTGAAAGTCCACTGACGGCTACATATATTCTTAATAGATCATCTAAATTCAAATACAGCTGAAAACGTCAAATATTCTGTTTCGCCAAAAAAATCGCGGACAAACTGCAAATGATGCAAAAATTACAAAAAGAGATTCTGTGATATGTTAATTGCTAATAGTAGAAAAATGCACTGATTTGTTCAAATAATTTGCACAAAAGGGGCAAATGTTTGTGAATACAAAGATTTACTTTCAACTTCATCGTCTTAAAACAGGCACGACCGACATTGTGTGGTTAGGGAAGGTTTGTCTTTCTCTGAACATGACAATTTGTCTCCATGCACAGAACCAGGTCCGTAAAGTAACAGTTACCGCAGTGTGCTGCACACCTCTGGAAGGAATTTCTCAAAACTCAAATACGGGCTGCAGGTTGTTATAGCATCATATTAACGCCCATGTTTTATGGACCGAGATGTTTCTACACATCACGTGTGGCTGTTGTGTTCAGGTGTCCAGACTCTGGTTTGGCCTGTTGAGACCACAGACGTGTCAGGAACACTCGGCCGTGTGACAGTGTTTTGTTTGCGTGTTGATTTTCCCACTTTTTTCACTCCCACACCCCACTTCTTCATCTCTCTCTCTCTTTCTCTCTCTCTCTCTCTCTCTCTCGCTCTCATACTCACTCACTCCATTGCTCCATTGTGATCCAGTTGTCCAGCCCATTCATCATCCCGCCACTCTTCCCCACACAGAATTATTATTTCTCTTGATGTGTTACTAGTTGAAAACAAATCCATTTCTCCGGCCATCAATTTATCATTTGGAATGGGGGGAGTCACACTTGAGTTGTAGGGGGCGACCACATTTTCCCAATTCCAGCTTGGTGTACATTGTGCGTGTGTGTGCGTGTGAGTGTGTGTTTGTGTGTTTGTGTGCGTGTGTATATGTTTGTTTCTGCATAATAAACACATCCTGTTGTGATCAGAGCTAGACTAAAATGTAGGATGAGAGAAATCAGAGGTAAATTAAAAAAGACAGTTTTTTTTAGGGAAAGAGTGAGGATATGTGTGTGTGTGTGTGAGTGTGTTTGTGTGTGTATGAGAGAGGGGAGGGGGGGGCTTTCCTCTCTCTTCCAGTCGCCCTCCTTCACCTAACGTCTGTGATAATTTATCACTCCTTCTAGCTTGGCTGACAAACTATTTGCAGGAAAATGAGTTTTTCCGCCACGGATTTGTCCTCTGGGAATAGAAAGGGGAGCTGCTGTGTTTTTATGCCATCGCACACCCACGCACACACACACACACACACACACACACACACACACACACACACACACACACACACACACACACACACACACACACACACACACACACACACAACACACACACACACACACACACAGATGTATGGTTGTATACATGCACGCACACTTACACACACTCCCCCTCACACACTTACACACACACACACACACTGAGGTCTACAGTATTTATTGGGGGGAGGAGGAGGTGGTTAAGATAAATGAGGTAAATTAATAGAGTCACTGAGGGAAGAGATCTGCTTCCGCACCAGCAGATCTGCAACTGACACACAAGAGATGAGCACATACACCCCCACCCCCCACCCCACACACACACACAACCACCCCCATCCCACCACCCCTTCTTATTCACTCTCTATCCCTCCCTTCCTCCCTCCCTCACCTGCCATCCCTCCATCCCTCCCTCCCTCCCTCCCTCCCTCCCTCACTTTGCTCTCCGGTCCCGCTGATCCCTCGTTTGCCCTCCCACAGATGACAAATGTAACACTCAGACAAACAGCGATCAGGGCCATACAGCATAATGTCAGCTTAGATCAACACTGGGACAAAAAGCAAATATCACAGCAGCGGCAACACTGCATTACAAGCACTCTGCCTGGGCATGTGTGTGTGTGTGTGTGTGTGTGTCTCTGTGTCTGTGTGTCGTTATTAAGGCGGCTGGCCCGGGTCACTGGATTCCAATCTCACTTTCAACCTCATCAACCAAGATATTGACAATGTGCTTGACGGAGAATTACACGACAGTAAAGGCCTAATTACGCCGCTATTACCCTGGGCCATCCGTAATCGTCAAACACGACGCATCAGTGGGACATCACAGCAGTAAATCTGCAGGCACCCGCTCTGCCCCCGCTAATGCCTGTTAGCATTACACTGTGGACATTTCCATCCACTTTATCAACTGCTGACAACACCCATAGTCAAACATCACTTGTCTAATAAATAGAAAATTGATTGTAGGAGAGTATATGTTTGTATAGGCTACAGGGGGGAAACTGCATGCCTAACTTTTTTTTTTTTTTATTCTCTCTCACCTCTTTACACGCAGCTTGACGGCAATAAGTGTCGATCAAGACGGTGAGAATTTGCCAAGGCCCATCAGTCCCCTTAAATCCAATCAAGCTGCACTGCATTTCACACACTCATAGATATCAGTCCACTTAATATGCCAGATTTATTTTATCAAGGTCCATGAGTTTTTCTCTGGGATAACTTTGAAAAATGTCCTATCTCGCAATGTTAAACAGGAGATATTAAAACTTCTTGGATCCCCCTCCTGAGACGTATTCATGGGAAAATGTCGTTTCCTGGTCAATGCCTCCAACCTTCTACCAAGTTGATACGTTTTGTGTATTTTGCTTAATCATGTTGACGATCGAACAAATGAGCAGAAGCCGCTTTCAGATATGAAAAGTGAGTGGTGAAGTCTGGGTAGAACATGCAAGAGGGAGGAAATAACATGTCAATTCAGCTGCAGTACTCTCTGATTTTTATTTACAGCCCTTATCACCAAATTTCAAATCTTTCCAAGACAATGGCTTCTTCTGCGTGAATGTCACCTCTTTTTTATCCTGAGATATTAGTTTTGTTGTTGTTGTTTTTTTTGTTTATCGTCTGACACGTGTTTGAAACGTCTTGAACATCCCCACTGGCTCACTGTGAAGCCTCCGGACATTTCCCTGCTGTGGACCTCTGATTCAGTGATTGGAGCTTCTCCGGATAATTTCAGGACAATATCCGGAGATCAGTGCATGTCTGGAAGCAGCTAGTCTGAAATCATGGCTCTTAGCAGTGATAACTACTCATTTTCACTTGTCAAATAACCCGATGAAACATGACCTTTGAGTTTGAGGCAAGAACCATCAAAACGTCACATGTCCGAGGCCTGACGTCAAGTGGATATTTCTCTGTGTCAAAGGACCAGTTTGGCCGAGTGACAACATGACTCCTCTACTCGGTGTAATCCACAGACCACACTGTGAACACGTCCCACTGGAAATGCCTCTGTCCCTTGGGCAAAGGGAGAAAAAGTGTTTGCTCTGGATTTGTTTTTGTAATTTGTTCCAATGGACACTTTAGATTCAGACAATTATAAGTGACGATCTTTCCTCAAGGACACTTGTGCGTCTCAGAATCTTGCTCACATGTAAACTGGCCCTATTCTGAGTCTATTTAGCAAATTAATTAGAAACAAGGCACTAATCCACTCACTTCGCTGACATTCACTCCAACTGCTAACAGAGTTGTGGCTTTTAAACATTTTCTGCGTTACAGCGACACACTGCTCTGTGGATAATGAGGCTCCTTTCGCTACTCATTTCATAACATGTGCCGCCCGCTGCTCGGCGTGTCAGAGGAGCACCTGAGTTCCCGCGAGGACACCCGCCTCCACGTCCCACGCAACACGGCAGCCAATTGCCAACTCTGGGATGCCCGTCTCCCTGGAAACCCCCCTTCTGACTGACAGGCATGAAGACAAGGTTCACCAGTCGCTCTGATCCTCAAAGTCTCCTGCAATTACTAGTGTGTGTCGATGGGGGTGCGTGCAAATGCGTTTGTGTGTTTGTGGCCTGTATCACTGAACCCATTCATGTAAATCATTAAGGTAAAGAGTGCACGTTTTGGTGCTTTCTGACACGTTTGCCCGCCTTCAGGAGAGAAGTTCAAATGGAGCGAGGGAGAGGGAAACAGAAACGGAGACAGATCGAGAACTGGTGGCTGATCGATTAAAGGTTGGAGGAGTTCACATCAGACCACCAGTCCAAATTGCACGTGGGCTAAACACAACTAAACACTGCTCGCAGGCCAGGCCCTTCTGTTGCTAATGGCCATTACGGCCTGTGTGCCATTGTGAGCCTCACAATAGCAATCACGCTGGGATTTTGTGTGGAGCTTGCTGGCAACAGTTATTAGCTACCCCCCCTCCCCTCCAAAAAAAACTTAAAGGGAGAGCAGTCAAGGGAAGAACAAGAAGATTTGGGGTCCCCGTCAGGGTGGGTTTTTTTTGGGGAGGAGGCATCAGCAGGAGGGACATGGGAGGGGGGCACAGAGCGCGGGGTCAGAGGGCAACACCAAAGCGGAAATGGGAGGCACAGGGGGGAACAATGGACGGGGCTGCACCAAGACAGACAAAGCTGGAGGGAGGGTGGACAGTGCACAAAACACAGGAAGATGGGGAGAAAAAGATGAGAGGACAGAATGGAGGGGAGCCAAAACAGATGGTAAAGGCTGGTCGGAGAGAAAGGGATGAAGAGGGGAGGGGAGGGGGCTGAAAAGCTATTGGCAACACATGCATCATGACAGTAGCAGCGAGGAGGAGCGGCTTGGAAACCTCAACACAACTGGGTCCCATATGGCAACGTATGGACAACACTGTAAACCCCTGTTCTACACAGGAGGTTGCGGCTCTCTAAGCTGTTACACACAACTCCTCATAGCAAAAGACATACTTTTACTTACTTAGCTCTATTTTGAGGGGGACATGTTGTGTTCCAGTCCCTCTAGTGACAAGCATGGTCGTCTGAAGGCCCTTAACTAAATGTCTGGTTCGATAATCCTGAATCTCTGTCCACGATCAGCGGGAGGTTCTGCTATTTACTATACAAGGAGCTCAGGGACGGACACAGAGACTCAAGCTCAAATTCTCCATCTCCTCCATCCTCCCATTGGCCTCTTTTCACTTGCCAAGTTTTCACGTTTAACTATCACACTAGTGATGTGCTATCTCCTGTGTGTGTCTGAGTGACCCAGATGCCTGTTAGAGCTTCTCACCGATATACTGACCATGGTGAAGCCATAACATGTGAAACTAGAGGATTCAAACCATGTTTCAGTCTGGGAGTAATACTGTATTAATGTTATTTACAAGTCTTGATCATGTGAATGGCTTTTTATTAATGAGTGAAAACTATGGTTGTATACTGGCAACATCATGATCCACCATCACCATAATGATCCACCATCACGATCCACCACCATGGTCCACCACCATGATCCACCATTACCATAATGATCCACCATCACGATCCACCACCACGCACCACAATCATGATTCTACATTATGATCCACCATCACCATCCACCACAACGATCCACCACAACGATCCACCATCACTATCCACCATCTTGATCCACCACCATGGTCCCCCATCATGATCCATCCCAACGATCCACCATCACCAACCACTACCAAGCACCGCGCTCATGATTCAACATCATGATCCACCACCACCATCCACCATCACGATCCAACATTATGATCCACCACCACCATCACGATCCACCATTATGATCCACCACCATGATTCACCACAATGATGCACCATCATGATCCACCACCATGATTTATCACCATGATACACCATAACCATGATCCAGCAATCACGATCCACCACCATGATTCGCCACCACGATTCAGCATCACAATCCACCATCATGATCCACCACCATGATTCACTACCATGATCCACCATCACCATGATTTATCACCATTATCCACCATCACCATGATCCACCCTCACGATCCACCATCATGATCCACCACCATGATTTATCACCATGATACACCACCACCATGATTCACCACCACGATTCAGCATCACAATCCATTACCATGATCCACCACCATGATTCACTACCATGATCCATCATCAGCATGATTTATCACCATTATCCACCATTACCAGGATCCACCCTCACGATCCACCATCATGATCCACCATCACCATAATTTATCACCATGATACACCATCACCATGATCCACCATCACGATCCACAACCATGATTCACCACCACGATTCACCATCACAATCCACCATCATGATCCTGCATGATTCACTACCATGATCCACCATCACCATGATTTATCCACCGTCACCATGAGCCAACATCACCATGATCCACCATCATGATCAACCATCATTATATCTGGTTTCAAGAGGTGGAAAAACAAACAGAAACATGAAACTAAAGTGAATAAAAATAAATCCTCACTTTCATCCTCCTTGTTTATTTTAAAAACAAATGTTAACACCCTCCATGTGAACATGCAGAAACCTTCTTTTACTAAAACCAGCACAGAAAAAAAAAACACGTTTCAGCACTTCACTTGAGCACTGCAGAAAAAAACCCATTGGCCTAATGTGATCATCAATACTGAGGTGTTTCTCCAGCTATTATGACCTAATTATCTGGCTCATCTCGACTGGCTGACCACAAAGAGACGTGCTGCCCGCTCGGCTAGATTTATAGAAGTTGTCATTAAGTGGCGGCTTCTCCCCGGGAACCATTCATCTTTTACTCGTGCGGGAGCGCGCAGTGGTGATGCATGGCTTCCAGGGAGCGCGCACCGAGAGTCCAGAGGCGGTGGCACCAAGAGTCCGGAGGCGGTGGCACCTCTGGATGCGAAGCCGGGCTCCAACCAGCTGCTGACATAGTTTGAATCCAACTTTAACGCAATGTTCCTGCACGTGTTAGGAGCCAAGTCTTTATTAGGTCTTATACTAATATGTATCCAATGGTGCGCACTGCTGCTGCGCCAAAGTGACTTTATTTGCGCCTGTTCCTCGTGCACTTTTCATGCAATAGCACAACTTTTTGTTTCTTCTGTCGTGTTTAATTACGACCCTGTCTAATATGCTCTTATAATTCATACATGTGCCTGAATCCACTTGATTTTACATCCGGAAAAAACAATGTTTTCATTTTAATTCGTGCGCTTTAAGGCACCGGGTACCTTAGATATGCTGTGTTATCAGGGTTGAAAAGTATCTGAATCATTTTAAACATCTCAGTGTCTGTGCGTGTTTCCTCTTATCACTGCAGTCGGAAGTGTGCGCTCTGACCTCTCGCCCTCACCTCTTGTTGCCACCTGTCGCCGCAGGTTACGCACCTTTTTTTTTTGGCGGACACACAAGCTTTGCTCGGGGAAATAAAGAGAAAAATCAACAAGACACACCCGGAGAGAAGAAAAAGACACAAAACACAGCTTGATTTAAAGCGACCCGCTCCTGACTTTTATCTTTCAGTCAGAGTCTGAGTGAAGGAGCGACGTCAGCTCAAGACGCAGCCTGAGATGAGAGACGCTCTGAAATAAGCTGCACCCTTCATCAGGCAGTTTTCACCTGTTTACT
Source organism: Pleuronectes platessa (assembly GCF_947347685.1). Classification (NCBI taxonomy): domain Eukaryota; kingdom Metazoa; phylum Chordata; class Actinopteri; order Pleuronectiformes; family Pleuronectidae; genus Pleuronectes; species Pleuronectes platessa. The sequence goes on along the minus strand of NC_070644.1, from coordinate 12,374,716 downwards.
TTGATGTAAATACTCATTTAATATATAATATTTACGGTTTAATACAAAATCAGCAGCATTTATTTACAGAAAAAGAAAAATTACAGAACTGTAGATTTGAGAATATGAAAATGTGCGGGAGTCTTTCAATGGGTCACATTTGATGTGTCCTCTTACTTTGTTTATCTATGTAGACATAATTAACATGAAATAAATATATATAAAGTTAATACTTTAACTTTATTATAACTTTATTACAACATTCATTATCTGATTATACAGCAGATTCCTCTGAGGAAGTTTTATATTATGAGTTTATAACTACAATTCATCACATAAATAGACTATTTGCTATTGCTACCTCTATAAATAGGTCACTTAAAGTAAAGTGTTATCAAAGTGTGTTTAATAATTTTTTGATCTGTTGCTTCTCTTGTATAACGAGTTATAACGTTGGAAACTTTTGTAATAACTGAGCCCATTTGCAATTAAATTAAATATATTTATAAATATCACATATTAGCCAGTGTTCAAAATATATTTTATTATCAAATCTTTTGTTCTTTCTTTACAACCTATTAATTTCTCATTATTTTTCCAGAATTCGTTTCCTAGGTTGCACCTTGTCAGCATCAACCAAGCATTTTATTGGTTATTTATTGGTTATTCACTCATGCAAGTTGGCATAGACAAAACACGTTTTGGGAAAAAATCTGTCTGTTTGATATATACAATATTTGTTTAATGAGACGTGTAGCCTCATAATTACAATAGACTCGTGTGTCCTTTGTGTGTCATTAAACTGTCAGTTGTGTTTTAGGCGACTGGATTCTATTTTTGACGACAGAAAAGAACAATTCTGATCCTTACGAAATCCAGAATAACCTACTTATAATAAGAATGTGTGCGTTTTCAAATCCAGACTTTTTCGCCTAAATTGTGTCTCATAAATAAACTCAAATGAGGATTTGTGATGTCACCCAGGTTGAGAGCTTATCTAAAAACGAAAAGCAATAAAACATTTCAGTTAATTCGCAGTATGACGAACCCGCTACAGCTGCAGCTTCACATTTTCCACTGCACTTTTTCCTCTTTTCCTGCGTTACGCGCAACGAGAGCCTGGAGTTGAGGGCGTGTGCCTGTCTGCCCCTCGGCGACCGGACCCGTATAATTACGATCTATTTTAATTCACAGTATCATCGCGATAATAGATACCAATCTGTGAGTTTTAATCCCTTGTTAAACTCTCTGTAACCTCCCTCTCTCCCCTCTCCTCCGGGTCTTTCTCTCTGGTCACTTCACAGAGGGACCGTCTCTGTATCCATCTCATGTTATGATTCCCTTTAGTCTCTTCAGCATTTATTTATTTCAAAACACTCGTTCCATTGTTCTGCAGCGGGCACTGTTGTGGAGTCACAGCTTTTCTTGTCGAGGACTTCAATCACCGACTGACCAGAGAGGGACTGCAGGGAAACTGGATAAATGTTGCGTAAAATGTGATAATTGATTATCCAAGTTCTGCTGTCACCAGTTACTTCACATTACAAAATAGATCAGTTTCAATTTAAAACACACACACACGGACACACACGCGTCCATATGGCTGGATAGACGTGCAGGAGACGAGGTGCCCTGACTGAGTGTCATTAGAGGTGTTGTGTTTGTTTTACAGGTTGGTGAGAACAACATTAACAGCGTTTTAACTCGGGGGGGGATCCCGACACCCTGGTGTGACATCACGCACGCAGGGCCTGTTTCACGCAGCAGGGTCATGTCACAAACACAGCAGCACAGAAACCCCTCCACTCGCAGCCACAGTAACGCGCTTTAGTTTCCGGGAATGAGAAATGAAATCTATAGCATCCAGAAAAGCAGAGAACATCTGGAAGTTACACAACAAGAAGGAAAACACCATTTCCATCTCCTGGAGGGTTTTTATCCTCTTCTTTGATATCCCTTTGCTGCACATGCACTTTCCAAACGAGGCAGATCAGTCTCCATTTCTAAAATAATTTGGAGGAAAGGAGCAAAAAATTCAATTAAAAGTTTTGCGTTATTATCGTGATTATTTCCAGGCTACATTATTACGGTTATTAGAAATAAAGTGGGACAACTTTTACAAACAAAATGCCTCACTGGAGAAATCAGAGGAAACTCCAGAGTTTAGATTAAGTTTTGTTGTGATTCCAGATGTTTTATTGGAAAAATACGATGTATTTACATTTTGAACATGTAGCCCACAGGTAATAAATTATATTAAGATATTTATGGCATTTGTGGTCAAAGCTGATTTTATATAATAATCAAATTAATCAGTTTTAACCAGAGTTTGACAAAGTTGGAAAAGTTTATTGAGCAAGTTTGGATGTAAATCGGTTTAAAGACAGATTACATTTCACTTTTCTAATAATTTGCACCGTGTGTTCAGTAAAATAGAATAAAAACATGGAGCCAGACGTGCCTGCGTGTCTCCCTGGTCCAGGTGCTAGTGAACCTGTCAGGCTCAACCTGTGACGGATCGCAGCAAATCGAGCACTAAATTGTGTGTGAACGCCGCGCTCGGAACCGGCCGGAGACGCGCAGCCCACACACTCCTGCGCACGGTCTAATCAAAGCGGGGCTGTCGCTGGAGATGAATGGAAACAAGGCGTCTCCTTGACAAGTGTTTCCGTACAGACCGCTCAGTGCCATCAAAAAACATGGGTCAGTCATCCTCCTCTCTCCTCTCCGTACTGAACCACTCCTCCTCCTCCTCCTCCTCTTCCTCTTTCCTCCAATGGCTGCAGGGCGCCATCCTCTGCGCAACCCCGGTTGGATAAAAACTGGCTGAGTGTCGGCTGCGCACACCACAGCACAACACAACAGCCCCGGACGCGCGACTATACAGTGCCACAACAACAGAGACCAACCATATCGGATAATATCAGAACATCTGCAGGGGGACGATTTTCATTACATTTTTTCAGACCCAACGTGGAAAAGGTAAGCTCTCGTTTAAATTCCTCGTGGAGACGTATTTGTGTGAGAATGTGTGAATGACACAGATATGCAGTCCGTGTAGAAACGGCGAGCTGAAGCCCTTTCAGACTTAAATGATCCCAAACACTCTGCAGGACGCACCACAGACAGAGAGGGTATAAGATTATTCGGTTCGGAGACGCAGGGGGAAATCTACGCAATTTACTGTAATAATGGTGTAAAGACTTGAGTCAGGTCCAGATACGCGGAGAGTTTAGCAGCAGGAGTATTCATCCACACTCACCTCATGCTGACAGTCCTGGTTGTAAATAAAAGAACCGAATATTAAATTGTGCTGAGGGGATCTGACGCTGTAGATAAATAATAATCATGCGTAAACGTGCGTAATATTGGTTTAAAATACAGAACCTGTGTCTGGTCAGATTTAGGAGTTAACGTGCTACAGTTTGATGTATTACAACTTTTATCGGGTTCTCATTTAATTTGGTAAAATACTTAAATGCATTTCATGTGAAAATGAGAAGCAGACCATTCTCTGACACAAAACGCAGTCGAGACAAATGTGACCGACATGAACAATATAGAAGCAATTAAGTTACATCTTTTATTGTCAGAATAAAACAGAAAATGTTATTAAAACAGAAAAATCTAACAGAAACATATGGTGAGGTTTTATTTTGGTGAAATTTGGGCTACTTTTCCTAATATGACGTAGTAAATCACCTTTTAATGGAGTCTTTACTCTTTTCCTCCAATTAATCTTAGAAATTGATCTGATTGAATCATCTGTCCCTCTTGGCCATGAAATAAAGTCATAAAATATAAATAAACTCGTTTAGAGCAAGCAAGTGCAGCTATGAATACATAAATAGGGGGAATTTTAATCTCAAAGAAATTATTTTTTTATCTTACTCTGTGTGGAGAGTTAGATATTCTATAAACCAAAATCTTATAATGCGAAAAGTCTCAAGAGGCAGAAAACATTAGATGTTGAAAGATTTACACCGAGGCCAAAAGTCCAAATGTCCAAACCTGTAGCATAAATAGAACAACAGCTTTTATTAACAGTGGTTATTTTAGTTGAATATTAGTATGATTATTGAAAATGTTTTATGGTTACGTTATAGTCAGAGCAACACATTTTAAAATAATAAAAAAGTTTAAAAGTTTCCTTGTTGTCGACCCTTCAATCAGAACAAACTGCCATTAACTGGTTTCATCGATTAGTGATTTATTCATACCTGAAATATATATTGGATATTGGATTGCATATGATGGATGTGATTTTATAAATTGTGTTGTTGCAGCCAATTAAAACATTTTTATTAAAATGTAAAAATGTGAACATATGTAACTTTTTTAAATATATGATTTTCACTATCACTCCACAATTTCATTTTTTTTGTATCACATCACTGATTTAGGGTTTGAAATCAAAATATATATTTTTTTAGTTCACTTTAGTTTTGGGAGATATTTTTTTAAATCACGACTTGCATTCATGATATTCTAAAAACTTAAATATTCAGCTAAAACCTAAAGTTATATTTTACGTTACACTGCTTTCCATACGCGAGTTCAACCATATTTCAATTCAAGTTAAAGCACAGACATTAAACATCAAACGTCTAAACTTTATCAAATCAAGGCTTCATTTCTAATCTGAAGTCACAGTGTAAATGTTGCTTGCGAAATAAACAAAAAAAAGTGTGAATCAAATCCAACGATGCACTCTAACTTGTGTCGTCAGTCGTCCCTTGTAATAGACTGTGACACTGTGCTAATTATTTGGCTAAATGTTAGAGTGTCGCCCAGCAGGACACGACAACACCCGACACACACTCACATCACAGTTACAATGTGAACATTCGGCACAATTAACCAGGACTTTAATGACTTTAATAGGAATCTGACTGTTTCTCACTTGCGAAACCTTTTAAAACCCAACATCATATTGTCCCGGATTAACATTTGAGTCCAATGAATTCATTTGGTGGAGTTACTGTCTCATTTTATTATTATATTATTTATATATCCTGCTCGTATTGCTGTGATCTTCATGGAGCTGGACTTCTGTTAAGCTCCTTGTGCAGAGAGGAGAGATGTTACACAGCAGCAGCAGCTGAACAGATGGAGGCTGTATTCAATGTTCAACAACAACTGCCAGTCAACCCATTTACAACAGACGTCCCATGTTTTAGTTAAGAGTTAAGATTAGTTACCATTTCCTTTAAATCCATCGCTTTCTCTATTTAACGTAGCAAATCCAAGATGGAGTCACTTGATCTTTGGGGAATTATTATTTCATATGGGCTCATCTAATACCATAGTCATAGCTTTGATGCTATTTAAATGAAGGTTAATGTCGGGTTTTCTTCAAAATAATGTGAATCCGGAACAAAGACACCCACCATTCCTCAAACTCTCACTCCAACTTTACTTGTTCCACTTAGATCACGACCACCTTGCATCATAACAAATATGTTACTCCTCAGTTTTGCTATTTTAGAGCCTAAATGATATACACTGCTGTGTATACAGTGATTAATGAGACCAGTCAATTCTAATTACAAAGTGTTTAACAAAGGGAAATTGTATGTCTAACAGGAGCAGTCACCTGATCCGGCCGAAGGGGAACAAAGACTCTCATGTTTTACAAATACTGATCATCAAATGAAAGTGTTTCTTAGATTAAAAGACGTATTCTGGAAAGATTTAAAGTTAAATGGGCTCAAAATATCTGTTCGTACTGATAGAGAAACATGTGCACAGGTCTCTGTACAGACATAAATGAAGACACCCGGGGGGCCACAGTGACTATTTCCTCAGAGGCCTCACATGTCTGACAAACACCCGCGTCTCATGAAACCCCCTGCATGTGTCCTCCTGCAGCGTGTGACCGGCGGTGCACACTCATGCCAGACGAGGCAGGCCGAGGAGTAAGAGCACCTTAACTGAGTTAAGACAGTGTGGGAGGAGAGCGTCAAACGTTGGGCCGGTGGAACGAGGACCAAATGCTCAGGGATATGTCCAGCCACTCTGGAAGAGGTAACTAACACAAGACAAGCTGCAGGGGTCCGGGTCTCCTCAAGACCCCTGGGATGGAACTGATCACCTTTAATTCAGCTGGCATTTCACGAAATTAGCAGGAAATGGAAATAAGCAAAACATAAATCATCACTTTCTCCACATTTGATATGACCCTGTGGAGCTTGAAGTTTGGAAAATCAACACTTTACTCCATTTAGCATTTATAAGCTGTTAGAACACAATATAACATTTGGCACTGCGGCCAAGGGTATAAACAGTAAACCTAATAAATAAAGTTAACACAATTTAGGGAGTAGACGTTACAACAGTTGACAAAAATAAATATATTATATTACGTTGTATGTGCTTAGAAATACACAGCATAGAGTGCTGGGCTATAAACTATTTATTTAATGTCTGTGTAATGTTTTTGAACGTTAAATTGGGACTTTAAGTGAAGTACTTTTTTCATTTTGAGTATCAGCTTGTTCCAGCTCTTTGTATTTACAGGTCATTTCTTTGTATTGAACATCATTTTATATTAATTTATCCAAAAGTTGGTCTGAAAGTTTGGGATCAGAAAACTTGGAACCACCACACCACCAAAACCAGTGTTTGGGATGTGTGTAATACCTGGTCCGAAGGCTGGTTGGTCACATTCCAACACATATTAGTTGTGAAACACTGAACATATCCAGAGTCATAGAGAGAAGTGACTCATCCTCACAGTGAGCTGGTGAAGGGGGGACGTGATGTTTTCTTCCGGTTGCTGTGAAGGATAATGAAGAAGTTAATTAGTTGAAACCTAAATCAATTCATATCAATCTATCTATACATCTATTTCAATCCATCTATCCATCGATCGATCTATCAAACTATCTATTTGATTCTATTTATGTGCTTTGTTTTTTTCCTCGTGCACGCGGTGTCTGCATGCACGTGCGCGCGTGTGCGTGCTCGTCCCTCCCCCCCGGGGGCTGCTCGGCTTTAATATCCTGCAGGTTGATGAAGCTTGGCGGGGAGATTTTTTTCCACACTCCGCTGGCAGCGTTAATAGAGGCTCCCCTCTCTCCCCCATGCATCCATCCATCCCTCCATCCCTCCCTCCTTCTCCCCCTCCCTCCCTCCCTGGGCCCGGTCCGGTCTGTTTGATGTGGAAATGCAAGCTGGGAAAAGGCAGAGAGAGACAGAGAGAGAGAGAGAGAAAGAGGTGGATCAGTGGGTTAAATTAAAATCCGTGGTGTGTCAGTCCATGGAAAGGATGGATGGATGGATGGATGGATGGATGGATGGATGGATGGATGGATGGAGGGAGGAAGCCGCTCCATGGTGCGTCTCTGTCTGATGGTGCAAGGGATAGAATACTCCGTCCTTTACTTTTATATACACTGTATGTTTGCAGATGCAATATGATGAGATTCATATGCATTCAATTTTGATATATATATATATATAAACGTCTGGTAGTAGTAGTAGTAGTAGTAGTAGTACTTAGTGGAAAAGTAGTTAGTAGTAAAGTATGATGTGATACTGTAGCCTACATCAATTATAAATGCTAAGCGTTGTACCAAACCTTTGTTTTTACCTATATCCCAGATAAAAAATAAATAATGGTAATAATACTTCTTATAATAGTAATAACATTAATAAGAATTTATTTCTATAGCCAATATTCACAAATCACAATTTGTCTCTTGACAAGGTGAGACATCCTCTGCCCTTCACCCTCAACAAGTCTACTTATTTTTAGAAGATATAATACGATGTGCTGCACAAGATGGAAATACATTTAAAAAGAAAAATATCCTACAAGTTAGATAATGTCAAATATTATTCCATGTAGCCTGTTTTTAACTTATTCAACATCGCTTTAATGTGACCAAATAAGAAAACTCCAAAATGACAGTTTTTCAAAGGGCATGGTTCCCTATAATCTCAATAAGAAACCAAAAGATGAATTAGTGGCATTTAGAAAAGAACATTAACAATGTGCCTTTAAGAGTTTTTATATTAAGCTTATTAACTTGGAAGTAATCAAACCATTGTGAAGTGAGTTTGGACTTTGCCATTTGTAGGTGACGTTAAACAGGAAGAGAAGAGAAAAAACAAATCGTTAAATATTGTACTTATGTCGTGTTTACATTTTATATCATAGTTGTTCTTTTGGATCAGGAAGTTCCTCTTTCATTTTCTCAATTTAAATAAATCTAACCTCTAAATCCTTTATCAGGAATCATGTACTGGAACCTTCAGCCCGTTAAATCTGGTTTGTCAGAAAAATTTACCCAATTCTCCCTGGTACATTTTAGTTACATTCATTTAAGCCAAATACAATTTCAAATAAGATATTACAACCGTATGAAATATAATATAAAATAAAAAAAGTAATAGATTGTTTAGTTTACGTTTTACTTGTTACATGACATTGGTCAATGACTGTAACGTCCATTGCGACACACTGTTCTGGTTTTAATTTCCATATTATGTTTTTTGACTATAGTGTGAGATTGTTAAACATATATATATATATATTATAAAATTAAATATATATATATATTCTGTATAAAGAAAACTATTCAGGGGCTAAATTAGAGGCTTTAATCTCAATATTACGAGCACATGTTAAAATACTTACGTCTTCATGTTGGTAGTCTGGTCCGAGTCGTTCCTGAAGCAGTATAGACCAATGTGTGTTTGTGTGTGTGTGTGTGTGTGTGTGTGTGTGTGTGTGTGTGTGTGTCTGTGAGTGTGAGTGTGTGTGTGAGAGTGTGTTTCCAAGTTTACATGACTTATATAAATGCAGTTGCTGTTACGTTTCCATGTCTCAGATTCCTAGACATTTACAACTGTTCATCCCCCCTCCTCCCCCAGGTCATGGGGGTCTTAACCAACTAGGCGGAATGTTTGTTAATGGCCGACCACTTCCGGAGGTGATCCGGCAACGCATTGTGGACATGGCCCACCAGGGGGTTCGGCCCTGTGACATCTCCAGGCAGCTCCGAGTCAGCCATGGCTGCGTCAGCAAGATCCTGGGACGGTAAGTGCACCAACGAGCACATGACTCAACTTCCGGTTACTGTTGATCAGCCTGTCAGTGTTCTCTGAGCTTTGGACGTCTGTTTACTTATCACAAATGTTTCGCTCTCCGACACCTGAAGCAACAACTGAAACTCTTCTACTCCCTTTTAATTTAAAGTCCCTTCACGCCCTCTTTTCTTCCAGCTACTACGAGACAGGAAGCATCAAGCCTGGTGTGATTGGCGGCTCCAAGCCCAAGGTGGCCACCCCGAAAGTTGTGGACAAGATCGCTGATTACAAGAGGCAGAACCCCACCATGTTCGCGTGGGAGATCAGGGACCGGCTGCTGGCAGAGGGAGTGTGTGACGGCGACACGGTGCCCAGCGTGAGCTCCATTAACAGGTGACGAAGTCAATCATGAATGAAATCATGTTTGTGCCCCGGTGGCTCAGCAGTCACGGAAGGTGGACAAGGGGGACAAGTGCAGTGTTGTGGTTATGAAATCAGCGTCTTCCCGTCAAAGATGCTCCTGCAGAGAAACTTTGAAACTTCCTCACGTACTTCTTCCTTCAGCACTGCTATGCTGTCATCGTGTTAATGTTTATTTCCAAGCAATAAAAGTCATGTTTCTTCTGTTTCAGAATAATACGAACTAAAGTCCAACAGCCGTTCAACCTGCCTCTCGATGGAAAAGGCCTGAGTCCCGGACAAACCTTAAGTAAGTCGGCACCAAACACATGCACATGCAGGTTGAAGCTTGTGTATCATTGTCCGTATCAGCCTGCGGTCTCACATGACGCTGACGGATTAAGGTTAAAGATAGGGCGCGCTCATTGTTCTGTGGGATTAAACTCCTGACCTTGCCGACCACTGAGATGTGCAGCATCGTTTCCTGCTCTCCGTCTCCAATCTGTCTGTTTTTGTTTTTCTCCCTCCCCAGTCCCCAGTTCAGCGGTCACCCCTCCCGAATCTCCTCAGTCCGACTCCCTGGGCTCCACCTACTCCATCAGCGGCCTGCTGGGTATCCCTCATCCCAGCGCCGAGGGCAAGAGGAGCCACGATGACAGTAAGAATCAGATCAAGCCAGTGAGACGCTGCATGTCCTCGGTTCGAGTTTGTGCTCTTGTGGTGTCCATCAGAAGATCATCAACGGCCCAAGCTGTTGCTATTGCCACCAAAACAGAGGAAGCACTCAAAAGCAATTTTCATAGAAATCATTTGCAATCACTTAAATCTAGCAACTTTCTTTTTAAATGTGATGTTTAATTCAGACCTAATTTGAACTGAACACTATTTTAACATCTCGCAGGCAGTCGTTTACTCTGAGAAATCATGTCATGAAGCTGAAACGCACACCTACACACTGCAGATTGCTTTATTTAATCACTTATTTGACCTTTATTGTTGCCACGATGAACAAGTTTCTCTGCCTCAAGTCATTAAACATAGAGCTATGGGATTAATTCAAAAATACCTGATTCACCCCCGAAAGGCAATTTCAGGCCTGCTAATGGGAAACTATTTCACAGTACATTCACACATGTATAAGTATAAACTCTGTCTATAAAAATCTGTTCTACTGTATCGGTCACTGACGTGAAAGTTTAGTGTCAGGGAAAAAGTTAAACAGTTAAATAGTTAAGTCGTCTACTAATGACACAATCCATTTTCTGTGGCTAGAATCCTGCCTGAGGGATTTTAGAGATTTGATCATTTTTACCACACACACATCATATCCTCCCTCTGTGGCTCCCAGGTGACCAGGACAGCTGCCGGCACAGCGTGGACTCTCAGGGCAGCGGCGGCGTCCCGAGGAAACAGATGAGGCTGGATCACTTCTCAACCGCCTCGCAACATCTGGACTGCGGGTTCGATCGTCACCACTACCCGCCGGACTCATTCGGCTCGGCCTCCGGCAGCAAGGCAGAGCAGGTAATGATCAAGACAGCGACACAGAACTGAGAAACACACAGTAATCAAGGAACACATATTTAAACACAGCTCAGAGGGGAAGGCAATTAATTGTACATGTATTTTTCTTCATCTTGTTTTCTTATTTTCAGATTTGTTTTTCCACAATTTGGATCTTTTGTCCTTGCGTTTCACTTCCTCCAATGGCTAATCCCAGTTTGTCATTCCCCAGACTTTGTACCCGCTGTCCCTGCTCAACGGCAGCCTCGACGAGGCCAAGACCAGCCTCTCGGCATCCAGCTCCACCATTGGACGGAATCTGGCGCATCAGGGCTACACCATGGTGACCGGTGAGACTCTTAATGTTAGAAGATGGCGATGATGCCCTTTGACCCCCCCCCACCACCACCATCAAAGCGCATGGCACAAAGTCCTCAACATGCTGAGTCTTAGCGTCAGCATCTCTTACACAACCCTGACACCTCTCACTCTTTGTTTGTTGTTGACGCGTTACTCATGTTTTTTTAAGTTCCACTCATGTTCATCATTTGCTTTTATTTTTCTCACCCCCGCCCGTCACCACCTCAGAGCCCCTTCAGTCCCTGCCGCTCTGTCTAAAACAGGAAATGTCCCCCGAGGTGACCAGCACGAGCCCATCGCCAAACATGGCGGCCTCCAACCTGGCGTTCCTGGAGCTGCAGGCGCTGCAGAAACCTGTTTCTCTCAGCGGCAGCAACTGCAGCTCCAACCATTTCCCCAATGCATTCAACTCATTCTCCCATCATGCACCAGTGTACGGGCAGTTCAGCAGCCAGTCTGTCATCTCAGGTAACATTCACCTCATTCATGTTCATACTCATAACCAACATTTTTGTGTTTGCAGGGGGACAGTGAGTGTAGGGCTTCAAATAAGGTTTATTTTCATGATTATCTGCTGATTATTGATCAGGTTTTAACTTGCTCAATGGTTCGTTTTGAAAAATACACTGAAATTAATTTGTCTTGTTCAAAAATCTTATTCTCACAGTCCAAAACTATAAAATATATAATTAATTATAATTGAAGACAAAGGAAAACCGCAAATATTCACATCTGTGAAGCTGAAACCACGGAATTTGACTTTTTTCCATATAGAAATTATTATCAATTGAAATTGTTAATCACCATCTTGTGACGGCTCTGATTCACTGTAATTTTCTACAGCAGAATAAAACCTTCAGCCCAAAGCCTCTGTAAAACTTTGACGTGAACTTCCATCTTAACTTAAAGCTGTGTGTGTTGCGGTGTGTGTTTTCAGGACGTGACATGGTGAGCTCCACGCTGCCAGGTTACCCACCTCACATCCCGTCCCCTGCACAGTCAGGATACTCCTCCTCTGCCATCACAGGCATGGTCGCAGGTAAGGACCAAAACACGTCAGAGGGAATTAAAGTACATCACTGTTTAAGTATAAATTCACATCAAACAGGTAGAGAGGAAGTGAAGGGAGGGAGATGAAGGCGGGAAGAAAAGGAATAAAGAGAAAGGAAAGGCTGAAACGGAGGCTTGTAGATTAACAGGGAGACTGGCTGAGTTAATGAGTAGCCCTGCCAGGGTGGTGAACTTGTGTGTGTGTCTGTGTGTGTGTGCGTGGGTGCACACGGGCCCAGGGGGTACAGGGAACAGGCTGGGGGTTCCGCCCTGCTGCCCACACCCCCCACCCAGACACCTCTGACCACCCATCGCCATGGGAACCAGGGGGCCCGGGAGGGAGATGCAGGGGTGGGCGGAGGGGGTGTAAAGCCTGGGTAGGAACGAAGAGGGGGCGGTGTGTGTGTGTGTGTGTGTGTGGTGTGTGTGTGCATGTTTGTGTGGGTTTCTGTGTGTGTGTGTGTGTCTTTGTCAAGATGCCTGCATACGACCAGACAGAGTGTGTGTGTGCGTGCGTGCATGTGTGTGTGTGATGTGCCTTTTTTTATTTGAAGTCTGCCCTCCGAAGCGCGAAATGAGAGGGTCTGATTTATTATTTTTCTGGTGGGCTCGCTGTGAGGAAGCGTTGATACACAATTACTGAGTGAAGGGGTGGGTGGTTGGGTGGGTGGTGGGGTTAGGACAGGAGGAGGAGGTGGGGAGCTCAGGGATTCATTCCAGCCAACATAATTACCAATTAGATATTGGAATGTTAAAAAAAAAAAAAAAAAAAAAGGGACGAGGAGAAAAGAAAGAAAGAGGAGTTCCAGGAAGCAGGAAGTGTAGGACGGAGGGAGGAGGAGGGCAGAGGCTGAGCGATGCGAGGGGCCGAGGAAAGAGGGCGTAGAGGGTGATGCACGCACCACTGGTCCGAGGGATTTCACCCTCAGCCATCCACCTGCACCACAGATTAATGGTTTACAGGCTGCACTAACTGTTGGTGAATTATGAGCTAAGGCTGAGCAGCCGCTGGGACGCACACACACACACACACACACACACACACACACACACACACACACACACACACACACACACACACACACACACACACACACACACACACACACACACACACACACACACACACACACACACACACACACACACACACACACACACACAGAGCTCTCAGCCATGACTTAGCCTCACTCCTTTTAATAACATGTGTTGTCTTTGTTGTTGGGTTTTATCTGCAGGACGTGAGTGTTTGATCAAGTTGTTTTTCTTCTGTGTCGCAGCAGGTGCAGACTACACCGGTCAGTCCTACACCCATTCCCCCTACACCTCGTACAGTGAGGCCTGGAGGTTCACCAACTCCAGCATACTGGGTGAGAAGGACACGCCGACAACATAGACTGTGTGTGTGTGTGTGTGTGTGTCTTTATGTGTGTGTGCGTGCGTGCGTGCTTGCCTTTTAATATATATTGTTTATCTGCAGATGACAACCTCATGCATCTAGCACCTCGTCTCGGAATACACTTAGTTTTTCCTGTATGATGATGAACGTGGGCCTTCACAATAAAAGACACATTATTTAGATGTTGAAAGAGTTTTCAGAAGCGTCTGCATTAACTCAGAAAACTCCCCTGGAAGTTAAGAAAAAACCTTTTCTGCCAAATTTATGATTAATGGTGTTTAAATGATTGGCTGACATTCAGGAAGCTGCAGGCAAATGCAGTTTCTCCCTGTCGACGGTTTACTTGGAAGTTATTGCTTTAATATTACTTTGAATCTATTTTAACTTTATTAAACCTTGAGAAATACCTTTTCAAGGTTGGAAAACTCTGATGCAACATAACAACTTGCAGAGAAGACAATATATAATAAGGCAAATGGCAAAACAGTGCCAAAGACAACTAAATCAACTAAGGAGCTACACAACTGAAGGAGTAATTTACTAAATGTAAAATCAGATAACTCAATTTAAAGTCATTTTACAGACAATTCCAGAAAAAGGGAATACTTTCTTTCCCAGCACTGTTCATACTTTACATTTATATATATACATTTATTTATGTATACGTTTGTACTAATAAGGCACAACAAGAGGAAGCCTTCAAGATTAGATCTCACAACAATCAGCTCCATTTCCCCACATATATTTACTGGCAGCAGATGTACTACATCTCCGGTCTGAGATAAATATTGTTTGACCATGCAACACATAATATAGCCGGACTATCTATGGATCCACATCAGAATGCGTATCAGTTGTGATAATAACTACTTCACATGAGGCCCATCTGGTGGTTAAAGGGGACATCTCTGGGAAAGTCCTGCACATTGATTCCTGAAGAGTCACATCAGAGGTCAAGACTCAATCATGGACTCGATACACTTGCAGGGACAGACAGTCAGAGCCGCTCAGACCCTCAGCTCAACCATCTGCTGAGAAAGCTCAGATAAGAGGGGATAAACAAAGTCTGATCCACCACCAACACCTTCCTTCCTCTGTGTCTCCCCCCGCAGGTTCCCCCTATTACTACAGCTCCGCCTCCCGCACAGCCCCACCACCTTCATCTGCCTACGACCACCTCTAGTCCCTGCTGCATGGAGGACAGACTCTATGTCTGATGCACTGGACTCGACCCACCGGGCTGAGACTGGAGAACCTTCACACCGTCATGCGGACCAAGGCATGAAAGTCAAAACTGGATGTGAACTTGAGACTCTGCTGACCAAACCAGCAACATGGCTGTTTTTTTTAATCACATCCTCTCATGGTGAACCAAACCATCTTCTGCGTTATTTATTTGTCAGGACCTCCACCATTTTTCCAGGGTTGACTCTGACTCGTGCACGTTTACACATTGCTGATAGTGAACTCCTCGCGGGGCCTGTTCCCTGCAGAGACTCTGATATCAATTTGATCAGTACACAGATAGCTCTTTAATGCTGTTTTGGCCAAAGACTTTCGTTCTCGCACATCTGCAACTGGACTCTTCAGCGAGTAGGGATATGCAACTTCTTTATAATGAACTATGCCCACATTTGTTTACAATTAACGCTTCTTTGTCCTTGATTGTGAACCCTGTCAAATTTCCTTTTCTTGATCTGTGTCTGCGTGCAAATTCATTTTTGTGATTTCCTTTTTGTTGTTGTTTCCACTGTAAATTCAGAGCTTGTCCTGGTCGTGAGTCCAGACCCGAAGGGCGACACATTTAATCACAATTACCACAAAAATGCCAACGTATGCCCCTCCAAGTCAATTAATGTATCTGTTCAGCAATGTGTACATATTGTAAATGATGAATTACTTATGGGGAAGTGATGCAATTTGACTCAGAGAATGACTGATGAGGGCGGGAGGAGGGTGAGTGGGGGGGGGGGGGGTGATTTGGCTACTGAAACCAACAGGGCTTGAAATGGGCCTGCGTTAGTTTTGCTTCAAATAAATTTAGTTTGTTGTCATGCCGATTGTTCTGATGTTTGGTAAGAACTGTGACTATTTTTTCTTATACGGTTATTAATATTATTGCAGATGTACATAATGAATTTCTAAAGAATTATTTTAATTAAAGCATGACAAATTTACCACTGCTTCTACTGTGTCTTTTTTTTTTTTAAACCTGTGAAATTAATAAAAAAAATAAACATCCAATTCTTTTTTTTATATAATTTGCATTTATGGGTACACAGAACATTTTTTGATTATAATACACTATAAGGTGTAGTGATATGGCAAGGTTCCTCTCCAAAATTATTGTTTGCTTGTCTTATCATTATTATTATTATTATTATTAAAGTGCACTCTGAGGCTACTGTAATGAAACGTTTCACACCCAGGCAGCTGAAGTTTATTTTCCAAAACTATAGGTATATTGTCTTATTGTACTATTATTATTATTAATAATAATAATGATAATAAAATGCACTCTAAGGTCACTGTAATGAAGCTTTTCAAAACGTAAACGTATTTTTTGTCATTTGTTAATATTATTATTATTATAAGTAGTAGTAGTATTGTAAAAAATGGTCGTGAGCTTCTTAACCTGAAATTATTTTGTCTTTTCTTTTCTTATTGCAGCTCTGAGCATTTTTAAAAGGACGAAACCAATGATCCTGAAAACACGCGCATCTGTTTAATTTGGTCTTTTATTTTCTGCATCATGTAGTTTTATTTGCAGTCGCTGCGTGGCTCTTCGCGGCCTCATTACTGCGGCGCGTTAACGAGGCCACGGTTCGCCGGTGCCGCGGCCCACCTGGTGCCACCGCCACACGCGCAGCCCCGCGAGGATGACGGAGAGGGAGGCCGCGCGCTCAAGCCCCCCCCTACACACACACAGCACGTGACATATAATAATAGTAGTAGTAGTAATAATAATAATAATAATAATAATAAAACATATATTTACGCGTGTCAATCAAACAAATTTACATATTTTTTTAATAATTTACACTTTCAAATATATAAGTGCTAAATATATCTACCATGATGGGACTTTAATGTGAATATGCATAACTGGTGGGTGTTCTGGCGCTTTTCATCACAGCCCATGATCTTCCTCATTCGCCATTGAATTAAAGCATGTGATATGAGTATTAATGAACGTATGAATGAGTGTGAACATGCCAATGAATCTGCATAGGCCTACATATGTATTAGGTGTAATAAAGTTTATTTTTAAAAAGCATATTCCTGTCCAAAGATATATATAAATTATATGTCACATATAAAGATGAAATATACCAATGGTATTAGATTTCTTTCTTTATACTATTCACCCACATTACATTTTTCATTTTAAATACAACAGATTTTTTTAATGTATAGCCTATTTATATTAATTTTGACAGGCTGCCTCTTTCTAGCTTTGAGGAAAACTAATGTGAGCTAGAACCTGCTTCGGTCTCCGCTCGGGGTTTTATTCTCTTTCACGGAGGCCCCCATGTTTGGTCTCATTAGACCACTGGAACCTCTGCAGAGATTTCCTGTTCTCAAACTTTTGTGCGGTTCATGGCCTAATTCATCACTGAGGAATCTCTCAAACCTAATAATATAACTCCGGAACCAGACTGTATGAAGGCTTTTGTCTGACCTCTGAGACAATCGCCTCGAGTCCTCGATATCAGTGTAGTCGGAGGAGCATCTGTCCGCTGATGAAGAGCAGCCATGACGTCTCTCTGTTTACAGTATGCACTCGTCTTTCTCCCTGTCTCTCCAAGCCTTCACCCTCCTCACATTTCAACATTTCCCTGACTCACCTCCTTCCACCCTCTCTTTGTATCCCGTTCCTGCAGCCACACTGTACACGCAGCGTACCGCCCTGTAAACTTTAAACAATAGCTGCACTTCATCCCATTGTTGTCCAAGTGGCCTGGCCCACTCCAGACAGCCCATCAACTGACTGGACTCTCATTCTATCCAAACCCCCCCCCCCCCCCCCCGCTCAGGCATGCAGAACACACACACATCCATATACATTCATACATACAGAGGAGCTCTTAAGTGGATTTGCCTCACAGCCACAGACCTTTTAACCGAACCCAGTTTCAGATTCCTCAGCCAGCTGATGGACGGCCAGAGAACTAACGGCTGCAAACGTTAAACATTAACAGTCTCACTGCCAAATGAGTAAAAAAACAAAACATTATACTGCTACAGCAGCAGAAATACCTCCTCTCTGTCTCTCTCTGGGCCTATTAGCGGTGGAGGATTCGGGCCACAGTGCTTCTGGTAATGAGCCCGGCAGCACAATACGGGCACCGGGCCGGAACAGCTGAGGACAGACAAAGCTGGCAGGATGGGGCAACCGGGACTTACTACACTTAACACAGAGCCATGCTAACACTGTGTGTATGTGTGACGGAGAGACAGGGCAAGAATGTCTCCCTATGTGTGTGTGTGTGTGTGTGTGTGTGTGTGTGTGTAGAGAGGGCATGTGTCCCATTACCATTATGGGACAAACTCAAAGACAGAATGGGGGGCCCCTGGAGAAATTGCTGCCAAAAAGGCAGCAGAGGAGTGTGTGGCAATCAGTGGGATGACGGGTCGGGGTTGTCCTGCACCAGTCATCTGGAAAGTTCTCCACTTATCTCCGGGCCCGAGACACCGGCCAACCAATCCAGCCTGGCGAATCAGCATTATGCAGGCTGACAGAATTTGTCTGTCCAAATGAGCTGCAGGACACGTCGTGGTTTTGAACTGTGAATGGCAGCGCTGCGGTGTCGGCCCCGCCCAGCTCAGGCTTTTTGTGGCCCTCGAGAGAACCCAGATTGCGCGAGTGAACCCGTTACCTTGTTTATGAATTGTTTTGGACAAAGCGCGGCTGATTATTCTGAACCCTTCCTCTGAACCATTTTTTACTCTCAATGTTTAGCAAACACTTTGGAGCTCTTTCAAAGTGAGAGATTCTCATGATGCTGAGTCGAATTTGCAGTCGATGATAAAACAAACTCGTTTTGGTTTGGCTTCATGTGTTTAGAACACAACTCAAGGGCTCAGTGTGCGACAACCGAAGTGTTTGACACAGCGTCACGGTGACCCACCGTGACCTTGGAAAGGGGATCAAGGCGTGACAACTTTTGTAACTTTGCAAAACCATCAGTCCAACGAGCACACGCTAAACACACAGCAATGGCCAGGTGTGTGGAGGAGTTGAACGTCTCTCTCAAGCTCAAAAAGCAAGATGGCAGCAATCCGTATCTGGGATAGTTTGGCTACAGTTTTTGTACGATGGGAGACATGTCAACCACTGACATGTATCGACATATATACAGAGTAATTGTAATAGACATATCAAGGCAAATATCAGTAAGCTATGACACTAAACCTGCCGAGATAAGATCAAACTTTCCAGCTTTTAATGCATCTATTTACGCAACAGAAAACCTTGGAACAGCCATGTGTGACATCAAAGGAACATACAAGTTTAACGTCCAATAGCTGTCAAGAGATTTTACTGCAAGCCAGAAGTGTCACCTTCATGGTGGCACGGAAAACAAATCTGTTTGATATTGATATTTCTGTTTGAACCAAAGTGGTGGACCCAACAACCCAATCTCTATCAAAGACTATATTTAATCACGGGCCGGAGAAAAGGCCTCAGAACACCTGAGCGGACTTCAAATTACAACACATTCCTCCGGTTTCAAGAGGTTATCTTATCTCCTCCACTTTAACCACGGTGGAACAAATGTGCCAGTCAAACGGAGCAAAGGGGACCGACAGAGGCTGTTTCTGTGCAGGAACAGAAGGAAGGAAACACAGGTGCCCTGTGTCATACCGGCCTATTAAACAACACACGAGCCCTGAAGGCAGGAAGCTACTATTGACTGGGGGACATCAAGAAAAACACACCTTTCAAAGCACACACACATCCAACACTACACACACTCACCGAGGTGGATAAAATCTGCCAGGTATCAGGTACTGCCCCGAGGGAGAGGGTTGACCTGCAGGGGCCCGGGGGGGGGGGGGGGGGGGGGGGAGCTGACAAACAGCTCATTCAACATCACATACACATCTCGATTGTGCTGATTTATCCCCGACCTGCACACAGTCCATTACGTAAAAGAGTAAAGAAAGAACATATGCAAATGTTCAGAGATTTGGATTTGATCCTGGAGTGAAAACCCGATTTCCAGTCAGAGCTGAAAACAAATCGAGATAAGATGGAGGAGATTGGCCCACAAGCATTCTTTCCCTATACGTCGCATTAACCCACCGAGTGCTGACTTTTAGATCCCGTCCGCTGTGTTTGTCCTGCATCTTAAAAGCCGCTGCGCCTGTGCCTGGGGAGTGTTGTCAGAGGCAGGAGTGTGTGTGTGTGTGGAAGAGGAAAGGGCAAAGAGAGTTCACGCTTTGAAAAGCCCTTAAGCAAGGCACTCGCCAGGACTCTTTCAATCAGACGCTCCTTTGCTACAAAAGCCTGCATTTGTTAAAAAAGGGCCACGGAGGCTCGGATATGATCAAATCTAAAGAGCGATTCATGTTTGGACTGGGTCTGACTGGCAAATAGAATGAAAATGTCTGGGTTTGAGAAAAGCTACACTAATGGGAGCAGTCTGGGAGAAAAAGAGGGACGGGAGGATGTTTTTCTTCACTGCCTCCCATCTCTTTGAAAACAAGCTACAAGCAATAAAAGAATATCACTCCCACTGAAAGGGAAAATGACACCCATTTGTAAAACGAACGGACCGAGTGTGTTTGGGTCTTTGCAGACAGAAAAGTGCGGGAGTGGACACAAGTGGACGCCGGATAAGAGGCGGGAGAGAGTACGAGTGGAGTCGGTGTCTCGGTGAAAGAGGCCAGCGGAGTCTGAGTGGAAAAACAAAACCCCTGAAAGCGCCGCTGATAGATTTCGAGGGCCCTGGATGGAGAGAGCCACATCCCAGCAGCAGCAGTCAAGAGCTCAAGATGGAGACAGAGAAACAGAGGAGGGGATGAAAACAGGTTTTTTCAAATATCAGGAGTAGAAGAAATGAAGTGGTTGTGCATAAAAGAGATGAGATGTAGCAAGTAGAGCGTGCGAGGCGTCGGCAGCAGATAGAGAATACCCATCCGGAAGAGGATTGAGGGCAGAGGAAGAAAAAGAAAGTCCCACAGCATCGACAGCTCAGCTCCTGTTTGTGGTTTATATTTCCTGAGCATTTCGGGGTCATTGTGATTGTTGAGCAACGTTCAAAGCAGCAATGTGTGTGTGGGGGGGGGGGGGGGGGGGGGAGAGAGAAAAGCGGAGAAAGATGAAAAAAGGGGGCAGAAGTGACCCTGCATGTCGAGGTCTTTTTACGCCGCCCATGCTGGACAAGCCCCTAATGATCACAACTTGAGCTCTTGCCTTTTTAATTACCCACCCAGGCCTGACTGAGTCGCACAAAGCTCGGGGAGTGGGCTGGCACAGATGGAACAAAAACAGGCCGATTCCTTGGGAAGGATGCCCTCTGAACCCAGCCGCTGATGCAGCCCCTGCTGCTCCAGCCGGTCATTATTGTTGTCGTCGTTGCTGGAGCGCTGGAGAAAGGTGGCACTCCAAAACAAGACCACCACCGCTGTTGAAGTCATGGTCCGCAGACCATGAGAGCTTCAGTCAAGAGCTGTGCTGTGACGCCAGCACTACACAAACACACGCCTTAAACACAAATTGTCAAATTTCAAGTTGATCTAAAAAAAACAAACAGGAACCGCTAATGGCTGCCTGTCGTCGAAACTTCGTCACAGCCCCGAGAGCATGTAGGTTAGCCGAGATGGCGTCGCCTTTCGCCTAGCAGGGCCACCCCCCCCTCCCGCCCCGCTGAAGGTGATGGCCCCGGGGCCCCTGTCACTCCTACGGCCCATCAGTCAACCTCATCTCCAGAATCTGACTTTATCTTAATGAGCCTTTGTTATTCCTGTGAATGAATGGAGACTGCTTCCATTCAGGGGACAAGTTGAGCATTATGAGCGCAGATGATCGGATCCCGAGTTTGTCCTGATGTCTGTCGGTGCAGGTGGGAGACAGGAAGAACAAGGAGCTTCAGGACCAATGAGAGCTCAGCTTATATCCCTATCACCTCCGCCCAGCTCAGACAGAACCGTGTACCCCTGTCTGCATTGTCTGTGCTCTTCATTGCGTTTCCTATTGTCGCATCACATTCCTGTATGAGCAATGTGTGTGTTCTGAGTGTGTGTGTGTGTGTGTGTGTATGTCTGCTTATAAATATATATTTGTGAGGTCCGTTTTTCGGACTGGTCCTCTCCTCAAAGGGCTGTTTGAGATTTGCTTTAGGATTAGGTTGGGCTTAAATCGCAAAACTTTGAATGACTTTAAAAAAAAATCTACTTTGAATAAAAAAAGTTAGCCAAAAATCAAAAGGGGTTTAAAGAGATCTCAACGTTTCACTGCATCCCAGCTTCCTCCAGAGATTTGCAGCCACCTGCCCGTCAGGTAGACTGGAATGTTTCGGTTGGTCACTTCTGATTTGTTCAGGTTGTCACATGACTTTTTCCTTAAAAACAAGTTTTAGGAAGTAATGAAATAAAAGTGAATTTTAGTTTAAGGTTGATGCTTGTAGGGTGTGATAATTGTGATTGTTGTGTGTGATTGTGTGTGTGTGTGTGTTGCTGCTCAGAATGGTCTGGAGGGTCATCGTTGTTTAACTTCTCTCTACTCTCAAGTCTATTGGTGAAAGTAAAGTATTTTAAATATACAGCGACAATATCTATGACTTTGATTAACAGCAGAGGGAGCATGTACAGAAACCATCGGGGTTCCGTTTCACACACACATATGAATGGGCTCTGGAGCTCTGTCGTCATAACTGCCCTTACAGGGTCAAGGTTTCACTGCTGGCTGAACTTTTAAGGCTTCAGCACGAAACAAGGATCCCATCTGAAGGGACTGTAGAGCATTTAACATAGGATGCAGTAAGAGTGCACTTCTGGGAGCTTGAATTCAAAGACTGTGATGATGACGTCAAGCGTCTTCTCGTGCTGGTGATGGAGGTAAACAACAACATGCAAGCAACGGTAGGGAAGGCTTCTAAAGTCCTCAGAGGACAATCCCTCCTCGTTTCAGACACCAGATTATGAACCTGGCTCGGGAGAACAGCTCCAGTTAGGGTAAGGGAAAGATAGGACTGATAAACACAAATGATATTTTATTTTTCCCCGACAGAGAAAAAAACATAACATTTCAGAAATAAATCCTTCATATGAACATAGTATGAAACAGTGGCAAGAAAATACTTATGCAAAATATTAAAAACAACAAAAGTGCAATTATTAAAACAAGTTTCTGACAGAATGGCCTGTCCCCTGCAGTCACTCACACATGGCCTGTACTACAGCCCCCTCTTGTGGTTTACATTTTAAAAAGGCTCAACTGTTGCCCAAACGATAACGTTTCAAATGCAACATACTTTGTACCATTTTGAGTTTTTATAAAAAGACATTTTCATTTTTTGTGTCAAATAAAACTAAATAAATTAGGAGCATCGTTTTGATAAACTCAACAAGAGGCTCAGGTTCTCTCCTCAATGGTGAGAGAGTGTGAGAGCTGGGGATTCCCTGAGGTTATACATCTGAAAAAGTGCACAAGATGAAAATGCCGTAAAACAAAACAACGTGCCGAGACGGATTTGATATTTGACTTTGGTGTCTTCCCTGCTTCTGTGTTCAGTGCTTCAAAAACTAAAAAATACCTGGCGTGACGTCAGCAGTCTCTGAGTAAAAATACCTCTCAGGTCTCTTTATTCCATCGAGGGATGATAGTCCTGCGATACGTCCGTCTCTCAGAGATGTTGCGTCTGACTTTGATCACAGTCGGAGGAGCCATCTCCTGCTCCAGAGAAGGGCTGGAGTGGGACTTCTTCAGCCCGCCGTCCTCCTCCTCTTCCTCCCCAACAGAGTCTGCACACAGGGCCTTATCGAACAGGTTCAGCTCTGCGGGGCTCAACACTTTGCTGCCCATCTTCTCCACCTTCTTCCAGGCCTCCAGCATCTGGATGTAGATCTCGTAGCGACACATCTGTAGGGTTTGCGCAAGAGAATGCAGGGTCACTCATGGGTCATTGACACTCATATACATCAATGTTTACATATGCACATTCACTCATGACACCTCCTCTACCTCGTAATGCAGGTACTCTGCTCTGACTCGCTGCTCCTCCAGCTCCTTAGCTCGGGCTTTCCTGCCCTCTGGAGGGTTTTGCTGCAGGTTCGACAGGTCGGCTTTGAAGGACTCCAGCTTTCCTGCATGAAACTGAAGCTGATGTTCCTGCACAGGAAGTTACACATATCAAACACACGTTATGCAAATCCTGCTGAGGAACAATCACACCAAAAGGGTGGAAATTATTATCAAGGTCGCAGCTGCAAATTTTCTTCATTTAGACATTAAATACATTACAACTACTGGAGTGTTTTTTTGTGTAAGAATATTTAACTGTATTATGCCTGTTAAATAAATAAATGATCCCTCTCATACTTTAGCTGCAGGGGTGAAGTAATCCCAGAGGGTGTCATTTCTGTGCGGCAAATGAACCGATGCAGCAATTTCACTTCCTTAAATTGTCTCATCCAGACATGTTAAGAAAAAACATTTGACTTTAAGTTTCAACTATTCAACTGTTGACAACTTAAAAACACTTTGCTGAAGGTATTTGTCCTCGTTTACTGCTGCACACACTCACATCCTGCATAAAAACAGGTACAATTAAGTACAAATGTAGGTAAAATAACTTTCACTTAAATGTAAATTATAGAAGGAGAAGTAAGAGTGTGTACCAGTGTGTGAGCAGACTGCGAGGCGGGGAGGATCGGCCTGAAGAACTTCCTCTGGGAGCCGACGGCAGCAGGAAACGGAGGCGACGAGTGAATTGCCGAAACCAGGTTGAAGCGGCTGATCCAAGACTTCATCTCCACTTTAGATCTGAACAGGACAAAACACCAGCACCGTGACTCTGACTGTTGGACACACATACATCCTGCATACTGAATCCAGCTGTATTGTGACTTACGAGGCCTGAAAGAGGAAAACCCTCCAATCCGCCGTCTGCAAACGGAAGACGTGCGGCTTCTTGGTGTAATCCTGTGCCTGCTCGGCCACCGAGTGGTGCACACTCACCACCTCCTCGCTCACCTGGTGATCCCTCTTGTAATCATCCTGAAACACCACAAGGCACATATGTCAGAAATCTATTTATAATTTACATACAAAATAGTTTTTCACATAATAAGCAGAGTCAGCTGAGTCACTGACCTTCTGTAAGTAGAGAACCATTCCCCTCAGGACTCCATAGAAAGTCTTCCAGCCTCTTTTCCCCCATGGAGCTGAAACACACAAACATTCAGCAGGTAGGTAAAGATTCCAGACTAAAGACAAGTTTATGCCCTTCACAATAAAACACACAACTCAGAATTGAAAGGATAAAAATGCGATAATGCTTTATATTATATTATTGGGAAATTAAGCTGCTTTCTGGACACAGTGTTCAAGACAAACCTCAACAATTTATAGATTCAGAGGTTATAGAACCATGATTATCGCTCTAACTCATAAAAGCAGAGTATGTAGTGCAGGAAAGGGAAGGACTTATGAGAGCAAATACTGTCAACCATGTCAACTATTCATTCAAACTTTTTGATATTTATTAAATAAACAAATTAAAGATTAACCCTAAATATTCCAAAGTAAATTTAGGTTTTAATATGTCAAATTACCATGCAATGTTGTCTCTTTCAAAATAAAAGTTTGGATAAAATCATAACTGTACTTAAGATGAAACAAACTAGATATTTTCAGGCACAGGCACAAAAAGTTATAAATATTCTGCATACCATTTAATGATAGGGTTTTGTAAATTGCTCATCCACCCACAGATTAATCCCCACCACACATAGGAGGTACTACTATTTATGTACCAGATGACATATTTAAACCTTTTAATGATAACCTGAGAGACTAAATAAGTCGGACTCACTGCGTTTGCCGTCGATGTCCGCGTGGAGTTTTCTAAGTAGGAAACCCTCCTTCACCACCAAGGCGTTTTTGTCGTGGGCAACAACCTGGAAGGGGTTTGCTTTGGAGCGCAGCTGTGCATCATCTCCAACGTCCTCTTCCAGCAACACAGAGCTCTGCAACTCGTCCTCATTCCTTCAACACACAGAGGGACACAAGGGTTATTATGTGTGAGAGGAGACGTGATGTGAAAGATATGACAAAGGAAGACTCCATGAGAGAGAACAATTCAAGTGAGGGTGGAATCTACTTACACAGCCCATTCCAGTGGCTCACACTTGATGGAATTATGAAGACTCTAAGATGGAGATGGAGAAGAAAAAATCATCAACGTTTTCATCAACAGGGATTTCACCTTTCGATAAAATTGGTTTCTGACAACTTCAATAAAGCCATTACTTTCAGGAGTTCCTTGCTGAAGTTTTCCCCTTCGTTCATCCCATCCAGGTTGGACACAAACTGAGAGGAGGACATGGATTTTCCTACATGCTGTCAACACACACACAGAACATGGGCCATGTCAAAACAACATTTTATATCTTTAAACATTTGTTTTACTGACATAAATGTGTCTCACCTGTCCATGCAGATCAGTGTTGAGAAGCATTAAAGCACAGGTCAGAGCCAACACAGCCCCTGAGGATATAAAAAACAAAGTGTTAATGCCACGAGTGACAACTCACTGCAGGGTCTCTGAGCATGAATCAAACATTTCAAGGTAAACAGTGACAGAGACTCACCTGAAGAGGAGAAGGCGTCAGGGTTGCACTGATGGAAGTGGCGGGCGAAATGCTGCAGCACACGCTCCCTCTCCTGGCTCTCTCCTATCAGTACCACCACTTTCAGAAAAGACCTGAGAGCGAGAGACGTCGGGAGGATGGACACATGTTACAAGGTGTTTTATGAGTTTTTTGTTTTTGTCAGAGCGTTGTCATTTCCCACAATCCAAGCTCTGCTTCTGAAAATTCTCACCTCAGGGCCTGATCCAGAGTTTGCCCAGTAAAGTCAAAGAACTTGAGGTATTCCTCGCCGACAGCATGACTGAAGTCATTACTACACAGAAACAGAAGAAAAATCACACCATAAATGAGTCATAAATATGACCCACAAGCCTTCAAATGGACTAAATCTAAATTTTTAGCACATTTGTATTGTCAGCAGTGGCCTTTCTCCACAAATTAATTAACTACATCCACTAAAAATCTTGTTTTGTTATTTATTAATTTTATTTATTAAGTTTGTTTATCAGGGACAGTGCTTATTAATAACAACACTGTAAATATACCAGTGAGCCAAGACGCTAATTTCATCTGTGGTCCCTGGCCAGGTGAAAAGTTGGCAGCCAAAAATTAAATAACAAAAACAAGTGACAAGTTTAAAACAGTTATCATGATGTAGACGATAGCAATTTCCATTTTGTCATCTGCATTGGTGTACAGGTGTATTCCAGGAAGCAGTGACATCAATGAGGTCAGAGGTGATAAGACTTCACACTTTTCAACAGACATGGTTTTTCAGCCTGGTGTTAAAGGAGTATTACATTATTCTTTTTATTACTGGAAATATGCAGCTGTTTCCCCCCCCCCGCCCTCAGACTTTCTGTTATTCATTTGTGTCTGAGATCACCCTGACGGCATCATCATGGTTATTCTCCAAAATTTTACTAAACGCCTCCAAAACCACAGAAATAAATACAGCAGTGTTTTCACAGGCCGCCGCCCTCACTGTGACACATTTGATGTTAATGTGGTAAATCTATTCAGTGCTCTTTAAATGTTTTCTGAACAATAAATCACACTTAGACTGAGCAGCACTCAGTCTTTGATGAGATGGAACCATGATGTGATTAAAGTCAGCTTTTATATCTTAATCATGTTACATTTTGTTTATCTAAAGGTTTATTTTATTTTCTTCCTCTGGACACTTACACTTTTGAGTTTTGGCAGATTTGAAAAATATCCAGGAGAAAGTGTCTCAGGGACTTGGGAGAAGTGGTTTGGTTTTCTTTTGCATTGTATAAATAATCATGATTTCACACAGTTCATATCCCAAGAAATGGTTAGACAAAATATTGTGTGTTTAAAATGTTTTTTAAATTCAAATATTTATAATCAGCTGTATGACTGCGAAGATATTTACACACATCTGCCGTTTGGAAAAACGTATAGCTGTAGCTAGTTATTAGTTTGGCTGCGGAGCTCATCATTCATCCCTTATGAACACAGAAAGATTTAAAATGTGTAAAAAGATGCACTTACTCTTTATCTAAGTGCTTGACCACATCTACAGGTTGGATCCCGTCCAACTTAAACAGCCGTTCAGCGAGGCGGCGGGCCATCTCTCTGTCCACCTCCCCTCCGTTCATATGAGGCGTGGGCGTCTCGGGGAGCTTGTGTTTCTCTCCATTCGCCATCACTGTTCGTACACCTCCATCCTCAGGACCTGCTAATTCATCAGTCTGATGTGACGCAGGCGAGCCCACCTGCTTTAACTCTGCTGCCTCTGCTGCCTCTGCTGTCTGTTCTGTGACCTCAGGCTCTGCAGACAGCTGCCCTGTTATTTCTGACTCATCTGAATCCTCTGATAGCACATGCTGCTCAGAGATTGTCGGCTGGGACACGTCGGCTGTTTGTGGTGACTGCTCATTCTGCTCGGGCGGCTCCGTCTGCTGCTGCTGCTGCTGCTCTGGGACTTCGGGGTCTCTGGCTTCAACACAGACCGTCCGATCTGACTGAGTACACTCCTCTGTTCCCTCTGCAGTTTCAGGTCGGGCTGACTGATTTGTTAGTTCTATCTCTGGTGACTCCTTCAGATGTTGACATCCTAACTGGTCAGAGTGTTCCTCCTCTATCTGATGTGACACCTCTGCTTGGGTAGGCTCGGGCTCTCTGATCGTTTCCAGCTCCTCACACTCAGACCGTTCAGGGTGCGGTGAAGTTGTCTCGTCACAATATTGTCGCTCCAAATGACTTTCCTCCTCCACTTCTTCATCCAGCTCTGGTATCGCTTCTAAGTTTTCTGTCTTCTCTGCGTTTTCCGTCTCCTGCATTAATGCTTCTTCACTGTTGTCGACGGCTTCTGGCTGCTCAGGTTCCACGTTATGTTCGACACCTTTACACATTTCTGTCTCTTCGGTCCGACCTGTGGAATCTTCCTGTAACTGCTCCTGTATCTCTAAGTCCTCTTCGGTCCCTGAGTGGCGACTTTCATCCACAAGCTCTGACGGATGCAAATGAATTGGCTTATCTGGGGTAAGTCCTGCATCCTCTGTTTGTAGCGGCTCTGCCGTCACCTCCCTACAGACAGTGCATGAAATATGAGAAGCAGTCAGTGTTAAAGTACTACATAAAACTGTGAAATGAATAACATAATGAAGTCATTGAGTTTCAGCACACGTTTCCTGTTCCCCTTTTCATGATACTCACACATCACTTGGACAACTGACAGTGTTTGCCTCTTCACTGTTGTCAGCATAAAGCACGTTGGTCACACGCTTCCCCTCTTCTTCTTCTTCTTCTTCTTCTTCGTCGTCTTCGTCTTCTTCTTCGTCGTCTTCTTCTTCTTCTTCTTCTTCTTCTTCTTCTTGTCCCTCCTCACCCTCTTCTTCAATCTCTACTCCATTCACTGCATTTTGTTGTTCCTCTGGGTCTCCCTGTGCAGTTAGCACAGCGCTAAGCTCCTCTGGTTCCTCTTCTAGTTTTACATCTGCGAGACAGTTCGCCTCATCTTCTGAGCCTTCAGCCTCCCAAACAGTCTCGGTTTTGTCCACCGTCTCAGCAGGATCGGAGGTTACTGAGCATCTGTCCTCGTCTTCTGACTCAGTCTCGAAAGGAATTTCTGGACGATTTTTCCAGAGACAGACAAACATCATAGTTTTGCAGTAAAATCTAACACATCATTTCTTTTTTAAACTACACCAGGGCTACCACAATAAACAAGAATCATGACTGTATTTTCCAAAACTGAGAGAGAAATAGAAAAAAAAAAGTGTGGTTTTAATGTGTTGCTATGAGTAATACGCACCGTTATTACTGTCTACCAGCTCTTGTGTTGAATCTTTCTTTTCCTGTGTCGTCGGCTCTTGCACATCGGCCGCATCACATGGCTGGAAATTGCAACACAGGCCATCATCGAACATGAGCATGCGAAAAACAGTGTGAGAAAAACTTGTGATCGCCAGTGGCTTCATGAGTAGATAGTTTGCACTCAGCGCCTCATCTGACCAACATGATGTCTGCTCTATTCCTCCACAACTAGCTCAACCTATTACAGTAACTCTCACATGTGTATTTAAAGACGTAAAGACCGAGGTGGCGACGGAAAAGTCAAGCTACACTCAGTGAAGGAAGTAAGAAATTACAGGAAACTGTTTCTAAAAGGTGTGTACAGACACAGAAAAAGAGAAAAATCGAAATAGTGTCAGAATTTCTGCTCTTTACACGATCTCTGTAGGTTAAGTACATACCTCAAAGCTGTTTCCTGACCACTCCCCACTCAGAAGCAGTGAATTGAGCCGATCTAGTTCCTCTCTCTCCTCCGTAAAGAGAAGCGCAGCAATATCATCCTCAGATTGGTGAAGTGAGGGGGGAGTGGTACCTAGACTTGTCACGTCACTGGAGTCCAGCTCATTGGCCAAGCTGCGGTCAGTCACGAGCGAGGGCCTTTCTGTAAAGGGGTCGGGCATGTCCCACTGTACCGTGGCGAAAGAGAGTGATGCACTGGGACGTACAGGGCATATTATGTGGTCCCATTGCTCTGCCTCATCAGGAGTCTCTCGTCCTGTCTTTGGAGACGAAGTGAGTTCATCTGTCCCATGTGCCTCGATTATCTCCCCCTCCGTCTCGGTCTTGTCCAAAACAGTGACCTCCTGTTCTCCACTGATGTACTGATGCTCCGCAGAGGTCCACGAGTCTTGTTGGGGCTGCTGCAGGACTGAATCTGTACTATGTAGCAGAGAGGAGCAGATGATTTCCTCCTCCATTAGGGTCTCTCTCAGTCTGTTCCGTGGTTTGGTTTCTTTCTCTTTTTTTTTGGATTTTGTGGGTTTTGGTGAAAGTTTCTGTAAATGTTGCCTCGCTGCCCTCTTCTATACGAAGATCCTTTCTGTGCAGCTGCATAAATGTGAAACTCTGAGGCACGTTACAATCTCCAGTGGCTCCATTAACAGTTCTGTGAAAAAAGAAAGGACCCATTAATGTTCGAGAATAGGCAGCACAAGTTTTAAATTGTGGGTCAGACACGAGTGGCTCTAAAACCCTGATGTTGCGTGATAACAGAAACAAAGTCTTTTCTTCATCCAGTGTTTGAATAACACATTTAAAAATAACTTTTTGGGGAACCTCCAAGTCTATTAGATGGAAAATCCGATAGATGGTAGACAAAAAAGCCATTCATACCAATCCACTATATTTGGTGGGAAAGTGATAGGGACTGGGCTCTGCATTTTTCTATTCGTCTGTGAGAAAGTCAATTTAAATCTACTGAGAAAAACATTTTGAATTAAATACATCACTCAGACAAAAATACTCAACACTTACCACATAATCCAGTTTGTAAATAATGTTTGTATATTCCATTGTGATCATTTGTCAAATATCTTAGTATCTCGTCATTACAGTGCACATGTGCAAAAGACGTCAAGTGAAATGTCACAAAAAATTGTCTGCACTTCCTGATCAGAGGCGAAGAAAATCCCCCGAGTGAGTGAGCCGAAAAGAAAAGGAGCAGCGAGATAGCGGTGCATGTGTGTGGATTAAGAAGAGAGGGTGGAGTTAATCTTTTTTTTTTCATTTTTCTGGTGAGCAGTTTAACTGTCTGTGCCGTATGTTTATCATTTGACTGCGGCGCACTGTGACCCTGGCTGATGGATTAAGCCACGATGAATTAGAGTCTAAACTTGTAGTTGCTTGTAAACACAAACCAAGGGCATCACCTCCAATGTCACCAAGGCCACAGGAAGTGAACAGTTAAAGCATCACTTATCATATCTTGTTCTGCATTTTGAATCCTATTTCTTGTTCTCCACTTCATTTCTATCACACGTTTGTCTGTCTTGATTATTCTATTCAAGTCACGCAACCAACATCCGGGACAGACTTTGACCACATTTCCTGTGTGGGTGCTCACTTCTCAGTTCCTGTCAGGGTGCAAAAAGTGCTCCGTTAAATGCATGAGCGTTACTGAAGATTAGGATGGAAGCTCGTCTATAAATGAAAGGCACTGTGTGGAGATGCTGAAACTTTTAAGAGCTAAAATTTGCATATGTATAATTGTCTCGTTGATGTGTACACTGAACATCAAAATAATTTGGGACAGACCGACATTATACAGTATAGCTGATAATCTCATGCTGGAGTGTTTGAAACTATAACACCGTTAATCTTCTGCACGTGACAGTATCTTCGGCAGCATTGTTAGGAAGGAAACTGTAGTGCAAAGTGCTGAAATGGCTGTGGAGGTCTCCTGAAATAAACACTTTTCAGTCTCAATAAAAGAGAAATCCAGAATAAATCTAAAGTACAGATATATATATATATATATATAAATGAAATAAAAGATACCATAGAGGAGAAACTAAAACATCCACAGTGGGTAAAGAAAGAGTTGTGAAATTACTTATTATGTATGTGAAACAGCATAATCTGTCGTCTAGAGTTTCATTCATTAGCACCACCGTGAATGGCACAGGCACAAACTTGAACATTTCCACATTTTCAAACCTCAAAGAGCTAAAAACTACCCCTCATTAGAAAGAATCTTTTCAACTGTGAAGCATGACTTACCCCCTCCTGGCTCTCTAAAGCGGCATCATATGATCAGCCAGCTTGTGAGGTTTTAAGTCAAGTCTTGTGGGAGGGAAGGACACATCGCTGTGTTACACTGGGTTTATGCTGCTGTCAATGAGCTGTGCCTTCACCAGCACTCGCACACACGCATACAAAAACCCCTTCAGCTGATTTTGGTCTGAAGCTGCTTCGCACAACAAACCAGCCACACATCCGCTCTCTTAAAGCCAGGCAGCCTCTTAAGTCTGTGGTGTCGCATAAAGATGCATGCAAGTCACAAGTCCCCGTCTGGACTGAGTCCTCCTCCTCCCTCTTCATGTTTCCTCTCCATTTTGGAGAAATCCTGATCAACCTTCCGTCTCCGCACGTCCTGTTGGTCCGTCTGCAGGAATGGCTGGAGGGTGAAAGGGGAGGGAGAATGTGTGAAGAAGAAGAAGGAGAAAGCAGCTGAGTGACAACAAAGAGGAAGAAAGGGTACGTTGTGATTGGCAGATGACTCAAGAGACACCTGAGAGGCCCAGGCCCACGCCCACTGCCCTGAAGGCATGCAGGCACACATACAGGTCAGGTGAGGGGAGTGGCCCGGCTTCATTCCTGCAAAATACATCTGGAGCAATGCGGTAGAACCAGAAGGCTTCCAGATTCAATGTGCACATGTAATTAGCTGAGCAACGTCTGTTGGTCTGTGGCCGGACACGTCAGTTTCACAAACTTCTCCACAAAGTCTCCACTGTGCTACGTGATCTGCTTAGAACTGGGTGGTTGACACAGTAACCTTTACCGTTAACCAATGGCTGTGATAGACCAGGGTTAGTGTTACAGTTAACACTGTTATTTGGTTTTATTATAAAGCATGTGTTTAGGATTTACCTTAAACGACAAGACTAATCAGATAATGTAATAAGACTGATAAGATATAAGAACACGACTTATGAAATCATTTAACAAGATTGATAATTTCAGATAACAAAATTAATAAGATCATATGAGAAGATGAATAAGATAATATAATAAGACTGATAACATATAAGAAAAAGCCTTGTTAAATCATATAACAAGATTTATAAGATCAGAAAACAACAAGCTTAATTAGATCATATAACAACATAATTAAAAGACCATATAATAAGATAATATAGCAAGACGACCAATTCAATAATATCACAATAAGACTGAGAAGATAAAATAACAAGACTATCAAGATAACACAACTAATGAGATAAAACAACAAGACAGTTAATCTAATATATTTGCTCAGTTTTAGCTTAACTCAAAGCAATTTAGCATTATTCACATCAGGATTAGCATTAGCATCGGTCGCAGTCTCATTATTCGCAGCATCAGCAACAACACACGCAACGATCGCAACGTTTTTAGCTCGTTCGCGTTGTTGCCACATACTTGGCGGTTAGCCACAGTTAGCACATGCGCAAAGTACAGGAGCATTTGGTTAGCTTGTCATAAAACGTCGTTTCTCGTGACATGTTTAGCAACGTTAGCTTCTTCTCCATCAGTGTCAATTAAATGTAAACGGGTATTAGCATGATTAGCATCCACATTAAAACAGTTGCATTACCTATCACTTATGTGGGCCTCCTTGTTAGTGGTGGTTAGTAGTAGTAGAGGTGAACTAGTGGTGTCGTAAGTAGTTAGCACTAGTAAACCCTGGTGATTAGCTGTTTGTGGCTTAAACACAGATATCAACAATAACGTGGTTATTTGTGTGAACTGTGTGACGTCGACTGGGGCCTCGGCTAATGCAGCAGGTTCCCTCCGCGCCGGCGAGAGGCGCTGTGGGTCTGAGGGGTGTCAGGGAAACAGAAGCAGCTTTATCCTGTGCGTCACTCTCCTGCGCCTGAGTGTGCTTTGTTTGTTCCGCACACGGCAGCAGCAGCAACACACACACTCAGACACACATACACACACACACACACTCTCCTTTTGTCTGTGCCTCCTAAATGATCCAGACACTCTGATCCGGGTCCGATCGCACCGAGTCGTCGCCAGCCGCCAGGTCCAACATGGCCACGTCCGGTGACCTGAAAGTGTTCCTGGAGTCCTCTCTGAACGAGATCTTCAGAGCCACAGTGAGCGACATCCTGGACTCAGTGGACCGGACGCTGTGCGAGTATCAGGGGACCGTACGGAGGATCGAGTCCGAGAACGAGGGCCTGAAGCGGCTGCTGTTTGCACACAGGAGCCGGGAGCGTGCGTCCAAAGGTACCGTTGTTTGCAGCTGGTAAACACAGGCGGCTGCAGCTGCGTGCAGACCCTGACCTTTTGTTTGCAGAGCCCGTGCATCTCTGTTTACAGATATAAATAAAACTGTAGCTGGAGCACAGTCAACATCAATAAACAATGCTGCACTCACTGCTCTAAAGTAATGCTTTTGTTGCCCTGTATCTGCTGGATGTGTAGATCAAAAATAAATAGTTTAATATATCAGTGTTTTGAGGCTGCTCACCGCAGACTTGAACAAAATGTGTTGCTATTTTGATTGTATAGTGGGTCTCCACAGATTTAAAGTATTCCTTCCTGCTAATTCATTATTTTAGTTATAGTTAAGGACATGCCTGACTCAGAGTCAAAGTCTATACTATTTTGTTAATAATTTTGACCTTGTTTTTTTTACAGAGCAAGATGTCACCGATCAGCCCTTGGAGTGGACCAGTTATCCGATCGCTACGACCCAGGGCACGTTCAAGATGTCCATATGCAGCAGCGACAAGAAGAGCTGCAGGAGGAAAAAGCAAAAAGACAAGATGAGGGAGATTGTGTCGTCTGACTCATTTTTTCTGCAGGCAAATCCTGAGGTAGAACAACCATGTGTCAACACAGCTGAGGTAAGTATAGACAGAACCTTGGTATCTGTGAAAGAAGAGACCGGCCTGGAGGAAAACTGCGCCATTGACCTCTCCCAGCCCTCGTCTCTTCTCAATCTGACAATGAGGCCCTTAAAAGACGAGAGCACAGCGGTCACTTGTGACAGTCCAGAGGCATATGCACCTCTGCTGCCACCTTCAGGCCCTGAACCAGACTCCAGAGGTAGTGACTGTGAAGTTAACGTCAACATGGTCCCTGACAGCTACATGCAGGATGGACCGTATATTAAGACAGAAGAGGAGGAGGAGGAGGAGAATGGGGTTTTGCAGTACAGTGACGATGAGAGTTTCTCCAAGCAGGAGTTGACGCATGTGTTGCAATATTACCCCGAATCAAATGCAGACCCAGAGGAAGCGAGTGGTCAGGTGGCAGAGCCAGAGGCTGCGACGCATAAGGAGGACGACCCCCCCGCTGTTCCTGCAGACGAGCTTGTGGAAAACCGCGACAACTTCCTGCGCTGCCCCAGCTGTCCAAAAACATTCAGCCGCGCAGCCTCTCTCAATGTCCACATCAAGACTCACAGCGGCGAGAAGGTCCACAGCTGCAGCTACTGCGGTAAACGCTTTGGCCGCGCCGACCTCCTCAAATCCCACAAACGCACCCACACAGGAGAAAGACCCTACTGCTGCAACATGTGCAGCAAAACGTACGCCCACCCCAGTCAGCTCAGGATACACAAGCGCATACACACTGGAGAGAAACCGTATTGCTGCTCGCACTGTGGGAAGCGCTTTAACGAGCACAACCAGCTCAAGGTCCACTTGCGGACTCACACTGGGGAGAGGCCTTACAGCTGCCAGGAGTGCGGCAAAACATTCAGCAATGCGGGAAACCTGCGCATACACGAGAGGATCCACACAGGCGAGAAGCCGTACTGCTGTGCTCAGTGTGGGAAGAGGTTTAATGGCCTGGGTGACCTCAAAACGCATTACAGGATTCACACTGGAGAGAGGCCCTACAGCTGCGAGCTGTGTAAGAAGACCTTCAGCCAGGCGGGACACCTCACCATACACATGCGCATGCACACAGGAGAGAGACCATACAGCTGCAGTGAGTGCGGCAAGAAGTTCACGGTGGCCAGCAGCCTGAAGCTGCACCAGAGGACGCACACGGGAGAGAAGGAGTACAGCTGCTCCTACTGCAGCAAGAGCTTCAGCCGGTCGGGACACCTGAAGAGACACGAGCTGGTCCACACCAAAGAGAAGGTCTTCCTCTGCAACCAGTGTGGAAAGAGCTACACGGACCAGTCGTCCCTTAAGAAACACTTGAAGATGCACACGACCAAGGAGCATAAGGCTCAGAGCGAGGGAAGCACCAGCGAGGCTGAGACCAACGCCGTCCCACCTTCAGCCTCTGAGACGCATTCAGACACTGATAGAAACTGTAGCAGTTGAATCATATACAATCTGCGCTTCAAAATGCACATAGCGGATTTTAAAAATCTTTTAACCACATCTCACTTCCTACATCAGCTACATTTGACCCACAGATGAACTTCACCCAGTAAAACAATAAGAACACTGGACAGGAGAATGAATGAACAGCAGAACCCCACATCAGCTGTGTGACCAGTAACAGATTCATGAGTTTGAGACATTATCAGGCCCCAGAACAACACACTTTTCTTTTTGGGCTGGAGCCTCTTCAGCCTTGTTGAGATTAATGGTGTTTCCTTCACACAGGGCTCCTGCACTTTTGCACCTATCCAACAGAAATACTACTGCCCCTTGATTTGACACCATGACGCCCTCACATACAGCTTATTTAGGTGATGACAATGGGACTTATATATGTCTTTAAAAAATCCTTAGTCCGCTCCCTAAGTAAAACCAAAACTAATGTAAACACAGAGTCTAAGACATGAAGCTTGGTTCAGACTTTCAAATGTGAAAATGCCTCTAAAGCTGTGCTCGATTACTGTATAACATGAATATTGTAGTTCTACTATGCTGTGATAACTTTGTTGTAAAATCCTGACGCAGAGTACAAACTGTTGCCAGTGTTTGGCATCTGATAAACCTCTAAAACTCATTCATCTGTTACCCAGTCTCTACTTCCTAAATCCTATGTGATGCAGTCAAACTGGTACTTGTAAAAATACACTCTACCATTGCACCCCCCTATTCTGTATTAACAGGACTAAATATTTAGTCAGCAATACTATATACTGACATATATACATTTGATTGATTAACTCTAATATTTTCCTTGTAAGCGTTTCTCAGTGTAAAACAGGACCCTGAAAGAACGTTGAAATCTGCTGTATGTTACCAAACTGTGGTAGATTGTGTGTTTATGAAATGCCTTATAGGAAAATATCTATTTTTGATTGATTGCAACGTCTATCAGATCGATAAGTTGCTCAAATGTTCCCACAGGGTTGATTAAAAAAAAAAAAATTGTCTTAGAAGATACATCTACACAACTTGTAGCCCGAGAGTTAGAAATGTGTTCTGCTCTGTGATTTAAAGTTAATATAACACTGTATATAGCTTTAACTATAGAGTCAGAGGTCTGATCTATTGACCCGACGAGAATGTATTTGTGTAATAATATCACTGCAGATAATCCGTACCGATTGACCAGCTTTCAGTAGTAACCTTTTTTGTAAGCAACGCTGATCTCAAACAATGTCCAGCTCCTAGAGGGTTATTCCCCGTAATGATACGAGGACATATATAAATATTGTACGACCGACACATACAGAGCAACTGTTTCCTGTGGTGACTGGTTGATATACCTGCATAGCAATGTACATTGAACTGACTGTTTGCTACTAGCAATTTATTGTGATTTACTTTGTGTGGTTTGTGTCTAAATTAAAAGTAAAACCGTTAACCCAAAGAATTGTTTTGACTCTTTTACCCCATACAGTTGTGGTTTTATTGTACAATCAAAGGTAAAGTGCAGCAAATAAACTAAATGTACAAATTATTTTATTTTCTTTACACATTTGGTGCACACAGAGACGCTAAAACATATGTGCCCATGCCCCAGAAGTGATAAAACATTGAATTATATGGAGCAGTTGATGGCTCCACTTGTTGATTAAGCCATGAACATTGAAAACCAGCAAGTGCATAAATCCTCACCGTGTGAAACAGTTCAAACTATCCTAAAATGTAATCTTTAAATTGTGTTATTGTAATTGAGAAAAGCTCAGCACTTTAAGAGCTAATATCCAAAGTTTTTAATAAAAGCAGAGCAGCCGAAGCACCACAAATTCTAACCTGATTCCACAGACGGCCACTAACTGTGTGACATCCTCTGTCCTTAACCCTCAACAAGAGTGAGTAAAAACTACCAACAAGTTTCTAACATCATGGAAAGGGGTGTCAGTGTATAAAGTATTAACACATAAGACAATGTCTGATAGAGATGAAGGGTGCAGCAATGACGCAGGAGTTATTGCCAGTAATAGTAGATATGTGAGTAGGCATATTGTATATTATAAACTCAGTCCGACTGAAAGCATGAAAAAACAAACGGCAACAATTCAAAAGGTTACAAGCTATAAAAAAGCTGAATCCAAATAAAAAAATCTTTCTTGTGATCAGTTTTAAGTTGAAATGACGTCTCTAGCTGAAGTGATGAAAGTTTCAGAAAGTAAAAAAATAGATATCGGAAAAACGAACACATTCAAAGGTTTCGTAATTGAAGAACTCAAAATCTATTATCTTGCATTTCCCCATATCGGTGCATTCATCTTGCACATCACGACACTCGGGTGGCATAGAGGAAGAAGCCGCGCCTTTAGACTTGTAGGTTGTGAGTCGTGCTGGTGAGACAACAGTTGAGGCTCCGTGGCATCTTTTCCTTGGAGAGGTAGAGCATGGGCTGAATGGTGCTGCTGAAGTCCATCAGGCCGAAGGCCACGTAGTGGATGTAGCAGCGGAACACGTCGGCAGAGAAGTAGTCCTGGAAGGGGAACAGCGCCACAGGTGGGAAGTAGTTGAACACTATGATGGCCTGGATGATGAGGACCATTTTGAAGGCCCTCTTCTTCACTGGGTGCATCTCGTCTCTGCCGGGCCCAGACTGCCGCAGCACCCAGAGAATGGCAATGTTGCAGTAGACCATGAAGGCGAACGCGGCGAGGATCATCGCCGTGAAGACCTTCTCAAAGTTGGGGATGTTGCCCACGCACTTGGCGGCAGCGTAGCCCAGGATGAACAGCCAGACCAGCATGGCCAGGACCGCTCTGTGCTGGCGGTCCTTGAGCTCGGTGAAGGTGATGGGGTGGACCACAGCCATGTAGCGGTCCAGGCAGATGCAGGAGAGGAAGAGCGGCGAGGAGTCCTTCATGCCGTAGAAGAACCGCAGGACGTACCAGGTGCTGCTGGTGGTGATGAAGACTATGTTGGCCAGCTCCAGAGGAGGGGTGAGGCAGAAGAGCACATCTAGAATTGCCAGGTGAAGGATGAAGATGTCCGAGGTGGAGGAGTCGCCCTTGTTCTTGTGGATGAGCCACAGCACCGTGAGGTTGGTCGGGATGCCCAGGAACATGTTAATGAACTGCAGGCCCAGGTACCAAATGATGGCGGCGGGCATGTCTTTGCATTGCTCGTACACTGTCTCCTCCCCACCGCTGTGGTTATAGGGTCTGAGAGAGACGTAGAGCAAAGAGGAGTTGGGGTATGGAACCTCCATGACGGCCTGATCACAGTGAAGTCCTCAGAGGAGACCGGCAGGAGGAACAGAGATCTGTCAGAGAAACAGAGGTAATGAAGTGATATGGAATGTGCACTGTTCGGTTAATCAATAAATTATTCAACCAATCAATCAACCAATCAATCAATCAGTCATCTATCCATTCGTCCATTGATTGGTCATAAAATGTTATTTGATTAGATGTCAGACAGGTACAGAGAATAAACAAACACAACATGCTAAATCCTAACAACACACAAATAATCATTATTTCCGAGTCTTTATTGATCACAACCTTTCACAATAATTAATTAATTATTCACAACGCTCACTAGTCAAAACTCTTTTGGCAGCAAAACCCCAAATCAATTAAGATATCATTACCATAATTCAATGTAAACTGACATATAGGTCTTGGTCTATAGTTAAAGTATAAAAACACATCCAGCAAAGTTCCCTTCACACACAATCAGTTAAGTGGAAAAATAATCTGTGTTAGAAGAAATTAGTTGACTGAGGTGGAGAGTGTCAATAGCCAAGAGATGGCAGGAAATGAAGGGAGAGAGAATGCAGGCACATGACGTGTCACCCAGTTGTGTGTCTGTTCTTCTGTCACTTCAATAACCTGATGAGCTGCCTTTTTTAAAAAGCTCCTTTTTTGAATTTGTTCTGCAGTCAACTCCAGAGATTAACTTTGTTCAACACGTAAAAAATATTGCAATTCCAAGGGACCAAAATGCCGAAGAGTTCCGGAGCCACAGTAGTTTGTTCGACAACTTCTTCTTTTAGCCTCCTTAAGCTCTATTTCCAAATTGGTCCATGTGACATGTATCTACCAATATGCTGAATAACTAAAATCCTAGTATCATCCTTTTTCATTCGAATAACTCATTTATGACTACAGTTATTGTGATAGCATGATTTAAATCATACAGAACACATTCACTTCACATTATAATAATCTACTGGAGATTGCTGGGGATTTTTAGGATTTCAGCCATCTCAGATTAACCAGTGTTTGAAGATTGTCACATACACTATTCATATGGAGCCACCAAGCCACTATGTAAATTGATTATTAGAGCTCTAAACTCTTACCAGACATCGTACCTTTATTAAGCAAAATACACTTCCCTGTTAGTGTTACTCATTGTGCATTGTTCTTAAAATATGAATAAAGAAAGCGTGTATTTTAATAGTTAATGCAGAGATTCAAAAATAGTGAAATGGAAATGTGAGGCTGTTTTTCATAAGAGGGAACTCTTAAAAATTGCAGATTGCAGATTTAAGCTTTACAGTTTAAACACGCGTTTCTGTACATTTTAATTTCTGTGCCGTTCTCTTTAGTAAATCAAGTTTCTTACCTTGTTATACTGAATTTATCTTTCATAGAACTGAACTATTTCCCGCCCGGCTGTAACAGTTTCCTCACACCCTTTCACTCTGTTTCCTCTTCTCTCTGTGAGGTTCACACAGCGACTTGTCTTCGTGTTGAATGTGATGGTTCCTGGGTGTTTCCACCAGGTCAACCACACAAAAGACATATCCCACTATCTCTGTATCTAAGGGTGACATGTAAATGTGCACCCTGACCATAAACAGCACATTGTCTCCTGCAGAACAAGTGAACTAATTAAGTCTGTGGAGCCGCTGCAAAAAGATGTGAACCCGAGGACCACAGGATGACAGTTATGTAAAGTCCCAATGTTTGCATTCAGATGAAAAGGTCAGAGTGCCCTTTTTTATGCAAAATGACACTCACCTGTTCTGTAGGAGACTGCAGCAATTTCCTGACGTGGCCTCCACTCTGCCCCTAGTTCCAGTGTGAGCAAACGCTGAGCCCTCACCCTAAAATGAACAGAAAGAAAAAACGAGCATTTGAGAAACACTCCAGGGAGTCTGCTCCGTCTGATCGTCCAATCACAGCGTGTGTGGAAGCTGGAGGTCTTGTGTGGCCCCTGTGCCTCCATCACTTCTTTCAACTAGACAAATTAAATAATCGTAAAACAATAAGCAGGAATGGTGTTAAAGTGTAAAAGATGATTTGGAGGTATAGTAGAAAAAAAAACATTAAAAAGTAGATATGAGTAATAAGGTCTGTGTGCCGTCATCCATTCTCACCGATTGGCAATGATGCAACAAACCATCGGTGCCTGACGGAAAATCGGCTGTAAACAACTGATGCAACCGTCCAGAAAATGACTTCTGATTCAATTCGGTGTAACAGTGAGTAACATGTTACACGAGGCCGACACGTTTCACTGTGTCATGTCTGTCTGTGGGTTTGATACAGGGACAGGAAACTGTACATGACTATTACTGTACATTTTGTTTGTGTCACACATTGTCTGCTGTTGTGTGACTTAAGGCGATCAGTCATCTACAGTGTACAGTGACTATTTCAAACCATGTTGACACAGTCCATGTATGACCCTTTATGAACATGCTACAGTGTCTTATCAGTCTGTAATTCGACCCAGGTTTGTGCACCTTTGTGTGTGTGTGTCTGTGTTTGTGTCTCGGATCCTGTTGGTCTTGGTGTCAGGTTCACAGTTTGTGTGTTTTATTTCTTTGAGGAAGAAGACTTTCACAGGTTTGTTAAATTCGGCATCAGAATAGAAACACAAACACACAGACACACACACTGCAGCAGCACACATCTGCGTTTGTCCTAACAGGTCTGATTCACTCAAGCTTCTTCAATTTGTAAGTTCATATCACTGGATGTTTTTAGTGAACAGATTTGCAGATTAAAAAAAAAGATATTTATATATACATTCTCGTATTTATAATTTTCTAAGAAAATATCCAAATCAGTCATCTGCACATGGAAGGAGCAATATGCAAATAGGACAAATGTACAGACCTAAAGTAACGGAAGTCGTTGGTTTTGTCTCAGTGCAGTGTTGTAATAAATTAGAAAAAGACTTGACACAGAACCACAGCTCATTTGTCGTATTTATTTTTTACATTTCATCAGAGAACTCTAGTAAGAGTTTCACTCACACATAATGAAGTTTGAGCAGCAAGAAACGTACAATCAAACAAGTGGAAAACAAACATCAACAGCATATAACTATGTTATGTGCAGACAACCCATCAGAACGGTACATACCCAGTAAAAAAAACTACGATTTTTTTTTTTCTACAACCACCCACAAACTAAATATTTCTCTTGT
Source organism: Pleuronectes platessa (assembly GCF_947347685.1). Lineage (NCBI taxonomy): Eukaryota > Metazoa > Chordata > Actinopteri > Pleuronectiformes > Pleuronectidae > Pleuronectes > Pleuronectes platessa. The sequence continues at coordinate 12,331,411 of NC_070644.1, read as the reverse complement.
AAACTTGTGGATGGCTAAATGTATTATTTTGTTTTTCAGTTTGATCTAAAGTCAAGGGTTTCCAGGCTGAACCTAGGAAAAGGGGACACTTACAAAGACATCATGGGATTTTTCCACGTACTCTACGTTTTAATCTCCAGGTTTCAAACAGAAATCTCTTCACAAGATAAATATGTCATGATCCATGCAAAGAATCCACTGTAAAGACATTGGCTGCAGCATTGACAAACCAAATGTTTTTTTTTCTTGATCGTTTTCCTTTCACATCTCCGTCACATTCTCCCTCTACCGCGTTCATCCTCCTCGGCTCTTTTCTACGTGCAAACGTCTCTCATCTGTTTCCGCCGCAACATCTCGTTGGTTTTGTAAACTCTCCTCTCATCTCTTGTTTCAAGCTAAAAAAACATCTCAAAAAGGTCTTAACATTTAACATGGTACATTATAAAACACAGTAAATACCTGTTCTTTGTGTTCAAGATTAAAATAACAAACACGTAAGCATTACATTAAGAGGAAGGGAATACTGAACGACAAGCATAAAGTAAAGTGTACCTTATGATGACCGTGATTTAAGTACCAAACTTAAAATATTTAAAACAAAAAAGTAAGTGATAGGTCACAGCAAACAGATGCAGGTGATTAGTTTTCATATTAAACTGTAAGAATATGGCATTGTATTCCAACGGAAACCATTTCCCCCCAAAGTCCAATTCCTTTATGGACCGCTTAGCACTTAATGCTTCTTGTGGAGTGAAGCAGCAGGAGAACAACAACAATTCTTTAGGAGTGAGTTTGGAGATTTTGCAGATGGTGGAAAAAAAAAAAAAGTAAAAAAAAAAGGGAGTGATGGGAGCTCATGAGCCCCTTTCTTTTTTTCATTGCAGCCTTGCTAGGTGCAGGAAGAGGGAAGGTAGCAAGTAAAAGAGCCTTTCGACTCTTGGGTCTAGTCATTCGGGAGTGTTCATGTCTAGTTAGTGCATGGTTTAGATTGGGGTGTAGTGGTGACATGTTGAAGTCGAGGGTTTTGGCGTGTCATGGCTGAAAGGTGCGTCTGGCTGGGTAAACAAATAGCCAGTCTCAGAAAAAAGTTTGCTCCTGACCAGAACAGATATGTCGAGGGGTGGAGTGTTTTCAGATGAAGGTGGAGTCCATGGTGCTGGTGTCCTGTGCGCTGCGGGCTCGAGCCTCAAACAGCTGCTTTATCAAAGCAGACTTCTCCTGTTCCAGCTGGGCGATGCGCTCGCTCTTCTCCGTCACCTCCTAGATTGACAGAAATGGAAATTAAGTGAGTGTCACACATTCTCCTAAAGGCTACTGCGACTTCTATCTATTGCGTGGGCGGTGTTAAACCTGTGTGAGGAGCCGGTTCTGGTCCTTCAGCCTCTGGATGGCCTGTGGAGGAGCTGGAGGTGGAGGCTGCGAGTTCGCAGACAGCGCTGCAGTCTGGCCGCCGCTGGCAGGGAATGACTGCTGAGTTAACAAAGAGGAAAGGGTGATCAATTATTAGAAAAGCTCCACATCTAGGGGTTTCATGTCCTCTTTCCAAGAAAAACGGTTTGTTATGACGTGTCGTAATTTATTCTCAAAATAGTTTTAAATTACAGATGAGAAAGATTTTCCAGGAACAAAGAAGTAAGATTTCTTCTTGTAGAAGCTTATAGGAACGTTTTGTGTAGAACTGCTTAATGAACTATTAAATAACCCTCCCTAAGTAACAAGCATGTATTTAAAATATGAATTGGCCATTTGATAAAATAGAATTATCATGAAATGTAAACTCAACTTTGTTTATTGTAGTTTTTCAAATATAATTGGACATTTTTATGAATGTTAGAGTGAAAAGTCACCTTGTGTTGACTTCAAACATTTACCGCTTGTTTGCTCAGAGACGAAGTTGAATCTGCAGTTAAAATCGATGCTAAAACACCCGGTTTAATCGTAGAGGTAAATTAAACTTCAGCAGTTTGTACTTACCATACCAGTGCAGGAAATAAGGTCACTAAGGCAGTGGTTGACTTCCTGTAGTTTGGGAATGAGAACATTCATGCGACTCTGATTGGCTTCTGTCAAGAAATCCTAAGAGTAGAGAAAACACACCGAGAAAATGAAATAAACAAAGCAGTTAAAAGGTCTGAGACATGTCAGGACAGTGACACACTGAACTAAAAATAGATGAGTTTTACAATTGAGGTTAAAAAGGATAAAAGTCTGCCTTTCACAGACATATTGGTGTCTGAATTTGTTTGTAGATATGCGCCAGTGTGAAAACTTGTATTTTACAGAATAAACAATGAAGAAAAGATGTGCATTTATGTTTGTATTATACATTAATCCAAATTAAATTTCAAAATCTGTAGGTTCTCTTTTAAATTTATAGTTATTTATAATAAACTTTATTGTTAGACTGTTAAATATCCAGCCTCAATTACATTTCTTTGTCATTAGATATGACAACAACATCTTAGGAATTATTGCCAATATATGGATACTATAATATATAGAAATGTTCTCCATAGAAACCAGTATAGATCTGGCTTTACTGGATACAGATTTTATTGTTTGTGTTGTATTTCATGGTTTGATTTGGGATTACTATGAGGGAATAAGGTCCTAAATTTGAAATCTGCATTGTGTGAGGGAAATATCTCCTCACGAATTTATATTATATGCATTTATCCAGTTATCTACATCACCTAAAAGCAACAGGTTGAATCTCTGCTAGTCTTTGAGCTGCAACAGTGAACTGACCGTGCACTGCGAGTTCTGGCCGACCTGCCGCTGTCTCTCGCTGACATTGTGGATTTGGCCCTGGTACCAGTCTCGGGCCCGCTCCACCACATCCAGGCCCGCCAGCAGGGAGTCCTTCTCCTGCTCGAGCTCCTTCATCTGCTTCAACTGTGAGAGTTGAAAAGGGGATGGCATGTTGAAGGACAGTGACAAGAGGGGACAGGAAAGGGGCAAAATGGAGGAAGAGGAAGGAAAAAGTTCTATTAATACCAGACGAAAACAAACCAGATTTCAAGGAGACGCGACAGAAAGAAAACATTTCCCATGCAGTCAGTGAGACAGCCTTCAGATTTCTGCCAAGATTTAATCGAATCATTGACACTGGGCTGCCAGCAGTCTGCCATGCCGACTGACTCCCGTGTTTTCACAAGGGCATCTGCTGCAAACACTTTTGTGCGGGTGGAGACAATGGCGCCAGACCGATTGTGCCGCACTCACTCCCATCCTGAACAATGTTCAGAGGAGCAATCAGTCCAGCGTCATGGCAACTGCGCAGCAACGCAAGAATGGGGTAAACAGCGGACCCACTTCAACTATGGCCGCCCTAGTGTGTGTGTGTGTTGCATTGAGTTGTGCTGACCAGGCTGTCTATGTGACACACTGCAGGCCTCATTGCTGGCATTCAGCCACATGGTGTGTCCTCTTTCTATCCTCACATCACTCCATCCCTCCGTCCGCTGAGTAGCTCAGTACATTCCACTGACCAGCGCTCATACCCCCGGATCCATGTCGCAAACAAACACAGGACAACACTGAAATCCACTCTGTTTAACACACACTGGTGCTCTTTCCCCATAAGGCTTCACAAGAGAGAGAAAACAGAGTGAAAGGGGATAGAGGAGGAGGAGGGGGGTCCCCCCTCCTCTTCCTCTTGGGCTCTGTGCTTAGAATGGAGCATGACCCAGTGTCAGGCTGTGTGAATGTGTGAGGGCCACAGGCAGGAAACCTACCATAAGAAAGAAAGGGAGCAGAGAAGAGAAAATACACAGAGAGAGAGAAGAGAATTAACACAGAGGGAGCAGAGCAGCAAGTGGCTGAACGATTGTGGAAAAAGTCTGTGCATGTATGTTTGTCTGCTCTGTAAGCACTGAATGGGCAGGCATGAATACACACAGCACCACACACAATAACATGGCACTCACTGCAGAAGCTGTTTGGCCAAAACACAAAGAAGAACATAACAGCCTTTCATATTCATACACAAGGCTGCACAATACAGCAGCAGGTCAGAGAAAAACAAATGGCAACATCCATCGAAAAGGGCCAATTTAAGGAAGCAAATAACAAATGTTTACATTTAGTTTGAAATGTCCGAAAATAGTAAGAAAAACAAAAAGGTAACGTCTTGAATTTTCTTGTTTGGTTTTAAGAGGTTTTAGTTTTAGATTAAAAGAGACGAAAGTAGCGGCAAAACCAAACATCTTCAAAACATGGGAGTGTTTGGTATTTTAGCTTAATGTCAATTATTCAGCTTATTGACTCAGCACTATTCCCGCCCAACGTTCGGCAGTACTCCGTTAGGGTTCTGACTGAAGAACAATCCCTAAAGAAAATAGATTTAGTTTCCTTTTTGATCTGTCGAGGTCATGAAAAAGAAACAGGGCCGATACAACATACAGAGCTATAAAACTGCAGCAAATTCAGGAAACTGCAACTGTCATCTTGTCTGATAAATGAGTTGTAACACTGTTGTTTTGTCGTTCACTTCTCATCACAGCAGAAGTCCACACCCTGAGGCTCCAAAATAAAATCAGCAAACCTGGCGCACAGTTTCTAAAACTAAACAGAAAGACACATTGTTTTTACTACCCTGGTCGTCACACAAATTGAACACAACTTTTTATCTCCTATACTTTCCTTTACACATATAAACATCTTTCGATCCTGAAATGGACCCATTATAGAACCTTTCTCTCTCTCCTCAATAAGAGATCTCCCTCTAACCTCCATTTCCACCTCTCCCTACTCACCCAGAGGAAAAAGTGCAGGGCCTTGCTGCTATAGAGGCTACTGCTGAGTGGGATGAAGACGGTGGTGTAGGCAGCCCACACAGCCGTCCAGGCCGTCCCGGGCCGACCGAGCGAGTCCTCTACTTCTACTAGGCCCCTGGGCCCGACCCGGCTCACTACCATCAGGGCAGAAGCGGGCCAAGTCGGCCTGGGTGGTGGTGGGTGTTGGTGATGTTGGTGGGAGGGACAGCGAGGGAGGGGGAGGAGGACAGGGGCAGGGAGAGAGAGGGAGGGAGAAGGAAGGGGGGAGTCGGTCAGTCAGCCTCTTCAGATGCAGAGGCCGAGAGGGGGGTGGGGGGGGGGAGAGAAGAGAGACGGAGATGTCGACACGGACGGGGAGAGAAGGAGGGAGAGGAGGCGAGCTGGAGAGAAAGAGAAATGGTGAGGCAGGGGGCAGAGACGGAGAGTGAGAGGAGGCACGAGCTGTGGGACTGGAGGTGGGAGGGGCAGGGGGAGGGGGGAGGCAGGGGCCATGGGGGAGGGAGGGGCATACGGGGGGGGGGGGGGGGGGGGGGGCAACTGTGAGTGAAATGGAGAATAGCCTCCACTGAAAAACTTTGTTTTTTACTTTTTCTCAGGACTTTCAGGGTAATTATTAACTATACTCTTTCCTACACACCTACTCTATTCTTTGTCTATAACTTCTATTATCCAATCATACTTAACATAGATAAATAAAGTCTCTGTCTTTACCAATGATCCAGAAAAGCTGCTTATTCCTCTAATGTCACATTTTCGTGACTATTAAGTCGCTTTCAGACATGAGCTCCAGAAAATGTCTGGAAATTTGGGCCTGGACACTTTCCAGAGTTTTCCTGTCAAATATGAAGAACGCAGCAGGAGATGGTCCAGGTCAGGTGCATTGACAACAGGAGGAAAAAACCTGGAACCTTCAGGAAATCTTTTGTCCATAGCACATTGACGCGTCAGCACTATATCACCAAAAGTGTTCGAATCAATTCTTTGACATCTTTGTCCGTGTCCTCTATGTGTAGGGCTCCACTTGTATATCCTGCAATATTTGTATTCCTTTTTTTAAGTCACATTAAAAACATAACTCACTCACTGTACATTTTACTGACGTTTTCCTGCTGTTTTCTCACATGGGCTCACTCCGGACACAATACTTTTGGGGGCTGGCAGGAAAAGTTCAGGAAAATGTCCCCAACAAATGACTTGGATATTTACGTTCTTACATAAATCCCCTTAAAATATACAATATTTCAGGAAAATCTGGACTACAGTACATATTTGAAACAGATAAGCTTTTTCTGATTTTCCTCACACAGATATTAAAAATGTAGAGAAAAATAGTGATGCAATATCTTTGAGCCAAAAGTGACAGCAAAATCCAAGAACGTTTTGTCCAAACAATAATGTAAAACCTACAATTATTTTAACTATAATTATATGAGGGTTATAGTGTAGATAAATCAGTTAACAGTCTCAACTCCACATGTCGTGTACCCAACAAGGGGATTTCAGGGGTTTCAGATTTGAACACTCCAAAAATGCTTCAGTTAGAAAAGTGCTTTATAAAATGCACTATCATTGTACAGTAAGATGATCTCAGTAGCCACGGTAACAGCACCAACTCCCTGATTGCTACCATATGTGAATTTGTGCAAATGTCGACCAAAAGTGAAAAGCGGTGTCTCAAATATCAAATCCAGCAACACATCTGAATTCGATTTTCATTTTCAGTCACCGTTCTGATCAACCGGGTGAGCGTTACAGCCCGATTAGATTTGCAGGGTCTTTGGTTTTACCCGTGAACACGAGTTGTGACACTTAAAAAGGGAGTGGGTTTGTAACGGTGGGCGAAGCGGTCTCACAGGGTGTAGTGCAGGTGTAGCGGATTAATACAAATCCACAACAAACCCACTCATCGCTAATGTCAACACAGAACCCGGATTGTTGAGCAACCAGGTAAATAATGGAACAACGTTATGTCTGTAAACATCATCAATCACAAACAGACGGTGCGTTTGTGTGTGAGTGCGCAGGTATGCATACCATGCCATAATCCACCCCGTTGGATATGGTATGCCGTCTCTGCTCGTCCCGACTCCGCCCGTGTCGCCTGGAGCCGCCAGTAAATCCTGTTGCAGATTCACTCTGAGATCTTGGTAGACCGGATTTCACAACACCTCCAGAGAGAAATGAGGAACAGACTGTTTTAATCTTTTTAAACACACAACACTGTAGCCAGGAAACGTGCTCTGTAATCACCGCAGTCTGGTTTGTCCCCTGATGAACAGAGCTGTGCCACACACACACACACACACACACACACACACACACACACACACACACACACACACACACACACACACACACACACACACACACACACACACACACACACACACACACACACACACACACACACACACACACACACACACACTTCATCTGATTCTAAATCAGTCTAATAAGAAAACACCTCAACATCTATAGATGGAAAATGATGAGGAAGATCAAGAAAACCTGAGGATAAAAAAAAATATATATATATATCAAATTGGCCTGATAATGCATCTGGATTGCCCGTGTGAGCCACAGGAGGGAGCTGTACTCTGCCAATGTTTCTGATAAACAGGGTAGAATGACTTTATTATGTGATACTAACTGAACTCTGTAGAGAGTGATGATGAAAAGGCTCCTTATAAATAGTTGAACAAAGTTCAGTTATCCAAACGGTTTCAGAACAGTGGAAACGTTTCATCACAGGTCCCCATTCACTAGTTTACATTCCAGTTACAAAGACTTTAAACAACACAACATACACAAGATTCAAGAGGCTGTTTTGACATTTGACATGCAAATAATACGTGTTGTCAAATCACATTTTGTTGATTGTACAATTTCCATCATCATCACCAAGGCTGGTGCCAGTTGCTTCGGTCAGTTCTGCATCTCTATGGGTGAATTTAGTCAGATACGATCTCTGGACCGATAACTAGAGTGAGCAGGAGGAAATATGTGAAGTATCTGAGCTGGAGGCTGCAAAGCACCATGAGGAGATAATAGGAAGCCAACTAACCCCAAATTAACATAGTTTTCTGTTATTGGAACAAGGTCTCTCTGTTTGCTTCCCTTCTTCAACTCCCCTTAAAGCTCTGCTCTGTTCCTGTGTGTGGAGTTTGTATATGAATATTAAAAAACTGAGAGGAGTCAGAGAGGGAGTGATGAATTTTGGTGATGTCCAGGGTGTTGGAGGGTTTTTCACTGCTGCAGTGATTCAGTGAGCCCAGTGGCCTTTCTGATGTAATCTGGCCTAATCCCGGTTTGGCTGCATGGGAGAGATTATAACATGAATACTGCTGGTCTGCCCGCCTCTTAGCAGTATATGGACAAAAGTGTGTGGACACGCAAATGTTACATCCGTGTGTGACAACTGAGAATTTCATTACGACACTGTGGGCACGAACACACATCTATTACATCCTCTAATCTTCTTTAAGGGTCTGCACAAGATTTTGGAAGCTGACGGCAGGGTTTCACTTCAATTAAGCTTCTTGTGCGATAAGATCTGACTCGCAATCATTGCAATTCATCCTAAAAAGGTGTCGGATGGGCTTGAGTTCCGAGGGACAAAAGGGACAATCGTGTCCTCAGATTGATGCAACGAGGTTAGAACTAACCACCCCACTAAGCTGCTGTGCAAAGGCACACAGGAGAATACAAACTTCTGTTTGTCCATCTACTGTATCTGTTTCTCCATCTATTCAACTATCTGAAAACACAACAGTGAATTTGTGTAAGCGGTGAAAGCCTAGAGGGCTCGACTGAGAGAGCTAGAGTTACACTCTTACGATTCCAGACAAACCTGGCTACAGAGAGCATGCAAACTAAGATGTGTGAATGCATGCGTGTAAGAAAGAGAGATAGGTAGAAGGGAGAGTAATTGAGAGAGGGAGATGAACATCGGTGAGCCTGTAAGAGAGATGATGAGCACTTCTCTCTGCAGTGACTCCTCCGATATCCGATACAAAAGGGGGAAATACTGAAAATGCAAGCATGCATGCAACTGACCGATGGCTGCTCCCCAATCAGTGTGCCAAGGCGGGGATAACTCCGTCCTCGCTGGGTGGATAAATCTCTGCAGGAATTTATGACGTGATGTCTGACCTGACCTGACCTGGGGTTAACAACGGCCACTATTCAACTTGGCACCCATGTTTGGAGCAGACCCCCTTCAACGTGATTGTTTGAAGCTGTGACGTAATGGTGATACCTGGGAAGTGTCGCTGTCAGAACGGGAACAATGACAGTTGTCATGTCCTGTGAGACTCCTGCTGAATGAGATACAAAAACACAAGCACCATGGATGCATCCACTGTGCAGTTGCGTGTGCGTGTGCACCTCATGGATCACTGCCTCCAATCAAATTATAATACAAGAGCAAAGCTGGCAAGGCTGCAGTGGACACATCAGCTCAGTTATGCATGCAGTCAAATGGCCTGCTAATGGGAGTTTGGTCTCAAGTGGAGCTCTGGTACTCGGAATCCAACCCTCCAGCACTTCTGTGATCAGATAAGATTTGGTTTTACTTTCTGGAGCAACAGGAAGAAATGTGCAAACCCAGAGAGAGAGAGAGAGAGAGGAGAAGTGACAGAAGCAACTAGCACGAACCCTGATCATGATGATGATATTTGAGATTATGACATTTTGAAATCAACAAAACATGATTCGACAACACATATTATTTGTATGACGAATGTCCAAACAGCTTGTTGAAGCTTGTCACCGATGTTGTGACACATCTTTGTAACTGGAATATCTTTCACTTTTCTTCTATTAAACATAAACTACTGAAAATATATTGTTCCACTATTCTTTTACATCACATGGTGCCACTTACTTGCTCCTTGGAGCTGCGGTGACTCCAGAGCGAGTGACTCGATGGTTCGGACACGGCTCTGCTGAGGCTGTGTCGGTTTGGCGGCCTGGTTCGGCTCGGTCCGGTAGCACCCTCCCTCGGGAGCGCCGGGAATCCGCTCCAAACTCCGCCCGGACCTCTCGAAGACCGCGCCGTACCTCGCCGGCCCACACGCGGGGTACCCGGGCCCCTCCTCCGACCTGACCCGGCTCTGGAGCGAGGATCCCCGGTGCTGCTGCGGCTGCATGTTGGACGCGTTGCTCGGCCCCAGCGGTCGCACCTTGTTCTCCACCCGGGTCCCGACGCCACACGCGGACAGCGGCGCGGGTTTCTGCGGTTGCTTCTGCGGGTGCACGGCGGCCTGGGCCTTGAAGTGGGAGCTGTTCTCCGGGTTGAGCATGGAGTACCGCAGCCCCGCGACGAACCGCTCGAAGGTGAGGCATCCATGCGGCGGGGTGACCCTCCTCAGGCAGCCCAGCACACCGCCGGGCAGTGCCCGGGTGTCCGCGCCCTGCCAGCGGCTCTCAATCTCCGAGATGTGGACGTAGCCTCGACCTCCGTCATCCAAGATGTCAAAGAGGGTCCTCAGGCTGTGGAGGAAGGCTTTGGGGAGACCATCTGTTGAATACTCCGTCTCCTTCGGCTGCATTTGGCCACTTTTAAAGCTCTCACTCTTCCCCTGGAACTCTTCTTTTCTCGGCCCAACTCTGCCGTAGATCACCGACGTCCCGTTGAGTTTGCAGCCGCGGTCAGTCGCTATCAGAGCCATGGAGGTAGAGACTGATGATCCAATCGATCAGAAACACGCGAGCACAAGTCCGCTAACAGAGTGGAAACACAACCCTCAACACAAACAGGAGAACACACCGGTTTACCGCTCACTGAGAAGCCGGGCTCATGTCTCTACGAGTTTTTTTTTTTAGCCTGGAATCGGTCTATAACTCCCGGGTCTTGTGGGTCCAGCCTCCGCCGCCGCCGCTCTGATCCATACTTTCCTTTTTCTGCCGAGGACCGCCCTTCAAACGGCCGTGCGCGAGCGTCCCGGGGCCTGCCATTGGCCGCGATGCGCACGAGCCGTCCCCTGATTGGCGCAGCCCCGAGGTGGGCTCCAGTTTGAGTTGTGCTTTTGTTATCACTGACGCTGCTGAGACGTTATTCATAAAGATCTGGATTATATTATATCCCCCTCCCCTCCCCCCTCTACTCTTAATCAGAAAGAGCTGAGCTAACTATCACCTTACACACACGGACTCACACACACACGGACGTAACACAAACACGCGCGCGCGCACACACACACACACACACACACACACACACACACACACTACGGTCACCACGAGGAACACCATCCTTTTGTCTGACTTTAAACCCAATGAAATAAAGTCCACAATTTATCAAGTGTGCAAAGTCATAAAACAACCCCCAGGTTCACTTGTGTGTAATAAAGTAATTTTAGTTGCTCATTCTGCCCATTGACAGATGGTCTTTCTGCATGTTGGATTTCAAAGTAACAGCCCCTCACACACCATATCTCACAATATTAAAGAAAATCTTGGATCTGCACCGATATAAATATAATGGGTGCCCATTCCTGTGCATTTGATTTCACTGCATTTACATCAGAGCTACAATCAGTCTTCAATGTAAGATTTTGTATAAAAACCCATGATCTTTGAATGACCTCTGATGTATTCTTCTTATGCTAAAATTAAAAATAATGTAGTTCATTAATTCTATGAGATGTTAATCCAATCAACAACCATTGATTATCGATTGGGTCACACTTTACAGAAGAGCCCTGACGAGACCACTATCCAGTGACAATAAAAACAACAGCCAATACTATCAAAATAAACCCTTTCATCAGGCATCCGTTCTGCACTCGGTCCCTGCACAAAACTTACTTCAACCTTCACACAGTCCAAACACATTGCAGCCATATCTGGCACATCAGTGAGACTTTTTCCTCTTTCTCCTCTCCCAGCGGTGAGTCACAGAGAGAGAAACTCTCGGCCCCTGCACAACCCTGTGTTTCTCTGCGACATGCCCAGACCTGAATCTCCCATCCCATCATGCACTGACGTATGCAGCAACGGCCGGTAAAGACAATGTCACAAAGGCCTCCCTGTGATTCAGGCCTAATGCTTCCCACTCAGGTAATTATTCCTGTCAGACCTGATATTGAATCATATGTTTTCCCTATTACAGTATGTTCATTAAGTCCACTGTGCAGAGGCGGACATAAAACGCACAATCAATATATCCCCTCAGAGCAAACACAAGAGCCCCGTTTGACAATCACTCTCAAACCAGTTGTTCTAGTTAACACATTAATTTGTGGGGAATTGATAATGACTCCGGGCTGGAGAGCAGGTCCAAGGGATCACATGCTCAAATACCCAATAATACCGCTTCAGAGTATGGATTTCGTCCAGCAGTGGTTTTGTATGGGGCTCTTCTTCTACACATTTACAAATCTGATTACAAACACACACTGAGATCATGAATACATTTGCATACTCATTCGCAAATAGTCCGCTGTTGCAGATTTTTTACACTTCTATAAGACTGATTACGCACACAGGGATTGGAATACAGTTACACAACCCTCAACACACACTGTTTCAAACTTGGCTCAATAGTTTTGGCCATTCTGCGGTGGAACAGGTTTGCTGAGCTTATCTTGGGACTTTGTATTGACGACCATCAAGTGTAGAGAGCCTCACCAGAGCCTTATTCCTTATCTCAACTAGGCCCTATAGAAATGATGTTTACCCTCATCGGGACCAGGGATCCCTCTGAGGTTTCTACGTTCTTTTTTACCCTGTTAAAATGATTTTTTAGTAGTTTTTCCTTACTCTTGTTGAGGGTTAAGGGCAGAGGATGTCATACCATGTTAAAAAAAGCCCTATGAGACAAATTGTAATTTGTGAATATGGGCTATACAAATACAATTTGATTGATTGATTGATTGATTGATTGATTGATTGATTTGGTCCCTTTGAGGTCTACTGGTCCTCACAAGGTCAGTGTTTATGCTGTAAAAGGTCACAGAGTATTGCTACAATATTGGTTCTTCCACCTTGGGCTGGAGAAACACTGAAAAATGTATTTTCTTTCTGTCTTTTTTGGACTTTTTGAGCATTTTCAGGGTCGATTGTTACACAACAAAAGAGTCAGAGAGTGATGGAACAAGGAGTTAGACACACACACACACACACACACACACGGAGTCCAGTTGCAGCTCAGCTCAGTGCGATCACTCAACCCACAGTTAGACAAGTGCACACTCACTCCTGCTCCTCTGGTCTCATGTTGTCACGCATGCAGTGCTGCAAAAAAAAGCTACACACACACACACACACACACACACACACACACACACACACACTCATGCTCTCTCTCTGTAGGATTTATTAACCATGCCAAGCATCCAGCATCCTCGTCCATACCGCTGATCGTGTCAGTCACTGTCCACTGTCCAGTTAGTCCTGTCAACCAACGCACACGCAGATCTTCTCCCTCATTATCTCCTGTTTGCTCCCTGTTCCTCTAAGTCATTCCCTTCAGCCGTATCAGTGTGCATGTGACAAAGGATCTGAGAGCTTATTCAATTCATGAAGCCTGCTTTTTCCAAAAAGCAGCAAGAAAGAGACAGACACACACACAGAAAGAGACTTCAAAACCTACAAATCCTGGAGGTGTTAAATCAGATTTGAATTGCAGTCAGGGGGAGGACAAGAGAGGAAGCTGGAGTCGGAGTGGAATGAGACTGCACAGAGATGGAGAGAGAAAAGGAATATTAAACCAAAGTCAAGAAATCTCCCCTCATGCACGTTTTCTTTACTATGAGAATTTCCCATCCAGGCGTTTTTCTCCTATTCTGTGTCAGAGATTCTCTCCACTGCAGCTCGTGTTTTCAGCTCTTAGAATTCCTTTGGCTTGTTCTCCGTGAACCAAGCGCCTGGACTTTGGTCACTTCGTTCTTTCGAGGTGTTTTAAGTACGTTTGAAAGACTCTTTTGTTTCAATGGCCTGCACTGCACGGTGCAAAATCTGTGTAACCAACACCTTATTGTACAAATGAGCTTAGCTACGCCAATATCAGAATGTAATCATCACTCATTTCCCTTTTGTGGACACATTCAACCACAAAAAAACGATTCTGTATATTGATGGAAACTCACTCTAGATTTTAACACTTAAAAAATCAAAGCTCTCGTGATTTAAAGCTGTTTATCAGCACTTGTCTTTGTGAAGGAGATGGGAGCTGCACCTGGATAGGCTCATCTCCAGAGCTGTATGTTTTTACAAGGTTGGCAGTTGTTCAAAATGGTGATCTGTCTAAAAAGCAGTATGCAAATGTATAATTTATTTTATTATTTGCATTTTGGTGATCTTATATTTGATCCACCTCTGATCCTGCATGCAATAAGAAAGATATGGAGTTGTTTATGTATTATAACATTTTGAATTGTAGGAGAGGCATCTTTTTTAAAGTAGTCACATTCCAATGTAACAGGTAGCAAGAATATAGTATATATTTGATCATCTGAATTAGATTTTAATACTTGTGCTATGATTTACAGACATCGGAGAACCCAGTTCACTCTGATAGCCACAGAGCATCTTGTCCTATTTTCCCCCCTTTGTTTAGTCTAAAACATGAACATGTGGGCGTCTTTATGTCTGTGGGAGAGGATGGATCTTTGCAGCGTATCTATCACAAAATATTCTTACATTCAACATCCAACACGTCACGTTAAAAGCACCAGCTTATATAACGTGCTTGAAAACAGAAAACTGGTCATTTACTGGGTGAATTTATCCAAAAGGGCATGAAACACACAGCTCTGCAGATCACATGAGGTATACAGTGACAACTAAAATCTGGTTTTGGCAGCACCGCTTTAATTCTGTTGCATGTCAAACAAACATGTCCGAATGATAATAATACCGGATCATAAGCTTAACATCTGATTCCTCATAAAAGAAAAGCCAAATAATTCTGCACCTCTGATTCAGGAACCAATCAAAATGTTTATAATATAATGTTTTTTATTTGTTATTAAATTCAAAACCGACACTTCATTCATGGGGTTTATTGAGGAAATCCCACAAATGGGTGACCTGAAGGGGCACAGGGGCCTCTATGCCATAGATTAGGTGTTTGGTGCCAGTCTCCAGTATGTGCCTGTGTTGGGATTTAAAAGACGTGTCTGGAATAGCATAATAATGAATTTCTTTTCTGTACTTCAAGCATTTTGGTTTGACTGTCTGCATGTACATTAAAACAAGTATCTTCATATATTCAAGAACAACTGAGCCTCAAGATACTTCTTTATCAGTTATTTACAGTGTAAATATGTTTATTTATGATCACGTTCAATCTATTACATCGCCATATTTTGTCTTCACGGGTCCCTTCGATTCTTCCGGTTTAGGCACTGGAAGAAACAAAGAGAACAGTAAAATTTAAGCATAAAGGTCAGTGATCTGTCCTCATTTGGTTCGGCATGACTGAAGAACAGAGCGGGCATAGCTACATCTGTTGGGGAATATAGGGCCGAGGACCAAAAGATGATAAATACATGTTCTTATGAAGACGATAGCCATGAATAAAGACGAGCCTGTCTGCAGCCGAACACTCTACTCACGCTCTGGTGGGGATCTGTCCGGGATTTTTCCTGTTTCCAGCAGCAGCCAGAGATCTGAGCATTTCTGTGATTCCCAGCGCGTCACAGCGTAACTGCCGACTGAGGAGGCCACTGAAAGAGGGAGGAGAGGGAAGGTTTAGAAGCTGCACTAACATCTCTCCTGTATTCAAATACATTTTTGTCTTGTTAGTGTCCATTTAAAGTCCAGGTTTCACCTCTCACCTATTGAAATGAGCAGGCTCCACTGAAGAGGGTAAGGAAGTTTCCTCTGTATAACCTTTTGAACGGCAATTAAACCAGCAGCACCTACAAACACAGCACACGCCACATGAGGTGAATTCACGCCACTGATACTTGAATGTTTGTTTAGTTAAGACATCCAGGCACAGGATGAACATTTAAACGTCCATCAAGAGGCAGGGGTTGATATATTGGACATATCTCTATATTTACATTTTATTTATTTATTCTATTTTGTACTTTCACTTACTCTTTTGTCTACCTTTGAAAAGCTGCTGCTGTAACAAGTGAATTTGGATCATATCATATCTTATTGTCTATTGTAGAATTATTCTTGCATTAACGTGTTATTCTCGACACTGATACATATTATCCTTGGCCCTCCACCTACATATTTTCTTTGTATACACAGGACACACGTGCAGCCTTTCTGGAATAAAACTGGTGTAAAAAACCTTTATATCTTACAAATGTTTCGAGTTCATGTAAAAAAAAAAAAGGAGGGAGGGGGGATTATGACTGTATTTCTAAAGCGAGAATCAGGTAACAGAGCGAAGTTCCTACTGTCAAGCAGACTTTAGACAAAGTTCATGTAAATTGTGATTTTTATTTGAACTTTTCTGTATTATTAATACAATAGTGATAAACAATGCACATCAGAGCTTATACTATAATAAAACTGAAATAATAAAAACGTGACCATCAGCACTCTTCCTCATCTAAAGGAAAACAAGGAATCTGCACTCGTAGAGCACAGCTCCCCCCTCTGGTGAACACTGGTCATAAGAATGTGTGTGTTTTCTTCACTGTAAATTTCATTGGTCTTTATTCTCACTGTTGGACATTTTCATCAGTAACATTTAACAGAAGATTTTCCAGATCAGGGACTGATTTAGAGACACTGGGACAAAGGCAGTAACAACAACAATATAATAATAATAATATTGACAAAAACTTAAGCGTAAACACATTTACAAACATAGACAAAATAATACATGCAGAGCAACAAACACCTGTTTCAAAGCCATTTAATAATTAAAAACGTATCAAATAAAGCAATAAAACAAACTAAAGTTGGAAGTGATGTTTCATTTTTTAAGTCAGATAATAATGTATATGAATATACATATATGAATGATAAGACAATGGGAGTGCAGGGGAAATGAAACTTACCCAGTATAAAGGTCCCAGTTCCCTTCATGAAGGCACCAGACTGACAGGCAGCATAAGTCTCTAAACCCTGAGGAGGACAAACTTATCAAGACATGATTGGTTCTGCTGTAACACATATACACAGTTTTCTTATATATGAATATATTACAGAGGTGTCCTGTGCTCAGTGTCCTCCAGGAACAAGGGGCAGCAAATTAAAACCCACCGGATGTTTAGCGACCAGCGCGTCCTCCACTCGTCTCACACCGATATTCACCATGTTTCCTCCCGCTGTTCCAGTTAAAGTCACGGTTATTAGTTTGTCTCGGTGACACTGTTTGATATTATAAAACCATCCTGTGTAACTTCTCTGTGATGTTATACAACTTCCGTGCTGCAAAGAAAAGAGTCTAATCAAGAGAAGTGAGCAGCAGTTTGCTTGAACCAGTAGCGACATCTAAAGGAGAGGAGGAGGTACTTCAACTGCTCAATACAGTACATTTTCAAAGATGTGTACAGGTCACTTTTGATACAGTCACAAAAATATATGAAAAGTATAAATAATTATCCTGTTGCAGATATTTGAGGGACATAATCAGTCTTAACTATTGTTGTTGGTATTTACAGAAGTTCAGAAGGACAGATAATGAATCTTTAGGAATTAAGACGAGCAGATCATGAGTAACATGTTTGAAACATTTATTTTGTTTCAATGCAATTGTTATTTATTTTAAGACTCTTTTTTCCACATTTTAAGCCACTTTCGTCAACAGTGGTTGTTTAACCATGCTCTCTCAATGAGCCATGACTTGACTATTGTAAAAACATGAAGATAATTATTAAGATATGATAAGAAGTCCTTTATTAGTCCCACAATTGGGAAATTTGCAATACTACAGCAGCAAGAGTAAAAAAGACATCAGCAAGTAATAAGTTACATGCAATACCTAAGTGTAAGGAATATAAAGAAATATATAAACATATGAATGTATTAAACTAATTTAGATAATCTGTTATCGAGTATTTACAAGGTAATCTGGTCTAGTTTTCACACATTAAACTTAGAATTTAGAGATTCCATTATTATCCTGTCAGAGTAAATAAGGGTATTAGTTGTTTTTATGAAATCACCATTATAAATTAATCTTAGTCCATTAATGGGTCTTGCAACAGCTTCAGCAAACAGATGGTCACACGAGATTTGGAGCTTAAATAAAGTTATCGCCATGACCTGTTTCTGCTATGCGCAGAAATCAGGCTGCCATGAGACGCTACCCTCTGTTACCCCCTCTGTTGAACTTTGACACCGCAGTGATCTGGAGGGCTCAGCCGCAAAGTGTCTCGTCCAGCGAGCAGGCGAAGGAGAGGAAGATGTGACAGCTGGAGAGAAGAGAATCCAACTGCTGCTGAGGCCCGAGCAACAACACAGAGGCTCGAGTTACCAGACAGATGCAGCTGAACATCTGTCACTTGTTACATTCAAGAAACTGAAGGAAAAAAGCTGAAAGACTTTAGAGATAAAAGGGATGAATATAATTCAAATCATTGTTTTTAAATAATGACCATGTTGTTATCACATATTTCATCTCATTCACTGAATCATATTCATAAACCGGTAAGTTATCACATATTTTCTTCTCCTACACCTATCAATACTCAACTCCAACAGATGAGGTTTAATTTTATTTATTGTCATTTTACATTGGAAAAGCAACTGTCAGTTATCCCCAACTGTACTTCCATTCACATATTGTAGCTCTTTATTTCTAGGTGATTAATGCTTATATTCTTACAAAACAAAAAGATTTCAGACACAATCTGTACACGCTATCCAAATCACCCCCCCCCCCTCCCTTCAGCCCATCTACGACAAATACGGTAAAATGGGAGCCAAGGTTTAGTGCAGTGTTGAAAACCTGTTCTCACTCACACACACACGCACGCACACACATAAGAAACAATCAACAGGTCGCATGTACACGTGGGAATAACATGCGTAGTGTCTGGACTCTTCACCTAAGACACGTCTAAGCAGGTGTGCACTGTGGGTAATACAAGTAGGGCAGGCCTTTAAGGACAAATCTGGAAACGGAACAATTTAACTCGGGCCGCTATGTCTTAGATAAAAAAGCAGGAAATGCTTCTGCCTGTAGAACCACTGTACAAAATAAAAGTGGGGTAATTCAAGTTTTACACTCCGAGACGTCTCTCACGTGGAAGATTTTAGTGACGAGGATGGTGTGCAGTGTTTTCATGGAACATCTGGAGGGGCAACAACCAGGGAGACTCTTTCATTCAGGATGAGAAAAGTAAACACAAATCAGGTAACAAGGGATGAAATGTTCAGTCCCCCTCCCCCATCCATAAGATGTGAGAAAAAGGACCCCACTCTATTATCTGTTTACCTTCAAATATCATCAGGACAAAAGCACATTTCATAACCGCTAGTTTAAAATAAATATATAGCTAAATTTCTTCAAAAAAATAACCTTATAGCAAACTCCACAACACACACACCATAACCCTGCAGATGCAAGAAAATACCGCAAAGAAGACTGGAGCGTGTTAAAATCCAGCAAAGTAAGACTGACTGGAGGGATTCAGTGTGTCAAACCACAGAAGAAGAGCAGACTTTGGTAAAGATCATTTCTTCCTTTTTGTTTCCATGTGATCATTGAGGAACTCATGTCTTGAGAAGACAGGATAATTCATTCATTTAATTTTTGTGATAATGGAAAAAGATGGACTCAAGTACCAAATAACATCAGGAACCGCTTCTAAAATAGTAACTTTGAAAATGCAGATTTTGTGATGTATATGTCTAATCAAAGTGACCTAAAAAAAAAACTAATGGGTGGAGAAAACATCGGAAAAAAATTAAAGCCTTTAGTTGGCAACTACTTTATTACAGAACATTGAAATTTTTTAACCCACCAGTTGATTAAATATGAAATTTAAAATTGCGTAATATGGCCCCTTTAAGAAGAGAACAGACATAACGTTAGTGCGGCCTGTAAACCACGTTAAGCATTTCAATGTCCTTCAGTACATATTGGCAGCAAATACACAGAAGCATACATACACAAACATACATACACACACACACACACACACTATCTCACACTCAATACTGGAAGTGTGGTTCAATCAGTGAAATCTGTCTGATGCGTGTCGTGGTTTGCTGCGTGGAGAGTGCGACAAGACAGGGAGGCGGCGAAGGTGTGCGTGACCATGAAGACGGCGGCTGTGCACACCAGAGAGGTCAGAGAGGGAGCGATACAGTGAAAAGGTCCATGTCCCATTGTACCAGCTTGAAAGACGGGTACGGAATCCCCCGTTCGCACAGACGTCGCCGCACCCAAGCGGCCGAGGAGGAGGAGCGAAAAAGTGGATGACGACAACTGTGCGTCTATGACTGTGGTCCAAAGAAGCTTGTCCAGTTCAACAACAAGACGACTTGTTCCCCCTCACACACAAAACCATAGCAGCAGGTAGAGCTCGAGGGTGTGCCCCCTCGAGAAAAATAAAGACAAAAAACAAACAAACAAAAAAATAATAATATTAATAATAATAATACACTTTCCCCGTCATCCAAATGAAAAGCAAGCTATGGAGAACTACCAGTTCTGGGAAGTGGCTGATGTCTTTTTGCTTTATTCTTCTTTCCTCTCCTCGGTCTTCTTTACCCCCGGAATCCAAACAATCAAGCAACCAACATTGTCCTCTGTCGTTAGTCTCTCGCCAGCAAATTTCCCGTTTAGCCCTCCATACCTGCTTCCCTGCCACAAGTCAAACCCAGACCCCCCCCACCCCAGTTCTTCCCCCATCCTCTCCCAGGCGAGGATGAAGGCAGATCATCGTTCGGGCTCTGACTCCAGGGCCAACACTCGCTTGCGCTCGCGACACTGCTTCTTGTGGGCGGGCCAGTCCCTCTGCTGGCACTGGGAGCCGCAGTAGCGGGCCACCTGGCAGCGACCGCAGATGTTGAACTCCCGGAGCTGGGAGAAGACAAGGAACAATTTAGGATAAGAAAACAAATAACCGTGTGAATGGGATTAAAACATTTGATTTTGAGACAAAAAGAATCATGCCGGTATAAGTATAATTATCAAGATAGTTATAGTACATACCCTCCTCTCAATGAGTGAACAGGGAGGATAATGACACTCATAGTAGGTGCACGAGCACTCCTCCTCCTCCACCAGCTCCCCGTTAGCGTTGTAGTAGCGTGTGCGGCTTAGCTCCAGATACTGCTCCTCCACAGGGTCGGCCGGCACCTGCTGGATGGCCAGCCAGTACAAAGACTGCTCTCTGCACAAGTAAGGGAACACGAGTAAAAATATTACAGCAAAAAAATGAACAGAAGTAGCCGCCATTAGAAAATCTATGTTGTGTGGAGGGAGGACGTGCAGCAGGGTGATACGGCACAGAACCTAGTGGAAACCCGACAGTTCTTAAATTCAAGGCATTAGGCGAAGTATTAACAGACATGAGAAAAAATTCATTCAGCTAGAGCGGACGTCAGATTCGATAATTAGCATTTGTTTAAAAGGATATGGGACGGGGGGGAAAACTGCAAATTTGTTTTTCTGAGAAATGATCTGTTTTTCTCAGGCACAGGAACAAGCCAGCCTGGAGCCCTTAATAAATCACACTGGTTTCATTTATGGAGAAAACTTGTGGTCCTACCTTTGTTTGCTGGAGATCTCCTCCGGTTTGGGGCTCCAGCCCACTGGCACCAGTCGCAGGTTGTCTAGCCGGTTGTCCACTGTCACAGAGTTGATGTGGATGACTTGGAAACTGGGTGCGATGCCTCCTCTGTGCTTCTCCCTGGGTCAAGACATGGATCCAGATGTTAAGTGTTGTCACTTATATACCAACTGGAGCTCATTAGAGCTATAACATTTTTGTAGATGGCTACTGACACTGCACAGATTTATGGATGCGGTGATGCAGGTTTGCTTCTACAAGACCATGAGACTTAAGTGGAAGAGAAGCACAAGCGCACCCTACAAAAGATCGATGATAACATTCACAGCAACCAATCGGCAAAAAAAAAAAAATTACACACCCCTTCTCCAATCACTTTTTTTTTGCAAGATACTGACTTATTGCAAAGTTTTTGCGATAGTTGAAAGAAGTTATCTTGGACGGCAGAGGGGGAGGCAGCTTCCGTTTTTAGTTGATCACAACCACAACAATCCCTCAAGGACAATTCCACAGAGAGGACGTCTGCCTGCACAGTCGGTTGACTAGAGATACTCTAACAAAAGAACCTGTGTATCATGAACTTGAATGAAGAATGAACTTACCACAGCAGCTCGTGCAGCGGCCTCCCTGCCCAGCGGCCTTTACCGATGTCAAAGGCGTAGGCAAAGATCTTAGCTCCGTTGCCATCTGCATCTACCTCCATGCGCGCCTAGGATTTGAATATAAAAGTTTACTATCAGAAAAGAGGTCAAACAAACACAATAATAACTTTGCACATGAATGGATTTACCTCAAAGGCATAATTCTCCACAAGCGGGATGTCCTGCTCGTCAATTAGTGTGTATTTTGTCTGGAATGAGAAAGTTTAGAGATTAGAGAAACCTGTAAGTAGCACAACTCTTACAAGAGCAGCACAGTCTTATTTAACACTGTGCCAATATTTAATAGAAACTTTACAATAGGCGCTGCCAGTGTGAGAACCATATAACTCATAAAATAGCATAATAGCATATGAGCAACATGCTGAGTCTGCCTTCTCATAAATAACTATGTGTATTTAAAACGTTCACCTGCAGGCATTCATAAATAGATTTTGTTTGAAGCCTTCTACCCAAAGAACTACACATTAAATAAATAAAATTATAAGTGATAGGCAAATGCAAATTCTTCCAGAGGGGGGTTTGTGCCTAATGTATAACCACCTCCAGCAAAGACCATTCAGAACTGTGCACAGTTTAACTAGTTCACACAGAAACAGCACAACTTCTCAAAGGGTGGCCTGTTTGCAGGGACCAGCCACTGAGGGGGATGTTCACATTTTCCTATTACGGAACTTGCCGTTTGAGTCACAGTTGTGAACAGGCATAAACAAAGATGGGGGTTCTCTTTTGAGTATCATCATTCTCCATATCAACAAGAAAATAGGCGGAATCAACCTGGTGGAACAAACCAAACTGCATGCATCATAACAAGTCTTACACCAACCACATTTGGAGTCGAGATGCAACAAATTCATATACAAAAGGAGCAACTGGTTTCATCCACTCCAGAGCAGCCTGAGCTGAGTTAGTGGGACATGACAGCCCCGTGGAGCAGGGGTCAACTCAGCCGTGGTGATGTCCACAAACCAAAAGGTCGAAACGTGACACTGCCGCACCAAGGGAAAGTGTGTCGATCTAAAAAGGACCATCGGTGACGCCATGTGAAGTAGATGGTGCGAGTGCAGCTTAGGAGCAGTGTTCCTCCGCAGGTGGGCGAACTGAACCGTCTGCACCGTTTATCCCCAGTGTGAGAGTCTTGTGACACCGGCAGCCAGGAGCGGTTCTGTGCTCAGTCGTAGTTCAACGTCGCGAAACTTGCGTAGTTTTTAATCAGATATAATTATAATAACAACACAATGCAGGTTCATAGCCACAGTTGTTGAGCCGTGTGTGTGTTGTGTTGCCGGCGCTTTGTCACGTTGCACAAAAGAATCAGTTGATGGAGCATGGCGATGGCTTCCTCATGAGCAGCCCGTGTAATCCAAATAACAGCTAGCGTGGCACTGCTAGCTCAGCCGCCGAGCGTCAACACGAGCCACCGCCGACGAGCTAACAACCGTCTGCACCGTCTCTACAGCAGCCGACACTGGGAATGACACAAAACACACAATGCGTGGACCCCCGGGACGTTATTTCATCGTTAAATGTTGGCCAACATAGCTAACGTGCTAGTTAGCGTTAGCTTCGCAGCGACACTGTGCGGCGGCGGAGGAACAGTCTGGCTCGGCACGGCCGGCTTCTCTAATCCGCTCAAAAGCGGCTAAAATAGGCGCCGTTTAACTGCTCCCGCGTCGGCGAAGGCTTGATAAACATCGACGCGGGAGACAAGCGGCGACTCCTCGGCTCCAAATGTCTCTTTTGCGGCGTGTTTTTGTGATCCCCGCGGGCCCTCCCCCGGCCGCACATGGCAGCCCTGAGATCCTGCTCACCTTCCCGGCCACACGGCCGAGCCGCACGATCCCCAGCTTGAAGTCCGACATCGGGAGGGACGGGCGGCGGTGACAGAGAGAGGCGCGGGGTCCGACCTGAACGTCGCTCGGGTCTAAACCTCGCCGGGCCAGCCCCTCGGCCCCGATGCCAGTTTGGGTGGACCAGTCGGGTGTTCGCGCTGACTCCGGGTCTGTCCGGCAGCAGCAGCCCAGCCTCGGTGACACACACACCGCTGCTAGCGCAGGAGAGCCGAGCGAGCTGCTGAGGAGGGGGCGGGGCGCGACCAGCCGCTAACCGCTGCGTCCAATCAAAAGCGACGCTGGGTTTTTTAACTCCACACGCACGATGGCGCTGTCCAATGGGAAACGAGTATCTCCGAGAAGCGTCTGTTTTAGGCGCTACATCACCACACTCGTGACCACGTCCATCCATTTTCCCGCGAAATGTTTGATGCTGGGTGGGATCACGGACCTTTATTAAAATGATCACACAGGACGTCACTGTTCATGACGTTAGCTGTGGATTTAGGCCTGACGCAGGGCTGAGAGAATGTGTCTCTACATCACACACTCTCCTTTGAGGCAGCACGCGAATAAATGAGGACAGAAATACAGCATACAGTTATTTGTGAAATATTTAACTTTATGTACACGAGACATAACCACGGGTTTCAAAGTTCAGTGCAGATGATAAGAATATTGCACTTTTTTCCTGATCTATTCACGTGGGCCTAATTGATGCTGATTTTCAATTGGCTATTTGGTTTTATTTCTTTGGATAGCAAACCAATCACGTTTCAAAGTCATAGCTCCCTGCATTTAAAACAACAATAATTAAAACCCGTTAAATATCGATTGTGGGTAAGGAAAGTAGTGAAGTTTTTTAAATATTAGATGTTGACATCAATGCCTGTGAACACTGATTATTCTTATCTTGCCAGTAATGTTGTCTGAACTTTAAAAAGCCAAGGCACATTACCCTTTAGATCCAAGTTACTTGCTCTGTTGTTTTGCTTCTGTGGGCTATGGCATCTTGTATTTATGTAATTATTTTAGGGAAGAATTTAACTTCCAATTCCCAAACATGACAGCAGGCCACTGGGGCTCCATGATGGGTTATTATTCTATAAATCCTGCTCCTAATATTACCCAAATACCCTGATAAACAGAGGAAATGTAAAATCAGGTGGGGGAACTTCAGTCAAATTATTTGAGCAAAATCAGTGCCTTGTAGAGTAAAGTCACTCTCGATAAAAAGGAAACCTGCAAATAAAATGAGAAAATACGTGAAAGTAACCCAATGATCCACATTAAGATCCACATTAGCAGCAGTGGGTTAAATGGGGATGTGCAATGAATTAAATGCGACCAATGTGATGGACATGGAGGCTCAACAAGCTTCATCTTAAGGCATCTGTGCATTCATCTAATGATCTTCATAGCCTGACTTGAGTCATGTGCACAAGAACATTTTAAATAAAAAATCCCAGCACATCTCTTCAGTGTTGAGGAATTCATGCTTCAGTCGGTGAAGAGGTTGAGCTCCCTCTGGAGGTGAAGAAATGTATTACAGAGAGTAAATGGGTGGATTAGGATGATCTTCAGTCAACACCAGGTTTAAACTGGTGTTAGCACAGCACTCATATTGCCCATCATCAGTGAAGTGGTGTTTCCAAATCGATCCTTTTCAAAAATGTAAATTGATATAGATGGTCTGGAATCATAAACATCTCAACACCTGCATCTACTTTCACCACTTTACTTAGCCTACTTTAATTAGTTTATTTAGGAGGATTAAATAATAATTAGAGGCAAATCAGTGTGTGATTAAAAAACGAGTTATATCTAGTTTAAAAGTAGGCTGCTATATTTTTTAACACCATTGAACAGTCAAAAACAAGTCTGCAGTAATTTTTTTCTGACTAAACATAGTAGGTGGGTGAATATAACTACGTAGCAGACGGGGACTTTTTATATTGCATGTAATAATATTAATGGAAATAATTACTTGCAACATGTAAGACAAATCCATTGAAAAATGCAATAATGTAAATTTAAAATACATGTCAAGTTTACTTGGTGAATATTCAGCATTTCATCAGACACGTAACATTATTTTGTGTTCATTTAAATACTGATAATTTTTCCTATTTTTCCTGCATCCCTGTCAAGATAGATACCAGTGAGATTCCTGTGTTCAGACATCTCTTCCCAACACAAACACAGGAACATCTTATTTGACACACGATCTGATCACCTGCACCATAAGTTTTGTCTTTACTAGATTTACCATCGACAAAACAGCCTTTCATGAAAGTGAAACAATGGTACCTGTCAGGCGTGTTGGTTTATCCTAAATAAGATATGAGCCGGACTGGTCCAATTTAAGTATTTATTGAGATGCAATGAAAGTTGACCAACATAGCTATGGACAATTATCACAGCCTAGGCTAAATCAGTTAGCAATAGGTAGTTAATAATGGCCCCGAACATAAGGGGTTTGATATAACTATAACAGTAGATTTAATATGATTGGTTATGAAAGATTGAAGGGGAGTCACCGCAAATCAATTTGGTTCTCCCTTATTGGTCCACAGCTGTAGTCCCCCGCCTCTTGTCAAGGAATCCAGGAAGTGACAAGAAGCCGCTCTCTGTGACGCTTCTACTACTCTGATAGTTGCTAAGCAAAATGTTCTCTTCATGAAAGGCCTTGACACAGCTGATGCCATGTGGGCCATTGGAGAAAGGAATATGACGTTCCTGCTATATCCAAACAATGTCCTGTTGATGTAAACATTAGGATCCTCGAAACCAAAACAACAGAACAAAACAATGTCAACAAAGTCACTCTGTCTGACCTCCAGAACTTATCAGACAGCTGCATGAAATATATGTGATGTATGAATCTAAGGGAATAATGGTTTAATACCAAAAGTTAGAATTCAGAACAATTATAAGCTTCATTATTAACACTATGCAGCAAGGGTTATTTATAAATCATTTGTATAAAGGCCTTATCTGGCTTAAACTGCTCAAGACCCCCCCTCCTGTCTTTATTGCAAAGAATACAGTTAGACCCCAGAACAGCTAAAATATTGAATTCTCACATACCCCTGTGTAATACTGTTCCTGTTTCAAAGTGAAATGTGTGGAAACCCAACCAAGGCATGATTCTGTCAATAACTGCTATATCAAGTTATCCACAGACGGGGGGCTGAGAGGAGTGTTTGTTCCTTGTGCTTTGAATTTTTGGACTTTGGAGTTTTTTCCACTCAAACTTACTTGAAGCTTCGACAAGAAATCTTTGATCTTAGCTCAGTGTGAGAAGTGATTGATTATTTATTTAAGCCTCGGAAAACACATTGAGGAATAAGACCCTCATTTACAATGGTGCCGAGGCTACAATGAAGAGTTAATGAATTGAGAAAATAAATAAATAAATAAGAATGAAACAAATATGCATATATATACAGTAATACAAGGGAAAAGGTCATAAACAATCAATTTTGACGATTCAATAAAATACTATGGTTAAGCCTAACCCATCCAACAGTTACAATCACTGAAGGAGAAGTCGGTTGTACATGAAATAGGATTCAAGAATTCCCTTAATGAAATAAATGAGCACAACTTTAAAGATTTTTGGACCTCATTCCAGATGTAGGGTGCCTTATAACAGAAAGCTGTCTTCCCCAAGTTAGTGTCAACATGAGGTAGATATAATGAAAGCCAGCTCTGGGAGCGGGTATTGAGGTGATTAGAGAAAATGATAAAAACAAGAGGGTATATCGTTTATGGGATATCTTTATTTTCTTTAGTTTTATATGACCCTAATTTCTCATCAGCAGAGTGTTTCTAGATATATCTATTGCTACATCTTTGTGGTGCCACACCCGACACATCAACACCTCCAGCTCCAACCAGACTACACAGATTATTTATTAGAGGAAGTAAATTTTCCTCTCAGGATCCTCCCAACACCCAGTGTCTGGAGCTTCTCCAGACACTGGGTGTTGCTCATTATTGCTTAACAGAAATGTCTCCTCTCTGAGGTGTGGCCACACTTCTCATCCCTGGCTGTACTCATGATGAAACAGCAACAACATGAGTATCTACCTCAGAGATCCACCCTGGAAAATGTAATCAGTCTCAGTTTTCTTATGACAAACATTGGTGTCTTTGAATATGAGACTGCTTTAAGGGCACGCAAAACATCTTATAGTCAGAAAATGGAAATTTAAATCCATTGTATGTCGGCCAAAGGAAAGTGTTAACACACACACAGACAACACTCCATATCACTCTAAGTTTCAAGTGTGAAAAGTTTTGTCTAACGTGGAGATCGATGTGGTCATTTTTAACCATTGGTATTTCATGCAGGTGTCTTATATCTCACCAAAGATAAGTATATTACTTACAGACACAATAGATTCCTATAGAGTTATATAGTTTAATAGTCTGTATTTATTTTTGATCTATGACAGTTTTACTAATTTGTTTAGAAAGATCATTGATGCAAAGAAAATGTAAACAACATCACAATATGTAAATTGGCATCTCCTGCCCAGTCCACTTCCCATCTGCGAATGATTTAATTTAATTAAAATAATTTAAATTAATTTGTATGTTTTCTTTTTTATTTTATTTATATTTTTATTTTTGTTAATTTAATTTTCGGTTTAGCCATTTTGCAACCTTTTCTAGTTTCCTGTATTTTGCACTTTTGTTTTGTTTTGTAGGAACCGTAGCCTTAATTTAAGGACTATTTTGTTGACAGTATATATTATTTATATATATTATATCTATGTTATATTTATGTTATATATAAGAATGCGTTTCCCTGTTTGGGACAAGGACCCATTTGTTCAAAGTAGCCGCTGACGCCCAGGTGAGACCCGAGAAGAGGCATTGGAGCAGAGAGCATTGTTGCTGGAGCTCTGACCTCTGGTGTCCGCGTTACTTCCGTGTTCCGCTCACCTGCTGCACCGGTGTGAAGGTGCGACTCTCCGCCGCTGCACCTGCTGCGTTATTACCGCGTCATGTCGGAGGAGCTCGTAACGTGTGAACTAACATGCTCCAGCTCAGCGAGGGAACCCCCGGGGGCTTCTCCGAGGACTGAGAGCACGAACATGGACCGCGAACAGCCCATTTTCTCCGTGTTGAGCGTCGGTGCCAAGGACAGGACGGCGGCAGCGGCGGCGGAGGGGGACACCGCGTTGAAGAGCTCCGGCGGCGGCGGCGGTTTAGGAGCAGCCTCCCCCTCCGCCACCTCCGACACGGAGTCCGGGATCTTCTCCGGTGAGTGTGAGCTCTGCGTGGAGCACGAGTCCGAGCTCGACTGGTTCTGCGGCACCGAGCAGAAGCTCATCTGCTCCCACTGCGCCATCGTCGGCCCCTGCCACGGACACACGGTGACCCCTCTGGCCACCAGGGTCTCAGCGATCCGGGTGAGTGTGTGGACCGGCTCTCGAACATGTTCATAATGTGGTTCCTCTTCTGTCATATTGTGTTGACTTTGCCTGATTGGAAGTTTGAGGGCAGAGGCAGATCTAGGAATTTTCTATATCAGGGCAATAAAGGGGGGAGGGGGCCATAAAGGGGGGCCACAATTTACACAGAATCATATGTGCAACATCCAGGCTCAATGAGTCTGAGAGGAAGTTGATACAGTTTTGTCATCACCTATTCCACCCATTTTATAACATTCTGACATGGCAACAAACGATCTGCGTTACGTTAAACATTTGTGCATCAGATAGGCTAAACCGAAAATACACTGATTGTTCTAAAACTCGAATCAAATCCTTTTAAATACACGCTACCATGCAACTCTAAAACTCTTATTTGAAAAAGTGAAACTAAATGAAACTTTTAAAGTAAATTTTCCCCCCCTTGTAGTTACACTCCTTGCCGATATGTGTTGCTGCAGCCCTCTCAGCTTTGACCGGCTTTACACATTACCGAATATAATTTGGAAACCAAAAAACTGAAAATAAATCTTCTTATTCTGATGTTTATTGTTAGTATTCTTCATAAGTTTTTCTTAAAGACTACTGACAGGTATGTAGGAGCACTTCAGGGGCCAATCAGATTACGACGGGGGCCAGTGCCTTTCTGGCCCTTGGATCAACCCTTGACTGGGGGTGGTTAAAAATAACCCATGATGGTTCCTTACTCAAATGAATAGAGATCCCTTCATGTATTTCATTATTTAAGTCATCAACTTGATTTACAAGTCTCACGTTTAACTTCCTATTATGACATATTTTGCAGGATCAACATGAACAAATGTGGATTTGCCCATTTCAACTCCTGTGTTAATGACGGCAGATGATAATAAGCCAAGTGTGCTCATAAATAACAAAAAAATATTCGACAGTGTTATATGTGTTAACTTCATCATTCTTTCTTGGGAGTGTCATGTTTGTCATGTGGCTCTGATTCCACTGCATGGTATTTGAAAATACAGGATATTCTTGTTGTGTTTCCAACTGATTTTTAAAGTGTTTAGGTGTGTGTGTGTGTGTGTGTGTGTGTGTGTGTGTGTGTCTGTGTGTTGTCCCCAGAATGAAATGGTGGATGTGTGTGAGAAAATGCAGCTGCAGGCGCTGAGGATGGAAAGATTCATCAACCAGACGCTGATAGTCAAAGAGCAGAAGCTCCAGGTAAGAAATAACTTCATACTCCACTCTCATACCACACACAGTAAAACAATAATAATCAAAAAGACAAGTAGCTGAAGTCTATTAATGAGCACACGTTGCTCAGTGGTGCCCATTGGGTGGCTCATATTTATGATCAAGTCACCTGTGACAACCCAATTGTGCGTTTTGTGGACACGCAGGGAGTTTGTGTACGTGGATTATCTGCTCTCTTATAAGACTTGTTGGATTAGAGCTGCAACAAAGTCCTATTTTCGCTAACAATTAATCTGGGGAGAGTTTCATATGATCATCAATAGTGAAATAGTGAAAAATACCACAGGATCCAATCAGCTGTTCCAAAAATGATCAGTTTGCAATGATACAAAGCAGAGAAATGCAGAATATTTTCACATATAAAATACTTAATCAACTAATCAATTATTGGATGAATCATTTCAGCACTCAGAGAGTATAATAATTCATAGTTGTTAAGGATAAAGTATCAATATGTTGATCATGCTCCTTGAGTCTAAAATGTTCTGATGTTTGATAACATTTTATTATTGGCATATGTGTGATATCAGATCTTTTGAACATTTCTGAGATAAGTTGCACTTGTAAATTGATTAGTAAGATAATAAGAGAATTTGGTCACTATTAACATTTACCTTGAAATAAATATTGTGTTTGCTGATTTCGTCAATTTATCACGACAAGGCAACGAAGCAAAGATTGTCTCCCTTTCACTGCACCTGTACTTATTAACCTCTGTCAACAGAATGGGTCTGCAGAGGTCAGACCTGCTGAGTGTGCATGTGTAGTGCAACAGGTAACAGAGCAAACCAGACAGTAATCAGACAGCAGAGAAAAAACAAATCCCACCATCAGGGCAAAGTCGCCAACCTAATATGTTTCTGTGACAGTAAAAACAAGAAAGGAACTTGGTGACATGGCAGGATTACAGAAGTGTGAAATGTCATTAATGACTTCTGTTAATCAAGTGTTTGTTTGGTTCCTTCCCCTAACTCTGGTCTTTAACATTTCTCTTTCTCTCCCGGCCTCTTTCTGCAGGCATCGGCGAGCAGGGCGAGGGAGCATGTGCTGGCTCAGGTCAGCGCAGCTCGGGAAGCCCTGGAGGAGGAGGAGCAGCGTCTGCTGGAGGAGGTGCAGAGGGAGGAGGAGCGGGTGGAGCAGTGTCTCCTCACCCAGAGGGCCCACTGGAGCCAGGCCCTGGTGAATCTGTCTCAAACACGTTCACGTCTGGTGCATACGCTTACGCACACTCCCGATGCACAGCTAGTGGTAAGAGAGCGGGGTAGCTGTAGCAGGAAGGGGGGTCCAGTATCATGGAATTAGTATCATGATAGTATCATTGAGAGACGGTGGTCTAGTGGCAGAAACTTGGACTATGGGCAGAGAAGGTCTCTGGTTCGTCTCTGGTTCAACTCCACGGAGAGACAACAAAAAGACAAACCTGGATTGATCTGTCCAAAAATCCAAGAGTCTCCCTACCCTGTCTAGTGCCCCTGAGCAAGGCACCTTACTCCCCCAAAATCTGCTCCCCGAGCGCCTGTACGCGGCTGCTCACTGCTCTGTGTGTACTGCACAAGATGGGTCAAAAGCAGAGATTAAATTTCCCTACCTGCATGAGTGTGCCTTTGCATGACTGTGCATGTGTTTGGGACGAATAAATGCATCTTAATCTTAATGATAATGGTCGTAAATTACTGAATTACATTAATGTCCAGTGGAGTAATCTGTCGTTTCCTGTCTCGTCTTTCAGACTAGCGTCCAGGACATAGTTGAAAGGTAATCTTTTATCACATGAGAGGCTTGTGAATATTTTCATTATCTGCTCTGGACGTACCAGAGAGGTAATGTGTCTTCTCCTCTCTGTGTTTGTGTCAGGGTGGAGGAGGCAGAAGGGGTCGGGGAGCCCTGCGATACAGAGCAACTCAACCTGAACCCAGGCTGCAGTGACAGCAAGCTGCTGAGAGGTCTGTGGGCCACGGCGGTGCTGCTCGGTCCAAACGGTTAGTCAATTTGTGGGGATACATCACACATAGGAACACATGTATTCGACAACACTGTCCTAATGTAGTTTGCTTTAGAGTTAGATGCAGCAGTTATAGAAGCAGCAGTGATAGAAGCAGCGTATAGCAACAAAACATGGTGACAAGACCTCAAGAGAATCAAACGTTGCACAAAATTTAAGATTATGTCATGGAATTCCTGCATGGAGCACAAGCATGATACATGTAGCAGGCAGGAGTTCAACTGTTATGCAGCAGTTTATGAAATACCCTCATACATATATTCATAATCTTCTTCCCACAGCTCATGGATCATCGTGTTTAAAGTTTGATGGGCGCACAGTGAGCCCGCTCCTGTCCCTGTCTGAGGACTCCTGCACTTTGACCTTCCTCACCAAAAAAACTCGCCAATCGCCTCTCTATGACCCGGCCCGATTCGACTGTTGGCCCAACGCGCTGGGTTCACTGTCCGTGTCCTCCGGCACCCACAGCTGGATGGTGGACGTCGGCCAATGTGGCGCCTTTAAGGTCGGGGTCTGCTACGCCTCTCTGGAACGCAAAGGCTCCGGGAACAACGCGCGGCTCGGTTACAACACTCAGTCCTGGGTGT
Source organism: Pleuronectes platessa (assembly GCF_947347685.1). Classification (NCBI taxonomy): domain Eukaryota; kingdom Metazoa; phylum Chordata; class Actinopteri; order Pleuronectiformes; family Pleuronectidae; genus Pleuronectes; species Pleuronectes platessa. The sequence continues at coordinate 12,298,212 of NC_070644.1, read as the reverse complement.
TGTCTCGCTATGACGGGGACTACTCCTTCTGCCACGCTGGGCAGAAGGTTCCCCTGCAGGTGGTGAGGACCCCCAAGAGGATCGGCGTGCTGCTGGACTGGCCAAGTCAGACGCTGTTGTTTTATGAGCCAGACTCCTGCACCTTGCTGCACTGCATCACGCAGCACTTCACCGCCCCGCTGCTGCTGGCGTGTGCCGTGACGGACCGCAGCATCACCATAGTACACTGACTGTCCCGAATGACCATCAAATTCTAAATGACTTTAAAGATGTGAAGAAAAGCAAGGAAGAGACTTTGTTTTATCTCCAGACTTTTTCTATTTATTCTTCCGTCTTCTTAGAGATTTTTTCTACTGGTTGTGATAATTTATCTGTTGATCATATTATACAGTAGTTGTGCTATTGTGACTGACAGTGATTGTTTTTTATAACGTTTTTAATATGATTCTTTATATAATCACTTTGATCTGTTTAATGCTATAGAAAATATTGATTACACTGGTTGATCAAGGACTACTGTAAATGTTATGTGGCATATTCTCAGTTAACTGATTGTTTTTTTGTCATTTGTTTTATTAATATAACATTTTCTTTGGGATGAAAATCATAGTGTTTGTGCATTCTGTGATGAAACAGCAGGGTTTAGTTTTACCTGCAGTTACATGGCACTCTGCAGGAAGACGTCTGAACAGAATGATTGTAACTCATAAACACTAATTCTCATTCAGTTTTGTCTCAATCTGAAATTAAAAGTTTGAGGTTGGTGTTCCTTGTTTACAAAAACCCGTAACTTTGATTTCCCGGTCTCAAACTTATATTAGATGTTTTTTCTTCAACATATATAGGGGCTTAAAGGTTAGAGAAAAAGGCCTGTGAATACAATGTTGCAAGAATAAACCAATAATGGTTCACACATGCACACACAAAAACAAAAAGAATAAACATAAAGGATAAACACATAACTGGCCAAAAGGAAATGCACAGATACTTGCAAAGATAATTTTTTTTAACTTTGCAACATTCCAGATATTTTTTTCTATTATCTACAAATATGCCATTAAAATCTGAGTTAATTCAATTATTGTTGTCAAGCTCTGCCTTTTTTCTTACATTTGGAAACCCGACTTTATATTTTATTATGTTGGTTGATGGGTTATTTCAGAGTAGACTTCAACACCTCTGCCTCTTCTCAGTAGTTTATGCATAAAACCACTAGAGGGCGGCAAATGTCAAATGTAACTTTCAGGACCGACATGATAAATATGAAGCACTGACAGATCCTGTTAAATCAGAAAAGTAAAGTATTAGGTGGAAACGTTCCTCCAGGACCATGGACAGCAACAGGTACTCATAATAACACACTTAGGGACACATGTGTGACACTTGTTAAATATTAATAAACAAACATCAACTGTCATTTGAATGCCACAATAAAGCATTAAATAGAACTGAAACTGGCACTGCGGTGAAACTGGAACAAAATCAAACATTATGGTGATTTTCCCAACTCATGATCAGTTATGTAATATCATAGTCATTAACCTATGGGTACAGTGTATCCCTGCAGAAAAAACTTTGAGCTGTTGCATTTAAATGTGTGGTCACAATGTGAATTTAATATCCTCGGGATAGACATGTGATCAGGACTAAACCTCGGGTGCAGCAGTGTGATGTGGTTCATGACTGAAATAGCCCAGTCATACTGGCCATGCTTCCCTCAGCAGTCTATCAAAAGCACTTCTACTGAAATGTGATAAAGCAATAAAATTAATAAAGTAAAAGAGGCAGTAAAAAAATAGGTTTTTACTGCTTAATTTGGTGTCATATTAAATGTGTTAATATTTTAAATGTCACTGTAATGTAACTAAAACAAAGAAAACCCATTTTGCAGTGTTTAATAGATCACATGTTTTCTGAGCTGTGAAATTAACAATCACTCAATTTTTTCAGCGCAGCTTTTAAGTAGATAAATTAAAGGTGGTTTGGACGGACCCTGTTTTTAAAGGATCTTATTTTGTACAGATTACCACTGTAAAAAAGGAAAGCCCAGGGTTTGACAACATAGTGAGTCAAAAGATAACAGAGCATCTGCTCGTTTCCCACCAACTGGTGTTTAAACAATTGCAGGTGCACACTGTTCGGTTTCTCAATAATACGATAACTGTAATGAAGAGGAAACATTTCACATCTGGCCAATTATTACAATAGATTATAAAACTATAGCAATACAAATATATTTCAAAGCTTATTACAGTATATGGGTAAGTGCATAATTAAAGATCATTCCGTTTTTAAATTAATTTAAATGCTAAAGACAAAAATGAAGTTTCAATAAAAGATGGTGGCTCAGTGCGGCATGTTGACCTGCTGTCCACCTGCATCAGGAAATCACAAAAAATGTCTATCAGCTAAAATGGCTTCACTCAAAATGACGTGACGCCAAGGCAGATCAATCTGTATTGTAAGAAGGAACAAGACAGTGTTTGTCAAGTGGGGAATTTCCTCAGTGGATCATATTAAAACATCCACAGTGTCACAGTCACACCTCCAATATTTACGGTTTGTCTGCCGTTTAAAAGCCTTTTAGCAGGTGATCCCCGGACCCATTCCTCAGGTGCTCCTCTGTTTGGATGCACTCGGTATAACCGGGGGCGGGTCGATGTTGAGCTCTTGCCGGAGGTCTTCGAGGTTCTGTTCCCACCGTCTCTCGTAGAAGACGCTGAGGACGCATCGGGCCCGCCGACCATTCTGAAGCGCCCAGGGCCCCAGAGACGTGAACAGTGTCTGCAAACGGCTGAGAGAAGGTGACATAAGATGGGAAATTTTCAACACGATACAGTGAACAGGGAAATTAAAACAAATGAGCAATGGGTAACTTCCCCTAGAACAAGGGAAGTAATAAGCAATCAAAAATAAGGAAGGACTAATGATTTACAGGTAGAAATTATATACAGCCCTTTGTTCTTTGTGACGCCAGCCATGATAAAGCAGTTGGAGTCAATAACTCAGGTCTGTTATGGAGGTTTTCTGGCGGCTGGTAAAAGGAGAACTCAGGCAGCAGCTGATGTCTTATGCAGAAGATTTTAATGTAGACTTGAGCAATTGTCACACCCAAGTCTGAAGATGTCTCCCACAGCATCCCAGTATATCTCCCTCTACTTGCATCACCCATTCCAACAGCACCTCCATGAAAGGCTAGAATCGCTGTCACTCTCTATGTAACGTGTGACATAGAGAGTTTGCATCCTATTGAATAGCAAATCTTAAAGTATGCAAATCCTACATTACACTGTTTCCTTATGTCTTGCCATGGGTCTAATATGCAAAAGAGATGGAGTTGGTGCCTCTCTGTCTGGGACATTTGAGTTATACATGAAAGTCCCTGAGCGTCAACACTACAATGTGCTGTTTGTTGGCCCTTTATCTATAACCTGACCTCTGGCTCTGTGAAAAGAGAAGGAAGTATCTGTGGCACTTTTCTCCCAATGGTCTACAGATATAGTGTAATATGCACTATGTACTTGATATGTAGTGGCATATACAGTAATGTGTGAGGATGGTAAAAAAAAATCAGAAAAACAGGTCTGTGATCCTAAACCTGCCATTTACAGTCACTTTCCCACGGACGCACTCTGACACGCTTGGTGGACCGTGTGAGAGCCTCCGTGCAGAGGATCCTCGCCCGCTGCAGCTTCATACTTCATCTTCTATTATAAATTTTGAATGCTGGAGATGTTTTTATGTTTAGGGTTGTTTTTTCTCCCCCATGAACAAACAATTAATCAATTACTCCTGAAAATAAAGAACAGACATTCACTTTGCCGAGTGTGGATACAATGTGTCAGAGCTCCTTTCATGTGCATCATGACGCTCAAAACTACCAGCTTCAGAAGTACTGAGCTAGACGGATGACTAAATTCAGAAACCCCCGCCACACACACCTGGGCAGCTGTACGTTGGGGGACCTGTGCTGGAGCTTTTCAATACATGACTATTGTCTGACATCTGAGATGCTACAAATGGCTCAGGCTGACTCAAAGTGTGGGCCAATTTGAACTGTGTCACGTATCCCCTGTATCTTCACTAACGGTTTTGAGAGATTTTTAGGGAGTTACCTACCTCCGATCACACTGATTATTCAGATCTTACTAATCATCTGTCTGGTCATACACTAAAATCGACACTGAGGTGAAACCGCAGGTATTTGTACCTTGTGCTCAGCCGAAGTGGCCCCAGCACAGCTCCGAGGGCGCACATGGGAAGCCCTAACTGAGCGGCTTCGAACCATTTTACTGCCACTTCGCCTGAAAACAACAGGAGAAAGAGACAGACGTGAAAATGATTTAGATGAACGGAGAGGAAAGAGGCATTTTGACAGTCAATCAGTTCAATTGACCTTTTTACAACAGAAAGTTCAGATCAACATTGTGAAGCAAATGGTTTTAAAAAGCAGGATATTTGCAGACTGCTGGAAAGGGAAACATGGGAGAGGCACAAGTACTGGAGAGAATTCAATTGTTCTGTCAACACTCAAATGTCCGTCATGCACACAGTAATTAACCATCAGAATGTCAAAAAAGCTTCTCTAGGCTTAGTAGTTACAATAAATAACACAATCTGAACATAGATGCCAGATCAGCATTGGTTTTGTGAGCAGCCTTTTCTGATGACGTGAGGTCACACTCACCCAGCATGTTTGTAGGCATGCCCAGTAAGGTGTGCAACAAATCATGGACCTCTCTGTATCTCTGCATGACGTAGGCGAGCTCCTCATTGTCCACAAACCTCACGTCTGCCCTCGAGTCAGGGGTCACGTGCTGCGAGAACAGACATAGCAATTATGTAAGTGAAGATATAATAGAAATGTCCAAAAACGGAAGCAATGGGTTTTTTAAATGATTAAATCAGTGTTCTGAAATGTGAGACCAGGGTTGAATGCTGAGAAAAACACTCACGTTGTCCTCCAGGAAACGGAGGTATTCTCTCCCAAAGGAGCCTTCGGGCAGCGAAGCCATCGTGGTCAGATCAAGCGTGGACAGTCGGATCCTGGGCCGTTCACTGCAACAACCAGCAAGAGAACGCTGAAATTCGATTCCAGTAGAAAAAATAAGGTTTGACGTTCTAAATCAGAAAGCTTCCAAACAGCGCTGCTGCAGCGTCTCACGTTAGGATTGTTTGGCCTTCAGGGTCATTTCTCATCCTGTCCCTGAGATTTAACAAGGCTAGGTGTCCCGTCGTCTCTCCGAGCACGGCCACCATGTCTGTAAAGAGCACAGAGTGCCACAGAATTAGAGACAATCAAGAGATTTTCTAGCTTTCGGCCAAACTATTTATATCGATTTCCTCAAAATATGTTTTGTCTGAAGGACTCTCCAACATGTAAAGTTTATGTTTAAGTTGCTTATAATAAATCTTAGATTTATCTCCATATTAGATTTTTGTCTGCGAAAACCGCTGGTAGAAGTTGTCTGTAGATTTTTCCAATGTGTGAAAATGTCAAGTCTGGTGGTGTTCGAGTTATGTCTGTTTCTGGATTTGGTGAAAACAATTATTTATGAAGAATCCTGTATTATAAACTGAGTGTGGGATTGGAATGACCGTGGTGTTTACCAGGCGGACGGGATCTTCTGAAAAAGGAATCAAAATTACCGGATCCAGCAATATAAGAGGTCGACCGATACTATGCACCCCGAGCCAGGATTTGCAACCAAACAAAAGGTCAGATGACAGATTTTGGTGCTGGCTTTTCCCATGAGAGTTTTTAGAGTCATTCTCATCGTCATGTGACAGCACGACTGAGTGAGCAACTGTTCACAAACTTCTATTGAGAAACAAACTGAGTACAGTCCCTGTGGATAATGAAACAATGACTCATAATTGAGTCATCAAGGCAAATAGCTGGACTCTTAGTATTCAGTTTGCCTTTACTGCTAGAGAAATAGTAAATGAAATGACTGGTCATTTGTGACACAGTATTCTTATCTCGGAAAGACTATTGATAGAGATCATGACAGGAAATGGGAGGGGGCGGATGGGGTTGGGACCAGCAACCAAATTCCTCAGGCATAGTTGAACTCCTCCATGCTTCCCATGCATCTTTAATAAAACAGATGAGCTTGAACAATGACAGAGAATGAAGCCTGACTGCTGAGCCTTACCATGTCTGTAGGGGTCCTGCAGTGCAGCCACACCTGACCCAACGGCCAGCAGGGCTTTCTGGACGGGGGTGGTGGGAATGTGACCGGTGTACAGCCCATTAAAGCAGCCATTTGTAAACTCACTGCTGCTGCTGCTGCTGCTGCACAGCTGCTGGACGCACACTTCAGAGACACAGGTGGAGCGACATATGAAACATTTTTGAAATATATATATAAATATATTTATATGAACAGAATTTATACATAGGTATACATGCTTGTAGTTATACTAAGTATACTAATATTTAGTAAAATACTGCAAAATTACATGATACAATCACACATTATATAGCATACCTGCCAATATGCATGCACGTGCAGTCTAAATATAAATATATATATGTATATTAATCTCAATATTTATAATACATAATGCAGAAATGTACTATACGTTCTCGTTCAAATCATCTTTTGCCACTGCACTTTATCAACGAAACAAATATTTCTGTCTATAGTGAAAGGCGGACATTATATATTCTGTATCGTTATGTCATGAAGTTTTTTAATATTGATTTATTTTTCAATAGAACATTCTATTCTGTTGTATACTTTTTGTTCACTTGTCCAGCTCTTCTGGACAATCTGCTGCTGTAACATGCGAATTTCTCCAATAAAGTTTATTTGATCATATTTATTTCACGAGAAAAGGACAATATGATAATAAACTGTGTTTTTATTTACCTCATATTAAAACAATTCAACACCACATTGAATGGTGTTAACCAAGGTCTTAAAAAAAGCTGATATTCCCTCATACAGGCTGCACTGAACAGCTGATTGACAGAAAGAATCTAAAATGAAAACAGCTGAATATGGAATTAAATAGATAATAGTGTTCATCTGATGTAATTCTTGTTAACCGTATTCATTTTGTACTCTATATATTTCACACTCGAAGAGACGCTGCCTGTCCCTTCAGTCAAAAACAGTCACTCCACTTGCTGTCTGACATCTACGACCGTGCTATGCTAACCCTTTAGCATTCGCATTCATGCACATTTAAAGAAGCCGACATGTCCGGTGAATAGAAGCTAAATGATTAGTTTCTTGTCTGATTCTAAACTAAGGCAGATCGCACGTTTAGAAACTCGTACCTTTCGAGATCAAACCGGGATGTCGCTGAGTCAACCCGTGGAAACGCTTACTAGCCCTCCGCCACATGGTGAACCGCCACTGCGCATGCGCGGCGGGGCACGGTGCGCTCGTTTTGTACTCCGGGGGCAGCAATTGGGCATGAACCGCGGTGGGCAGTTGTATTTATTGTCTGAGAGCAGAGTAAGAGGAGAAGACGACCCCGTCCACCTCAGCTGTGGGAAGGGAGCGCACCCTGTGAGAAACGTAAACAGCCCTGTAAAGGTTGCCGTGCCCTTCTCATCATGCGGTGACGGACGGACGTGTTCCCGTCCGCCGGCAAAGACACGACAACCCCGGCAAGGTCGGTGAGCCGAGCTCCCCTTCTTACCCCCCAAGCAACACGGTTAGCAGTTAGCTAACCTGTCAGTAGTTTGGCTAAAGTTACAGCAAAGCACCGCCTCACTTCGTGGTAAAGAAACCGCACAAAGTTGCGTAGCTGTTAAAAACTAGCAAGTTGAGTCAGTTGGGTGGAAATGAGTAAACCTGATAAAATGGACACGTCAACCTGCAAGGAGACAACCGCAGGGAGCTGCCCCGAGACCTACTGTGCGTCTCACAGCGAGTGTTCAAGCTTTTATACTGCGTGACGTGGAACAAGAGGGAGGAACTGGTTGTGTGCGTGTGTCAAATACTGTCCCGACAGTCGTGTGGCTATAAGACGAAATATCTTCTCTCAGCAGCTCGGTGAGTAGATTATCAGGGTTTGGTTCGTGCACGGGGAGAAGGGAGCGGAGTGGGGGAGAGGAGACGAGAGGTCTGCTGCAGGGGAAGAGCAGAGACAGAGTGTGTCCGTCTGCAGGGGCACATCAAGAACATGGCGGAGAGCACGCATACACACAGAGAGAGAGAGAGTGTGTGTGTGTGTGTGTGTGTGTTAGTAATAGTTTGAGCTAGATTTCAGACTGGAGCATTTATTTGGTAAAACACTAAAATGGACTTGCTGAAAGGCAGTGGTTGGGTTTGGGCAGCTTGGTTTATCCTCTACGTACTGCTTTGTGAACTTTGTAACTTTGGATGACTGTGTGTGTTTACACTGTTATTTGTTCACACAGCTCAGTGCTCAGAGTTGAGCAGTGTTCAGTGCTCACACACAGCTTCCCTTTAGTCTCAACAGGATGGTGGAGTGGGACAAAGGGACTCAGCGCATGGTTTCTCCATGAGACTGGCTGGTTTAACAGCTGTTCCCACTGGTTTTCTCGTTTCTACCCTCTCAGTGTTTAGTGGGTACACTTCCCTGGCCAGCAGCTTGGGTGTATTCTTGTATCTAACGAGGCTTGGTTGCTTTGCTCAAGTGTTTGTCATGTCAACAGTGTTCCTTTACCCTTGCTGTTCAGACTTAACCTGTCTGAGCAGGAGAGACATGTGTGAGGATATTGTGAAATAACGAGGTTGGTCTTCTACAGAGAGATGTGTCATCATACTAGTGTTGCCATTTTCTTCTGAAATTCGGATTTCTGTTCTGTACGTTATATGACAGGGAAACGTATGACAGGGAAAAGGAGTTTCCAGCGTATTTAAAACCACGTCAGGGTTTTCTGAGATGTGAGGTGTCAAACATTTGACCACCTCCGCTGGGGTTTTTCTTGAACTTGATGAGAAAACACCTAAAGTGGATCAAGGCAGCTGAATAATGAATTACTGATCTTAAGTCAGTATTGCTGTTTCACTCTCCATGTTAGGGGGCGGAATGTTACATACATTAGTAATATTAATTTAAAAATGGAATAAACAAGACAAAACTATAGAAATATGAACCAACATTGTTTACAATTGTGATAGGATAACAAAATGTCAGTAATAATGAATAGTTCAAGTAGAGTTAAAATGCTTTTTAATGTGATATTAAACATTGGTAGTTAAGATAATTGCTTACTTTGGAACATAACTTTTTATAAATGAATCTTACTTGAGAGATTGTAGATCTCTTGTCTGTAGCTTGACTGGTTCCACAGTTATTACTATTGGATGAGGGTTAATTACTGGTCATATGCTGAGTTTGGACCCATGTCTCATGATAAGCATGAGGAGTTAAGTGACGCATAATAGTACACTTATGAAAATGACTTGCTGCTCTATATTTTGACTTAATCTCACTTCACTTACGATGTTTTAGAAGATGTTTCTCTTATTTCTCGAAACCAGGAGAATGGGCTTAAGAGGAAGTTCACCAAAAAAGAGGATTTGAATCTTTTTCTACTTCTGTGGCAACAAAAAGTTCACCATCAGGGTTTATCCCAAAATGCTGATAGTTTGCATGGGTGTCTCCTTACACAGGCACATTTCCCAAAAAAAACTCCCAGGCAGTTTGTGTAAGATGAAAAGTGTGTTTTGTAACCAAGCAACACTTCAAATGTACATGTGGGTTGGAAATATAGAGATAATAATCAACATGTGTAGGCAGGTCGTATTTCCCCCACAAATGTCACTGACATTTTGAGTGACACTGAATACTAATCTATGACTGATTTAATCATTGAAGTCATCAGTGGTTTGGTGCAGACACTGCAGAAAGCGGTTTGATTATTTTACAGCACAGAGTTCAAACCATAGAAACATTATCATGCAACCTTTAGCCCTCTGCCAACAAGCAGAAATATTTCAAAGGTTGGATTTTCATGTCATTGCAAACTGAAATCCATAAGGACCCTCTTAACGATGAAGTTTTATATATATTGTATGATGTTTTCTGAACCTGTAAAACCAGGTTTGTAGGACATGTGGCATATAACTGTATGAGGACATCTGCCATAAGGGTTTTTAAGAAACTTGCATTTTGATATTATGAATGCATTTTGAGTCGAAGTTGCATCAGGTCAAATGGAGACAAACTAAAAAGTGTTAATGGAAAGTTAAACTGTTACTGATTGAGCTTGATTTCTTATCATTACATCAGTGAAGTTCACTCTGTTATTGTACAACTCATAGTACAAGATTTTACCGGCCCCCCATGATCTTAATCCAATGAGCCATTCGGCATTTTAACATTTTCACTTTCTTTTCAGCCATAGACGTCAGTGCAACATTGTCTTTCTACCCTTAAAGACTTGATACATGAGCTCCCCTGTGCATTTACCACCACCGTTGCATCATCTTGGTTTAAATGGAAAGGAAAAGCTGCCGGATGGCGATACCTCATTAAAACTGTGCACACCTGACGACATGGACGATTTTTTGTGTTCAAAGCCTTCATTGTCACCAGTGTCATACTTGATACTTCCACTAGATGGCATTAAATTCCATTCTTGTGAACACAATATATCAAGACCCCCTTCAGGGAATTTTTTTAAATGTGTTATAATGTTCAATTGGACGCAAGATGAGCCATGATGAAATTAGTCTGTGTGCCCAAGGGTCAAGGTCACTGTGACGTCACAAATTCATTTTTTCCTTGTGACGACACCCACTTGTGATCCACTGTGCATTGGGGTATAAATAACCACTAGATGGTAGTGCAGGCATCATTATCAGTTATTAGTGAATAAATTCCAACTTTTCAGTAGCCTACCCAAGTGTTGAATGTTAAATAGTTGGATACCCTGGTTGTAGCGAAATGTTTTGAACATTTATACTTCTTTTTTTTTTTTTATCTACATTTACCTAAGAAAAAAATTATGCGCAGACAGACTGAACACATGGTTGTGTGAAGTTTTGATCTATATCTCCTGGTTGCATTTAGCTTTAGTATAGTAGTATTTTTAAAGTGTGTATAAGTTCACAAAAGTTTTGAAATCCATGTGTTGAGTAAGACTGTACTATTTAGTGGCATCCTCTTCCTTCTTCTTTGAAGTAACACAAATTCTGGCAAAGCTCTCGTAGCATCGATGTTTCATCAACTGTTCTTTAGCTCTGCCAGTTTTAAATTCTCTGAAGGATTCGTTAGATAAACCTGTCACCATCATATCTATTTTGTGACAGATCAGCATATCCCCCACAGATTCAGCCGATAAGGTGGAAGAATTTGCGTGCATCTCACATAGACGTTGCAGATAAGGCCAAAAAACCAAACTATTTACCTAGCAGCATGTCTCAGCAGATTGTGCTTGAACACAGACTCCACTAACTCCACTGTCCACTGAGCAGTCGAACATCATTTAAAACATGTACGTGAAACCATTTGATATTTGTATATATGGTATTATGGCCATGGTATATGTAGAGTTGTCCTTCCTTCTTGTTGGCTTAGCAGAGCAGCCAAAGATTCATCCCACCATATTACCTGTTTGGCCTGTTGACATCTGGCAAGTGCCTCATGGCTATAAAATCTTTGGCTTGTAGGACCCGAGCCATCTGTGAACTGAACTTTGTCACACCCATACCCATCCATCACCAGTCCCTCTGCCAGGAACCCACACACTTACCAGTACATTTAATGTGGCATGATGCCTCTGCAAACATTTACTGTACTAGGTGCAATAGCCTCACTGAGGCAACATATCATATTTTAGCTGTTTAATGATCCTCAGCTTGTGTGTGAGTGTGTTATGTGTATTATGATTATTGTGCTTTTATGTTTGCACTGGAATAGTATTATAAATGTCATGGTTCTGTTGTGCAATGACAATACAATTGGGAGTGACACATCTTTGAGGCTGTTGCACCCAGAGATTACTGCTGTCAAGTTGGCATGCCCATAATTGACAGCAGTTATGAACCCAGCCTTAACCGCCATGTGCAACTATTTGCTAAAGGGCATTGACGCTGTTTAAATTCCATCTAACCAACCCAGTAGGTGTCACCCTGGTATAACTAATAATTACTTAGTGGTATATGAACAATTACTGGCATGTCTGAGAAAAAAGCAAACATTGTGATCGATTGGCTGTCTCTGGATATTGCTCAAGACTTGTTGGCTGTTAACATGTGCTGTGTCTCGTATTTCTTCACAGAAGAGCCCCAGGTGGAGGGACAAGGATGGCCCGAATATCGCTGGACTGTGCAAACTCTTTACCGGGAATCCCACTCAGTGTTCTCTCAGTGCCCATGGAGAATAAATACAAATGTCAGCAGTGTCTCCAGGTCCTGAGGAAGCCCGTTCAGGCTCAGTGCGGCCATCGCTTCTGTGTACACTGCTTCAAGCAGCTCACCAGGTAGACTGGAGATCCACCGACAACCGTGTGGCATGCAACCCCCCCCCCCCAAATCCTTCCACCCCCTAATGCTTACTCTCTAATTGGACATGCTTCAGCCCATCCTGTGTGCCTATCTCTGCTCGCCTCTGTGGATTATTTTTCCTTTTTTGGTGCTCCCAAGATCAGTTACTTAATGCATACTCATCCCTCAGATGACTGGACTCTAATACTGATGTCAGTGTATCACAAGGATCTGGTTCACTCATGCTAAAGGTGTCCATTGGTTTTTTTTCCCTCTCATTGACTCACTGGTTGCTTAGTAATGCACTAATTATGTTGTGAATACAAGCCACTGCTATGTCCAGTATCATTAGATATAAGATGAAAGAAAATTATTGTTTTGAACAGTTTTAAAGAAAACATAAATGAAACACCAGCTTCTGTTTTCTCCCACAGTCCAAAGACATGCAGATTGGTTTAAGGTTGATTAGAGACTAAATAAACAAGGCTTTCCTTCAAGATTAATAAGTCTTATCTTAAATTGACCATATCTGTGAATGTGAGTGTGGATGGATGTTTGTCTCTGTATGATCGACCCTGCGATATGCCGGTGACCTGTCCAGGGCTGGCTTCAGCTCCCCCTGCTGCCCTCAAATGATAACTGGTATAGATAATGGATGGATGGATGGATGGATGGATGGATGTGCAGACATTCACACCACAGTAAAAAAGCTCATCTGACATTTGTGTTTCTACTTATGAAAAGTCTAACAGCAAGAAGTGCCTGGGTCATGTGAACTGCTGTTTGACATATGACTTGATCCCTGATGTGAAGTAGATGTTTTGAAAGTAACCTGATACACGTAGATTCTTGAGATAAGGAATATTTCACATGCTTTCATTGGTTTCCTGCTTCCTGTCACTTCTGTTGTCATTCATTCCGGTTATCAGTTGTTCCAGTTCTGGATCAGCAGGAAACGAGCTGTTTTATTTTACCGTAAAGTCACAAACCTGTTTTGTTTATCAGTTCTGGGCCAAAGCCTTGTGAGGCCTGCCGCCAGGAGGAAATATATGAGGAGCCTATGTCCATCCTGCATAGTAATGAGGTTAGTGTACCATCCTCTGTGTAATCAGTAAACCATCTTTTACCCCCACTCTGTTTGAAAGGAAATGACTCCAGTCCCAAATTCCACCGACTTTGATGGTCATATACTTCACCACAGCCTTAGACAATGCATCATACTCTGTCTGCCTGCTGGTTTTATTTCTGGCTTCACTGAGCTCTTTGTTCTTTGTTGTTCCTCCAGGCCTTTCCAGACAATGCAGCAGGTCGAGAAATTGCCAGTCTTCCAGCCAGGTGTTTGAACCAAGGCTGCAATTGGACGGGCTCTATAAAAGAGTATGAGGTGAAGTATAGTACTAACTTTCATTTTATTGTTGATGCGTTAACTGCTTTAAACAGTTTGTGTTCTCTCTCTACCAAGCCTTTATTAAACCTTGTACAAGTTTCAGTTTTTTTCCCCTTCCCCTTTAAGCCTTCAGTTCTCTTTATGGTTGAGCAAGTTAAGCAGGGTGATCAAATTACAGAGAAACAGGAAGTGAAACTTACCAGGCCTGGAAAGTCCCTAAATTCTAACCCAGTTATCAACAACAGCTCAGCGGGAAAGTACCATCGTGTACCAAATGAGCATTACATGAAAATAAACTTCGGGAACTACTGAATATATACAGGCTGCAAGGAAGGAAACAGAAACAGATTTAGGCGATGAGACAAGTCTTTCACACAGACTGTGGTTTGACTAATTACAGAAAAACCCTGTGAGAATCATAAAGCTGCTTTCTGGTGTGTTTGCATGGGCGTCATGTGTCTACAGTTTTGTCTCTTCTGTATATATCTCGGTGCTGGGCAAGTAAGTCAGTTTTTGTTTAGTAAATGAGATCCATATCTTAAATTCTGTGTACAGGATGTTTTATTTTGGGGTCTGTTGTCGTCATCCTATGTGGTTTTGTGACCTTGATGAGTACTGGCGCAGGAAACATTAAAAAGGTGTGATGGCAGGAAATGTTTGCATATCTTTTTGTTTTTGCACGTTTTGCTGAGTCGGCTCTGACTAGCCTCGCTCTCCAATGAACCATTCCCTCATTTCACAAGATGTGCTTGTTTTCTATGTAACAATGGGCTCAAAGTGCAATGTAGTTTTACCACAGAGTTCATGGAACGATCACAACAGTCTGTGACACATCAACACTTATGTTTTGTTTTTCGTTGGATGCGGTCTCGGGCGTTGTCGTCTTGAAAGAACTGCGCTGTCATTAGCTAGCCACCCACACCCATATCGAAGTGTTATGAAGCTGAATGTGGTGCAAGGGTGGCGTAGCAGAGACGGGGATCCAACTGATCAGCCGTTAAAGATTATCACACTTACTTTGGACATTTAGTTCAAGGTGATTTCAGTGTAGCGTGTCAGATAGTGAGCAGGCAAAGCGAAAATAGGTTAGCCTACCTGTGGCTGCGAGGCGTCAGCGTGCTGCTGTGGGTAGACATTTTGAAGGGGTCTTGCGTTTCCGGGTCAGTTGACTCCACCTCGCATCCAGCTCCGCCCCCTTTCTTTTCCTGGGACTTGGCCTTGCCAGCTCAAAAAAAAAAAAAAAGTTAAATTATTTCCCCATATTTATTGCTGGACTTCTTTTTAAATACTGGCTTCTTTGATATTCACATTTTCTAGTAGCTTTATGGTTTTGTTTTCATTTGTTTTTAGGTACAATGTTTGGAGTCATATATTTATATCTAATTTCTTTAGTATACTGTTTTTCAACCACATACATTAAAATACTAAGGCATTGATAATAACAATCATAATTAGTTAATATCACATGCATTATTAAATCACTGTACTGGTCTTACCTTTGACACCCTGTTGGTGGAGATGATAAATGGATGTGTAAGAACAGAACAACGTGTTCTTCCACATTGCAGCTTTACCGGTGTTAAATGGGTGTGTTGGTTATATTGCCTTTACTGGACTCATTACACTGCACATTACTTATGTGATGTCGTTCCGCTGCTGTAACATTGCGAAACTAATAAAGGACTTCTTAATCTCAATAGTTGTTTTAACAGTGATCGACAAGGGTGCAGTGCCTTCATAAGAACATACAACAAAAGAACCACAGGTCTTATATGACTCTATTGTAAAACCTACAGCCCAACTACCCGGAACACTTAAGTTCAACTGTCATTCTCTGATAAGATCAATGTAAGATAATGAATGAACTCATACGCCCTGCGTGGGAAACACAAACTGTAAGATTGCAGTGATTAAAGAGCTGTCCTGCATTTTTCAGGCTCAGCATGAAGGCCAATGCGAATTTGATCGAGTTCAGTGCGAGGCCTGCAACACCTCGATCCTGCTCTCGGACAAGTCCCGCCATAATGAGAGAGAATGTGAGGCCAGAACTCTCAACTGTAAATACTGCAAGATGACTTTCAACTTTAAAGAAATCAAGGTGAGAGATTGAGACCCTCTGAAGTGAAGGCATCTGCTGGTTGTGTCTCCATGAATGTGCACAAGCTAATTTTCTCCTCCACGATGTGTTTTAGGCCCATGATGAAATCTGCCTGAAGTTCCCATTACAATGTAAAGACTGTGGCAAGAAAAAGATCCCAAGAGAAAAGGTTTGAGCGATTTCTCAAATAAACCTCTAATTTTACATAAAAGCTGTGTGGTTACAAATTCCTTGGCTTTTGTATGCTATACTCAATCCTATGTTTAATGTCCAGTTCTCTGTTTAGTTGAGTCGATGCGTTGCTTGGATCTGGTTCGGTAACATTTCCTATGTCCATTCTACCTCCAGTTCATTGACCACAGCCGAATCTGTGCCAAGTCCAAGAGTGCCTGTCCATTCAGTGAAGTGGGCTGCAAATTCGTGGTATGTATGTTTATAAAATATGATGCTTTTATTGAGTAATTTTTTTCAATTAAACAGGTGAGCAAAAAATATTCATATATTCTATGTTGTAGGATTCTTGAACCCCCCCCTCCTTCTCACACACAGTGATCTCTCAACCGGCTTTTTCTACCCCCTCTCTCTCCCCTCCTCCAGTGAAACACAATAAACATTATTGACATTTGAACATTTCTTACTGTATACACAATGCAAATGACCACTGACTTTTACATATGAAAGAAAATGCCTAATTAACTGAAGAGTTACTTAACAAAAAACAAACATGGCAGCAAAAACAAGTCCCCTCCTCTCTCTCTCGTGCAGGAAAAACACACCCCTCGAAGGGAGAGTGATTAGTGAGGGTTAAAAATTAAAAGCACCATCTACCATTTATCTTGTGCGTATCTTCTTTTGTGAATAAAGTTTTTGTGTAAGTGGAGCTGGATTTTCTCTGCAGCTTGGTTCTCCTTTCTTAACTCCTAATATAGCTTCTCTTTATAAGGTAATCTAATTCGAGAGAGGCACGAGGTTAAATGCACCTTTCCTTCCCTCTAAAGTAAAACCCCCTCCAAACTTAACATTACAGCAGGGCAACACGAAACTGACCGAAACACCTGCATTTCTGAAATTTAAGTTTGGACCTGATTACAGTGTCAGCTAAATGAGCTCTGTTGTTTTTCCCAGCTGGACAACGGGAAGCTCAGTGACCATGAGCACAGCAGCACCATGGAGCACTTGCGTCTGCTGCTGCCCATGGTGATGTCAGTGGGTCGGGTACGTGCCGAGGCTTCAGGTCCCGGCGAGTGGCAGGAGGACTCTGGTCTGGGCCTGTACAGGGCTCCTGAGGAGGGAGTCAGTATGGACACTGGCGCTGCAGCCTCCCCACAGTCGGTGGACGTGGAAAAGAAGGTGAGTCCCAGTCAATCTAAGTCTCTTTGTTACCCACTTTTGTCTTATTATGAGGGTCTGAATGCATTTGTGTTTGTTGGACCTTCTCTACAGGTGATTGCTTTAGAAAACATAGTGTGTGTCTTGAACCGTGAAGTGGAGCGCAGCACTGTGACATTGGAAGCTTTCTCGCATCAACATCGCTTAGACCAGGAAAAGATTGAGGATCTGTCAAACAAAGTACGACAGCTGGAGAGGACGCTGAATATGAGAGACTTGCAGCTGTCGGAGACCGAACACCTGCTGCGAGAACTCCAGTTCTGCACCTACGATGGGATATTTGTCTGGAAAGTCTCCGACTTCGCGCGCCGCAGACAGGACGCTGTTGGTGGGCGGACTCCTGCAATGTTCTCACCTGGTAAGACACCAGATTCAAAGCTCTTCTGTACATGCTGCACATCCTACGCACCCGAGTTCACGTGGTTTGCATGATGTTAACTCTTGGCATGTGGACGGGGGGACTTCCACTGAAGTACACCCTTGTTTTCCTTAAGGGAGTGTGCCTGTCACTCCTATTCTCACATGACACTGTTTTTAGGCTCTGTTTACATTCTGGATTCTTCTTCGCCTTCGCAGCGTTCTACTCCAGCAAGTACGGCTACAAAATGTGTCTGAGGCTGTATCTGAACGGCGATGGAACGGGACGGGGAACGCACCTTTCGCTGTTCTTTGTGGTCATGAGGGGCCGGTATGACGCTCTGATGAAATGGCCGTTCAGTCAGAAGGTAGGAGAAACAAAACTCACACGTTCACTCATTTAAATCCTGAATCCCAGATGAATTAATACGTTCTCCTGTTCCCCAGGTGACTCTAATGCTCTTGGATCAGAATAACAGGGAGCACATTATCGACGCTTTCCGCCCTGATGTCACCTCCACATCCTTCCAGCGGCCGATCAGTGAGATGAACATCGCCAGTGGCTGCCCGTTGTTCTGCCCACTGGCTAAATTGGCCGGCAAGAGCCCCTATTTGAGAGATGACACAATTTTCATCAAAGCCATAGTCGACCTCACAGGCTTATAGATTTCCGGCTGTGGAAGCTGCACTTAAGTGTCATGAAGACGTCTAAAATGAATTATAATGCTAATAATAATATCACATACTAATATGCATCATACTATATTAAGTATGTGACCATAACATTACATGATCTATAGATATATAGAATCCTATAATTGATGCTTTTGAAAGAAAGTCATGTTATGATGGAGACAGTATAACCCCCACATTATGGAGGTTGATCTGTTGTGTTATTAGAATATATATATCAATGCATTCTGTTAGTGTGTAAAGCTTTCAGCAGGCTTTATGAAGAACAACACTAAAGCTCTTGGGTCTCATTTATAAAACAGTTCATACTAAAAGTGTACATTCGCACAAAAGCAGGAAATGGCTTTTCGCAAAAGAAAATTCAAATTCATAAAACCGTGCACACGCACACCTCAACGCAACGTGCACTTTGTTGAGTGATTGTTAGTGAGCTGGAGGTGAAGAGCGGTTTTATGGGGTAAGAGTGATGTGATTATAAAGCAGATACAATTTTATTATAGATTTACAAACGTCACAAAAGTGAAATAATCAATTTTGGAAAGTTTATCATGCACAATTACGTCAGGAAAGTACTGAATACACAAACAACAAAAAGCAAACTGCCACTGTTTCCACTGCTCTTCAACAGGGGGGGGGGACACCTCTACATGTTTGATAATTCTCAAGACCGGTAAACAATGTTCAATTGCTATGGCATCTGGGTTAAAAATTATTCGTTAACTACAAGTAATTGAGCAGGTCTTACCTTTTGGAAAACGGCAGTCCCTGAAAAGTGTGGCAGATCCTGCTTGATGTCCATGTGCCTCAGAATTCCTTTGGGGCGGAAGTGTAACATGATTAAAACCTAAGACCTCCCAATTAGTACAATTTATCAATTTTCTGGAACTTTAGACTTTCCTAAAAAAAATGCAATTAAATTCTACTAAGTGTTTCAAAACAATATTATTATGTAAAGGTTACTATTATTTCAATATTTATCCTTGTTCTTTTTACAGTGTAAAAGATTTATCAGAATTAGGATTATATGCTTGTGTTTGTACTGGGAGGATTCGATCTGTGTGGTACTCAGCACAAAGATCGCAGATCTATAGAATCTATATCAGCTGATCATCAGCATCACGTACCCAATGGTGAGAAATGAGACCCCTGGGCTTTAGTTACATTAACAGCTGCTGAGTTCAATAGTTCTGTAATTATAAAAACTTACAGGCTCTAAATAAATCTAGTAAAAAATATTATTTTATACATATTTATATATATATATATATATATGCTGTCAGGAATTCCTCACTGCATTTAGATACAAGGTTTTTTGAATACAGTTAAATTCTGCAACTTTGAGTGTTTTTGTGTCAGGTAAATGGAATAAGCCTCTATTTATCACGTGTGGGTAACGTATCAATTATCACTTATCTCTAGTCTCTTAGTGTTACACTGAATATAACCTTTACTTTTATTACACATGTTTTGTCTTATGAGTAGATGCTGGTTGACTAAACGTTACAAAGTAACTCTAAAGCAAACAGTTATCCCTTAAATATATTCTAAGTGAATTAAAGAAATAAACTAGAATGGCACTCGGAGCGCAAACCTCCACCAAGGATCCTATCTCACTATTTTACAGAAAGAGGAAGAATTCATTGAGATTTTGTCCCAAAAATATGTACCATCTTGCAATTTCCAGTATTTGCGTAATCCTGCTAACAAACAAATAACAAGTTCAAACCTGGAGTCTAATCTTTTGTAAATAGCAGTTTTCCAATATAAAAAAGACTATTATACTTTATACTTTAACTCAGTTATTTTAAACTCAGCTGTACTAGTAACCATACGTCTTGATCACTCATAGTGATGATATATTTATATAATATTCACAAGTATATTCTAAACTATATACGAGTTCTCTTTGTTCTATTTCTGTTTTCATGTATTTCTGGTTAAACATTCATAGAATGTAAATTTATCACCTGACGTGTGTAAAGTGTAAAGAAAAAGATTTCTAGCAACAAATTGTGGGATTGTATTAACATGATGTAGATTAAAATGAGTTCTATGTCTTTAGAAAATGTATTTTTACTATTTCATCACACATTATAGATCCAAGAAAATAATCAGCCGACTGATAAAACTCAAGTCCTCGACGCAGCCCTACTCGACTCAA
Organism: Pleuronectes platessa; assembly: GCF_947347685.1. Classification (NCBI taxonomy): domain Eukaryota; kingdom Metazoa; phylum Chordata; class Actinopteri; order Pleuronectiformes; family Pleuronectidae; genus Pleuronectes; species Pleuronectes platessa. The sequence continues at coordinate 12,277,705 of NC_070644.1, read as the reverse complement.
ACACATTGTGTAGACACTTGGTTCATTGTATACCAATAGTCTGTGGAATAAACTGCCCTTATTTTATGGGTAAAGGTTAAAAACTGAATTCCCCTTGTGGGCCATCGTAGGCGACCCCGACACATGTGGTTCTATGAGCAGAGACACTTTCAGGTCTGTCTCACAGAATGAGAGACCGCAACGCAAGTTATTTATAACTCTAACATGCTACATATGTAAGTGTGTTTCTGGTTTGTATGTTTTCTCCCCCTTCAAATTACAATCCAATAGCCTCTCATCATACTTAACAATAAAAGCCCGGGCACTATGACCTTGGGGAGTCTGCATCGCTGCTGCGCTAGCTTTCTCACTCTGCCAAGTAACGTCTCTCATCAAGACAGCAGGATTACAGCCAAGGAGTTTAGCTCATAGTAAATGATGCACGGAGTGAAATTGTAAGTACAGGTAGTTACAGAATGTGGCTATCTGTAGTTGTTAACGATTGTTACCTGCTTAAATTTAGGTTTACTTGAGGCAAATGAAAGGGAATATTGTAATGAGCTATGTTAACATTAAGCTAGCTAGCTAGCTATTTTGTTAGAAAATGTCTCCAGTGAGCAAGAGTGTGAACGAGCAAATTTGAAATGTAACAAATAACTATCGACAGCTCTCTATTCTTTGCATTAATATCTATCTCTAGTATTTTAAAACAATATCAGTGCCTATAGAATGTTGTTTATAATCAGTTCATATTTGTGTTGTCAAATTTCAAAATGACCCTGAAATTCCGTCTTTTCTGTTATCTTATACTGAATGAATGCAAGCAAAGAAACAGAAAAATCACACTCTTTCTGATTGAACCAATCTATGAACTGTATGAAACATGGATATCCGCAGCCCCAAATGAGCAACTTTCAGCATCCTTAGGGGCTAAGCCCCCCCTTTCTTTCAATCCTAGAAACGCCCCTGCTGAAAGGCATTTCCCCACACCTCTGCACAAAGCCTGATTCAAAGCACTGACTCAGTGAATAGGGTTTCAGATCCTTCCTTGCAGAGAAAGTCTCCCGAGCTTCCTTCACAGATTTTGCAAATTGTGCAAATTTGCCAGTGAGTTTCGTTCTTAGTCACATTTAGAATAAAGGTATTTTAAAGAAAGACCTCATGTATATGGTTTAAATAAAACATGCTAAAGTTGTATCATAAATGCTAAGAGTAGCATGGTAGAAAAGAAACACACGTTCACATGACTCATTCGAAAGGCTAATGGTCAAATGTTTTTAGTTTTTTTAAATATGCTAATGGTCAAATATCAATGATCAATCATTAGCATGTTTCTTTTACCATTTTATCAATATTCTATTGGTTAATCATTAATCCAAATACTAAAGACATCTCGTGCAAAATGTAAATCAATGTGAATGGTAAAATTGTTTTAGAATAATAAAACATTTGTCCAATTTATTCACTTTAAACCAAGTACCTGCAAAACATTTCAATCAGCCTCAACTGTACTTTGTGTCTAGGTTTGGGAGCTAACGAGCAAATGTTAACTTGCTAACATGCTACAACAAGATGTGTAACTTTATACCTCCTTAATACAGGCTTGTTCACTTCACCACTCTGAGCATCTTAGTGGCTGTAGTAACTCAACTAGCCCCTTAATATATATTTAATGTTAAAACAATAGTTAGAATATCATATTTTTTAAGTGTGTGAGTTTACTTGTCTAAACTGTTTAAGTGGTAAATATATTGAAGCATTGCATCAAGAACATTTTATTTTTATAAGTTCCCGCCTTTCTGATGAAAACCTCAATGTGACAGTTCCAACGACGTGCTTCTTTCAACCACATACACATCCTCTGCCATGATTGAACGACATAGATTAGAAGCGGTCACACCTCATCATCTCGAAGCGGTTCAGCAGACCGAGCCGGGGCGAGTGGAAAGTTCCTTCCTGCTGGGGGGGGGGGGGGGGAAGGGCGTCTTCCTGTTTCTCAGCAACACAGTGGTTATGTTTCTCTACAAAGACATTCATCTCGTGAGACCTGAGGCTTAAATAACTAAGCGATGAATGTGATTGAGGAAACAAAAGCCCAAAGAAGTGTCACTCAAAATGCATTTCCTCCTTTTAGTTTCTCTCTTACTCCTCTGCTTTTACTGCACTCACTGATTTTGAAGTCTATTCAACAAAACTCGACATCAGCCCGACATCTCTCTGAGCTCAGGAAACTGCTGGAGGTCGAGATAAAGTCTAACATAACATCGCATCGCCCCCCCCCCAAACCACACCCCAGACAAATCGAGATACATGTGCTTTTGTTCCGTCACACCAGCCTGACTGGTTGGTTGTTTTCCACCTGGTTCTTGCGTGCCAGTGCGTGAACAGACAGTTCATTGATACCATCACAACTGAGCAGGTCGCTGTCACGAAACATTACTGGTGTGAAGCTGAGGGATCAACATGAAGGCGGAGTTGGAAAAATCTGGTTTTCCCCTGTTCACAATAAATGTCATTTCATTCTAATTGACTCATTTTCCTGTGTCTCTCTCTGAGTCCCTTCATAATTGATGAATGAAGCTGAACAACAGTTCAGTCAGAAACTTGCCTCTTACGTCACATGCACAGTTCCTGCTTTTCATCCAATCACAACCTTCTCTCCTGTAGTTTGAAAGGTTCTCCCTCCAGCCTGTCATTCAGCTGTCAGTTCAGTACTAATACAAAAATGAACTACTGTGTACTCGTAATACTTTCATATGACTATGAAGTACTCATGGATTGGAACATCTGGCCTGTATTTGTTTACAATTTGGCAATTGGGTACTTTTACAACTAAGCTGTGTTTAGTAGTACCAGTGTCTAGTTTACAAGTGGACAAATGAGAAAATGTCACAAACTACTAGAAAGGAAGAATACTGCATGAACAATGGTTTTGTAGGGAAACCTGCAGTTCCTGTGATAACCTATGTCGCCCATTTGATAGACCAAACAGGAATCCTGACTCATTGTTTCAGTGTGACAGAGGCACATTGTTATGTGTCTGTATCAGGTCTCTGCCTTTGGTTGCTTTCCGATGTCAGCGTCACCAAGATCCAATGTCTTTTGTCAAGAAAACTGACGTAAAGTTCTCAAGTATCACCGCCCCAAACTTTCCCCGACATAACCCGAACAACAACCCACGTCTGTGGGAAGCAAAGGAAATTAATCGGACACATGTTGAGACTTTTTATTTGAGGGGAGAAGAGGCAGTAAACATGATCAGAAATATGGGGATAATGAAAAAGTATTTAAATTGGTTGTTGGGACCAACAAGAGGGTTCAAGACTTATTGCACACATGTAAAAAAAAAGGCTGCACAACTGGTGGCGACACTGATCTGATGAAGAGATTTCTCAGGAAATTAACTTTGAAGGGCTTTTAATCAGCTAAAAGGAACACCTTGCTCAGCAGGGACTCTCCATCCAAACATTATCTTTTAACGAGTTAAGTATCGGCTTCGTGTTATGGTTTAACCGCAGCTGACGCACAAAGTCTCATGGTTCACTTATCATGTTTTAGTTTTTGTTCGCTTTTCTGAGAATACACTGAGATCAACAAAAGTAAAAGGGCCTTGATGAGATACTTTCTGAAGGAGTAATTGTAGGTATTGATTGTTCTTAAGCCACAGTTAAGGTGTATCACACAGATAACTTCTCGGGCAACATTAGTTTGAGTTGAAATATCCAAGAATTCCATCTATTGATATTTTATCTTGAAAATAAAATGTACAATCCTTTCTTTTAACAGATTTACTATTATTTAAAAAAAAAACTGAAAACTGAATAGTTCAACTGTGTTTTTAAAACGTTAGTTAATGTAAGAATTAAATATGTGCCATGTTAATATGATGATTATCTCCCACTGTGTGCGTCCTGAACATAAAACACATTTAAATATGTAATGTAACATTGCTTGTTCTAAAGTGCACACTATTTAAAAGGATGGTGGTTATTTGCTCAATTAAAATGTAGTGTTCAAATGATGACCTCAAAAACAAGGGATTAGAAAACAGTGCAACTAAAATGACCAAAATTTTTAAGAAATGCTCAGCAGTGCCCATACGTCTATGTACTCTATGTTGAGTTTTTCGGGCATGAAGCGAAAAGTTCTTCTTGAAAACAAATGGAAAATTATTTGTGACAAGTTGTTGTAAGGAAAGAAAACACATTTTTTAATGAAAAAGTCCCGAAATCATGAATTTCTGAGATTTCCCCGTATGTGTCGTTACAAAATGACTGGGTGCAGGTTTGTGCTACTAATAACTGAAGGTGTTTAAATACATTTCTACATAATATCGGCCTAAAAGATTTTGGCTACACAAAACAACTTTTTGTAACACAGTCATGCTTCACGCCAAAATTTTTTTTTCTTTTAGAATCAGTCACTCAATAATTCTATGTTGAATAGAATTGGGATCGGCCATTACTGGGGCAATAAAACAATAGGAAGGGAGGTCGTTAAAAACCAAGGCAGACTGCAGAACATGCAGCTCAACGTCTTTTCCCTTTTGGTTTTAAAGGTATATAATTCAAAAACGAGGGAGGGGCGGGTGTATACTCAAAACATCAAATGGATATAACTACATTAATAGGGGGATAAATTCTGAAAACATTTTCTGGTGCAGCACTTTTCCTCTGATCATCAGGTGCCGTCTCTGCAGCACATTTACACCTCAGGTCCAGGAGCTCGGTGTCTGACCTGTTCAGACGCACCTTACTGATAAAACAGAAATAACCCGTCTCTCAGGAAACAGCATGTCTGTCTTGTGCGAGTTAGGTCTTAGCTCCACATGTCAATTCAAAGCTCTGTCCTTTGTTGGCACAACAGCGCACCCTTGTGTCCAACACAGAGGTTCATCTCGTCTCCTGCCAGCTGCCGAGCGCCGCCGTAGCTCACAACACTGTGAGCTCAAGCAAAACCACAGACTGTAACCACACTGTACATATACATGGAGTGCATATATATTCCCACCACAGAGGAGTCAGGTCTGACTTTCCTCTCCTCGCTCCCACCCACTCAGAGTGTTTTCCAACCTGACTCGTGGTTTCCCATTGACGCTGCTGGCAGAAGTGGAGTTCTTGTGGCTCAACCAGGACGACAGGAGGCTGCGGGGCCTCGGCGGCCGCCCGGGGGCCTGTGCTAGACGGTCCATGCGCGGCGAACGCCACACCTTGATGGTAGAGTCATCGCTGGCGGACAGCAGCAGCTCCTGGTCGGAGGGGCTGAATGCCACCGAGTTCACCACGTCGTCGTGCGCCAGGCGCGCCAGGCAGATGTTGTAGTGACGGTCCCAGATGTAGCCGTGCTTGTCCTCAGCTCCACTGCAGGAAGGAGAGCGGAGGCACGGGTCAGTACAGCCTTCACAACTAAATGATTTCAACACTGCCGTCAGATTATGTGTTTCCAACTGGCATTATATGGGCTACATCGGAGGATTACATTCATCATGAACAAACCCTTCAAAATAATAGCTTTGGTATTGGCGACCCTACTTTAGGTGGGTAATGTAAATATAAAAGACGGAAAATCTATAAATGTGTAAAGCTGGAATGTGTGACTCATATGATTATTATAAAAAGAGCCATATGTGATTTTAGTACAACATGAGCAGTGATAATGTGGTGACAGGTTTCCCACCATGTCAGCGGCTAAATGCTGCTATTCATACATGACCACTAGGTAAACGGTCCCACCTGGCAACAAAGTCTCTGCTAACGTCGAGGAAGATGAAGAAGCACTCGTCGTTGGGGGTGAAGGCTCGGTGAGCGCGCAGGCTTCTTCTCTCCTCCCTCAAGTTCTTCAGATCGATGACATGCAGGTCTATCTCCTCGGCGATGGGAGGCGGCGACATGGGGTCGGAGATCACGCATCCGGCAGGCCAAGCCCGGCTGTTCACATAAAGGTACCTGCTCAACAAAGAGAAGGAGAAAAGGTAGAGTTGAAAAGACATTTCTTATCAGCTGCAGTAAGACTCAGACATCTGTATACTGTCGATACTTACTATGTACTAATAATCGATCTTTGAGCTTTTTAGGTTCAGAAAATATAATGTGAGGCTACATTACAAGGCTGAATGACTGAATATCTCATTGAAGGTTATGGACATTCATTACTACTACTGCCACAGTAATGTAAACCCTTTGTTAAGTGTATTTCCCATTGACAGAAGAGCGTTGGTGAAAAATCCTAACAACTACAAAAGGTATGTGGGTTATGTATTACATTACATTACATTACATTACATTTCATTTCATTTCATTTAGCTGACGCCTTTATCCAAAGCGACTTACAACCAGTGCATTCAACCCCGAGGGTACAGACCCAGGACAACAGGAATCAAGAAAGTGTAGCTACATATGTATATAAATATGTGTTTTTTAATCAATATCTATTTCGTTATGTTTGTTTATTTACCTGTGGTCTGGAGAAAGGCCCATTCCAATTATGTGTCCGTGGATATCAATAACATGGTCCAGGGAATCAAAGAACTCCTCCGAGCTACGCTCTTCACCAAGGACGGGACCGGACGTTGTCATCTGGTCGGGCTTGATCCGCTTAATACCTGGAAACGCAGAACAACATGAGGGTCTGTCGGATTCTTCCTTCACAAGGTTTCATAAATGTGTTGCATAGTGTTAATGTCATCATTTCCTCTCGGCCTGGAAACTATACCTATTTGGTGAGGGGAGTACGTAAGGCTGCCGGTGGTGAAGAGCAAGTAGGTTTTGTCTTCTTCCCCGGACTCAGGCTGCTCTTTGAAGCTGCAGTCGGGTGCTTTCGTGTGGGTTCTGCCCATCATCTTAGCCACGTGGGTTTCAATCGCCAGGTCCCTGGGCCCGATATTTTTACGACTCTGACAAAAAATGTTGAAGAAGAGAGACAGGGACAAAAGAAGAGGCACAATGAAGAATATCATACTTAACAACATGGAACAAAATGTTGAGGAGAGTTTCCACGCACCTCACCTGTATAACATGCTCCCGGTTTGATATAGTGGACTGAGGGGCACGGGCGGCGGTACAGCCTTGAGCCCTCGCCTCCCTCTGAGACTCGTCATCTGCTGCTTCCTCGTCGTCTTCCTCGCTGCCGGAGGTTCCCAGGTCAAAGAGGAGGGGCTGGTGCGGGCGCTGTGGCCCTTTCTGCCTCTGAGCCTGAGACTGGGCCTCATAATCCAGCACCAAGTCCGGGTTGTCATGACGACGGCAGTGGGCCACCATCACTGTGCGGATGGTGCTTGCGTTAATGTTCTGGATCTTAAAAAGGCGCTTGACCACGTTGACATTCTCTGATTCGACATCCTGTCGCAGAAAAGACAAGTTTGAGAATGAGAGAAAGACTTTGAAGGAGATTTGGAAATTTAATTTATATATTTGTCCTCACCTGGAAAGCTTTATTGAGCCACAGCACGGAGCAGGAGGTCATCTGGCCGATCCAGTGCAAGTTCCCAGAGATCAGGTGGGTCTCATTCAGCCAGCACCCAAACACATCGTACGGCTTGTTCCTAACCCGCGACAACAGTGTGTAATTTTCTGTGATGGCGCAAAGGAGAAACAAGAGATATTAAAACATAGCTGCTTATATGTATATACTTCCTCAACACATTTGGACAATCTAAGAGATGGTTTTCCGCAAGTAAAGTGAAAGATGACTGGTAAACTCTGCTCTTCATCCCAGAAGCAAACATATCATGAGACTGTTATTACTTGATCTACTCTCAGAGGTTATCAGACATAATGAATGACTTTGTTTTAGAGGGAAAAACGTCTTAATATTAACATGAAAATGACTTATAAGTCATTTCCTCTTTTGACTCTTACCCAGACTGATGACTGCGATTTCCCCCGAAGAGGAGTGGTGTGGGCCCAGGTAAACCCCCGACACGAGCAGCAGGCTGTCGTCAGCATTGAACTGGGAGAACTGAGTGTAGCCCCAGTTGAACTCCCGCATGCTGGAGCTGTGCACCAATGAGAGGTTGCCATCTGGTTGCTCCGTGTCCCACAGCTGCTCATGAGGAGGCAGAAAAGAGGATTGGAAATAGGTGAGTGGATAATTTGGAAGAGGAGAGCTGAGGGGCGGTAAAACGATGAGGAAACAACATGAAAGCTAAACAGTACAGTGGTAAAGTGTTCCTTGCATGTCTCCAGTTGGGCACTCGAGTTGCTTTCACAATACAGCCCAGCACCAGCGAGTTTCAACATTTCAAACCACAAATATGATAGAAAGATAATTTCACTCAAATAAAAAAAATAGAGTTTAAGGCTTGAGAAAATAAAATAAAGTTGCCTTAGTATAAAGTATCAAAGCATCAGAAAGAAATGTTATACCTGAAACACTGAGCTCTTTACAGTTCTTATTTATAATGTTTGCAGCACTTCAAGTGGCACTGTTTTGAATTAAATAATTTGTTTACATTGATCTGTTGTGCCTTACTTTTCTAAGATTTAAAAATGTAGAACAGGACTATCACTGAACCAGAAAGAAGTCCAGCAGTTGAGTAAGTAACCAAACAAGGAACACAATCACCTGTCACATTGGCAGAAAGTCAGTAAATAAGATCCAGGATAAATGTAAAAATCTATTCAATACTTTAAATCCCTACCTTAACAGTGCAGTCTTTGGAGCAGGATGAGAACCGGTGCCCCCTGTGAGAGAAGGCCAAGTGGAGGACTTGGTCGGTGTGCTCTCTCAGCGTCTGAACCTCCACACAGGGGATGCAGTCAAACAGACGCCTGAACTCCCTGTACCATGACACCGCCGCTGCAAATGAGAGATTGTAAATTCTTTAAAACTTCCCTTGCTTTAAACATCTGTATTAAAAAGTGTATTTTTTGAATACATAACTTGTCTTATAATTCCTATAGTTATTAATATTTACCTGGGTGTCGGGGTACATAGCGGGGGATGCGGTAGTAGCTGTAGAACAAATCCCTCCACAAGAACTCATCTCTGGAGACAGCCAGCCACTGTCTGCAGGTCAGACCAGCTGTCAGCACGGCATCATGGGACAGACACAGGAAGATCTCCAACACCAGGCTGTCAGGCAGAACTGGGCCACGCTCCATAATAACATCCTATACAACACACACACATTATTGATATTATATTGAAGCAATTTTAACCTCTTCACACTCAGTTTCTCCTTTAATATCTTCAAGATCAATCGTATTCCATCTTGATCTGCATCGTTTTAGCTTATACTACTTTTCATTGGAGCAATATGATTATCCAACTGTAAGAAAATTAAGGATGATGTAGTTGTGAGAGAGATGTTTCTGTTAATCACGCCATTCTTAATGATGTATGTATGATGCAACACAACAGCACCACATACTGCAGCCGCCTATATCATATTTAATCAAGACCTTTCTAAAAAGACAATTCTGAGCATATTATCTAGGGCTGGGCAATAAAACAATATAAATAATTATCACAATATGAGCCCAATATTTATCAAGCCGACTGAGGAAGAATAACACAATTGATAGACCTCAGATTTACAAAATGCTTTACTATTTATCGAGTTTGTTATTATCTGCTCATTAAGCAGAGTTTTAAAACCACAAACACCTTCACAGAGGAGCAAAAATCTGTCTTTAAACTTCAACGAAATAATAATGTGACATTTATCATTGTAATTCTCCATTTAGACTGCTACAGAAATTGTTATTTTCATATATTTTGTTTTTATAACCCAGCCCTAACATTGACTAACAGATGTGAACTTGAAGAAGGCATGAAGTCAGTCAGAAATGTTCATAACTCTCGATGTGTGCAAACATGAAGAGCCCGAGGTCAATCCTCTGTAATCTGTGTCTGACAGCTGATAGTTCCCACCCCTGCAGTTACAGTCAGCACTGAGCCGTGCAGCCCCAAAATACCATCAACATGTCAGATCACCGACATCTAAATCCTCTACAACGTGTTCCTCATTGTGAGCAGATCCATGTTAGCGTGGCATTAGCTCCACTGCGACCTCAAACAACCGTGTGACATTCACCGCCTCGTGTGGCGATCACTTTATAAATATAACCAGGGGTCTCATGTGGCTGTGGACACGTTCACTCTGATCTTCGCTGAAACAAACCTCCCGTGCGCAGATTACCCAACATGGACATTTCAGTCCCTGAGCGTGAAAGCTCGTATCGAGAGATAGAGGAAGCTACTGAGGCTCGGTGTTGAGCCGGGAAACATTAACCAGATCCTCTCCTCATAACAAGCGGATGTTTGAGTGTGTTTGTTGTAAACCAGTCGGTTTATTGCAAAGCTAGCCACGGACACCTATCAAGCTAACGTTAAGCTAGCTATTAGCCTGGATTTGTTTTCAACTTTTCGCTCCGTCCGACGACTTAATTTCACCGACTCGCGGTTGGTTTGATAAAACGGCGCCATGGCGGCAGTAGTTAACCACTGTAGTTCATTGCGAAGTTACTGACACGACCGGAGACTCACCTGCTGGATCGAAATAAGCAGAGGGTGAAATGGAACAGCTAGCTAGCGCTAAGAGCTAGCCGCGCAGAAATGACAACAATCCTCCGGTGTTGTGTCGAACCAGCCAGACTCTACCAACAGATAACAGAAGCCTCGATGCCACAAGAGATAGACCAACTCAATCCATCCGGAGGTTAATGAAATATGTTCATCACCAGTAAATCATCCCAAGAACAACAAGGTGTTTGTTAAAGATGTGTTAAACACCATCACTGGGTTAAATGTATTTTAAAGTTCAAACCCTCTGGATTTTTATTTTTCTTATCTTTTTGAATCAGATCAAGATTCAAGATGTTTAGCAAAAGCTCCAATAGCAACAACAATGATAAGTTAAGTAAGTATTAAAGTCTTACAGAATAATTAATAAGATAAATACAGTATTAGTAACATAAAAATAAAAGATGATGGTGACAATTCAGCTAACCTCCTATGTTGCAAGTGACCTTGAATACAATATTGTATTTGTATCAGTATATTTTTGAATTATATAAGACAAATGTAAGTACTGTGCAGGATTATTAATTCATGTTATATTATTAATGATATGACTAGATGTTATAGGGATAATTTAACTTACTTTATATGCTGCTATAGGTAGTGGAATCTATAATAGTGGATTTTTTAATATAATCTGTATCATTATGGTTTGTCTGGCAAGAAATAAATGTGTTTGTGTTGAATTATAGTGGAAAAGGGTAAGTACTTAAGTGAATGTTACTTTGCTTCAAGATGTTGAACTGCCATTAATGTTACATTCAAATGTGCCACAAAACAGATTTAAACACGTCTAACAACATACATCTGAGGAGAAAAGTATGAATCATATTTACTGTGTTTTTCCTCTAATTTTCTTCCATTTATTTATTAATATTAAACATACACCAATTTTAATGATGATGGTTAGGCTGAACATGTTTGAAACAATTGTGACAAAAGACCACAAAACACTAAAATAATTACTTTCATCATTTGTCACAACCTCATTTCGCCTTTCAGGCGCATGTTGCTTAAGGTTGCAGGTAATGAAGACTTATGAATTTAAAGAAATGAAAAAAATAATATCATAATATCTCCTATTAAATATAAAATATTACCTTCCAAAAACGAGAACGTATAACTTTTATTCAAATCTATGCAGGCTGCATTGAATAAAAATATCCATTATCATTAATTTATACATTGTTGTGATCATATTTAGGGTCAGAAATAACATCATAATATAATTGTGTTCCCTGTTTTTGTGTCCATGAACTAATCACTGGGGGCAATGATTGAACAACACATGTGTCAGTGCAGCAGCAAGATACCTCCAACCGGGAGCACCAGTCATGTGACCCTCAGAGGCTCTGTCAGTGGAAAACGCTGTGTCATTATCATTGTTGTGTGGGTGGTCACTCCTGACAACACAGACTCCACAGGAACAACAGACCTGCTCTGCAAGACGAACGTGTGGGGAGAAAAACTGAAAGTGGAGCGATGTTGTGACTAATACTTGGTCGTAAGTACAACTTTTTTAGAGATGAGACCAAATTAAAGTGAGTTTTTAAATAGGGAAGCTTAGTAGCAACAGGTTTTAAGGACCAGGGAACTGGTCCCACATGCAGCTTCATGCTTTGACAGATTTTTTACAACATGAAAATGGATTAATGTGTAAAACAGAGTGTGTTAAACCTGATAGTTGGATCATGTTTCCTGCTTCTGCATTTTCTCGACAGGTAAGACCTGCTGACAATGTGGCTGATGATACAAACAGATAGAATAATCATCTCTGCCTGTTTGACTCTGTTTCTCTGCAGCACTGTGTAGAGTGGCCAGGTGGATTTCATCATGCTGTGTCTCCTCAAACACGAGCAGCCCAGCAGCCGGATGTCTGTCACAGTGTAAAGGTGATCACTCAACCGTGTCATATGATGCTTATCAGAAATAAGGATTGTTGTTGTTTTGATGGTATAACTGTCTTTATGTTGCTCGCTGTGCAGGGCAGAACGTGTGGACAGTTTCCAGTGATGAGAAACCACCACCAGTTTAAAATCCCAGCAGAGTGGACTGAGGATATGCCTTCTTTTCTAAGCCCAGTCATCCATCAGTGAAGTTTGTAATCTATGTGTGTCCGTGTTGCTGCGCAGTTGTTCTAATGATGATTTGTCTGTAAACTCCCTGTTGGGAAGCCGGATAAACTCTGAGAGCTGACAAGTGCAGCAGCAGCAGCGACGACATAGACACATGTTTACTAACTATACCTATAATGTGATATAATAATCCAATGAATTAAACAAATGGCTTCTGAGTTCATCTCTTTATCTGACTGTACTCCCTCAGGGAGAGGGTCCTCCTCCGAGACCCTCTTTTCCTGAATATCTGGCGCCATCATGTGGAAAAAATACTACTATAGATCAATAAATCGATAGATCGATAGATAGATCGCTAGATAGATCGCTAGATAGATAGATAAAGCTGCATTTTGTCTCTTGTAGTCAAATAACACCATGCTGTTGCTTTATAATTATCACTACAAAGGCTAATATTGAATATGCTAACAGCTTGAATGAAAACTATCTAACACAACCAGCTGAATCTGAAAGGAGATCCAATATGTTATTTTACTTGAATTGAAAAGGGGAAATATAAAGTTATAGTTCCCACGTATGTTTTAATAATTGAAACGTGAGGAAGAACAGAAAAAAAACCAAATTAAATATGAACATTTTATTTATTTCAAGTAATATTTCCCACATGAGTTTTCATTAAAAACTTAGTGGGGGGTGGAGTATGCCATCTTCCTGGCATCCACTGTTTCCCTCAGCAAAAGGGAGAGCCTTGGTGCCCTCTTCCCTTTCTCTGCGATATGGTCCAGCTGGTTATAGTAGGTGTCCATCACCTCCTTTTCCGTCACCACCTCCAGGTCCTGCTGGATCATCTGGAGGAGCTGACAGAGGCCCTCAAGAGACGGCCCGTCTCCTTTCTGCATCAGCCTCCTGATGCAGCAGTGCATGGATTTCTCTGCCAGCACCTTGGAGAGGAACAGCTCCCCAATAAACCTCAGCATATTGAGGAAGCGACCGGAAGGTTTGGTGTTCTGTTGCTCTTCCCTCAGCCGGTCGATGACCCTCACGTCCTGGACTGGCCTCAGGCAGGACTCACTCTTTTGAACAATGCCCTCCTTGTCCAAGCTCTTCCTGAACTCGGCCTGGCAGTGTTTAACCAGCAGAGACCTGAAGGAGACGCTGGCTGACCAGTCGGACACGGATTGGAACTCCACCTGAAGAGGAGAAAACCATAAAGGAATATTAACACTAATGTAACTCACATACATACATAGTGATCAGTGTGTTAAATTAAGGATAAAACCTGCATACAAATACAAGCTGTCCAACTAAGTAAGAAACAGGATAAAGTAGCTTCCAGTCATAGATGCATCACTTACTTCTGAGAGGTGTTGACACAGCTCCGCGAAGACTGCAGCAGAGTCTGGTTTCTTCACGGCCCTCTTGACAATGAGTTCAACCATTTCCTGCAGGTTCTCCTCAACGTCCAAGTCCTCGTGACTCAGATCCGTCACGAAGGCTTGAACGTTTGCAGTGACGCAGCTGACGGCCTCGTAGGAGGCAGCGCCGAGAAAGTCCACGTGTGTTGGGATCATGTTGATTCAAATCAATCGTAGTTCCCTTCAAGGCAAATCCAAAGAAACAAGTTCTGGTGCAAGAACAGAGTTCAGGAGCAAGAACAGAGTTCAGGTGCAACGAGCCAAGTATTCCGAAGAGAACTGACTGAAAACTGACTGAAAACTGACGCTTAAGTAACGACAGACTTCAAAGTTCTGTTGTATCCTTTGATATGAGATTGCTCAGATTAAAGGAAAAACAGAACGTTGAAGTCAGTCGTCACTTCACCGTCAGTTTTAATACAAAATATATATAATACAATCAAATTGAATATATATTTATTAATTTGATCATATAAATCATCAGTTGTTTGCACATAATTTGCATAGAATAAAAAAAAATCTAACTTCACAATGCTGTGATTCTTCTTATTAAAGTTTTAACACATGCAAATGAACTGCACTCTTCTGATCTGTAAAGTGTTTTACATTACAGGTCATCATTCAAACATACATGTACATTCATATAGTGCATTGTGTAACACTCGCACAGCAACTTGGGGCTCGGCGTCATGCATAAGGTCACACAGGGATCGAACCACCGACCTTTGGATTAATAGGTGACCAACCCCTCGCCATACCCAACCCTACTTAAAACTACTGTAAATTGAATATGGTGCTACTTAAAACTGATCTTTCCTCTCTGGCCCATCCAGCAGTTTATTCAAGCATCATCATTTAAACATCCACAAACACACACCACAAACCAGCAATGGCAGTGTGGCTACTCCAAGTAATAAACTGCACAATAGGCCTTAGGTAAAGTAAGAAATAAGATTTTTTTTTAAACGTAGTGAGGAGGAGAGATTCCTGAGGGTGGTTAAACACTACTCTTACAGGCAGAGACAGAATACGCCTTAAGCAAGATGCCAGGCTCATGACTGTGGACGGATTATGAAACACTTGGGATTATGGGCACAGACGTGTGAAAGGATGCACCCTACGCCTACACAAGAACCAGAGCCACAGATTCAGAGATGGTTTTCTGTTTTGTCTCTTATTGAGTTGTATTATGTCTCTTTGTTTGTCTCTTTGTGGTTTTCCTTTAATTGTTGTGGCTTGCCTCAAACACACTTGTATGAATCTATTTACCTTCTGTATTTTGACCCTGACCTGAGGAGATCAGGGCCGTCACAAAGACAACAAGACAATCTATTCTATCCTATTCTATTCTTTTCTAATTGTATTTAGAATATTTTTTTATAATTCCTTGCATTCATATAAGTATTACATGTACTTATTATTACTGTTCTGGTGTCTTTTTTTGACTGTTCCCTTTGCTGCTGTAACAAGGCAGAGGTTGTCGCTCCTTGTAAAGTTTGTTAAGCCCTATGAGGCAAATTGTGATTTGTGAATATGGACTATACAAATAAAAAAAAGTTTTGATTCTGGCTCTCCATCCACTGAGATGTTAAATGGGAAAGGCAGTTTAGAAAATGAATGGAAATATTATTCAGATTTATCCCTTGCACGTATATACAACAAGAAATCGTAATAACAGAACAGATAAATACAGATTTATAAAGTGGATAGAAGTTTTATATAAAGAGTTTAAGCATATCATCTTAAAGAAAGCTTCTAGTTAGTTCTTAAGTAAACAAATGATTTGGACAACATGATCAGATTGGAGCTGCACTATCAGAAAGTGTATGAATATCAGTCTGTTTTCGGGACTGAAGGAACTGTTCACCTGAGCTGGTGAGGATCAGAAACATGATGTAAAAGTGTAGAAAATATCTCATCTCTCATTTGATATTTGACACATTTTCATAATATCAGACACTTATAATTATTAATAAAATCTGGACAGTGGTGTTTCTTCAGTACGACATAGACACATGTTTACTAACTATACCTATAATGTGATATAATAATCCAATGAATTAAACAAATGGCCTCTGAGTTCATTTCTTTATCTGACTGTACTCCCTCGGAGGGTCCTCATCCGAGACCCTCTTTTCCTGAATATCTGGCGCCATCATGTGGAAAAAATACTACTATAGATCAATAGATCGATAGATAGATCGATAGATAGATAGATAGAGAGATAGATAAAGATGCATTTAGTCTTTCCTAGTCAAATAACACCATGCTGTTGCTTTATACATATCAGTCCAGAGGCTTATATTGAATATGCTCACAGCTTGAATGAAAACTATCTAACACAACCAGCTGAATCTGAAAGGAGATCCAATATTTTATTTTACTTGAATTCTCATTTAGATTCGGTCTAAAACAGTTCAGTATTGTACTTTTGTCAAATATTGTCCCAGGAACTCTGCAGTCCTCAGTGCTTTTTGTTGATTCTTGGGAAAAGGGGCAATGTAAAGTTATAGTTCCCATGTATGTTTTAATAATTGAAATGTGAGGAAGAACCGAAAAAAAAACAAATTAAATATGAACATTTTATTTATTTCAAGTAATATTTCCCACATGAGTTTTCATTAAAAACTTAGTGGGGGGTGGAGTATGCCATCTTCCTGGCATTCACAGTTTCCTTCAACAAAAGGGAGAGCCTTGGTGCCCTCTTCTCTTTCTCTGCGATATAGTTCAGCTGGTTATAGTAGGTGTCCATCACCTCCTTTTCCGTCACCACCTCCAGGTCCTGCTGGATCATCTGGAGGAGCTGACAGAGGCCCTCAAGAGACGGCCCGTCTCCTTTCTGCAACAGCCTCCTGATGCAGCAGTGCATGGATTTCTCTGCCAGCACCTTGGAGAGGAACAGCTCCCCAATAAACCTCAGCATATTGAGGAAGCGACCGGAAGGTTTGGTGTTCTGTTGCTCTTCCCTCAGCCGGTCGATGACCCTCACGTCCTGGACTGGGTTCAGGCAGGACCCACTCTTTTGAACAATGCCCTCCTTGTCCAAGCTCTTCATGAACTCTGCCTGGCAGTGTTTAACCAGCAGAGACCTGAAGGAGACGCTGGCTGACCAGTCAGACAAGGATTGGAACTCCACCTGAAGAGGAGAAAACCATAAAGAAATATTAACACTAATGTAACTCACATACATACATAGTGATCAGTGTGTTAAATTAAGGATAAAACCTGCATACAAATACAAGCTGTCCAACTAAGTAAGAAACAGGATAAAGTAGCTTCCAGTCATAGATGCATCACTTACTTCTGAGAGGTGTTGACACAGCTCCGCGAAGACTGCAGCAGAGTCTGGTTTCTTCACGGCCCTCTTGACAATGAGCTCAACCATTTCCTGCAGGTTCTCCTCAACGTCCAAGTCCTCGTGACTCAGATCCGTCACGAAGGCTTGAACGTTTGCAGTGACGCAGCTGACGGCCTCGTAGGAGGCAGCGCCGAGAAACCCCACGTGTGTTGGGATCATGTTGATTCAAATCAATCGTAGTTCTCTTCAAGGCAAATCCAAAGAAACAAGTTCCGGTGCAAGAACAGAGTTCAGGAGCAAGAACAGAGTTCAGGTGCAACGAGCCAAGTATTCCGAAGAGAACTGACTGAAAACTGACTGAAAACTGACTGAAAACTGACGCTTAAGTAACGACAGACTTCAAAGTTCTGTTGTATCCTTTGATATGAGATTGCTCAGATTAAAGGAAAAACAGAACGTTGAAGTCAGTCGTCACTTCGCCGTCAGTTTTAATACAAAATATATATAATACAATAAAATTTAATATATATTTATTAATTTGATCATATAAGTCATCAGTTGTTTGCACATAATTTGCATAGAATAAAAAAAATCTAACTTCACAGTGCTGTGATTCTTCTTATTAAAGTTTTAACACATGCAAATGAACTGCACTCTTCTGATCTGTAAAGTGTTTTACATTACAGGTCATCATTCAAACATACATGTACATTCATATAGTGCATTGTGTAACACTCGCACAGCAACTTGGGGCTCGGCGTCATGCATAAGGTCACACAGGGATCGAACCACCGACCTTTGGATTAATAGGTGACCAACCCCTCGCCATACCCAACCCTACTTAAAACTACTGTAAATTGAATATGGTGCTACTTAAAACTGATCTTTCCTCTCTGGCCCATCCAGCAGTTTATTCAAGCATCATCATTTAAACATCCACAAACACACACCACAAACCAGCAATGGCAGTGTGGCTACTCCAAGTAATAAACTGCACAATAGGCCTTAGGTAAAGTAAGAAATAAGATTTTTTTTTAAACGTAGTGAGAGGGAGAGATTCCTGAGGGTGGTTAAACACTACTCTTACAGGCAGAGACAGAATACGCCTTAAGCAAGATGCCAGGCTCATGACTGTGGACGGATTATGAAACACTTGGGATTATGGGCACAGACGTGTGAAAGGATGCACCCTATGCCTACACAAGAACCAGAGCCACAGATTCAGAGATGGTTTTCTGTTTTGTCTCTTATTGAGTTGTATTATGTCTCTTTGTTTGTCTCTTTGTGGTTTTCCTTTAATTGTTGTGGTTTGCCTCAAACACACTTGTATGAATCTATTTACCTTCTGTATTTTGACCCTGACCTGAGGAGATCAGGGCCGTCACAAAGACAACAAGACAATCTATTCTATCCTATTCTATTCTTTTCTAATTGTATTTAGAATATTTTTTTATAATTCCTTGCATTCATATAAGTATTACATGTACTTATTATTACTGTTCTGGTGTCTATTTTTGACTGTTCCCTTTGCTGCTGTAACAAGGCAGAGGGTGTTGCTCCTTGTAAAGTTTGTTGAGCCCTATGAGGCAAATTGTGATTTGTGAATATGGACTATACAAATAAAAAAAAGTTTTGATTCTGGCTCTCCATCCACTGAGATGTTAAATGGGAAAGGCAGTTTAGAAAATGAATGGAAATATTATTCAGATTTATCCCTTGCACGTATATACAACAAGAAATCGTAATAACAGAACAGATAAATACAGATTTATAAAGTGGATAGAAGTTTTATATAAAGAGTTTAAGCATATCATCTTAAAGAAAGCTTCTAGTTAGTTCTTAAGTAAACAAATGATTTGGACAACATGATCAGATTGGAGCTGCACTATCAGAAAGTGTATGAATATCAGTCTGTTTTCGGGACTGAAGGAACTGTTCACCTGAGCTGGTGAGGATCAGAAACATGATGTAAAAGTGTAGAAAATATCTCATCTCTCATTTGATATTTGACACATTTTCATAATATCAGACACTTATAATTATTAATAAAATCTGGACAGTGGTGTTTCTTCAGTACGACATAGACACATGTTTACTAACTATACCTATAATGTGATATAATAATCCAATGAATTAAACAAATGGCCTCTGAGTTCATCTCTTTATCTGACTGTACTCCCTCAGGGAGAGGGTCCTCCTCCGAGACCCTCTTTTCCTGAATATCTGGCGCCATCATGTGGAAAAAATACTACTATAGATCAATAGATCAATAGATAGATCGATAGATAGATAGATAGATAGAGAGATAGATAAAGATGCATTTAGTCTTTCCTAGTCAAATAACACCTTGCTGTTGCTTTATACATATCAGTCCAGAGGCTTATATTGAATATGCTCACAGCTTGAATGAAAACTATCTAACACAACCAGCTCAATCTGAAAGGAGATCCAATATGTTATTTTACTTGAATTCTCATTTAGATTCGGTCTAAAACAGTTCAGTATTGTACTTTTGTCAAATATTGTCCCAGGAACTCTGCAGTCCTCAGTGCTTTTTGTTGATTCTTGGGAAAAGGGGAAATGTAAAGTTATAGTTCCCACGTATGTTTTAATAATTGAAATGTGAGGAAGAACCGGAAAAAAAACAAATTAAATATGAACATTTTATTTATTTCAAGTAATATTTCCCACATGAGTTTTCATTAAAAACTTAGTGGGGGGTGGAGTATGCCATCTTCCTGGCATTCACAGTTTCCTTCAACAAAAGGGAGAGCCTTGGTGCCCTATTCTCTTTCTCTGCGATATAGTTCAGCTGGTTATAGTAGGTGTCCATCACCTCCTTTTCCGTCACCACCTCCAGGTCCTGCTGGATCATCTGGAGGAGCTGACAGAGGCCCTCAAGAGACGGCCCGTCTCCTTTCTGCATCAGCCTCCTGATGCAGCAGTGCATGGATTTCTCTGCCAGCACCTTGGAGAGGAACAGCTCCCCAATAAACCTCAGCATATTGAGGAAGCGACCGGAAGGTTTGGTGTTCTGTTGCTCTTCCCTCAGACGGTCGGTCACCCTCACGTCCTGGACTGGGTTCAGGCAGGACTCACTCTTTTGAACAATGCCCTCCTTGTCCAAGCTCTTCCTGAACTCTGCCTGGCAGTGTTTAACCAGCAGAGACCTGAAGGAGACGCTGGCTGACCAGTCGGACACGGATTGGAACTCCACCTGAAGAGGAGAAAACCATAAAGAAATATTAACACTAATGTAACTCACATACATACATAGTGATCAGTGTGTTCAATCAAGGTTAAAACCTGCATACAAATACAAGCTGTCCAACTAAGTAAGAAACAGGATAAAGTAGCTTCCAGTCATAGATGCATCACTTACTTCTGAGAGGTGTTGACACAGCTCCGCGAAGACTGCAGCAGAGTCTGGTTTCTTCACGGCCCTCTTGAAAATGAGTTCCACCATTTCCTGCAGGTTCTCCTCAACGTCCAAGTCCTCGTGACTCAGATCCGTCACGAAGGCTTGAAAGTTTGCAGTGACGCAGCTGACGGCCTCGTAGGAGGCAGCGCCGAGAAAGTCCACGTGTGTTGGGATCATGTTGATTCAATTCAATCGTAGTTCCCTTCAAGGCAAATCCAAAGAAACAAGTTCCGGTGCAAGAACAGAGTTCAGGAGCAAGAACAGAGTTCAGGTGCAACGAGCCAAGTATTCCGAAGAGAACTGACTGAAAACTGACTGAAAACTGACGCTTAAGTAACGACAGACTTCAAAGTTCTGTTGTATCCTTTGATATGAGATTGCTCAGATTAAAGGAAAAACAGAACGTTGAAGTCAGTCGTCACTTCACCGTCAGTTTTAATACAAAATATATATAATACAATAAAATTGAATATATATTTATTAATTTGATCATATAAATCATCAGTTGTTTGCACATAATTTGCATAGAATAAAAAAAAATCTAACTTCACAATGCTGTGATTCTTCTTATTAAAGTTTTAACACATGCAAATGAACTGCACTCTTCTGATCTGTAAAGTGTTTTACATTACAGGTCATCATTCAAACATACATGTACATTCATATAGTGCATTGTGTAACACTCGCACAGCAACTTGGGGCTCGGCGTCATGCATAAGGTCACACAGGGATCGAACCACCGACCTTTGGATTAATAGGTGACCAACCCCTCGCCATACCCAACCCTACTTAAAACTACTGTAAATTGAATATGGTGCTACTTAAAACTGATCTTTCCTCTCTGGCCCATCCAGCAGTTTATTCAAGCATCATCATTTAAACATCCACAAACACACACCACAAACCAGCAATGGCAGTGTGGCTACTCCAAGTAATAAACTGCACAATAGGCCTTAGGTAAAGTAAGAAATAAGATTTTTTTTTAAACGTAGTGAGGAGGAGAGATTCCTGAGGGTGGTTAAACACTACTCTTACAGGCAGAGACAGAATACGCCTTAAGCAAGATGCCAGGCTCATGACTGTGGACGGATTATGAAACACTTGGGATTATGGGCACAGACGTGTGAAAGGATGCACCCTACGCCTACACAAGAACCAGAGCCACAGATTCAGAGATGGTTTTCTGTTTTGTCTCTTATTGAGTTGTATTATGTCTCTTTGTTTGTCTCTTTGTGGTTTTCCTTTAATTGTTGTGGCTTGCCTCAAACACACTTGTATGAATCTATTTACCTTCTGTATTTTGACCCTGACCTGAGGAGATCAGGGCCGTCACAAAGACAACAAGACAATCTATTCTATCCTATTCTATTCTTTTCTAATTGTATTTAGAATATTTTTTTATAATTCCTTGCATTCATATAAGTATTACATGTACTTATTATTACTGTTCTGGTGTCTTTTTTTGACTGTTCCCTTTGCTGCTGTAACAAGGCAGAGGTTGTCGCTCCTTGTAAAGTTTGTTAAGCCCTATGAGGCAAATTGTGATTTGTGAATATGGACTATACAAATAAAAAAAAGTTTTGATTCTGGCTCTCCATCCACTGAGATGTTAAATGGGAAAGGCAGTTTAGAAAATGAATGGAAATATTATTCAGATTTATCCCTTGCACGTATATACAACAAGAAATCGTAATAACAGAACAGATAAATACAGATTTATAAAGTGGATAGAAGTTTTATATAAAGAGTTTAAGCATATCATCTTAAAGAAAGCTTCTAGTTAGTTCTTAAGTAAACAAATGATTTGGACAACATGATCAGATTGGAGCTGCACTATCAGAAAGTGTATGAATATCAGTCTGTTTTCGGGACTGAAGGAACTGTTCACCTGAGCTGGTGAGGATCAGAAACATGATGTAAAAGTGTAGAAAATATCTCATCTCTCATTTGATATTTGACACATTTTCATAAGATCAGACACTTATAATTATTAATAAAATCTGGACAGTGGTGTTTCTTCAGTACGACATAGACACATGTTTACTAACTATACCTATAATGTGATATAATAATCCAATGAATTAAACAAATGGCCTCTGAGTTCATTTCTTTATCTGACTGTACTCCCTCGGAGGGTCCTCCTCCGAGACCCTCTTTTCCTGAATATCTGGCGCCATCATGTGGAAAAAATACTACTATAGATCAATAGATCGATAGATAGATCGATAGATAGATAGATAGAGAGATAGATAAAGATGCATTTAGTCTTTCCTAGTCAAATAACACCATGCTGTTGCTTTATACATATCAGTCCAGAGGCTTATATTGAATATGCTCACAGCTTGAATGAAAACTATCTAACACAACCAGCTGAATCTGAAAGGAGATCCAATATTTTATTTTACTTGAATTCTCATTTAGATTCGGTCTAAAACAGTTCAGTATTGTACTTTTGTCAAATATTGTCCCAGGAACTCTGCAGTCCTCAGTGCTTTTTGTTGATTCTTGGGAAAAGGGGCAATGTAAAGTTATAGTTCCCACGTATGTTTTAATAATTGAAATGTGAGGAAGAACCGGAAAAAAAACAAATTAAATATGAACATTTTATTTATTTCAAGTAATATTTCCCACATGAGTTTTCATTAAAAACTTAGTGGGGGGTGGAGTATGCCATCTTCCTGGCATCCACTGTTTCCTTCAACAAAAGGGAGAGCCTTGGTGCCCTCTTCTCTTTCTCTGCGATATGGTCCAGCTGGTTATAGTAGGTGTCCATCACTTCCTTTTCCGTCACCACCTCCAGGTCCTGCTGGATCATCTGGAGGAGCTGACAGAGACCCTCAAGAGACGGCCCGTCTCCTTTCTGCAACAGCCTCCTGATGCAGCAGTGCATGGATTTCTCTGCCAGCACCTTGGAGAGGAACAGCTCCCCAATAAACCTCAGCATATTGAGGAAGCGACCGGAAGGTTTGGTGTTCTGTTGCTCTTCCCTCAGCCGGTCGATGACCCTCACGTCCTGGACTGGGTTCAGGCAGGACCCACTCTTTTGAACAATGCCCTCCTTGTCCAAGCTCTTCCTGAACTCTGCCTGGCAGTGTTTAACCAGCAGAGACCTGAAGGAGACGCTGGCTGACCAGTCGGACAAGGATTGGAACTCCACCTGAAGAGGAGAAAACCATAAAGAAATATTAACACTAATGTAACTCACATACATACATAGTGATCAGTGTGTTAAATTAAGGATAAAACCTGCATACAAATACAAGCTGTCCAACTAAGTAAGAAACAGGATAAAGTAGCTTCCAGTAATAGATGCATCACTTACTTCTGAGAGGTGTTGACACAGCTCCGCGAAGACTGCAGCAGAGTCTGGTTTCTTCACGGCCCTCTTGAAAATGAGTTCCACCATTTCCTGCAGGTTCTCCTCAACGTCCAAGTCCTCGTGACTCAGATCCGTCACGAAGGCTTGAACGTTTGCAGTGACGCAGCTGACGGACTCGTAGGAGGCAGCGCCGAGAAACCCCACGTGTGTTGGGATCATGTTGATTCAAATCAGTCGTAGTTCTCTTCAAGGCAAATCCAAAGAAACAAGTTCCGGTGCAAGAACAGAGTTCAGGAGCAAGAACAGAGTTCAGGTGCAACGAGCCAAGTATTCCGAAGAGAACTGACTGAAAACTGACTGAAAACTGACGCTTAAGTAACGACAGACTTCAAAGTTCTGTTGTATCCTTTGATATGAGATTGCTCAGATTAAAGGAAAAACAGAACGTTGAAGTCAGTCGTCACTTCACCGTCAGTTTTAATACAAAATATATATAATACAATAAAATTGAATATATATTTATTAATTTGATCATATAAATCATCAGTTGTTTGCACATAATTTGCATAGAATAAAAAAAAATCTAACTTCACAATGCTGTGATTCTTCTTATTAAAGTTTTAACACATGCAAATGAACTGCACTCTTCTGATCTGTAAAGTGTTTTACATTACAGGTCATCATTCAAACATACATGTACATTCATATAGTGCATTGTGTAACACTCGCACAGCAACTTAGGGCTCGGCGTCATGCATAAGGTCACACAGGGATCGAACCACCGACCTTTGGATTAATAGGTGACCAACCCCTCGCCATACCCAACCCTACTTAAAACTACTGTAAATTGAATATGGTGCTACTTAAAACTGATCTTTCCTCTTTGGCCCATCCAGCAGTTTATTCAAGCATCATCATTTAAACATCCACAAACACACACCACAAACCAGCAATGGCAGTGTGGCTACTCCAAGTAATAAACTGCACAATAGGCCTTAGGTAAAGTAAGAAATAAGATTTTTTTTTAAACGTAGTGAGGAGGAGAGATTCCTGAGGGTGGTTAAACACTACTCTTACAGGCAGAGACAGAATACGCCTTAAGCAAGATGCCAGGCTCATGACTGTGGACGGATTATGAAACACTTGGGATTATGGGCACAGACGTGTGAAAAGATGCACCCTACGCCTACACAAGAACCAGAGCCACAGATGCAGAGATGGTTTTCTGTTTTGTCTCTTATTGAGTTGTATTATATCTCTTTGTTTGTCTCTTTGTGGTTTTCCTTTAATTGTTGTGGCTTGCCTCAAACACACTTGTATGAATCTATTTACCTTCTGTATTTTGACCCTGACCTGAGGAGATCAGGGCCGTCACAAAGACAACAAGACAATCTATTCTATCCTATTCTATTCTTTTCTAATTGTATTTAGAATATTTTTTTATAATTCCTTGCATTCATATAAGTATTACATGTACTTATTATTACTGTTCTGGTGTCTATTTTTGACTGTTCCCTTTGCTGCTGTAACAAGGCAGAGGGTGTTGCTCCTTGTAAAGTTTGTTGAGCCCTATGAGGCAAATTGTGATTTGTGAATATGGACTATACAAATAAAAAAAAGTTTTGATTCTGGCTCTCCATCCACTGAGATGTTAAATGGGAAAGGCAGTTTAGAAAATGAATGGAAATATTATTCAGATTTATCCCTTGCACGTATATACAACAAGAAATCGTAATAACAGAACAGATAAATACAGATTTATAAAGTGGATAGAAGTTTTATATAAAGAGTTTAAGCATATCATCTTAAAGAAAGCTTCTAGTTAGTTCTTAAGTAAACAAATGATTTGGACAACATGATCAGATTGGAGCTGCACTATCAGAAAGTGTATGAATATCAGTCTGTTTTCGGGACTGAAGGAACTGTTCACCTGAGCTGGTGAGGATCAGAAACATGATGTAAAAGTGTAGAAAATATCTCATCTCTCATTTGATATTTGACACATTTTCATAATATCAGACACTTATAATTATTAATAAAATCTGGACAGTGGTGTTTCTTCAGTACGACATAGACACATGTTTACTAACTATACCTATAATGTGATATAATAATCCAATGAATTAAACAAATGGCCTCTGAGTTCATCTCTTTATCTGACTGTACTCCCTCAGGGAGAGGGTCCTCCTCCGAGACCCTCTTTTCCTGAATATCTGGCGCCATCATGTGGAAAAAATACTACTATAGATCAATAGATCGATAGATAGATCGCTAGATAGATAGATAGAGAGATAGATAAAGATGCATTTAGTCTTTCCTAGTCAAATAACACCATGCTGTTGCTTTATACATATCAGTCCAGAGGCTTATATTGAATATGCTCACAGCTTGAATGAAAACTATCTAACACAACCAGCTGAATCTGAAAGGAGATCCAATATTTTATTTTACTTGAATTCTCATTTAGATTCGGTCTAAAACAGTTCAGTATTGTACTTTTGTCAAATATTGTCCCAGGAACTCTGCAGTCCTCAGTGGTTTTTGTTGATTCTTGGGAAAAGGGGAAATGTAAAGTTATAGTTCCCACGTATGTTTTAATAATTGAAATGTGAGGAAGAACCGGAAAAAAAACAAATTAAATATGAACATTTTATTTATTTCAAGTAATATTTCCCACATGAGTTTTCATTAAAAACTTAGTGGGGGGTGGAGTATGCCATCTTCCTGGCATTCACTGTTTCCCTCAGCAAAAGGGAGAGCCTTGGTGCCCTCTTCCCTTTCTCTGCGATATGGTCCAGCTGGTTATAGTAGGTGTCCATCACCTCCTTTTCCGTCACCACCTCCAGGTCCTGCTGGATCATCTGGAGGAGCTGACAGAGGCCCTCAAGAGACGGCCCGTCTCCTTTCTGCAACAGCCTCCTGATGCAGCAGTGCATGGATTTCTCTGCCAGCACCTTGGAGAGGAACAGCTCCCCAATAAACCTCAGCATATTGAGGAAGCGACCGGAAGGTTTGGTGTTCTGTTGCTCTTCCCTCAGCCGGTCGATGACCCTCACGTCCTGGACTGGGTTCAGGCAGGACCCACTCTTTTGAACAATGCCCTCCTTTTCCAAGCTCTTCCTGAACTCTGCCTGGCAGTGTTTAACCAGCAGAGACCTGAAGGAGACGCTGGCTGACCAGTCAGACAAGGATTGGAACTCCACCTGAAGAGGAGAAAACCATAAAGGAATATTAACACTAATGTAACTCACATACATACATAGTGATCAGTGTGTTCAATTAAGGATAAAACCTGCATACAAATACAAGTTGTCCAACTAAGTAAGAAACAGGATAAAGTAGCTTCCAGTCATAGATGCATCACTTACTTCTGAGAGGTGTTGACACAGCTCCGCGAAGACTGCAGCAGAGTCTGGTTTCTTCACGGCCCTCTTGAAAATGAGTTCCACCATTTCCTGCAGGTTCTCCTCAACGTCCAAGTCCTCGTGACTCAGATCCGTCACGAAGGCTTGAAAGTTTGCAGTGACGCAGCTGACGGCCTCGTAGGAGGCAGCGCCGAGAAAGTCCACGTGTGTTGGGATCATGTTGATTCAAATCAATCGTAGTTCTCTTCAAGGCAAATCCAAAGAAACAAGTTCCGGTGCAAGAACAGAGTTCAGGAGCAAGAACAGAGTTCAGGTGCAACGAGCCAAGTATTCCGAAGAGAACTGACTGAAAACTGACTGAAAACTGATGCTTAAGTAACGACAGACTTCAAAGTTCTGTTGTATCCTTTGATATGAGATTGCTCAGATTAAAGGAAAAACAGAACGTTGAAGTCAGTCGTCACTTCACCGTCAGTTTTAATACAAAATATATATAATACAATAAAATTGAATATATATTTATTAATTTGATCATATAAATCATCAGTTGTTTGCACATAATTTGCATAGAATAAAAAAAAATCTAACTTCACAATGCTGTGATTCTTCTTATTAAAGTTTTAACACATGCAAATGAACTGCACTCTTCTGATCTGTAAAGTGTTTTACATTACAGGTCATCATTCAAACATACATGTACATTCATATAGTGCATTGTGTAACACTCGCACAGCAACTTAGGGCTCGGCGTCATGCATAAGGTCACACAGGGATCGAACCACCGACCTTTGGATTAATAGGTGACCAACCCCTCGCCATACCCAACCCTACTTAAAACTACTGTAAATTGAATATGGTGCTACTTAAAACTGATCTTTCCTCTCTGGCCCATCCAGCAGTTTATTCAAGCATCATCATTTAAACATCCACAAACACACACCACAAACCAGCAATGGCAGTGTGGCTACTCCAAGTAATAAACTGCACAATAGGCCTTAGGTAAAGTAAGAAATAAGATTTTTTTTTAAACGTAGTGAGGAGGAGAGATTCCTGAGGGTGGTTAAACACTACTCTTACAGGCAGAGACAGAATACGCCTTAAGCAAGATGCCAGGCTCATGACTGTGGACGGATTATGAGACACTTGGGATTATGGGCACAGACGTGTGAAAGGATGCACCCTACGCCTACACAAGAACCAGAGCCACAGATTCAGAGATGGTTTTCTGTTTTGTCTCTTATTGAGTTGTATTATGTCTCTTTGTTTGTCTCTTTGTGGTTTTCCTTTAATTGTTGTGGTTTGCCTCAAACACACTTGTATGAATCTATTTACCTTCTGTCTTTTGACCCTGACCTGAGGAGATCAGGGCCGTCACAAAGACAACAAGACAATCTATTCTATCCTATTCTATTCTTTTCTAATTGTATTTAGAATATTTTTTTATAATTCCTTGCATTCATATAAGTATTACATGTACTTATTATTACTGTTCTGGTGTCTTTTTTTGACTGTTCCCTTTGCTGCTATAACAAGGCAGAGGTTGTCGCTCCTTGTAAAGTTTGTTAAGCCCTATGAGGCAAATTGTGATTTGTGAATATGGACTATACAAATAAAAAAAGGTTTTGATTCTGGCTCTCCATCCACTGAGATGTTAAATGGGAAAGGCAGTTTAGAAAATGAATGGAAATATTATTCAGATTTATCCCTTGCACGTATATACAACAAGAAATCGTAATAACAGAACAGATAAATACAGATTTATAAAGTGGATAGAAGTTTTATATAAAGAGTTTAAGCATATCATCTTAAAGAAAGCTTCTAGTTAGTTCTTAAGTAAACAATTGAATTGGACAACATGATCAGATTAACTCAACTTGGAGCTGCACTATCAGAATGAATATCAGTCTGTTTCGGGATTGGTTATGTTTCCTTCTCTTCCTTCATAATTCCTGGATGGATGCAGCAGTTACGTCGGTTAGAAATCACAAACCAATATCACACTCTGTGTAATATCACGTCATATCGTTTATTTAAAATAGAAAAAAGCACAAGTGTATTTACATTGACATGTAGAGTGGCATACAATACAAGACAACTTTACAATAACGGCGTTCTCCAAAGTCTGTACAGGGTTAAAGTGACAAATGTTGAATTTACAGTGTGGATCGATGAAGACGAGGTGGAAACTGGACAAACCTCTGACTGAAGGAACTGTTCACCTGAGCTGGTGAGGATCAGAAACATGATGTAAAAGTGTAGAAAATATCTCATCTCTCATTTGATATTTGACACATTTTCATAAGATCAGACACTGATAATTATTAACAAAATCTGGACAGTGGTGTTTCTTCAGTACATTTCAGTTTCCCAATAAAGCCCCTTTAAAACGTCTTTCTGCTGGAATAAAAAAACAAATGAAATGTCTTTATGTGACGTTTTACTTTCACATGAACTCATTTATTTCCTTAATAAAGACCTGTCTCATCAGGAGCCCCCCCCTTTTCTCCCCAACAGCTCTAATCTAAAGTGCAACGCTGTTCTGAGCGACTGTCCCTCTTTGGTGGTGTCATCATAGCACCATGGTGGGGATGTGGTGCACCAGGGGCATCTGGTGCTGGTGGACCATGGCCGTCATCTGTGGGGGAGGAGGGGTGACACGCGAGGGTACGTCGGCGTTGGACACCACCGGCTTGTGCCGCGCGCTCTTCTGGTGCGCCCTGAGGCCCGCCAGCTGCGAGTACGCGCTCTGGCACACGTGGCACTTGTAGGGCCGCTCGCCGGTGTGCAGACGGACGTGGTTGCGCAGCGTGGACGACTGGCTGAAGCGGCGGTTGCAGAAGCGGCACACGAAGGGCTTGTCCAGGGTGTGGATGCGCATGTGAGAGCGCAGGTTGCTGCGGGAGTTGAACCCGCGGTGGCAGATTACGCAGCGCATGCGACCCGCAGACGAGGAGGAGGATGAGGAGGAAGAGGAGGAGGAAGTGGGTGAGCATGAGATAGGGCCCTCACAGGAGTGGGTTTCATCTGGAAGGGGAAACAAGGAGGGGCGTTATTTAAATGTCTCAGGTGGGTGCTGCTGCACAGAGGAGGATCTGCACACTATTTAAAAATTGAGTTGATGCGTAAAAGCTACTCACCATTCCTGCTTTTCTTCAGGTGCTCTTCGTCTATTCCAGGAACTCCAGGGATTCCCAGGAACGTGTTGTGTGTGTTTCCATACCAGACGAGAAGCTCTTGGTCTGGAGGGATGGTCTGAGCGGAGGAGGAGAAGAGGGTCAAGCTCAGTTAATAACAATGCCTGATAACCTGACTATCAACTTCAAATTGCATGACGAACAAACGCAATTCTACTTTCTCATCAGCAGGTGGCGCTTTTCTAAAGGACATGTAAATCCTTGCCAGGCCTCAAATCAAAATCCATGCTCTGCCACAGTGAAGTATTGGTGCTGCTGGTGTGAACTTGTTCTCACCTCCACAGCCTTGTAGAAGATGCTGCTGCCGATCTGCACCACCTCCAGATTTTGCTCCTGCTCGTTCCTGGCGCACTTGATGTAGGTCATCCAGCTGCGCTGATCCTCCTGACTGGCATCGATGAAATAACGCACCGTGCCATCTTCATTGAACACCTGAGCGCACAAGTTGAAAAAAATGATAATTTAATATAAAAAAAACATGCGAAAAATAGACATCTGGTTGATGAATCAAATTTCTGGCTGTAAGGTATTTTTTTCGCAGCTCACCTCCCACATGAGGTTGTTGTTCTTGAGCAGATCCACGTGCTCAGGGGACAGGACTCTCCCAGTGAAAGGACCCATCTCTGTCCCGGCCTTTATCCAGTTCTTTGAGAAGATGCCCAGACCTTCTCCGGGGATGGAGCTCTGCGCAATGATCACCTCGCTGGGCAGCACCAGACTGGACAGCTTCTGCACCTCTGCAAAGGAAAGGGAAGAAACGTGAGCATGCAACATACTCAGGAATTAACCTACATCGAAGGCCTAATTTTTTTTTTTTTTTTTATGTGCATAGGAAAAAAACAATCACACACATGTAGAATAAAGTCGATAAAGCAGAGAGGGGAGTCTGTGTTCAGGGCTTCACATGAAACAGGATTTGCCGGAGAGATCCTGAAAGCAGCAAATGGACTGGATCTTATTTTGGTCACGAAATATTAAGCTACACCTTATCCTCCGTTAAATTCGATTATCTGGCTGAATTGAAAGTTTTTGTTGCGCACAGAAACCCCTTGGAAAGCATTTTCATCCGAATTAGAAAGGATGGAAAAAAAGAAAAAGAAAAAAGATCGTGCGATTCTTTAATGTCAAAATCAAAGATTTTCTTTTTTTTTCATGTGAGGCTGTGAAAAAAAAGCAGTGGTGAATGGGGGTTAAATGGTTCTCTAATGCCCAGGGTCCAGCAATTGGTCTCGCTTCAGATGTGATATTCATTAAAGAAACGGCTAATTCCAAATTCATTATCCTTTTAAGAACTTTGTAGCAATAAATTTGAGCTGAATGAGACTAGGACTTGTTTAAAAGACGAAGGAATTTCTGCAACAAAAAAATGGAAAGGCGATTAAATGGTTGACATGCAATGAATAGCATTAGATTTAGCCTTCACGGTGCATTATGCGAGGAACAGCAAATCTTTTTAAGGGAGAGAAAGGAGAAAAGCTCCGGAGCCCCATAGCTGCCAAGAGAGGAAAAGAGACTGTCCGGAGATTGATGAATGCGGGATAAGAGAGAGAGAAAAAACCGGGACATCTCAAAGAAAGGGAACTTTTTCTCCCCCTCGAGGTTTAAGTGGAAACTTTCCCAGGTCAAGCACAAAGTTAACCAAATGAATTTAATGCCCTGCGTCTTTCAATCGGCGGCAGTTACACGCCTAACAAGCCTGTGAGCGCCGGGTCCCGGAGCTGTGAGGGGGTCAATGCGTTAAATGGGTCGAAAGAAAAGCGGAAAAATGAGGGAAAATGTGGAAAAACGGCAACAAGAGAGGAGGATTCAGTTTGTGGACACAGGCTGCGGGCTTAGTTGAGTGGCTTTCTTTGACAGGATGGTGGAATTTCTCGATACTTCGTGAGTTGGAATCGTTGGGGACAAATTGGAAAATTGGATGAATTAAAAAATCCTTATGGATTAAGGTGAAAGAGGGAAATTCTCTAAAATCAGCGCATTCTTATTCATAATATTAATATTCATAAAATATCTAGTCGATATGTATTAATGTTTATTTTCTTTATTAATAAGCATATGACTTGTTAGCATTACGCGCAACCAAATACGCATGATTGGACACCTTGGATAAAAAGCTCAAATAAACCCACATAACCCAGCATATAAATAAAATACCTTCCAAACACGCACCACAATAACATGCAACACTCAAAACAAAAATGACACTGTCCCATGTTAAATCAGCAGGTGAGCTCATCCATACCTCCAGCGAAGGACTGCGCCAGCACCTCGGCGGTGAACGCGGTCTTGGGGCTGCAGCCGGTGCCGTTGTGCCGCTCCTCTGCCAGGTGTTCGCCCAGCACGTTCCTCCACCTGCCGTACAGGAAGCTGTGCAGGATGTCCGAGGTGATCACGTCCGACAGCGCGCGGCTCGGACACTTAAATCCAGACTTGAGAGCCAGGGTGTCGGCGGGCAGCACGGAGCCCATGGTGCAAGAAATATTTTTAAATGAGGGTAAAGCAATGATAGAGAGGAAGAAATAAAGAAAAACAAGCGGTGCAGCAACAAGTAGAGCGATGGAAGAGAAGAAGGGGGTTTGAATTTAACAAAAAAAGAGGAGTGAACCCACAGAGCTGCTCTTATCAGTGCGTCCTCCTGCTCTGGAGAGGCTGTGCGTAAAAGTGCCTTGTCTGGCTGTGAGGGTCTCTTTATATAAGTGGCTGAGTGACCCCTGTCTAATTACTTATTAATGACACACCCCTCGCCGTGTGTGTGTGAGTGTGTGGACCTGCCTGCTCTACACACACACACAGACACACACACACACACTCAGACACACACAGAGAAAGCGAGAGAGAGAGGGAGGGGGAGGGGGGCCCGAGACTTTATTTAACGCAACATTTTTTTTGCGCAAAGCTGCAAATGCATCGGAGCAGTTAAAAATAACAACACACAAGTAAACTTCTGAATATAGACAACAAAAAAATCGAAATCCTACAGAATAAAAAAAGTATCAACCCCTTGAAAAGTTACGTGGGGTTGTAATAAAAATAAAGACCGCTGCGTAAAACGAGAATAAGCTGCTTTCTTTGGCGAGGATGAATGTGAATGCGCGTAATTCTGTTTACAAATGTGCACAATAAACGGGATGCTGGGGGAAAAGATAATAAATAATAAGACAATAATAATAAGGGGGAAAAGTTTGATGGGGTTGATGTCCGAGCAGAAGTGGGTCATTGAGTCTGGGAGCTGCTCGCCTATTTTTTTCTCATGGCACTTCTTATTCATGCGGTGGTGATATTAATTTTTGTGCGTGCGTGCATTTGTGCATGCGTGTGTGTGTGTGTGAGGAGCGAGCGCGGGAACAACAAGAATGGAAACAAGCTCGACGTGTTTTTTTCTCCGCAGCATTGTTCCCCTGCACAAAAATGCAAAGCTGCTTTGACGTGCTGGTTCACTTTTTGTTGAGGTATAAGCGGTTTAATATTCATGGATGTTCGCGGGGGCCCCCTCCCCTGTATTGTGACAACGTTTAGATGAGTATATACGGGGGCCCCTTTCTTCTCCGCAGCCACGGTTTTCTCCTCTTGATGGACTCGGGGGCTCGAATGGGCAGTTTTCCTTCTCTTCCAGCAGAGAGGACATCTTTATTCCATCCCCGGCTCGCAGGTTTCCTATTCAGCTCCCTCTCCAAGTAATGTCAGGGCCCTGAAACGGTGCCGCAAATCAATCTTCCATGGTGTTTTGAGGGCAATTTGACATCCATGCACTCTCTCCTCCTTTCACCGCAGCAACTACAAGGAGGATTGTCCGAGCAGGAGGAGGAGGAGGAGGAGGAGGAAGAAATGGGGAAAGTTGTGCGCCCTCTTTCTCTCCATCCCTCTGGACGAATATGGACTGTGGCAGTGAAATGAGAAGAAGTAGATATGGCGACTAAATACAATAGCTGATCTTTTTTAGTTTTTTTATTATCATTCTCTTTTTTTACTCTGAGCTGCAGAGATAGTGAAAAGGCAAGGTGAGTGACAGGGCACGAAAAAAGATTACTGTGAAAAACAGCTGCTTTTTATGAGCGGGCCCCTCCTACGTTTTGCCCCCCCGTCCCCCCCCACCCCCACCCCACCCCGCACCTCCTGTTTCCCAGATGAAATTTTCTCTGCTCTTTTCAATGGGATCCTTTCTCATCTAGATTGATTTACATTTATAGCATTCAGCGCACAAATCCGAGGTAAAAGGCGCGGGGACAGCGGGGCGGGGCCGCTTCTTTATTAAAGAGGAATTAAATGAATTGAATTGCGGTAACGCATGGATTTGATTTGCTTATTTATGCGTTAACCTGTGGCTTTATGCGGGAGCCGTGTAAAGCCGCGGCCGTGTCAGCGCAGGCAAATCCAGCCCCGCTTAGCCGCTCCATTGTAAACCAATTTAAACCCTTCTGCTGTCCATTTAAAGCTTATCAATTTTCATGTGGATGATTGACAATTATTGCACAAAGAGTGCGGTAATTGTTTCATTTCAAAGCGAGCTGCTGGGAGAGCTATCAAAGAGCAGGGTCTGTTTGTGGGTAAATAGCGGAGGGGACGCCCCTCAGCAGAGAGAGCTGCCGATGGCCTGCAGGGAAACACACTCTGTGCCGGAGTTAAAATAATAAGAAACACTTCAAGACCAAATTAACAGATGAGGGATCTTTTCATTTTTAATTGTTTGGATTTTCAGTTTTTCTCTCATATGTTCGTCGCCATGACAAAAAACTAAGAATGTAGTAAAAAGAAAAGGTGGTTTGTGCTGCTAAAATACAAACATTGTTACAGTAAAAAATAGAAATTACATTTTGAGAAGTAAAGATAAAAAAGTTGAAAAAATAAGAAGAAAACGTTCAAAATAAAATGATCAAAACAATTAAAGATTTAAGGTTAAGATGTATAAATTAAAGGTTCAAAAGATAAAAGGGAAAGAGTTATGAAGAAAAGGTTAAAAAATAAAAATGAAAGGTTACAAAAATAAAGTTAAAATTGTTAAAGGTCCAAAAATTTAAATTAAGATGTTGAAAATAAATAGTAAATAAAAGGTTTTAAAAAGCAGCCTAAACTAAAACCTTATCCCTGATTCTTGTCTAACACTAACCTGAACTAGTAGCTCAGATACTTCTTTTTACTCATAGAACCAGACTGGGTTTATGCTGGAAAAGAGCCTAACAAAAAAACAGTACACACAGACACAGACACACTTCTGCAGCCAGCTGGGGGAGCGGAGGGAGGGGAGCGAGTGCAGAGTCTCCAGGGATGCTCCGCAGGGTCATTAAAAACAGATTAAGGTATCTGCCACAGTGTGGAGGATACTGAGGATCAGCTTATCTGTAGCAAAGGTGAGAGGGAACCCCCCTCCCTCATCTCCCCCTAAAACTGCCTTTATTCCCCCCTAACTCCTCTGGTTAGACAGGACAGGAGGAGACAGGACACCTGCTTGGTCTTGGTGTGTGTGTGTGTGTGTGTGTGTGTGTGCACTTCAATTTACACAGCAAGGGAAATGTGGATTTACATCTAAGGCAATAATTGAAACATTATCCCCTGATACAATATAATTAAAAATAAAACACTATTTTCATTAGATCGCTTGTATTTTTTTCTTCATAAGTGGAAAGTAACTCAGTACATTTACTCAAGTACAATAGAAGTACATTCAGGTACTTAGGATGAGATAAGATGCTTTATATACTTGGAGTCAAATATTTATCTGACAGCTTAAGTATAACAGCAGATTCAAATAATCAACTAATAACCAATGATATGTTAGATTAAACTATTCACAGCAGTATTTAAGGTACTTGTAATAATCAGCTGCAGCATTAAAATGATACAGGTTAATGCATCACTTATGATCTATTGTACTTCATATCACTGTGAAATGGGCCGTTCTGCACAATGGGAAATCCATTTTACTTTTGACATTTGCAGAATATGGAGCATAATAAAAGACAAATGAGTTTTCTACATTGTTGAGCTTTTTAAACTACACAAACATTGTACACATGAACAAACAAACAGATCAACAAAACTTAATGAGAAAACCAGGGGAGCTATGATGCAGTGAGAGTAAAGTCAAAGTAAAAAAAAAATCCTGCACTTCCTAGTTCTGCAGTTAAACAGTAGAGCTAGAAGTGTAGTAAATTAAAAGTTTTAATGATGCTGAATGACTATTTTAATACTTCTTTAAGTATTAAACTTAACTTGGTATTTTAATAATAGGCCTTATAAATAATCAACTTTATAGAGCACTGTATATTATATAACGCAGCTCAAGGTGCATTACATAAAGTAGAACAATATTTAATGTTGGATCATATTGTGCGAGTAAAATCTTGATCTGCGACGTAACAATTAACTGATGAATCAACCTAATGAAGTAAAAAGTATATTTGCCACAGGAGTATAAGGAAAAAGTAGCAGAAAGTGCCAATACTTAAGTATATTACATGGACAGCATTTTAGTAAATACAACTCACACCAACAGAATATAACCATTAAAATAATGTGCATCTTTTGAGTATACACAAAAAACAAAATCCTGCAACATTTTAAAGTGTAAGATTACTTGGTAATTTTTCAAGTGATAGATTGTGATGTTGTATTTGAGTAATCCAGTAGTTTTTACAGCTCAAAATGTCCAACAACTTTGTTATTTCACTTGGACATGAATATTTTCTCATTTGTCCATGAACACTAAATAAATCCCAAACTGAACTACATCCTCCTCTGCCTGTGAAGACGAGGCTTTAAATGGAGCAGCATGAAAATACCCCCACACAAGAGAACAGTGTCTCCGACAGACCGATATTAATAATAACTGCACCTCTCGACCTCAGCGCGGGAATGATCCTGGAACAACTAAATTATTGGACAGCCATGATGGACCACCAGGTCAGAAGTGTCCACGGGGACGGTGCCTTTTAAAAGGGAAGAGGATCAAAATCAAGGGCTGGATTTGGAAACAGCTGCACGGCATCAATGCAGGGACCCGTATGTGGCAGCTCAGGGTCCACTGTGGCAGGAGCTTCCCCGCTGAGCGCAAAGATGTGCAGGGACAAAAGCTGGAGGAGCTCAGGAGGGGGTGGAGAGACATTTCACTGGACAGGAGGCTGAGAGAGGAGATGCTTCTACGGGACAGTGAGGGGACGGACACATGGGAGAGGTGGGGCAGGGACAATTGAGACATGGATTTTTGGGATATTTGTGGATACTGAGCGAGGGAAACATGAAAAATTATGGAAATATTATTCTGTAGTGTCCAACAATTTTAGTTAATACCCAATTGTGTGTTTTGACCATTTAAGACTGGACAGATGCGGACATTGATACATACAACGTATGTGAGATTAAAGATTTAGTTTTGGTAAGACTTTAAAAATGTGACAATGTAATATGGGGCAATTTTTTGTCAGGTTATTGCGAAATGGACGTTACAGGTTTATCTTAAAACGACCAAGAGCAAGAAATGTACATGTGCAATATATTTATACTGTCACAGGTGTAAAGACACTGGGAGTTGTGTGGTTATGTGACGGATGTTTGACTCATAAAACTACTTTCAAGAGTTAAACAGAGCAACAGTGGGAAAGTGTTGCAATTAACAATAGGAGTTTGTGATAATAGTATTATTCAACCACAAGAGCGGCTAGCGAAACATTTATTTGAATTTGAGAACCAGCAGTAAGACTATAGAAAATATAGATTTTCTGCTTATAAAACATGAAAACACAGTTGGCCTATAGATCCTCTATTTATCATTTAGACGTATACAATAGAGCTGAGAGTTTCCAAGGTGAAACTGAGAGGATTCAACACTGAGCATCAGAATACAACAGAAGACATTCAAATAATTAAAATAATATTAATCAAACAGAAAATCAGCTTAACAGTACACAATAAAGGTAGTCTGGATGTTTTTTAATACATGGTTAACTGTACACGAGGAAAAAAAACAAACACCATAATTAGACATTTTGAAATTATATCCCTTTTCATTAAGAAATGACGTTAATACCAGAATCATTTTTCCATAATGATGCATCATTTATATTAGATCACACAAACAAATAAAAAATTAATTAAAAAGTTATTAGCATTGGACTGAGTCCAACGCCCCACTGAGTCCACAGCCAGGGCTCAGTGTGGCGTTAGTGAACTGGGAGGTACCAAATAAGAGTTTTTGATCATAATACATTAATTATTACACAGGTAGAAGTACACAGGCTTAGCAGTCTTGAACAGTTCAGGTACACAACATACACAAAAGTCTACCACGTCTTATTTTTCTTCATAACAAGATG
Source organism: Pleuronectes platessa (assembly GCF_947347685.1). Lineage (NCBI taxonomy): Eukaryota > Metazoa > Chordata > Actinopteri > Pleuronectiformes > Pleuronectidae > Pleuronectes > Pleuronectes platessa. The sequence continues at coordinate 12,238,812 of NC_070644.1, read as the reverse complement.
CAACATCAAATTTCAAATCACACATTCACAATCTTTTTTAACATTTTCAGTATGAAAACAGAAACAGAAAACGGAGGGACAATTTTCCTGCAACACTGATCACAGGAAAAAAATATTTTTTTATATAAGTATATATATATGAAACATATATATTTTAAATTAACAGTCAAATATGAGCATATATACATAGTTTTACAAGGTAGCAAAGGCAAAACAGCTATTTGCAACATCCCCCTAAATCTTATCAGATCATTGTAATAAATTATCCATGACATTTCCATTAGAAAAAAAAGAGAAAAAAACATCTTAAAACTACAAGTTAAAAGTCTGTCAAAATATTAGAGAACCCATCTTTGTTTCAAAACTGAAATAAGATATTGCACCTTTTTCTTTTTAAACCAGAATACAATAAAATGACAATGAAAAAACAGCATACAATGCACAACAGGAATTAAGTTAGAACTATTGCCACTGGCTGACATTAATCCTTTTTTCTTTTTTTTAGACCTTGTAACAAAAATACATTTCCTGTAACAAAACATCACAGTTTCATTTCACTGAATTATGTAAAAGGAAAAACATTTTGAACACACTCTTTAAACATCTTATGACATAGGACAAAAAACGTATTCAAGACTGCTAAGCGCATAATCATGGTTTCACTTCAACAAAACTAGAAAAAATAGATCATATTGCCTTTTGAAATGTTACAACTCTTGGGTTCATTTTGGCGGTACAATCTGAGTCAAAGACAGGAAGAAAAAAAACGAAACAGCTCTCTCAAGTCCAAAAAGGGATCCCAGATACTGTCTATCCAAAATAACAGTGTACATAAGCATTTAGTAACAAATAAATGTTCCTGATTTTAGAAATATTACTTTATCATATAAGTCATTCTACAGCTAGTGTTTCTCACTAAGAAAAAAAGTCTTCAAGGCGTTGCAAATCTTGAACCCCCTCTGTTAAAAAAGGGGCTTTTCCATCCTCTCAGTGATTCAAGTCTCTAACCTGGGCGACTTCTCTAATGATCCTGTGGACGGAAATCAGTTTGGTCATTTATCACAACATTTACCCTCATTACATCTGATTACATGTCCTGACATGACTTCAATCATTTGTCTTCACATTAAATCCCATGAAAAGAGCAAAACCAACGATGAATCTATCTTTCTCCAGGGCTGCGTTCAGATATAACATTTAAATATCAGCTGTGGTTGAATACATGTTGTATACTTTATACAGCCTCTGCTCTAGAATAGCCTCTTCTAACATCTTCAACTGATGCGGACACGATAAAGCAACTGCCGCATTTGTTGAGAACTTTAGAATCCACAGTGCGCCAGACTTTAATAAGGTGGGGTTTATATACATGTTGCTGCTGATTGAGCAAACCCTCCAACACAGAGAAAACCGAACTTGAAGCCCGTTGCACATTACTTTCAAGCAAACATGACATTTAACCCGGAAACCGTAGTGAAACGTTTTTAGATGCAACTTGCCCCAGGCTATTCTCTTGTGGTTAAACCACAGAGTCATGAGGGAGGAACTGCTGGCAGCTAATGACATGTCTAAGGTGGGATGACAGTGAGACGCGGCTACAGTAGCAGCTCCTAAAGAGAAGAGCATCTCTGTTGCTATATCAGGAATAAAGAGCATTCCTTCAATGAAAAAAGAAAGACATGGGACTGAGGGCTTTTGGCCAATGGAAAATATAATTCCATTCTTCTCCTGTATTGGAGCCTGTAATTGCCCGCAATAGACGGCTGGTTCATCCAATCTACAGGATGAAAATGCCCGTGGTTCTGTCTAACAAACCACCTGAAGAACCGGGTTAAGAAAGTGGATGTTGGAAATTTCAGGTGACAAAAACATTCACTACAACTTTCCAGTCAATACTAACATCTTTGCACATCAGCTCACAAAGAGAAGTTCCAATTTCTTGTTTCCGGAAATGATTAAGTCTTTCTACATATTTATGGTCTAGTTGATTAGGAGCACAGAGCTAAAACTAATGTAATTCATTACCACAGATCTGAAGGATGGATTTATTCCACAAGTGACACGTTGGTTTTGGTCTCTACATAGGATTTGTTTCTCCTTTAACATCTTCAGTGGGAAGCTGTGAGGAACGTGTTGATGAGGTGCTGGTTCTCACCTGAAGGCCTGGGGCTTGTGTCTGCTGTGCGCCCTGGTTGAAGTAGGCCACCGGCTGTCTGTAGAAGTCCACCCAGGCGTTGTAGTCAGGATTAGAGGTCTGCTGAGATGCCGGAGCGGCTGTCTGGCCTGAAGGGGGGAAAAAACACCAGCAAGGAATAATCAAGACAAGCAGGAATCAAGACATCAACCCATGATTCCAGGGTTAAATGGTGATGTCAGAGCTCAAACTTCCCTTTATGCTTCGGTTTGATTATGTTTTACTCATAGAAGATAAAGACTCACCCCAATTTTTGTTGTATTCAGGCGCAGTGCTCTGGGCTTGGTTTTGCTGACCTGTAATCAAGCACAAGAAAAATTCAAACTATTTAACAAAGCAGCTTCTACACCACCCTAGATCTCCTTCTTTCAACGTTTGATTTAAATACAAATCTTGAACACAGCGTTTCCACTTTGACTTTTTGAAACCCAGTTTTCAAGACCTCCATGTTCCAGTTGTGGTTTTATAATTTCTCCAATATGGCTGAGTAAAGGCCTCCCTACTTGTGTGTGTGCATTTATATATATATATAAATATATATAAATCTCATATTACTTGAGGCTGGTGTGACCAAAGTTAAAGCACAAATGAAGTGGGCCCTGAGCTGCTTCTGTCATCGTGACACTTGCCTAGTTTTTTATAATACTGCTCCCAGTCCATCTGGCTTGTCTGGGATCCATTCTGACCTGAAACCAGACACAGATAACACCACCACAGTTACTGACAGTGGGATTAGACTTTTCCTTTTCCCCTCACTTTTTTATAATGATTTCCATCGAACGCACATTTCAAATCTGTGCATACAGGAAAGAGGTTAGCCACAGGGAATGAGATGGTCTCATCCAAGCCTGCACACAGCTTTGAATCCACAGCAGTAACACAGCTCGACTGGTTGAGCTCTGATTGAAATTTATGGCTAATTAAACAACTTAAAGGATGAAAACTGGTTCCGCGTGTTGTGTTTTGTTTGTTACCTTATTGAATGAGACAATTAGGCAGCTGCTGATTTATTGATTTACATTATTTCCAGATAGATAGCAGAGTGTGATTTTCAGTAGACTTACTGTGGTCCTGTTGGCCTTGAGGCTGCCAGATTTGAAAGGTCTGACCCCATCCTCCGGTCATGAACGTCTGAGGCCCACTTCAGGCAAAAGAACAGACAAATCACAGTGAGGAAAATAAACTTGTCAACTAATTTGCCACTGAAGACACAAAGTTATACACAGCAACGAGATGACGAGTAAAAACTGAAGGCATACATCAAAACGTGACATGTGAGGAGAAACACTGATCCTTACTGTTGAGGAGGAGTGGTTGGTCCTTGGTTGTAGGGATTCATCCCGAAGCTGCTGTTGCTCCCCATTCCAGGACCCTGGAGCAGAGAGAGAGAAGAGGAGGTGATGAAGAGACCACACTTGTGTTTAAAAGGGAGCCAACAGGCAAGGTCAGAGGGCAGGACGGGCTGCTGATGCACTCCATTAAGTCCATTTGATGGATTCTTTATGTTTAACCTCTGGTGACATCCTGCTGGCCACCAGCACCCACAGCAACCTAGCTCACCCCAGCAGCTCCCCACATTGACATGTGTGCTCATGAATATCAAGCTAGACAATGGGGGGCTGCCAGGGAGATTGGAGTCAGACCACCTACCCCAATTCTCTCATCGATCAGCTGGCGAGCCTTTTCCAACTGCTGAGGGGTGCCTCGGATGGAGAAGATGCGCACGTTGGGGTCGGTGTTGGGTGGTGGGTTTCTCTGCAGCTCCACGTGGGCACGTGACTGCTCTTTGATGTTTTTGATGGTTTCTCCACCTACAAAAGCATCAAGACATGAGGTTTAAAACTTTCTGTATGAGGCTGACATTAGATCTTCGAAAAGAGAAGTGAGGAAAGTCCTCCTAGTCAACTGAAGGTAAAAAAAACACATCAAAGTGTCCCTCACAGAGATGAACCTCTAGAGAACAATCACCTGATTCTGCAGCTCATCTCAGATTTACAGCGCTTCACAGTGAGTTTCACCTCATCACAACTTTAAAGTTCTGGTTCACATTCACTGTGTTTAGCACTAAGGACCCAGTGAACACTACCTGCCCCAAACAGACAGAGTTGGCAACTAGTTACTTAACAGTTGAGGATTCATAAACCCACCTTTATGCCGTAAGCATGTATATTCATGTAGGTTTTATAGGAAACAGTTGTTTCCAAAGTAGAAGTTCTCAGATTTTGTATTGTTACATTATCAATAGCATATGAAGATTGAGCAATGTTTATTTTTCCACCATGTTGCCTTGACTGAGAAATGCCCGATCTTTTGTTTCAGTGCCGGTACACAGTAAGGCAACAATAGAAGTATTTCTACCTTTTGGGCAAAAGGGAATACCACAGTCCCCTTTCTCCAGTCATGTTGCACCGGTTAGTTTTTTCCAACTTTCTCAAGTTACGAACAAAACTTTTCTGAGGGAAGAGATATATCTGACTTGATTCTTCTCATCAGTGAAACTTGAAAAAATAGTTGACACCTCGTGTACATTTGTTTTTCTATGCATTAAAACCGAGGCAAAGACGATAGCATTATATCCTCAGGGAGATATCAGCTGATCTTGGGACCATCTGCATGACATGAACTCTCAAGTCATTACCTAGGAAATCTGTCTAATTTTTCCTATATGACATGGACGCGGCATTAGACAAGACATTCTCATCATTGACTCACTTGACTAAACCGATGTGATAGTGCTATCTTATGAGGACTCTGGCATGTGTCCCACCACTTATCTGCCATTCTGTGGTAACATCCGTGCAAATCGGTAAACAAAAGGAGACATCTCCTGCACGCCACCCCCTCCTCGGCATCAGATGCCAGCTTCCCGACGTGTGGGGAGAGCAATTACACCAGCAGGGAGAAATGAAACAGCACTGGCAGGAGAAAAGGGCCAAAATTGAAGCGTATCCTCCTTCTGGGATATCATTTGTCTCTTTTACCCTTTCCATTCTTGACTCTGTGTTGTCCTCTGTGATGAGAGGAGGGAGTGAACGGGGGGGCATACAGCCACTGCCGCCGCCGCCCCCCACCCCCTCTCCACAATGCCCGTATGAACGAAAAAGGCTGAGGGTGCTTCCCGGGGGGACACCGGGGCTGTCCCAACATCAATTACACATTTGTTCACTTGTGGCTGACACTCTGATGACCCTGGCTGACCTTCGAATGAAAACGCTCATCAAAAACCTCTCCTCCTCCCGTAGCCTATTCCATGCTGCCAACAGACTGCACATGGGCCATTAACCCATTGTCAACCAAATGAAACTTCTGCCTTAATGAAGCCATTATGAGCTCTTCTAGTCAGACAGCAGAGAGCAATGAAGACCCTGACTATTCATTTCATGGACTGGGCTGTAGTGAGGACAGATAATACGGGCCTTATTAATGAGACTGGTTTAGTGAGCTGGAGAAAAGGAGGGGATACAAAAGTGCAACTGGTGACAGCATTCAGGGCAAAGCCAAGGGACTGGTTAGCCGCTGCTGGTGGGGAAACCCTCTGGAGGCCTCAGGGGAAAAATAACACCACACAGCAGCTTTAGATGAAACCACGGCTGGGTCATATATATACTATTTATATGATACCTATTCATATGAGTGGATGGAAAAAAGAACGAAGTTATCCCTGAATTCCGATTTGTTTCGTTATACAAAATTGTTAAGCTCCATTTATACAGTCTTATTTTTCTTTGCTGTGTTCTATTTTTAAGAATTATGTAAAATACTTTGAACTGCCTATGTATGAAATGCTATATAAACTTTGCCTTACACCAGTTAACAGGAATAGCAAATTAACTTTTTCAAAATGTTTCAAATTATTTATGTTCTCTAGAGCCCGAACCAATAAAAATAAGCGGGAAAATAAATTGGCTCAATTTTCACAGTTGATTATTTTCCTGATATAGTTCCTTTCTTTATATTCCAAGACAGAAAACCGAGTCTTATGAATATTTAGATTTTGCCAAGCTGATTAGACCACAACAGACTGTGGAAAGTTAAGGTCACAGTCTACTTTCTCCTGAATATAAATGGCAGATTAGTAAATAATAAAAATAGTTCTTAGATTCTAGCCAGATTTGTATATGTTGTTATAATGCCATTATGATACATAAACATAAAACTGTCAGTGAAATGCCCAAACTACAAAAACCTAGAGCTAACATAAAAATATGTGGCAGGATATTGTAACCATTAGCATCGGATTTTGAATTATCATGGGTTAAGTGTGAACTTTAATTCTTTACCTTAAGACTTTGAGTTTGACAAAGAAATCTTCACGTAGACTCACTAGCTTTCACATGGAGATTTCCTCCAAGAAAAATTCTGTTTTAAACTGAGAACACTCTGCTGAGGAAGACAAAGCTCTGGAAAACTGATCCTTTAGTTGTAACTTTTAGGCCAAAAGCATTGAGTAAAGTTGCCTGATAATGGTAACGGCTCTTGCAAATTTAAGTCGGTAATAAAGTCTGAGCAGGTTGGTGGGTGGCTCAATTCGCCAACTGCAGAGAGAGAGAGTGTGTGTGTGTGTGTGTGTGTTGGGGTCAAAACAGAGGGGCAATGGGCTACATATGGCATCGTAAAGATATTAATCACTGTGCTCTTTAAGGAACGGCTGACAGCACCCAGACCCACCGCCATCTCCACCATATTGGCCCACTTCATATGCTAATGCTTGGAGAGGGGGACGCAACGCCCAGGTTTATTTGTTTCCCTCGCCCCACTACATGCACAAAAGCCACTTGACATTTCTATTGCCATGTTTTTATCTTAGGTAAAGAGGCCCCCCCTGACCCCGCCCACCACCACACACACACACACACACACCAAGGCGAAATGCATGCACACATACGACACACACACACACACACACACACACTCGCAGCTCCTTCCAATGCAATGGTCAATGACTTTTAAATAGCTGGCAATAGAGTGGGCATGAATAGCCAATAAGCTAATTCCTCCTATTCATTCCCTCGCTGCACTCTATTGGGCTGAAAGACCCTCATTAGATGCCAGGCAGCCTTCCACATGATTGAGGGCTGTTATTATGCACCTTTAACAATTAATGTCACATTACACGCATTATCCCCGTCATTAAGCCCTTAGTGAAGCCAATGAATGCCACTTGTGCTGTATACATGAGCCCTGGAGGGAGAATAGGAGGGTGGTCACTCACCCCCCTTCTTCTCATCAGTTTCACGTAGCGGCAGAACACCAAATGGCGTTCAGTTATTAGAGGAAAGAGCCAATCTGGTGAGTTGGGTATGCTTTAAGTAAGACGGTTGGTATTGGTGAACTGTGTGTTAATTCTCTAAGACAGCCAGTTGAGTCAGGATAATGGACATGTGAAAGAGTTGACCTCAGAGAAAAATAAATCTTTTATGTACCCGCTACTGAGAAAAATGATTCAAAAGTTACACTGAGGAGCTAACGGGACCCACAAGTGTTTAAATCAACATAATAACCAAAACATGTTCTTTACCTTTGCCAATAACTAGGCCACACTTGTCAGCAGGGACTGCATATGTCACCTCCTGCAGTCCTGCAGGGCCTCCATTGCTACTGTCGGCTCGCCCTCGACGTCCCATTACTCCCCCAAATCCATCACGCTCCTGTGGAGAAAAATTGGGGAGGAGTAAAAAATTTAAAAAAGTAACAGATGTGGGATCAATTGCTCCTTAAAATAGCTTTTTATAAAAAATTCTTCTATAGTTTCATCAAAATGTCAGTTTCTTCCCTTTTATAACGAGCTTAAGAAATGGAGAAAAAAAATGTCCTTAAACATCAAAGATAATAAGTATCAGCAAAGCATAGATAAGTAAAATGTATTCAAAAAGGTAATTATAGTTACAACAAAGTGGCACTGCACATGTTGACATACATGACATACCTGAGCTGTTTGAACCAGTTCATTGATGAGGTGAACTGCATGGTGGCAGTGGTCGGGCTGACCCATCACTTGAGCAACTCGGTCAGGACTGACTCCATCATCTGGACAAGGACAAAAAGCTCTTTGACTCTTCAGCTATTGTTGACATGTTTATTGTCAAGTACCACAAGTGAACAGAATCCTGGTATCCTGATAGTCCTTCAAACTATAACTATGAATTCTGATGATTGAATGAAGCTTTGCCTTGAGCTCACTCGCTCTAAATTATATATCAGCCGTCAAACACACAGGCTAAGTTTGTGTCCTGAGTTTTATGCAGAGGAAATTTCTTTGTTACATGTGCGATACTGAAAAGGAGAAGACTGACCATCAACAAGCTCAGCCAGCATCATTGACTTACAGGAGTAAACACAAGCAGTCTGACCTATCACAGTTCTCCCTGTGGCATTTCTGTAGCGTCATTGTTAAGATATACGTTTGAGCAGGTGCCCGCAAACATTATGTGCTCACCTTGTTTGAACTGGATCCTGACCCCAGCATCATTCTGAATCTTCTTGATCATCTCTCCGTTCCTACCGATGATGATGCCAACAGCAAATCTGGGAACAACCACCTGGACAAAGAGGCAGAAAGAAGACTTTAGAAAAAATAATATATTACCCTATCTGGATAGATACATAAGCATAAACCTGTGTGTTCTGTAACTGAAAAGCAGTGAGGCTGGTTCTTACATCCAGACTGCTTCCCCCCATTTTGGATCCAAAGTCTGCTCTCCCAACCCTGAAGTCACCCTGGTCCTTGTCTCGGATGAGCTTCACCACAAGTTCACGGGCTTGCTACAGTGACGAAAGAAAAAACATACAAAATTCTTAATAAAAAATGGATGTGAAACAAAGCAAAAGTTCAACTGAAAGCCTCTCAATAAAAACAAAGATGTTTTCCAGTGTTTGAGCTGAAGCCTGAAGGCATAAAATGTGTAAAATTGAGTGTAAACTGAAAAGACATCAGCGCACACTGAGCTCTTCTGAGACCAACCTGCACTTTGTGGGGATCCCCAGTGATTCTCAGGGGCTTGTCTGCTCCAGTGGGCATTGGGTCATCCTGAATCATTATCATCTGCACTCCTGTTCTCTCCTGCAGGGGCACAATCAGACAGAGGCAGGAACAAGAGTTACCTGGGGTCAAAAACACCATTCACTCTGAAGGGTGGACATTTTTTCAGGGCTCAAAGAACAGCTTTTATTCTGATCTATCGCATGAAAACATGCTGGTGAATCAACAAGCGACGCCGTAAAAGACTTAAGATTACTGCAGCAGAATAAATATGTAATGTTTGCATGCTCGACCCGGATGCCACTCCTTGTCTGGACATTGTGAACGTGTATAACCCAAAACATTTATCTCTGTGTTCTTCATATGTGGAAGGCAAACTATAGAAAATGTCAACATGACAAACAAAACTGGTTTCTTGCATATTCATGCAATCTAAGCAAGGAGGAACTGTAGTGCACGGGACAATTACAGTATAATTCATACTGAAGACTGTAGCTTCAATTTACTTTTCACTGCTAAATATATGGATTAAATATGTGGGTTCGCCCGTCTGCATGTTCCCTACCATGACAGTAAATGTAATGTATCTAGAATGATGGCAGCTGTCAGGTTGTAAAAAGCTACAACTACTGCAGAAGCAAAATCTTCACAGTGTCCTAAGACCACACCTGCAGCTGCTTGATGGTTTCGCCTCCTTTGCCGATGACCAGGCCGACTTTGTTGGCAGGGATGAGCATTTGCTGGATGGAACTGTTGCCGTCCATATCGCAGTGGAAGCCTGGACCATACCGACACTGCTCCACAATCTCACTCAGCAGCCTCTTAGCCTGACTGTATGGGAGAAGGAGTGTGGGGGGGGGAAGAAAAACATTTATCACAGATTCTGCACAAAAACTGGTCTGCGTCACATTTTTCTTTGTCAAACGCTGAAAGAGGTGTTCAGGTGATTGAGGACAGATATGAAAAGAGATTGGAGTTCATGCCCTCTCTGTCACAACAATAGGGCACACTTTCTCTTAACTAATACTCTGTTCAGCTTCAGTACATATGTCAATGTGGAGAGTTGAAAGACAGTCTGTCAGTGGCCACTGTTAGCGCCTGATACAGACTGGTCCTTTATGACCATATTCCCCAACTCTATTTAACCCCAGAGAGACTGAATGAACCCTGAAGTGTCAGATGTTTCTTGCACTCCACCTGGTTGTTCCTGTTGAAAAGTTTGTACCTTTATGACTGGAATTATAGGGTTTGTTTTTTCAATGGACCCAGGCATTTGCTTAATATGGGATAGTACCACTTATACAACAGGTATTCACCTTAACACTTTGCAATAGAAAGAGAGTACGTCAGGGTCCCATCTCCCCGTAGCTAGAGGAAATACCTCAAACATTCTCAAAGATGGTTACAAAATCTTTCGTTGTTTTTTTAACTATATGGATACATGACCAACACAGTTTTAGATTAAATGTAAAAAAAGAATTTTGCTTCTGTTCTACAGTCATACAGGGAAGTCAAAGAAACCTTTTTTCCCTTAAGATGTATTTCTCATTTAACAGAGTACAATGAGAAAAAGAACAGTATTGTGTATCTATATAATTGTTTAAAGGTTAAAAATAAAATATAAAAAAAAGCTGAGACTCACTCAATGTTCTCTGGGCTGCCGGTCAGTGTGCAGGGTCTGTCCAACATGCCTCCACTGTCTGTGAACAAATAGGAAGATTAGACAAACTGCACATTGTCACATACAGAAAAATGGTTAATCAATTCTTTGTAGTTTAGTCAATTTTATTTATACAGCCCAAAATTACACATTTTAGCACATAAAAGGGGCTTTGTGAAATATGAATGTGACTGGTTAGATATATCACTTGGAGTAGTTGGCGTCTCACTTTGAACCAGTTGGGCATAGATGTGTTTCGCAATAACGTACCTGAAGCAATCTGGATCTTACAACCTGATTCCAGTTGAATTCTTGAGATCTGCTCTCCTCCTTTTCCAATGACTATGAGGAGAAGAGAAAAGACCAGCTATAAGCCACAGCCCCCAGCAGTGACTGAAACACTGAATACAATGTCAACACTGATGATTACGTGTCAAACAATTGTACTGACTCGAGGGCTACTTACTGAAGCCCACCATCTTATCAGGCACTTTGAAGTCTTCTGTTGTGAAAGCCCTGAGAGAGACACGGACGTGATTAACAACTGACAGACCAAAGACAAATTAAATTAAGACCAATCAAAGGTAAGGACATTTTCCCTCAGCCAAATTGTGCCAATCGCAAACATAGATGCGAGATGATTAGAGCTTTAACTAATAATTATTGTCATTATAAAATGTTACTTTTTTGTTTTCTAACATTATTATAAGAAGTCTTTAGGTTTGGGAAGAAAGGTGAAAAGAAATAAGCAATTTGAAATTGCCCAGTTTGTGATGGATATTTTTCACTATTTTAAAATATTTTAAAGATCTAACAATTAAACGATTAATGAGGGAAATAAACAGTAATGAAACTACAATTCAAATTGGGAAAAAAATTGAGGATGTGATTGTACACGATTCCTCTTTTAGGGTCATGGAGAAACAAAATCTGAAGTTGAAACCAAACAACCAATGAGGGTTTATGGTTACATAAAATAAAATGTGCTATCATTACTATGAACGCCTCTACAGTGTATTCAAAATGAACAGAAACTGATTTTACTGCTCACCTTTGATGTACCATTGCTCCGAGGTGGTTCCCAACTGAGGGAAAGGAGAGAAAAACAAACTAATTAACATACAGGAAATAGCATGAGATCATGGTTAAAAATAATGTTTTAAATACGCGCTAAAGTGACTGCAAATGAAGCAGCAAAGTGCAAATGAATCAGTCGCTGCTGGAGGGGACAGGGAGCAGATGGATGCGGCCCTGCCAATCCTCTGTGTTCGTGTCTGACCCACAGCGGGGGCTTTCACAGGCATGGAAATCAGGCCCGCAAGTGTATGAGTGAGTGTTTCAATCAGAGCCATTCAGAAAGAGAGAGGCAGCTGCTGGGTCACTGGCTGCTGGTCCTGAATTGCATTTTGACAGGTAGCACCAAGCAAGGGTCTTGCAGGGTCACTGGAGGATGCGCTGCCGTGGACGTAAACACCTGAGTTGATATCTAGCAGCTTCGATCAATTTTATGGTCGTTTGCACTGATTTCACTTCTTCTGGAAATGCACTGGGGTTAACTCGCAATGCTGGAACAGCTATGAATATAAAGAAGGAGGTGTACTAAAATCATTCGAGGACAAGACTGCAAGATAAAGTGCGAACACCCGGAGTGTGTTTGTATTATTGTACATTTGATAATTAAATGCTGGTAGCTAGCTGTTAAACACGGATAGCATTTCTGTTGTTTCCCCCTGTATTGTGCAACAACCTTGACAGAAGAAAAACCGAGGACACATTTTTGAAAACAACAACAGTGTGACAAACAAAACTAAACCAGAATTGCATACAATTTATCTATCCATGCATTCAGGGCTGAAATATCATACAAACAACTGTGACAAGATAACAGGAGGACGGAATAAATGACTAGTGTTCCCACTTCACGGATATGAAATGGAGCAAATCTCTTGTTTTGTGTACAAGGCTCGACGAGATAGGATGACATTTCTCGCACTGCACTTAATACTCCACACAAACATGAAAATAGAAAACCAGAGCTCACACTTACTGTGTTTACCCCACAGTAACCTATCAGTGGTGCACAGCATCAGTTTTCAACTATATTAAATTATTAAATATAGTTCAGTTAGGACATTTTTATCAACTCATGTAGCTGTTCAAAAAGGACATAAGTATAAAAAGATATTGGGTTATTGACTAAATAGTAAGGTAACGTTTCAATAACTTCAATGGATTATTAGGCCCATAGAATAAAATGATACTAAATCCAAACTGGTTTGCAGGTATGACAATGATAAAACCTGTTCTGCTACTTAGGATCGTTTGCCTGTATTGTTCTTCAGATCGGCAGAACCTCAAAAACCACTCGAAACTGATGACACTAAATATATTTAGTCTTTAAATATTGCTACATGCAGACTATAAACATAATACAAAAATTTAAATGAAATCCGAGGTTAAATGACAGCATTCAAAAACTAGCCGACAAATATAGCGGCCGTCATACCCAGGAAGATATATGAATCAATCAGGAGAGTCAGGAAGTGATGTATTAACTCTGATGCGGAGATCACTTGATTTTCTTAACAGACACCTTAAGTCTCCTTCGTTGGTGTCTTCGATGTGTCTGCAACCCCTCTTTTTTTGACCGGCTGTCGCACGCTATACGCCTAATCTACCGCCCCACTTGCTCGCGGTGAATTCAGTGGGGGACCTCCTGCTGTGTTTTCACATCGACTTCTTCTGGATTTCTACGGACATTATACTAGGAGGTCAGGTGGAGAAAGTCCGCAGAAACTGCGAGCGTCTCCGAAAAATACAGAAGAACTGCAGAGTTCAGTATACGTCTGAAGGCAGCTGATATAATAATTGTCCGATTTTTACCCCACTTAATTTTTTTTTATTAAAAACAAACTAATTGTGAACAGAGAAGACGCCATAAGAGTTTCTAATTTGCAGGAAGATGTTTCTATGAAGGTGTATATGCTTTGGAGAATTAAAGCTGAAGCATCAGTGATTTCTGTGTGTCCATAATGAAGGCTTACCTCCATTGTCTAGTGAACGTTTTTGGCCTCCAAAGCCGTAGAGGGAGGGATCTATGACCGGAGAGGAATTGTTCATGTTGGGCATCTGGTCTCCGCCCATCTTGGCTGCCATCTGGAGAAAATGTCACAGTGGGACAGATGGAAGAAAAGGTGAAAAGTGGTGATGATATTCTTTGAACATACACTTTCCTACCAAGATGTCATCTCGGACAAAACTTTGGGATAAATGACTTGTTCCCAGTCCGTGAAGTCTCTGTTGTGTGTGGTTATCTTTTTGACAGCAGCTGAAACCTGCACCCAAATATTACAGTTGCTGGAAGCAGTCTGCTCCAGATCTTGTTGAGATTACAAACACTGGTGATTTCCTTCAAACATTTGTCATGTGCCCGCTCTATCTAAATTTCTGGCACCACACAACATTTGCATTGTGTTATTCTGACAAAGTGCACAACCACTTGCACACTAGTTAAAGACGAGGGCACTTTTTTTGCATTACTGCTTAACTAAAAATCCATGTAGTTGTATTTTCTAAATCATCCACTTGTCGACCTAAAGCAGATGCTCGTTTTCTGTGCTGATGGACACTTAAATCTTCAGTTTTGTTGCACGACAGCGCCAACAGCATTTTCCACTCCCCTGTTAAGCTGCCACTTCTCCTCACATACAAAAGTATAGCATTTCAGAAAATTACACTAAATTGACATCTGTGCCTGACTGGAATTTTTTCACAATATGAAAATATAGTGACGGCATTTAGAGTCTTCCATCACCTTCAGGGATGATTATCTACTTCAGAGCCCAGCAATGGAAATAAGGAGGCAGAGAGGGAAGGTGGGTGTGGGGCGGCTGCTTCACAGGACATTACTGAAGCTATGAGCACGTCAAGCAACATGAAAGCATTGTAGAAGGAAATGGTTACACTTTCTGAAACCTGTGCTTTTCAAGAGTTTTGCTTTACAAGATATGGACAGATTGTTAAGAAGCGTCTTCTGAAACACCTGCCCTTTTTTTCTATTCCAGGCTAGGTCAATTTTTGACTGTACAGAGATGTGTGTTGTCATGTAATGCAATACCTGCCTAATCATCTCGATACTGAATCAATACAGGAGTTTTAAACCTTATTTGACTTAACAGATCACGGAAATTTAAGTTATTTATTTAAGTTAGTTAAAAGGGCAGGGAGGCCTCTGTCAGTAATAGTATTATTACTACTGACTACGTGTATATTTTATAGTCATTCAGATTAAGGCTATAAATCAATAATTACTGCAATATAATATATGTTGATATGCTTAGCATTGTGCAAGCTCACTGAGGGGGTATATAATTGATCAAACTCAGATTTGTTTAATTTTTTGCCGTTAATCAAGCATTCAAACACCTTCATCTATCTATAAATGTATATATATATAAATTTTAGTCATATCGTCTTGGTCTAATAAAAACAATTACGAACCTAGCTGTTTTAACACAAGGGTTTTTCGATAAAACACTAATTGACGTATTAAGTTCAATATCCCAATATTGTTCAGATAAATTATTTACTTTATTTCCAAGATTCCCAATGATTAGTCTCACTGGAGGACTGAGGGAAATATGCTTCTACATACAAACACAGTAAGTCCCTTTCTTTGGGCAGTCTGGTGGTTTCTATGGCAAACTGCCTGGTACAAACTGTAGTGGTCTATCCTGCAGTGGATCCTACAGTGTGCTCTGAGCCCTCTGGGTAAACACCACTGTGGACTGGACAGACTAGACTCACTTCCCTGCATACTTTTAAAATATGTTATTTCTGATTCTTCCAAAAATAAGACAAATAAAAGTCACATGGCATTTGGTCACATGGGAACCGAAGTATGTATAGTTTATATTTAGGATCCGAGAACACCGTGTCCATTGGCCACCGTGGCACAACTATTTCGTGAGTAATCTACACCATTCATGACTGACTTCAACTCAATAAGTTTTTTTTTTGTGTGCAAGACAGAATGTTCATGTTTCACTGGTTTACAACAAGTTAATGGTTATGTTTAGGATCAACATGGATCCATTTAGTGACAGTGGCATTTAGCAAACAGTAACAGCAGAGGGGGCGAGCAGAAAGAGGAAGAATCCAATAATTAGCCAACGGGAGGTCTAATGTAGAGGTCAACATCTGGTAAATTAGACAAGTGAGTTAATGGATCTTTACAGAGCACCCTGGTACCTGTTTAATTTGAAAAAAACAGCGCTTAACTAAAATTGTACTTTGAAGTAATTTAAGCTTTTGCAGCTATTGGATTCAAAATTCAGTTAACACCTCACTTTATACAATAGTGTAAAGAAGCATGACAATGAGGCCTCCACTTCCTATGTTATCATAAACCACTCCGATGTCTTATACCCCACAAAGCGACAGAATGACTTCTCCTTTCTAAAAGCATATAATGTGCTCATATATTAACTCACTGCAAAACCCACAACCGAGACTCCGCTGTAGACATAATGTTGCAAACACAATCGGCTTCTCAACTTTTCCATTTCGTATCAAGATCAAAACTGGGGTTGATGCCCGCAATTGGATCCTTCATATCCCTTAAGCTTTTAGTTTGCAAATCTGAGACCTTGTGAACAAGGTGTGATCACAGATAAGAAAAGAAGGGGGGGGGGCTGGCGGGGGCAGACACTCATGGACGGGGACATGCTGCAGCCATGTGGTTCTCTGGATGTCTTCAAAATGAGACGTGTACCTGCACAGGAAATACTTTTAGGTACATATGATTTTTTGGAGAGATTAATGACGTGCATTAATCGCTAATAGTTCTGCCAGATATGTATGGTTGTCTTGCATATCAACACAATGTAAATACTGGTTTTAAACACACAAAAGGTACACTGTGTGCTAGACTGAGGGAAGCTAAACTAGCAGCTGTGTGACTAAAGTCCAATTTGCACACTAATATACACAGACAGTAGTTTACTAATCTTCTGTTAAAGCAAACACACAGCTCTACTAATGACAAATATAATAGCAGCACAACTACACTGTTGCTCTGCTGCTGCCAGTGTGTGTGCTTTAGCTTAATAGCACTATCATCAGTGCAAGTTTTCTAGTGGGTTTTGTATATTTAAGATGTTTTTCCAGGCTCCAGTGGAGAAACCCCCAGGAGCTGAGGCTTATTTGATCAGATGACGCTACACTAACATGGCCTGTTAGTGCACACACGCTAGCAAGCTAATAGCAGCTACACTAGCTTACTCGGGTTTTGTTGTTGTGAGCAAACATCTGTTTCCATTTTCACAGACACGCTCCACATTAGGCGAAGGGGGTGAAACGACGGGGTTTAAACGTCAGAGCCGAAGTGTGGCAACTAAGCAAGCGCTCAGCGTGCGTCTTAAAAAGAACTGGGGCAACAACTAGTTCAGTGAAGCTAACTTGTTAACCAGCGGCGTGTGCGCGTGCCGGGCTGCTGGTTGGCTCGGGCTCCGTGTCAAAGCTCAGCGTTTTAGGTTTCGATCACGTTGTGGTAGGTCAAGAGCCGGCCTCTCCAAACTTGTTAGTGTCGGCGAGCTAGCATGCTAAGCTAAGTGCAACTTCTGCCCTGACAACAGGTTGCAGTGTGCGTCGACTTAACCCAAAGTTACACAAACTTCGACGCGGCCACGGGCCTTCGTGTGTGAGGGCGAAACAGAATCGTGTGATGGTTTCCTGACAGTTTGGACACTGTTCGCCAGCGCGTCGTCCTCCCGGGGTAAACTCTCTAATCTGTGCGCTCAGCTACCTCCTGCTACTTAACGTTAGCCTGCTAGCTGTGGCTAACAGCGGCTGCATGAGGGCTGTTTGTAGTAGTGGTGGCTCAGGGCTGACCCGACCGAGGTTCCTGCCCCGGCTCCGACACACGGAGCCCCCGGCGTGTGGTCCGGGGTAGTCCGCCACGGAGAGCGTGTTACCTGTCGGACCCGGCGTATCGTGTCTGCGAAGTCATCTTTCGTTCCGGGCTGAGCCACCGAGGCCTGTCCCTGAACCAGCTCCGCCATCATCATCATCCGCCTCGGCAGCTGAGAGCCACTCTAAAAAAAAAAAGAGAAAAAAAGCTGCACACGTGCCAAACCAAAGCTCCACGTGATCTCGCGAGATGACCGAGAAGCACATGTTTGCAACGACCATGATGCATGTTTGTAGAAAGTATGTTTGCTTATATCCCCCATTTATGCCACTGTGTCAATTCAAAAGGCTAATGTCATGAAAACAATAAAGTGTATTACAACTACATGTCATCAAAGCATCAAAATACTATTTAAAAGTGCGAGTAAAATACAAAAGAACATGATAAAGCAGATCAGTCCTTGATGGATGCTTCGATGGGGTATTTGCGGTGTCAGCAGCAAAGGCCATAGTGTATACGTGAGATACTAAGTAACATTAAAAAAGTTAAACTAAAGTAAAAATCAGTTAAATGCTAAATGCAGAAAAGTTAAATAAGTATCTTATGTTTCCCGGCCTCTCTGTCTGCCTGCCGCTCGACTATCTGGAGAAACGTTTGTCTAAAGGGCCCAAAGATGTTCAGTGTCGGCACACCCACATTTTAATGAACTTAAACAGTTGCTGAGTGCTCTGTAGCAGCTGCTGCTCGGATTCATCACCGTATGCGACGTTGTTGCTCACGCCAACAGCACCTTCCCAACACCTGATTCTGGCTTGTTTACTTGTGCAGCTCAATTTCTGCAGGTCACCTTTACAGTTTCAGAAAGAAAACTACAAGCAGCATCACCACAGGCTAAGCAAGAAACCCATTTCAAACAGGCAGGTTTAGAACGATCACTGCACTAGTTTTCTATGAATAGGAATAAACTGTATTTGCCAAACATCTCATACAAAGCAAGATTTATGAAATCAAGCAAAATAGCCCATTTGAGCTGAAGTTCTAGTTTTACCTTCCTCCTCATGGAAGTTAGATACATTTGTTTACAGCAGGAAGAGATGTCTGCATTGTCCCATCTTACTCCCCCATGTGCCCTTGTACTTTATCACTGGTTTTATATTGACCTGTACAATCAGGATTTGTTAAACAGGAAAATAGTATTAACATATTACCCATATCTTCCAGTGCTTTAGTCAGAGCCACATTGATGTTTTAATCTGACATTTGCTCCATATAATTCAAACATCTCAATCTGTCTTCTCGGAGTCAAACAAAATTCCAATTTGACACAATAAAATGAAAATGGAGGAATGTCGGTTTTCTCCCTTGCTGCACATGTGGAAACATCTATTGTTGCACATCTGGGAAATGGCAGCAGCAAGAAAATTGCAGCAAATTTCCAAACTGTTTATGCAAAACAGTTCCTGCCCCATAAATCGCATCCAAACCTCATTGAACAAAGTGGAGCATGGGGCAAAAAAATGCATGTGGGGTCCAGCAAAGTTAGACAGAGCTCACAGACTGTGATAGTAGCCTTTAGTTTTTGAGGGTCTAATGAAGCTTTTCCTCAATACACATGCATTTGAAAGACATTTTAATTCAATAATTTAATTGTGATATAAGAAGTTTAAATCTGTCAAATGTCCCTTTAGGTTAAGAATACGATTTAGGACATTAAAGTTAAGTTAGCATAGGGCGTTGGGTTAGCTTCAACAAGCCCATGCAAAACAGAAGTGATCCACCTTGAGAAGAGCAGACTGGTGTACAGAGTCGCACTCACATCCGCACAGATATCAACTTCCCTTCCTCGCTCGCCTCTGGGCATGTTATCACCTCCAGGAAAGACGCAGATACATTAAGTGGGAGCTGAGGGCTGTTCCCAGAGCAGCACCTCTAAATGAAGACCCCCAGTTTAGCATGACTTAAGTGTGATCCCGGCCCCACCGACATATTGCTACCATGTGCCGTCCAATGTATTCAAAGCTGGAGGTGGCTGGGAAATGATTTGAGAACTCTGGTATCAAAGGGTTAGTCAGGTGGTGGTCATCATATACACCAAGATAATGCATATATATATATATATATATCTATATAAGAACACACACACACATGTATAGACATTTATTATGAATTCAGCCCCCATCTGGTCAAACAGCCGAGAAATTAAAGGTAGTTAAATCAGGTGCGGGTCTCTGGAGGCCTGCCAATCAAGCAGTGGGAACCAAGTCAGACCAAGTGTGCGTGTGTTTGTGTGCGTGTGTTTGTGTGTGTGTGTGTGTGTGCGTTAGGAGCAGTGGTTACCGTTGCAGGCCGATCAAGTGTCACACACACACACATACAGACACACACAGCTTCCTCTCTGGCATTGTCTTGCAGAGAATAGACTCTTGTTCCCATGGTTCACTCTGATAAGACAGAAGGGCCACTCGTCAGCTGAGTGAGTGCACGTCAAGCAAAGCTTCGGTTCTCTCAAGAATACAAAGTTCGAGAAATCATCCACTTGTGCTGATGAGTTGATCCGTTGTCCTATTTGTAAACATTTTTTTAAATGTATTTTTATTTCATCGCACTGCAAATGCTTTTGCGGTCAGATAAGAGGATTTCATGTCCAGCTGGAACATTTAGAAAAAGGAACATCAATATTGGCACACTTCCTTTTAAACTACTGTGCTTTTACCTCCTCCTTTCTCCTCTCTCCTCCTCAATCTCAAAAGAACAAGCCATATGAAACGGTAATTGCTTTGTAATTGCCACGGTTCTGCTATGGGCGTAAATTTCTAAAGGCAGGATACAAGAAACGGATAGTGTTTCATCCAGAGACCTCTGAGGTATCCCTGTACAGCTTTCACTCAGGAACACATTGTTCATAAAGAGCGGAGCATGTGAATAAAAGCGAGTGGCTCAAACATATTATCATGCCTGGAAAAACACAATGAACAAAATATGGGTCAAAATATAAAGCCTCTTTTAACAACCCTATATTTTAACATTGTTTTAAACCTTTTGTGATTCTCTCATGGATATACTGTTTTAATCTTTAAATCAGTTGTGTCTGGTTGAACTGAAGTTTTACCATATTTTATTATTATAATGGAATGGAATAATGGTCGAATGACATCACCAAAAGGAAATTTATTTGACCATCTGCTGCTGGAGCTGCAGAAAACTTCAAATAACTTTTTCTCAATGGTTCCCAAGACCTGTAAACAAATATGAATGTGTTCCCATTGAAGCCTTGCAATCCTTTAAAACATTTAAGCTAAATCATGTGCACAACTACTAGTAGTTACACGTGTGGGTGGAACACTACGTTCTGAAGTTTGTCAATATTCTGTTTCATAAAATTGCATTTATCTGTTTTCCAACACATTGTTTGTGAATTGGTTCTGGACTAATTCAGCCTAGAAAAAAAGATACAAAATAAAGTGTATATTCACAAATTGTTCGGGATATATATCTTCACCGGAATTTAATAACAGAAGGAAAGAAGAAAAATTAAAAAGTGCATAATTAACTGGAAACGTTTGTGGTGGTAAATAAGCAGAACAGGATGTGGGTGGACCGTGGAGAGAATAAGCGTAGCACAACAAACAGACCAAAAACATCTACGCCAGGTAAGATCCAGTCTTGAAAGAGAAGATTGACAGATGAAAAGGATAAACAGACCAGCTTTGTCCAATAATCGCAGACACACACGTCTCCTTGGTTTTACCTCTCTCCCATTTTACTTTGCAGCCTCCTCCTCCTCATCCATGAGCCACTTTGCTTTGATTCAGCTCTGTATCTGTATTTTAAATGACTCAATTACACGGGATCCCGCGGTGAAAATTACGGATGTTTTCCACTATTTCTCTCCAATGGGACACCATGACCCCTCCCCAGCTCCGGGAACCCCCTCCCCATCCTTGTCTTTTTCTCCATCCCTCCTGGCCTCTCCCTCCACCTGTCCTTTTTGCCTTCCTCTCCCACAGTCGGCCCTTTTTCTCGATAAACGTCGGCCTTGCTGTGTGTATCCTCGACTGAGAGGAAATAATAGCTAAATGGTCTTGTTTGTTAGCTCTCCGCACAGTGAGCTGACAAAGGACCGTTTTTGCAGGTAATTCTTCCGCTGTCACCACACAACAAGCCGCTGAAAAAAAAGAGTTTCTTAAGGACGAGACGTGGCCCTGCTCAAACCCATACACCAGGCACGGCAGAAATACAAGCACAACAGCAGGCAAGAGTTTAAAAGATGCACAAAATGGTTGTTTTTATTCATCCGAAGCAAAGCAGTGTTTTGATTCTCGGGGTCTGAGGCGCTTTAAAAGTGGAATCTATCTTTCATGTACTCTGTCGGTGTTGAATCTACTTACAAAATAAAACCCTCGCCTACTGCTGTGCCACTCATACTCACTGAGGTGCAGAGCGGCAGGTAATGCTCAACCAACGAATGCGGCTCGACCGGCTTAAACGTGGCAGTACTTTCATGTTCACATGAGGCAAAACATGTTTTTCATCATTCCATGCATACAAAGGAGCAGAGGTAGGGTGTTCTAGATATAGCAAACAGACACACGGCGAGATTGACTCATTCTTATGATGTGACTTTCAGGATCCAGAACTAAACTCTGTAACATTGTCGTGTGAGGCATTGATGGTATAGTACATATATCTGGTAAAGTGACTGTACTATTTATATAGTGCTTTTCTAGTTTTTTTTTACACATTCACACTGTGCTACTATATGCAGTTCTTTTTTCCATCAATTTTCAATTTGGGGTTCAGTATCATGCATTGGGACACTTTGGCATGCAGGCCGTAGGAGCCGGGCATTGAACCAACGACCTTCTGGATAGTGGACAGCCGACTCTATCTCCTGCAGCCATAGCTTTCCGATAAGGATGGCCCCCCTGGTGTTCCACTCTACCTCATTAGTTAGCCTGATATAGAAATACCTTGTTGCCTCAAATTATTACTTTTGAATGATTAGTCTTCTTTATATCATCAGCCCAATTATTATTAATGTATTATGTCTCTTGAGGTTTTCATTAAAAAAAAACTCCACCTATTGGTATACTTTTATGTAAATATTTAAACGACTTTAAGTGTAGGTGATTCTTCTTTGAGCCTTGTTTTTCTTCTTTAAATTCTACCACTTTAACTCTGTGTGTTATTAAACACAATAATTTGTACTTTTCATTGTTGTCTCTACTCTTAGTTTTAAGGTTGCAGGGTGATGGTTGGTCGTGAAGGTGAGGTGGTTAAAGAACATGGTAAACTAGGGCCACACTGTTTGGTGTGGATCTTGCTGTGCCTACACAGAGCGTATATTTGATGTATAAAAAAAAATAAGAATTTGATTAAAAAAAATCTGGGAAATTTTTTCCTTTAAATGCTACATATTTGCTTGGCTCAATGATGAAGGCCAGTTAAACACCCAAACACTCTGCTCACCCTGTGGTGTTATTCAGGCACCATCGGAAAACGTTGCATTACCATCCATCATAACGCGCACCATAACAACCAAATAACCAGCGCCATTAAACATTTAGTTCGTCCAAGGGATTCACTGAGAGTGGGACCGAAAAAAAACTACCAGCATACCCTGTTGAACCTGATAGGCCTGCCATCCATTCACCCCCTTGCAGAGCGACGGATCGAAGAACATAAAGAGTGTGTGCCAGCAAACAAACCCTAACAGTAGACCCCCGGGAGGGGAGGGGAAGGGGGGAGGCACAGGTCCAAGTCCCCTTGCAAATGAGGGAGATAAATCTATTGATTTGAGATCAACATGCTGCATTACTGCTGCTGCACCAGGGGACCTGGGAAGTGGATGAGGGGGTAACAGTGAAGGAGGGCCGTTTGTTAACAGCAACTTTCATTCAAAAATCATTTTAAAAACTCGCTCATATTATATTTTTTGTCGAGATTCAACATTGATTACAGATGCAGGACTTTGAGCAAATCATACAGCTTTGAATTCGGTTGGAAAAGACACGTATGAAATACCAAGTTGTGAAATCGTCCTTCCTGGGCTTCTGTCTGTTTGTATGAAGGCGGAACAGTTCAGTGGCTCAATAGATCTCAACAGCTGGCAACAAGCAGCAAACTGCATGGACTTGAATTACAGCCAGTCACAAAGTTCACAGAGTCGTTGCTATTTTAGACCAAATAATGAAAAGTTATTCCATTACCTTAGATGTAGTGACTGAAATAAATTAAAATAAGTTTCCTTTCAGGAGAGTGTGTCAGAGTTCTGCAAGAATACATAAATAAAAAACAAACAAGACGAAATAACAGCACCTGTAGCAAATTCTCTGGGATATGAGATGATGTAGGAATATATTAAACAGTTTATTGAATGTATTTGCTTTAAAATTGCTGATTCAAATTGTGCATCCTTTATTATATGAAGAAATGTACTAACTTTTTGAGACTAAGTTTAGATGAGAAATTATACCACTTTATGCTTTTACTAGATTTGAAGCTTGAGCTAGGAATCAACTAAACTGGCTCTCCTCACAGGTTTAAAAAAGCACATTTCACTGCCTCTGAAACTCACTGATTAACATATTATATCTTGTTTGTTTCATCTATTCAAAAACTCAAAGGTAAAAAAGGCAAATTGGGTCAATATTTTAAAGTTAAATCATATATATGTATATAAAGATGGATGACATGATGGAGTCCCACCTGTCTCCACTCTAAGCTAAGCTAAGATTAAACTAGCCAGCTTTTGACTGTGGCTTCACCAGGAAACACTCAAGTATTTCCCAAAATGTCTAACTTGGGAATGTCAAATGTCAAAGTGTTAGCGACCCACTCGCCAACATAGCTGTCGATTCAGCACCCAGATCAATTATAACAGAGTAATTTAACCCGGCATAGAAGAGGTTATTGATTCTTGTTAGCCCCACAGAGGCTGCAGTCTTCAGTCCAGTCAGTGTTAGTGGGTGGCTGAGCTTCATTCTGCTGTAACAGGAGACAAGGAAGTCTTCACACACATTAACCCTTTTAGATGAGGAACATTGAGCAGCAGGCAAAATATTTCTATTTTTCCATCAATATTTCATCACCGACTCAGGCCAAACAAAGCCAGGGGCTTTGACCGTAATGGTCCCATCTGTCTATAGATCTTCAGGACGTCACCATATGGATGTCCTTTGACACCAGAAAATCGGCTTCGACATCAAGGAAAACACACACAGACAGGATCCACGGATGTTAGCTCGCCTGTAGGCAAACTGTATCCCGTTGTATTTTGATGGCTCCTCACAGATGGTCGTTTGATGTTGTAGCGGGAGATCACATTTCAAGAGAGTGGGTGAAGTGGACATGTCAGCTATTAGGGGAAAATCAGCGCTGTTTGGGGACATCACTGGCATTTTACACCCAATAAGTGATCTGAGACATGGTATTAATTAACAAAGGAATTCAACTAAATTCTGGATTGCTCACTTGATCCAACTTCTCCACAATAAGGGAAAGTTTTTTGACACAGCTTTCACCCTTGTATTTCGGAACAGAAAATACATGTTATTCTCGTATTACTTTTTATCCGCCTACATCTACTGACTATAAAATGTATAAATATAAATAATATATTAATAGTAAGCCTGCACTATTGGCGTGATATCCAGGCCTGTAAATTACTCATTGTTTCTTAGCAGTAAGGGAGTGACCTCATCAGCTTTGCCAGGCCCATTAGCTTTCTGCACAAACCTCAGGGGACCCCTCCATTAACCCTTACCTGCTAAAGACAGCAGCATTAAGTGAACTGTTCAGAAACAAGAAAGGACAGTTTATTGAGCTGTCACTGAGTGTTCTTAATACAAGCAGGAATACAGATGAATAAAACGCGATGGTGGTAATAGTGGAATAGAAAAGTCAAACAGAAATATCCAGTGATCTTAGGAGATGAGGTCAACTTTAAGTTAAAGGAGAAAAATGTTCATACGCACAAATTGAATAAAATCACAATTGGACACCTGGAGGCAGGTGAAGGAAAAGCAGGACATAGATCCCCCGTGCGTCTGCCTGGGCTTTGGGTTACACACAAACCACAGTGAAGGAGCCACTTCGGCCCCTAATTGGTGGTAATTAACCCTCCGTGGTCATTGTTCCTGCTTCATTGTGTTTTAAGAGGGTGGGGGTCAGTGAACACAGGAGCAGGCTCCACACAGACAGGTAGATGAGGAGCACAGATTGAATGACCACGAAATATTCTGATGGATAACAAGACAGAAAACATTCTCATGTGCTTTGTTCAGGTAATAATCACCCACCTATCATAGCTGCTGTGTTAAATCCTTGGCATGAACTTTAATTCAGTTATTGTATTAAGTGTGTTAAGTGAAATCACTGGGCTACAAGCACAATGTCACTTGTTTGTTTATTCAACTCCTAGAAGGGGAGACAAATACCACTATTGATCATTCTTAACAACACAGCACCTGTCCTTAGAAACGTTATCCGTGTTTTTTATCAAGAATAGATAGGTTTTATATATTATAGATCATTTCTTTACACTAATAAGGACAAATTTGTGTTGTCAGGTTGAAAATCATTTTAACTGCGAAAAAGGGCCTTTTAAATTCAGACTTAAAAGTTTATAATAGAGAGAAATTGATCACTAAAGCTATTACTGTCATTACCAAACATTGACAGAGCAGACACAAGCCAAAGTCTAATAATACTAATAATAATACTAATAACAATACTTCTAGCCTACTACTACTACTACTACTACTACTAATTTATTAAGCTATTAGTTGCATGATTAAGAAAATCCACCTTAAATCCAAATTTCTACATTTTCTTCTTCTCCCAAACTTTAAATCGGCCTTTCCCATCACGACGGCCCTCTCAACGCCAGAGGCCTTCTGCACTTCAGCACAAAAGGTCATGGACCCTGGTCCTGAACAAAAGCCTCTTTTGTACGTCTGCTGTTGGGAGAGTGACAAGGACTTGAAGGTAAGTCATCCTGGACTCCCGAGGAGACACGGTCGACACAGGAGGGTCCATTAGGGCCCGGTCCTGTGACGCCGCCAACTTTCATGTCGTGCTATTGTTACGGCGCTCTCCCCTGAGAGGCAGACACAGAGTGGGTAATGAGGGGTAATTGGTCCGGGGTTAAGGATGATTAATTCCCTTGGTCAGGTGTCAGCCAGTTTTCATACCTGGCTGGCTGGGCAGACAGGTACAGGAGGGAGGGGAAGGAGCTGGGAATATGAGACCAGCTAGAGGCACGCACTCTTCTTGAATCGAACTGAGGCCGGAAGCAGAAACAGATTTTTTTTTTAAATCCCTAAAACAAATATACACATTGTACAACACTATCACATCAGGACAAATTTCCCAGGATCATATCTTTCTAGAAACAAAGTTGAAAGGTCACCGCGAACCTCCCCTTCCAATCGCCAAAGCTAGATTGAGATTGATAGCTGTCCCCATGCCTCCTACCTCCCCTTCAGCTTGACTGACTAATCTGAATACCTCTCCATCCATCCCTTCATTCTACCCGGGCAATTTTGGACACTGATTATCTTGCAACCTGTGTGTGCACGACAGTAAATGCAGGGGCTGTCTGGTAATTGACCAGGCAAAGGCTGAGACGCCTGCCGTGTAATTGAGCGGGGGCTGACGGGCTCTCGCTAGACTGAAAGGGTCCGAGGATCCCTATTGCCCATTAGAGCTGGCGGGGGGTCTCCTGTGCCTGTGGACTGTACCGTGAGGCCCACACTGTGCCCAACACCTCAATGCAGGACTGACACCTTTTAGTGGTGGAGACTGAAACAGCTGCCGTCCTACAAACTGTGAGGCTGATATAATACAATATAGATCTTTCCAAAATGTACAGAGTACAGACAACATCACTTACAGACCTGCCGACACACAAACATACAAATCTCACACACGGCATCAGCTTCATATCCTAGACTCTGTAATCGAGGAGTTAAACAGACTCCTCCCTTTGTTTCGGGGTCAAAAAGGTCTTCAAAACATCACATGAAGGTGTTAATGCCTCTTAATTGATGAGAAAAACTAAGTTGTAGGATTCATCTACAAAATATGTCACTTTATACTCAAGGCTCTTTCAACTTAATACTTAATTAATGTGAATCTAAGGAATTTCTGTCAAATTGGCCCATTCCCTTTCTTTGGCCCATTCACCTTCAATGGAGCTGGAGCCAGGAGTCTACTAGCTTAGCATTAAGACTGGAAGCAGGTGGGTAAACTGGATGGCAAACCTCTGTCAAGGCCCAATGGTCCCTTTGAATTCAAGATCCACAAAATTGCACACACTCATACATATCAGTCTTCTAAATCAGCCTGTTTTTTCATCAAGATTTATAAAATGATTTACTTAAAAATCTGTAAAAAAAAAAAAAAAAAGCCCAATCTTTAATCTTTGTGGTAACACTTACAAAATCAACTTTAGAAAAAAGAGCACCTTGCTCACCCATACTACGTTTGTCTAGTTTTCAGACACTGGGTCTTTTGTCTAAAAAATACTTCTGCCTCTTCCCTCTGTTCTCAAAGCCGGGGGTCCCCATGCTGAGAGGTGAAATATACATAGATGGCCAATTAGTTTTCTTTCCATCTGACTTGTGCCATTTGAGCTCATAAATGGCCTCATCACTTCCGCACGAGCGGCAATCATCGAGCCACCATGTTCACTTTCCCACTGAACCAGACTCCTGCTTCATCTGCACAAATATGATACAGTGTCCTCGCTGCCCCGGGACCTTCAGGAGGGCCAACACTTAAACAG
Source organism: Pleuronectes platessa (assembly GCF_947347685.1). Classification (NCBI taxonomy): domain Eukaryota; kingdom Metazoa; phylum Chordata; class Actinopteri; order Pleuronectiformes; family Pleuronectidae; genus Pleuronectes; species Pleuronectes platessa. Next base: position 12,210,280 of record NC_070644.1, on the reverse strand, counting down.
GCAGGTATTCATAAATAAATAAAAAGGTTGTGAACCAAAGACAGTACCTCTTAATCGAAATAATACTATAAAAACACATTCGTGTTGACAAGGAGAGGGATGGGTATTTTCTGAAACGAATAAAGAAAAGAAACGAGCAAACACAATTCACAATTTTATTTCTACAACAATTCATTTGTAAATGTTTAACTTCAAGAACTGATCTACTGAAACTAAGAACCAGACAAATTCAGGAAATAATCTTCTAAATTCCTCAATCCCCATTTTATTTTTTCACACCTTTCCACCAAAGAAACCTGGTCAGAACCCAACTGAACAAATTGGCTGATGTGAGCCTTTGACATATTGAAGTTTGAAAGTATAAACGATTTTTTTTACTTGTTTCTATTTGTGATTTTATTGATGGTTATTTATAATAAAGTTTATGGTTAAACTGAGAAATATGAAGCCTCAGTTATATTTTTTTGTATCATTATTTCATTTCATCTTAGGAGTTATTGTCAATTTCTTAAATATTCATATCGGCCAATATATCTGTATTTGGATTTTATTACTTCCTATTATCAGTGTCGGCATTGGCACCCCCAAAGTATAAACATTGGTCGGGCTCTCCTGTTTGTGTCTGGTGATCTAATGCTAATAGCTAACAATAAAATTGAAGGTAAAAGGTGGACAATGGAGGCCTAAAGCTACAACTGGTTATGACACAGCGGAAGGCGGAGGGCATAAAGAAAAAATCAGTGCCTCAGCAGTTACTTCTTGCTGCTGGAGAAACCCTGCAAACGATGGTGCTCCCTTAACCTGCGGAGAAGAGCAAGAAGAGAAAAAAAGAATAAGACACAAGTGTAATTTATACAGAGACATCTCTACTCACAGGCTCATGCATTCCTGCTGTTTGGAGTTAATATTAAGGGGCAAAGGGCGCTAACCTGACAGCGTTAATCCGGATGAATCCAGAGGCGTCACATGGGTCGTAGTCCCCTTGCACGTCCATGCTGGAGGGAAAAGTCAAGAGAGAGAGACGAGGGTTAACAATCATCAGATTTAAGGCGGGAGGAAAACCAGTAGGACGGAGGTAAACGGTTACTCTGGCAACAACATGACTGAACTGTTTGGAGTAAACAGGAAAGTAAGAGACACGGAGCCTGATCTGCCTCTGCAATAACTGGATCACTGATAATCTGCTCTTTTGAAATGACGTCCCCCCTTCCCCCCATCGATTTTCCTTTGGATGCTCTTCTGAAGCATTGTTTGTCCTGAATAATGAATAATCGATAAAGGCAGAGTGAAAACACGCTCGTGTACAAAAGCACACAAAACCATTTTCAAACCATCCCATCATATCAGCTGTGAGCTAAGTGTCGAGATGATTTTGTAATCTGGCGTTTTTCCTGTCTTCCAGCCTATCCTGAAGTAAATCTATAACTTGTGCCGCAGCCTGTTCCGTGTCGTGTTTAGCCGCTCGCCGCAGTCGTCTCTTCTGAGCGAGCGCGAGCGTCTCACAAAGAGTGGCCGTGTGCTGTGTAATTACAGCAGTTTCTACCTGCAGTGCTTAATACACTCCCTCCTCTCCTCCCAGCAACACCCAATGCACGGCTTGCACTCATTCTTCAAAAGCACTTAGCAAAGGAGGAAATTGCCAACAAATGATAGGATAAACACTATAAAAAGAAAGAGCGACAACTAAATCATCAACTCTCAATACAAGGCTCCCTACCCGGCACCTGAACATGATTATGAGTGAGTGGCTTCAAAGAATAGAGCACTCTGAGCGTCTCTGTGTGTGTGGGGGGGGGGGAGCATGTGATATTTTGTGTATTTCTTTAAGAAACCCTGCAGTCTAATTGAGAGTGGAGCCAGCGGACAGTGAGCAGGGTGACATTTCAGACTCAGATGGGTGCGGTGACGGGCTGTATTACCACTGTGTTAATGACGCCGTTTACTGTTGCCTGTGGAGCGACAACAAGATGCCAGCAGGGATTTATGCCTATAGTGTGTGTGCGTGTCTGTGTGTGTGTGTCAGAGAGAGAGAGAGAGAGAGAGAGAGAGAGAGAGAGAGAGAGAGAGAGAGAGAGACGGCTGCTTCCAGGTGTATCTCTGTTAGGTACATATTAATGTCTCTGCCACTGTACAAGTTATGATCACCATAAAGCTAATAAGAAATATACGAAACATTGTACTATCCTGCTTATACCATAGGCTCCACCTATTATTGCTATGACTGTTTGTGTTCTTACATATTTACTGATACACTGGTCATGCTGATATTAACTGTGAGTTTGCACCAGTCAATCTTTTAAAAAGCTGAATTTTGTATTAAATCTGAGCTTCAATTTGTGTTTTTTGTTCCCTTGTTCAATAGTGGACAATAGAGAACTGTCAGAAAAATAAATGACATCAGTCATTATTCTTAAATGCTTTGATTTCAGTATGATTCTTAATCTATCTACCCCAAATAAATTGTATGAAGCGCTATTCAGAATTTCATCTAAATTCAACAAGTGAGCAACAGAGTTGTTTCCTTGAATATTTAAATATGTATCCTCCAAAAGAAAATTAATATTTCTTTATTGATATGGCCCAAAACTCTTAGTCAGGCTCCGGGTATAGTTATCTTTTCCAACTTTGATTAAAAGTCGCTTTACGTCTCCAACATGGAGGAGAAAATCATGGCTGAGTACTGTCTGCATGTGCGGGTTTATATAGAAAGGTGAAAAGTGAGAAACTAGACGGTCCTGCCAATCACAGCAGAGTCATCTCCATCAGCGTGGTGCAAAGTTTGAGCTCCTTTATGGGAAGGCCAACTGCGGCCATCTGTCCGTGGCCCCGAGGACTTTGTTATGTCGCAACACTACACCCCTGCCACACTCGAGTGTCGCCCGAGCCAAGACGTGTGTCTGGGAAAGGGCGAAGTTTTGCAACGAGAACAGGAGACGTCATCAGGGTGAGTTTCCAAGCAACTGAAAGATCGATGAGTCATAGTTTTTCTCGAGTGACTTAGCGGAGATTTACTGAAAACAAGAAACAGAATAAAACCTGAGAGAAAGATATATACTGTAGGTTGACATGGCGTAGGTCCAATGTCTTTATTTCACTACCAAACACACTGAGGAACTCAATAGCTGACTGTGCGAGACACTTCTCCTCATCTCTCTCTCTCTCTTTCTGACCTGCTTAACTAGCAGGACACTCCTCACACTCTCCTCCCACAGGCCCGGTGAAATCACCTCTCTCCTCTGGCTGAAAACACCATTAGCTCTCTGACTCTAGGGTACAACTGGAGTGTGTGTGACTGAGGCATATGGAGTTCTTTTTTTTTTACATTGGTCAGTGCTGAGCCTGCCCACAGGGCATGAGGGGTCAGCCTCCTGAACAAACCCACTGTTACAGCGGCTAAGAGGGCATGGGGGTGCGGCGGAGGGGGGCGGTTAGGGTCGGGCTGAGGTGGGGTGGTGGGGGGGCTGCCCTGCAGGAACTGAGCCCGACATTTCTCTGATGTCTTTGTGTGGCAGGGTGCGTTCAATACGTTGACGTGGAGGTCAGGAGGGACGTTGGGCCAACGACAGGCCGACTGGTGGACGTGTGGAATAGCTGCACTGTGGCCGAGAGCAGCCAAACACAGCTGTCGAGGAGGAACAAGCACACACTTTGATTCACTGACACATGGCTACTTCTGTCTAACACACACACACGCACACGCACACGCACACACACACACACACAAACACACAAACACACAAACACAAACTACACCTTACCTGACCAACTCTTCGTTGTAAAGGGACTTGGGTGACTCTCGTCCCAGGATATAGACCTGACCCTTGAAGACGGACAGCTGCACTCTGCCGTCCACGTTCTCCTGGGACTTGGCTATGCAGTGTTGCACAAACTCACCCTCTGGACTGAACCAGAAACCTGAGGCAGATGAGGACACAGGAACACACTACATGTCACAAAGAGCATATGAACAGTAAAGGTTTGAAAGAGCTTTAGTTTAACACAAGGACAATGCAAAACCCTTATTGCTGTAACTCATTTGTTGCCTTATGTTGTAAGACATTAATCAGACAATGACACAATATGCAAATCCTCCATTCAGATCAGGGTCTGCAGGGCTCTGTGTGGTTGCTCCTCACGAGATGTTTCTCTGTGTGCTTTGGTTTGATTTCTGTTCCAGGTGAACTTCACATCCCCCCTGTCTTTTCTCCCATCAGTCTCTGAGACAGATGGGCAGGGGATATGTGTGAATATGTTCAGAGGTCAGGCACGCCCTACTCAGCAGGGGTCCTCCTCTCATCAGTGGCTGACCTCCACCTCATCGTCTGGCCACGTTCAAAGACACAATTCCTCCCTGCTTTTATTACCTCCGATTTAGCAGTCAAAAAGAGGCCCTGTTTTGGTTTAGAGTGAATTGGATTTTGTGTTTTTTCTTCAGGTTAATTCTGTTTATGTGTGAACTTGAAAGCTTCCGTTTCATGGTAAGATTTGAGCTTTCACTATTATCAATTCATCATTTAGTATATTTAATTTAAAAGGTAATGAAAGATACATTTATTTCAAACAGTCAACAGCCAAATAAGTTTGGAAAATTAAACGTATAACATATATTAGATAACATATTAATTTCACTTTCTTCTTGCTGAGTCAGTACAATACCAGCTCAGACTGCTGCAGCTTCTCTAATGAAAAATAAATAACTTCAAACAAGGAAGATACATTGTTCAGCATTAATGCAAAACAGAAGCAGGACTGGTGGACTGTTAACATAAGCCCCAACACCGGGCCGTCTGTTGTCTATTTACAGAATTATTAATGATTTAAACCTACAATGGGTTTAATCTCTGCCCTGCCTCTGAAGATAGCACCTTTGTGAGTTAGTGTGTGTAAGTGTGTGCGTATGTGTGTGTGTGTGTGTGTTTGCTTCCTGTCTCTGGAGGGTATAACTGAAGTGGCCTAGTAGTCGGCCTCTAATGGCGCTGATCCTATTATGTGGATGAAGGTGCAGGGGACTGGAGCCCGAGCAGAAGGGAGGATTAAGACACCTGAGCTAAGAAAAGCTCATGCACACACATGCAAACATACGTAACATACAGGGACATATGTACACATGGTCCCATTCACTCTTATGTAAGGTGGACAGGGACGTCTCTGGCAGAAATCATGACCAGGGACCACCTTTGCAATATTGGAAAAACAGGATAAATGTGAATGTTGTCATTTTTAACAGTGTAAAGGAGAAAATATGTCACATGTGCAAGTTTACAATTATACACAACCCTCCTTTCGCATTGTTGATGACATTTGTCAGCATTAGGTAATATGCAGGTCAGGTAATAATGCTATTTTGAGTGCTCTTACCTGTTCTGTTCTACAAATAGCCATATGTCACTAACCACACAGAATAAAGGAAATAATCCAATAAAGATTATATATTTCAGTGATTTACCATTGTAGACGAGTTCAGAGAACTTGATACTCAGTCCCTGCTTGATCCGCCGGACCTCTTTGTCCATGGTAAAGGTCTCGATGTCCAAATGAGCCTGTAACAGGATGGTCCCTCCGGGGGTTTCATAAATCCCTGACAAACAAGGCAAGAGAATCAACAAAACAAATAAATATGTCCATGAAACACTACATAGATTGATAGATTAACAGACCAGTGTCTGTGTCTGACATTCAACACAGTATCTCATTATTCTCATGATTTATGATATTTTTTTATATCTGAATGGTCGCAGCTTTAATCTGAAAAGCTCAATAATAATAAAAAAGAAATAATGACATTGCACATATATATAATTTCCTTTAATTATCATGGGCCATTCACAGGAACATAAACTATACGAGCGAGCAACTCTATTAGCCATGAGCCATGTGACAGACAGGCCTTCACAGCGCTCAGTGTCCTGGGTAAATGACAGGGTAGGAGGACCCTGCCAGCCTGGCGCCTGGACCAGGGCTCTCCCTACCCTGTAATTTACCCCCTCTGGACAGGGAGGGAGGGGTGAGGGGAGAAAAGATGAGGTAGATGACAGGAAAAATGAAGCTGTCACTCAGATGTCAGCTAAAACAACAACAAAAAAAAGATTGGAGGGGGGTGCAGGGTAAAAAGGTGTGAGACAGATCTGACAACATAAATAGGAGCTTTATCGATAATATTCATTTTGGTGAGTCACTGCCGTTTCAACTGAGAGTCACACTTTCTTTGATTCAAGCAACTAAAACAGATTATTGCACCAGGTTCCCACATTTCCCCATTTGTCCTGACTTCAAAATCCTTTTTCCTTAATCTCTTCAATGCTAGAGCTCCAATCTGCATGACCCCCCCATGCTGCAGCGCCCAGCCCTGATCCGAAAGTGGAGACGCAGTCGCTATGTGCCGGTGGCCAAAAACGGAGCTTAGCAATGCTGCTAATTGTCCAAAGCCTCAAAAGGCGGCCACCTGAGCCAAGCACGGCTTGTGGCTTTTTGATTCCAGGGCCGCGGAGGGCACGTAGGGACATTTCCGCTGGCTCCATCAGATAAATAAGTTAAAACTGCCCTCCAACACAACTTGGCTTAAGTGCTCCGAAAGAGAGCTGTAGCTTAGCGGCAAGGAGCAACAATGAAATGCTATCTGGGTAAGCTCCAACAGTGGCAGTTGAGTTAAGCTTAAAGAGACAACACCCCCCTGTGGTTTTCGAGGTTTTAATCTTTTATACGGTTACTGCAGGTATGCTAACCATGCTGCAGGGCGGCGGGGGGGAATCAGGTCAGGAATTAATTCACCCTGAGCTGAACCCCTCCAACCCTCTGGGCGAGCTGTTAGTCCTGCATAAACAGGCAACACCTAAAGAAATACATGCAGATAAAGACATTATCTGATGAAAACCATTTGACTTGAATAAACAGGTCGATATATTAACATTTTCTCTGTTATTTTTCCCGTGTCGTGCTGGATTATGACAGCACACGGAGGAGACTGTTCATCGTGAAGAAATGCGGCCGTTAGTCACTGCGTCTGATCGGTGCTTCCTCCGCTAACACCGTCACCTGGGAACGGGTCAGAGGTTTGACAGCAGCGTGACAGATGGGAAATGTTAGTCCGGCGCACAGGCTGTTGTGTGTTTTGTATCACGGTGACAACGGTCTTGACAGTCCATTTCACTTCCCCCGGCCGCCTCCCTGACCCCACACAAATAAATATGACCCAACATAAATAAGTATGACATGTCACCGTTCAATCCCGCCCCATTATCTATTGTGCGAACGCGACTGCCATTCCAGAGGGGACCAACAAGTGCACTCGATGGCGGTTATTCAACCACTTGGACACCTTGTGCTCCACCTCCTCCCACGGCTGCAGCGGAGGAAAAAGCTCTGATCTTTTGTTCAGCCAAGAGGGAGAGAAAAGTGGGCTTCCCATTTTCCAATTTCTACCTGCCAAGTTGCGCCACAGCCACAGTCTGTTGGCAAGTCAATTTGCCAATCATAGCACATAGTGTCGTGGGGGAAGAGGAGCGTGCACGAGTGTGTGTGTGTGAGTGGATGTGCATCACACGAGGCCACTTGTGTATTTGCTGCGCTAACACATGTAGAAACCACAACAAAGGAGCCTATCGAGTCGCCTGTTGATACCAAAGATAAAGACAGAAAAACATCCGTGTTCAACTCCATGTGCACGAATGTGATCCACTGTGTGTTTGTGTTTATCCAGTGAGGCGAGCGAACCGCCATCTCGTTCAGGGCGTGTGTTTTCTGTACACGTGTGTACAAGCATAAGTGAATGGAAGTAACTTCTGTGGGGGAAAACATTTTCTTTATGGAGTGTGTGTGTGAGTGTGTGTGTGTGTCTGTGTCTGTGTCTGTGTGTGTGTGTGTTTGTCATCCAGCCCACTTTTATGGAAGCGGAATAGCAAGTGTGACACTTAAAGCACTCAAGTAAAATAACTGCAAATTGCATGAAAGCTCTGGACACTGAAAGGAAAAAGGGTTTTGAATAGATATAAAGTGTAAAAATTGCAAATATGTCCATCTCACTGCATTTACAGTGTCAGGCTAATTTGGCACTATGATCAAAACATCATCACCGAGACAGATTAAAAATGAAATATAATTTTTTAATTCCTTACCTCTGGACTTCATTCCAATGAAACGGTTCTCGACAATGTCAATCCTGCCCACTCCATGCTTGCCTCTAAGACAGGGAGAGACAGACAACTTTGAGTGGACACCTCAATACTATTATCTTGATTTAATTTGACCCACGTGACACAAAGAAAGAATGCACATCCCTGTTATAATATTTATTCTCATATTTCCGCTGATAATGAAAATCATGACATTAGTTTGGAATAACTAGTGTGTGATGCATGTGTTGAAGAAGCGGCAGAACCTTAACTATGATTTTAATGACAGTGTCTTAACTATTTTACAGATTTTTTTATTGGAACAGTTGGAAGGCAGAGGAGGACACAGAGTTTTGTGAAGACAAACATGGGAGGGGAAATCATGATGAGACTTTATCCCAGACACACATGCTTGAGAGGTGGTGAACTTAACCACTGCTCTACCTCTGGTGTCACTTACAGTCCTATCATAAAAGGCGTCCCTATTTGACACCTAACATGGAAAGTTTGATCTTTTCAATAAAGCTTTATAGAATTTTGTATAGGCAACAGTAAAATGCTCACCCAATCTCATTCAGGAGTGAGAAGATCTCCAGTGGTATGTCCTTGAATGTGCCGTCATTCAGATTGGTCACCTTGACAGGAACTCCTAAAGGGAAAACAAGTTGATTATATCAAATAGAAATCTCACATATAGATACTCGTGCATGGAAAAGCTCCTTTGTGCCCTCAGATGGCAAAAGCCTATCCCCAGGAGTGCATTCACCAGCGAGAGGAACCAATGAAAAGAGTGATCTTCCAGGATCATACTATTTAGCCCCTTTTCCATTGGTCCAAAAACCCACTAACATCTGGCTTTTGTCTGCAAAGTGAATGGATACAAGCAGCTTTCACTCACGGATCAGATGATTTGATGTATTTATCGGCTCTGACTGTGACCAGCAGCTATTGAAGGGTTTCACCGGGGTTTGGCCGCTAAATACCCATGAATGTTTTCATACTTTTAGTTTTTACATCCTGCAAATTTTGGTGTAAAAGTGGTAGAAGATTGAAAAGCAGTACAAAAGCTGTTGTATTTTCTGTCACTCTGCGGTTACTCTGCAGACTAACTCAGACCTTTATGATGTAAAATAGAAATAGATCTTCAAATCCTCTCAAGACTTTGCCTCCACTAGTTTGATTTCTACATTGTGTTGATCACACCAAAACTTTACTTTATCTTATAAAATGAGTTGAAACAAAGCAACAATCCTCCTCTACATCCACTGTGGTAATACACAGAATCCATTTTCATGTCTGGGGATCAACAACGGAGACAGCAATTCATGTTATACTTTTTTATAAGTTGATTATAAACTTAATCTAACCTTAACACACCCTAGTTAAATCAACCGCTTTTTGAAAGCTGCTGTAACATGAATTTCAACTGACTGAAAAACGACAGAGTTTATAAAACTCTGCTGACAAGTGCTCATTATCTCCGTCACTGAAATCAATAGTCGCCAGATGAAAGTGAGAGCCGTTACAAAGGGAGGTGGTGAGAGGGGCTAATAAATTCAAAGGCCCTGCTCATTTGAAGGCTGTGAAATCGTGGGCAGACCTTCACCTAATTCAATTACACACGCAGCTTTGTTGCCCCTGCGCTCTTCAGCAAGGAGATTTCTTTTTTGTGTGTGTTCACGCGCATGTGCAGGGGACACTTGTGGATTCATCATCCATCGTCCTGTTTTAGACACACACACACACACACACACACACACACACACACACACACACACAAGAAACTGCTGCCATAACGCATTCCCTAGCTCCTTACCCTAACCATCAAAACTAAATGCCTGACGCTAAACTAAACAAAATGTCCTAACTTTCCCAAAATGTCCTCACTCTGTAGGTTGTAGCCCCAAATACACACAAACACACACACACACACACACACACGCACGTTTGTGCAGTTATCCTTATTAGGACTGTGAACTGACCATTCATTGTGGATAGCCAAACTAAAACCTAAAGGCTAGAGTAAACTAAAACCAGCACACACACACACACACCCACAAACACCCACACCCACAAACACACACACACTATATTCATTAAAGACACCCACGTTCGCTCCGCACACTTCCTCTCCGAAGCCACTTAAACCAAGTGCACATCAATCACTGCCATGGACCTGCTCATTCACGGCCTTCAATGATCAACACAGGCCAAAGGTGGAGGCAGCAAACAAACACAGTGTCCAGGAGAGTGTGTGTGTCCGTGTGTGCGCTGAGAATGGAATATAGCCATTTGTATAATCTCTCCGTGCGTCCAGCGCTCTGAACCATTACATACTTCATCATGCCTGCAGTTGTCAGTCAAACAGCTTTGAAGGGAAGGGCAGCCCTCCTGGCCGCCTCTCAGCCGCTGTTTACAACCCCCCCCCCCCCGATAGGACTGACACGTGAAGGACTTGACAAATTTTCTTGGACAGGGGCTTTGTCGACGGCCCATTCTCATATCGCGGGAACGGTGGTGGCTCCCATGGAAGGAGAAAAAGTACCTCTCAGCGCAGGAGAGAGCCGTGTGGACGGCGCATTATTAGAATCCCTCCCCTCCCAGATACCTGATAATTAGATTAAAAGTTCAAATGACGGTAGAGTCTGAACGTGGGAGTGAAGGGGCTGGGGCCTTTTCGTCCCTGCTCTCGCTCTTTTCCCTCGCTCTCTCCATCGTGCCGGTTCCATCATCCACTGAGGGGTCTTTTTTCTTCTTCTGCCGTGATCCTTTTCTTCAGTTTTTCGCAGCCTAACAGTGCAGACAATGGGAGCGCAGACACAGTTGTAGGAAAAATTACTGCTTTACATTTTTCCTCTCTGTCTCTTTTTCCTCTCCACTCCTTTGGCATGAAAGGAGGGAGGGATGATTTTCTTTTTCTTCTTAGAGAGGGAGCGGAATGGGGAATGGAGTGCCTGACGGGGGAAAAGGTTCCTGTCGTTAAATATTCTTTTTTAATCAGTGAGAAAACTTTGGTGAGAAAGGCAGGGATGAAAAGGTGGGAGGGGGAATGAAATGAAACATTCTTGTGCTGATCTTGTGCTCAGAGGGAGGAGTAGGCTCGGGCCTTTGTGTGGACAACTAAAACATCTTTTGTCATAGGGTGCTCAATAAAGGCAAAGAATATGTGTGAAAATGGAGCGCAGGCCTGCAATGAACCCGCAAAACCAGACTGGGCTTTACTCCTGTGTCCCTGTTTCACAAAAGCATCTCGGGCTGCAGTGACGCCAACTTGTTTTATAGTTAAACATTTTCTTTGGGGAAACTGGTAAATTGAGCTTCAATGTTACAGCATTGGAAATGGCATTTAAAAATTAAAAAACGTTAGCTGCTTTGACTTTACTGATCTTAAACATTACTAAACTTCCTACCTACTTTCTGAACTTCTGTTAAAATGACTATTCTAGCTCATAAAGCTGTCAGGTCAGTGAGATCAGAGGAGCTAGTGTCTCTCAGCCAATTGATGTTTGTGATCTTCAGCCGTCACCACCAGTGACCAGAGATGAAGGGACATCTGTGCCTGTTGCCCCAGGCCGGGATGTTTCTTGCCATTTTCACTTTGCACAAACACATGACACTTTCCTCTATTCAGCCCGACCCTTGTGGCAATATATCTAATGATTCTCTGGCCCCTCAGGGCACAGTGTATTAGCTGGACTTAATGCTTCCGGCCCGTGTGCGTGCGTGTGTGTGTACCCCCGGGCCAAACATGGCAGCCTTGCACTAAGTTATGCTCTGAGGCGTTAAGGATAAGTCTGGGTGGTCAGGAATGGTGATAAAGTGCAGCAGGGGCAACATAGCCCTGTGGCTACGACCATCAATGTTAAGTAACATGAAGATTCACAGACGAGAGAGGATGGACTTTCAGAACTGATAACATTCAATAAAAAACACACAACTTTTCAACTGTGTTCATTGTTTCCCACAAAATGTACCAAAACTGATTTTGATGGGTGACAGATTTCAAAAACCTCATCCTGGATTTTTCACTCAAAATGATATTAAGTTTGAATTTAATGCATATCCACTTTCAACTCGTCCTGGTGGAAATCGCCTTTGGCGTTGCATCCAGCCAGAGGACAGAGAAGACAGAGGAGGATGCTGTGAGGAAGGAGCAGGTCCGTCAGCTGCGTCACTGAAAACTTTCAAGCCTTCATGACGGATCTGAGTCACGAGGACTTGGATGTTGAGGAGAACCTGCAGGAAATGGTTGAGCTCGTTTTCAAGAGGGCCGTGAAGAAACCAGACTCTGCTAGAGTGTCTTCGCGGAGCTGTGTCAACACCTCTCAACAGTAAGTGATGCATCTATTACTGGAAGCTACTTTATCCTGTTTCTTACTTAGTTGAGCAGATTGTCTTTTTTTGAAGGTTGTAACATTAATTTAGCCCTTTGATAAGCAAGCTATGCAAACCGCCTCTAATGCACAACAATGGTCAAAAAATGACCTGTATTCATTTAATATATCAATAATCATTAATTATCTTGTTTTTGATTATCACAAATTATTATTTGTATTTTTCCTTATCACCTTATGAACGAACATAATGTTTATAAATTTAATTGAGGAATACCTGAAATACTGAATGAAGAAATGAATTTACTGCTGTATAAAGTGATTCTTTGAATAGAAATAATCACTATGTTTTTTCTAAGTATGTGAGTTACATAAGTGTTAATATTTCTTTATGGTTTTCTCCTCTTCAGGTGGAAGTTCATCCTTGTCCGACTGGTCAGCCAGCGTCTCCTTCAGGTCTCTGCTGGTCAAACACTGCCAGGCAGAGTTCAGGAAGAACTTTGACAGGGAGGACATTTCTCAGAAAGGGGGGGTCCTGCCTGGAGCATGTCAGAGACGTGAGGGGGATTGATCGGCTGAGGGAAGAGCAAAACAACACAAGGCCCTCCTGTCGCTCCCTCAATACCATCAGGTTTATTTGGGAGCTGTTCATATCAAAGGTTCTGGCTGAGAAATCAATGCACAGCTGCATCAAGAGGCTGCTGCCGAGCGGAGGCGGGCCGTCTCGTGACAAGGACAGACAAACTGCAGCTTTGTCTATCCATCCATCTATTGATCCACCTTTCTTTCCATCTATCCATGATTATGACTTCATTTGAAATAAATCAAATGAATAACTTCACTTGAATAATTAAGTCGAATGAATAACGACAGCTAAAGAATTAAAGAAATAAAGTTTTCCTACAGACGGACCAACAGGTGACACAACAAGTGCACAAACCTTTTCTGAACTCTATCTCCAGTCGATCGGGGCTGTTGGGGGAATCTTGTGGGTTCCTGGTCATCAGGTACAGGTCGTCCGGAGCGTGATTCTGAAAGGGGAAAAACCCACACAATCACTTACTCTATTTCACACACTTTACCCCACATTATTCCACCAGGACCTTCTGAGACCTCATCAAAGAGCAGCGCGGCGAACAAGGAGACTATTGTGCGAGGTGATAACGGACCGCTCGAGAGACGCGGGGCGGAGGGGAGAAAAGAGGAGACGGTGCGTGAAAAAGGAGACACCTGAAAAGGCCATCAAAAGAGGAACGAGAAAAAATAAATCAATATTCCATTTTTCTCCTCTATTTGGTTTCATTTTCCCTGCGAGGCCCTTCACCGCAGGGGCCGGCAGGGGAAAGTGGTATGCAGCGAGACGGAGAGAGGGAAAAGGGCAAGAGAAAGAAATGACTCGCATCCTCAAGAATAGAGAACACTTGACAAGTCAACACACACCTGATAGTATGACAGAACCTCTCGCAGCAACATCAAGTCGTCTCTGTAAAAATCTCTGCTTTCTATCTGTGTCTGAGGTTCTTTGATTTTCTGAGTGACTTTTTTCATCTGCTTTAATTTGGAATAAATCATTTTTCCTCAGCGGCCATAGCACAAAAACGTCCACACCTTAAATCATTTTCGATTTCATTAAGTCATGGATGGGACCCCGAAAGAGTGCGGCCGTGTTGACGCGTCCGCCCAGCGACGTGCCCCCTCCGACAATTACATGGCATTAGGACAAGGCGATGGCCAATGTCTCCTGAGCTGAAGCAAATTGCAGGGGGACTATGCAAAATAACTACTGGGTGCATTTAAATGGAAAGCTTTACCAGAGACTAAATCATCATACAATAACTAATCGGCATCCCCTCGCCGCCTGTCAGGGAGGAGAAAACGAGCAGCGAAATCACTTTTCCGTCCTTTTAACTAAACACCGAAATTGACTGAGAAGGCGCCCGTCTTCCCTCTCCTTTATTTTCTGCCTCAGAGCCCTGAAAGATGCCAAATGAGAGTGAACAGGAGAGGGGTGAAATGACTACCCTAAAAAGCCTTTTGATGCATACTCTTTGAGGGGGGAAAGACGGACTGAATTTTAAATACTGGAGGCTGAGACAGACTGTGTTTCCTGTGGTGTTGCATACTGGTTGTGCACACACGGGTTGTCTTCTTTAACCTTCAAGTCAGTGACGGAGCCAGGATTTTCTGAATCAGGGGCAGTAGAGGGGCCACAATTTACACAGAGGGGGAGATTATATGTCACACATCATTGAATATATTTTGAAAATTGTTCCTTGTTGTGCAAAAAAAAAAAAGAAGAAACTTATTGTCATGTTTTCTGTTTAAAAAAAGACCACCGGAAGGATAGGGGTACTTCAGGGGCCAATTCGATTACAGCTGGGGCCTGTGGCCCCCCTGGCCCTGCCCATGGTTCTACCCCTGCTTCAAATAAATACAGCACATAAGAGCCAACTGTATTTTGAAGTGGTAATTTTCATACTTAGAGGAAAACTTAACACAGTGTCTACAAATTTCCCTTACGGTAATTACCTTTAATGAAATGAGCACATTACTCCGCCAAGGCCCAATAATTGTCCCCTTAAATTCAATCAAGCTGCATCAAATTTCACACACTCCTAGAAATCAGTCCCATAATAATGCCAGATTTGTTTCATCAAATACATGAATTATTAACCGGGAAATCTGTGAAAATGTAAATAAAAAGGTTTTAGAAAAGTGATAAAAAAATATCCTGATCGGGATCTGCACGGAATGATAAATGCTCCTTCCCTCACCCGCATTGGCCTCGTCCAGTAGGTTCCGTATAAATCTTGCTTACAAACAAACCAACCAACCAACAGACACAACCTGGCCTTCATATTGTTGATGTTGCTTCAACAAAGGACTCACTTCACAACACTTTCCACCTGATTGATTAAATCACTTTTTTTTTTTTAATCTATACAAATTGCTGCCTCTGACGGAGCAATGATCAAAATGGTCATGCATGCTCAGGCTTCAAGTCTGTGACTGCAAAGGAAGAAAAAAAGGAAAGTAAGAGAATATACGCCTGTTTCCACTGAGCAACAGATCAATGCATTTCAATTCCCACCCCCTGCAGGTGGACCTGTCCCAAAGCCGTGGCCCTGAAAGAGAGGAAAGGTAGAGATGGAGCGGGCGAGGGGGGGGTGGGTGTGTGTGTGTGCAGGAGGTATTGGTGGGAAATGGGGCGTGAAGCGCACCATCATGTAGCACAGAGCAGCTCCTTTGGCAGCCTTTGCTTCTTCCATATTGTTGTGCTAAACGTGGCCCATACAGCAAAGACGGAGGCTGACGAATGAACTTAAAGCAAGTAAATTTCTATCTTTCCACATATTAGTTGCCTCATTGGTTTTCAATCGAAGCCAACGGGGCCCAAAAAAAAAAGAGAGGCAGTGGTGGCAGGAGGGAGAGGGGGAGGGGGAGGGGGAGGCCGGGACGGGAAGGGAGAGTTGAGAGGGAGATAGAAGAGAGAAATCAAATGGTGAAAACATCTTTGGCGCAATGGGTTGGAAATGACACTTAAATCACCATGTTTCAAGTCTGTTCCGCTCTTTAAAATGCAAAACAACGATACACACGTGACGCACACGGAGAGATATTTATATTCTTAACACCCGGGATGTTTTGGTTAATGTTAAAACCCCCTCCGCTTAAGTGAGTGACAATAGGCATTTCATGGGAGGCAAAGCCAGAGCGATGCCAAGACGGACGCGGGGAGCAGCCGCTAAGTATTGCAGGTCAGACCAATCAGACCCGAGGGCAGCACAGGCACATGACAAACGCTGACCTCTTCGCTTCAAAGCACACATTCTCATGCACATGCACACACGCACACACACACACACCTACAAGACCACTTCCTTCCCCTACAGGCAGCATGCTCATCCATCTCTGGAGCCAGCCATGCGACCAGCAGAAAACAAGTTTTCATTTCCTCTGGGTGAGCGCAGGCTTTGGCGTTACGCTCATCCACTCCTGGTCAACACGAGCGGATCAGGGATCAAAAGAGGGGAGCGGGCCTGGGGAAGCTCGCTGATGGGGGCTATAATTAAGACAGAGGTGATGTTTTAATGACACAGGACGAGTGTCAAGCTGCCTCCGGGTGCAGGCCCGACTGCTCATGTGTGGAGGTACGAGGAGAGAGGAGACAGTGAGGGACCCTTATGAACTGACATATTACTAACCCAATCTGACAAATAACAACATGATGAATAAAGCATACTGTCAGAAAAAATATCACCTGTTACGCCTGACTAGAATTTGCAGAATTTAACATCAGAACTCTGGCATGTATCGTGATATATAACATTTTCAGGAAATTCAATCAAACAAAATGGATATGTGCGTATTTTTATAGATGAATATATATGTGTACATATTTAATTTCATCATAATCCAGGAGGTTATGTTTTCACCTCTGTCCATTTCTTTGTTTTTAAGCAAGATTACACAAAATCTACAGGGATGCAGTATGGGTCAGTGAAGAGACTGTTACATTTTAGTGCAGATTCCAGATCAGGGAGCAGATCCAGGAATCTTTTTTCACTTTCTTTAACATAGTTTTTCAAGATTTTCACCAATTTCCCAGGGAATAAAATGAATTAATGATGAGGATTAGGTATATGGGACATATTTAGGGGACTGATATACTGAGTTTGTGATATTTGGTGCAGCTTGATTGAATTTAAGGGGACTGATGGGCCTTGGCAGAGGTATGCATTCCTATGAGTTCTAGTTTTGTATTTTTTTTCATATTTGTATGCATTTCTGTACATCAGTGCGTATGTAGAAATAATTTGTCTTTAGAGTCTTTAGAATTTATCACAATATTTATCCATGAAAAATCTCTGTCAGTTGACACACAGCGCTTGTGTCCTACCCCGATGCCAACAAATCCAAAAATAAAGTTAGATTTGTTCAGCCGCCCAACGATAACCTCAGAACTGTCATCAGGTGCATGCTAGCACTATTAGATGTGAGTGTAAAGACATGACAACAGTTGCCCCGGGTGCATGTCTTCACACAGGTTAATGCCACCAGATAGCGGCGAGTAAATCAAAATGAGTCAGGGGGCCATTGTGCTGCAGGCCCCGTGGCTCTGGGGGTTATCAGGAAGGATACAGTGTTAATCACAGAGTAACCTGAACTCTGCTGACTCTTATCTGTCGGAGAACATATGAGCGACCATTTGGACATTTCCTAATCTGCCTGTGCTGAGCAGAGAGGGGCCATTGTGGCACAGGTGGGGGAGTCGAGGGGGGCTTTGAATGGTCCAGGTCCGCCCGAGCCTTCGGGGCAGTAACCGGAGGAGAGAGAGAGGCTGATACTGAGAGGAGATGACCTCTTTCCGATGACCTGCCAGGTGGATCAAAATCTGACATGTTGGTTTAAGCGCGAGGGAGATATATTTGCTTTTGTTCTCGGTTTATAGGAATTTTTTTTCTTCGATTCTTATCATTCGAGTTCAAGTCTTAAGTTAGTATTTACCTTGTATTAGTCTTTAAGTTTACTCTGAACCTCATCAATAAACATTCTTGGAGGAAGTTCAACTCCCAGAAGGCCAGAGGTTGCGACGACTGAGAATTACTTGATTATTGCAGCTCGTTCAAAGTTCAAAATCTCACTCTGTGCTCGGGGTAATGTATTCACCACTGCAACCATAAATATTTCATTGTATTTTACGCCATTGATTGATTCAATATTGGAGTAAATGGTCTGACACAAAACCCCCTGAATGAAAATCAGTTACACAATACAGTCATCATACATCGCTATGCTATTGAGCCACTTGGTCCCATTCTTTTCAAAACATTTCTCCACAGGCCACTAAATAGGCAGCGGAGGGGTGGGAAAGGGCGAGAGAAAAGAGAGCGAGAGAGATAGAGGTCTGTGAGTTACAGTGGCCCGGCCCCTGCTTCTCCACCCCAGCAGCGCGGGACCCCTCGCCTCCCTGTGATACCCCTTCCATTGGGGACTCATCTGTCTGGCGCACTGTCTTTGTACTTTACTGTTACTGGTGACATTTTGGTGTCACGGTGTCACGATGAAATGGCTCCCCTCCCACGTCGCAGCCCGCGGCGGCACAACTAGTGGAACAATAGGGTCTCGCGGACTTGGGGCTGGAACCCAGGAGGCCCCAGCTGGGCGCAACGCCCTAACCCTTCCCCCTCCCTGGCTCCCATGAAATTGGGAATTAGTCGAAGCGTTGCTGACGACAAGTCAGTGTCTGTGTGTCCCGGGCTATTCCCAGGGCCCGGCGAGGACCCGGGGTAAGGAGAGACACAGAAACAGACACAGCGAGCAAGGGATGCGAGCTCTGGGGGTCACTGGGGGCAACCTGTATGTACTGCTTTGACCCCTGACCTCGGCAGAGATCAAACTCAGTCCCACCCATGGCACTGTGGGAGAGTGAGTCATCTCAAGTGGAGCTGGCATGGGTCAGCAGAAGGGACAGTCTGCGTACTGCCGTGTTATTTTTACAGTAACTCCCAAATAAATGTAATATTTTTTGTCTTTCTGCTGCTGTGGAAACGACAGCAAACAGCGTATGTGCATGAGATGAGACTAGTCACTGTCACCGTTAGTTTACTGTACTGATTTAAAATCCATTTCTGTGTAGATTCATAAATTCTGATAATGTCTCAGTTTCAGTCACCACTAGATGATACTGAACTTCCAGATGTTTGCGTGGAATCTCAAGAAATTTGATCTAAAACTCTTCGGGTGAACATTTTCTTTTCACCTGTAGAAATGTTTCATGTCTCCAGTAGGGTTTCAGGTTTAGCAGTGCCAGTGATAAAGATTATAAATAACATACTTTATCTAAAAATCTGTATAGAGTGGAATAAGTTCAATAGAATTCAAAGAACGTGATGACATTCCATTAGGAACTGATCTTACCTTGGGATCCTCAAGGATGCCGGACTCGTAGCTGTTTAGAAACACAGTTTAAAGAATTACCATCATTTTGATTACCATTTGACTTAGACGTTGAAACAGAACTAAAGAGAAGGTGCATCACACCCGCACAAACTTCCGACCCACCTTATGTGCATGAAGTTGGCGTCCATGCTCCAGGGTGCTTGGGGAGTCACGGGCACTGGAATGCCATGTTTCTACAGAGCGACAGAGAGAGCAGCCATTATGATTCATATTCTCTCACCTGCAGTCTCTCTGCACCTGAAGACTGCACGAGAGGCATTTTAAAACCAGAGCTGAACTTGTCTATGGCTGGGGGGGGGGCCGCAAAGTATTTCAAGCAGCTGGTTTATGACACGCTGGGTAACTGAAATAGGTCTGCACCCCCAGGCTGATTTTCTCTCTATCAAAGGGAAAGATGGTTCTTGTTCAAAGGAAACATGTCGGTGTTTCAAGATTGCATGATGCTTGACAAGTTCCGCACACTACAGGGGACACAACTAAAACATCATGACCGCCCTCTAGTGGGCAAAACTGGAGTGAGTGTGGGGACCAGGTGGAGTAATAAAAGTCAGTGTGCGGTCCAACAGTCGGTGAAACCATGAGTGTGACATTAAATCAGTAAATCATTAACAGATTGTCATACTTTATATCCAGCGTTATGTCCTGTAAATACTGTCCATTCACAGTTATATCGTATTATTTACTATAACCAACCTAATTCAATACACATGGAGAAATGTTTTCCAGTTTCTTTGTTCTTTTGTTAACACATATGTAGAAAAGAGAAGAATTTAAATTGATTGATCCCGGGGGGAATTTATACTGTATGTAACAGTGGAACAGGATAAATAATAATCCTTGAATGGAGCAAGAAAATACAAACCAGGAGAACATAAATTAATATCGGATTAAAGCTCCTGCACATGCACGCTACAAAAACTAAAATATAAAGCTTTATACAATACAATACCCTATAGGTCAATTGATGGATGAGGAATCCCACATGTTTGATGGTGTTATCAATAATAAAAGTGATCTGGGGTTCATTGATTGACTGGTGCTTGCTACCTGTGCGTATTCCATCAGGTCCTTTCTCCCGCGGAAGCGATTGTAGAACTCGGGGATCCTCCACGGTGCGATGATCTGAGCAGAACCAGCAGACACGGAGTGAGCATGAACGTCGACAGATGTAGCATCAAACAACGTGGGGGGGGTCACCTCAGTAAACTCACCTTAACCTCGGGGTAGAGGGCGTAGCACGTGAGCTCAAAACGGATCTGGTCATTACCCTGAAAGACACAGAGGAGGGTACAAGATGAGGGCCACGTCTCAGGAGTGAGGTACGTCAGGGTTAATGGTTTGAGCTCCACACGGTCGAATATGTTTCATTTAAATCATTTGTTCTGTCACAGCTATGGATGCTCACAAATTGTGTCTGGAGGTCTGAATTGTAGGCGGCATCATGGTGCAGTGGTTTACACCGTCACCCCACAGCCAGAAGGGGTTAGAACCTGACAGCCAGCCTGGGTATCTCTGTGTATACATGACAGTGTTTCCCCCAGTAAATGTCTCAGTCAAGGTGGTAAGCAGGTGGCGGTGCTGTTGGCGTGGTGTGTAGCGGAGCTGTTGGCGCGGCGCGTAGCGGCGCGGCGAAAATTTTTGGGGGTATTTTGCTCAAAGATGCCAGTACGCATGAATGAAATAAACAACTGTTTATTTCAATATAAATAAACAACAGTAGGTACAAATGTTGTGGAAAACATGCAGACACTACAAAATAAAATTAAAGAACAGTGCAAATTAAATAGTGATAAACAGTGATGTCGGATTCCGTTCAAATTAACCGCCTATTCATTGTGGACGGCAAGAAAAAAAAAGTTTTCGCGCATGCGCACCTGATTCTGTATGATTTAACATGTACGCAAATAAGCATCATTCTTTGTGCCTTTTTTACGTAAATGGTATGCCACATAAGCCTTTACGTTACATATCATTCATGGACCAATTAAAATCGAGATATTACTAGACATTTACGCAGCTTAGGCCAACGTCATTACGTTGGCTATGCTCATTCACGTCGCGTTACCCCCGCGGATTTTTAAGTCAACATTGCAGCTGCCGTGTCCGTGCCCGCAGATATTTCAGACTGGAGGAATTTTAACAAATTGGATTATAATTTAAAAAGGAACAGAATGAATAGCAAGAGAAAGGCCTGCGCCAGCCTTGGACGGTGTACAGCAGCAACAGGGACAAACAATGTTCGAGCATTTCAAACGGACAGGTAGCCTACATGAACGGAAGGATGCTAGCTAGCTGTGCTGTCAGTCAGACTGTCACTGGATTACTATCGTATTGCTTATTTCTACAGCCAGGGAGTCAGATTGGTGAGTCAGAAACTTTTTGGGGGTTTATTTAATAATAAAGTTGGATGAATTGATACCGAGTGAAATCCATTCTGCATTTTATATTCAATTGAGCAGTTGTGTTTTCATTGTTACTGACGGACAAACCTAAGCTCTGCAATGTGGATAAATGGTTATATTCTGATGCTGGACAGGTCCATGGGGCATATGCTACTGGTACTATATCTATTAAGATAAAGTTTATGGAGTGGAGTTGCCATCAGTTATGCTGTAGTCCTACATAATGATGAATGCTGTCTTTTATTTTTAAGTTGAATAGAAGTAGTACCGGTAGTTTGAATCGGCGAAGGTTTGACTTGTTGCCTTACGTTTATTCTGCCCTCGGTGTGAGGGACGGGTCCGTTAAGTCGATGGATGCGATGTTTAATCATTTAGACCAAACTACAGTAGGCTACGGGCAAACCTGAAGTCACCGTCGTGACATTTCATATACGTCCCGTCTGTGTGTGTGTGTGAGTGAGTGAGTGAGTGAGTGAGTGAGTGAGAGAGAAAGAAAGAAAGAAAGGGAGGAACTTATTTGAAATCGGCCGTGCGTGCCTGTTTGTTGTTTATTGTTTTTGATTTAACAATATATAGGTTTAGAGAAATCTGGCTTTCAGAACTCAGTGCCTACCCACTCACTGACCTCACCGCACGTCACTGGCGGTAGATTGACAGGTGACTATGATAGACTATGCAACAATATATTCAACCACCAGATGTCGCCGTCTCAATTACACTCAAAAAACTTTATTGGCACGACTAATGTTGTAAACAGTATTACCTGAGTATTATCAATGCCATTTTTTTTTTTTTTTTTTTTTTTTTTTTTTAATACATTGGTAGTCAAGGCGGGGCCCTAGTCTTGTTAAGGCGGCCGCCTTAACAAGATAGTGCTGGGGGAAACCCTGCATGACTTTTCACAGAGTACTTCCTCCCACAGCCCAAAGACATGCAGCTTGGTGTGAACGTGAGTGTGAATGGTAGTTTATCTCTATACGTTGGCTCCACAATATGCTGGCGACCTGTCCAGTACGTGGCCCACCTCTTACTTAATGTAAGCTGGGATTGACTGCAGCGCCTCTGTGACCTTTAAAGGATAAGCAGTGTAGATGATAGATGGAAGGATGGATGGGTCTGTATCGTAACTTTATGATCTGGTGTTTGTCTCCATCTACAGGCGATCTGTGACCTTTAGGGGATAAGCAGTGTGGACGGATGGATGGACGGGTCTGTATTGTATCTTTATCCTCTGGTGTCTGTGCATTTAAACTGATGGCCAGAGAGTCACTTCACTCCTTATGTGCAAAGTGTAAACGATACATGGACAAATTGCAAAGGTTTAATATTCAAGAGCAGTTGTGGCCCAGGGGATCAACGGGTCCTTGGTTTAAATACCACTCGGGCAGATGAGTTTTGCAGTGGAATTTGCATGTTCTCCACGAGTCTGTGTGTTTAATGTGATGTATTCTGTATATTTAAATCAAGATGAAGGCAGCTTGTAAAATCAACAGCCAGAATACCTGCTGCAGCCTGAGGGTATGATGATGCAACTATTTCAAGTAACTGACAAAAGCTTGGGACATAAAATCCATACTAATTTGTTGATTTACCATGTTTAGTAATAAGATAAATATGAATTAGAGAATGCAGGGCTGTGTATCGGCACAGGGAGAAATGGATATAGGAAGTCCGGCAGTTTTTCAATCTTTACAGACACATGCTATTCAGGCGTCGAGCAGGCCTGCGTTTTCATTCAAACTGCAGTGACTCATTTCATTTAGCTGATGATTCATGGCATGCAGACACGTGCAGGCAAGATAAATGATGACATCTGCTTCAGATTCACACAACAGCTCAATCTTTTCAGTGAGTAGAGATTGAGTGAGGGAGGAGAGAAACGGCTGCAGGGGCAGTGGATCTCTGATCTTGTGTTGCAGTTTGGTTAAACAAGGTTAATGTTCAACCCTGAAAACACATCCTGAGGTTCAGACTATGGACAGTGGCCCTGTTAACTCACTAAAAAATTGTCGGGCAGGGCTGGTGGTCATGGCCCGGCACCAGTTCCGGTACAGCAAACTGGTTCTCATTTGTGTGATAGCTTACCTTTCCCGTGGCGCCATGGGAGACATACTGGGCGCCCTCGCTGCGTGCGATTTCAACCTGGCGGCGGGCGATGCAGGGCCGAGCTATGGCCGTGCCCAGCAGGTAGCGGTCCTCGTACACAGCGTTGGCCTGAACTGCCGGCCAGATGAACTCCTCCACAAACTGTGCACGCAGGTCCTCAATGAAAACCTGCACAGGAACAGAAGTCAGGACCCGGACAGAGCTTTTTGATTCATTGCCTTGTGGACCATTTACACGTGAAATCAATTTTGAGGTGAAGCTCCGATCGAGATTAGCTGATATGAAAGAGACTTGTGATTCACAACAGGATGCATGAAAGATGGTTGGAAGTAGTTTAGAAATGGTTAAACCACAAACAAATGTAGAAAGGAAAAACGCCATCAGCTATTTAGCTAAAATTGTCTATGTGTATTTGATGTACCATTGACAGCGACATAAGTAAACAGAGAGCGTGGCCTAGGGGATAGAGCGGGTGTTCTGCACCAAGAAGGTTGCTGGTTCGAATCCCACTCTTTCCCATCTGCATGCCTAAGTGTCCTTGGCAAGATACTGAACCCCTAAAAATGGCACCTCAGAAATGTTGAGTGTACTAAATATGTAAGTCGCTTTGGACAAAAGCATCAGCTAAATGACATGTAATGTAAACAGAACTGAAAAACATAAAGTAGGGGTAAGCACCAACCTGCTGCCAGACAGTGAAGAAATAATTTAGAGGATTTTTTTATAGGAACATGAGAAAATATTGACTTTGCCTTTACATCATATTCTAGCTTCTTATACCCATGACACTCTCATATTCATCCACAGTAATAACTTTCGTCATATTTCACTCACCTTCTTTGCCCCGAGGACTTCTGCCTTTTCCCGCGCAGCCTCAAAATCTTCATTTTGCCCGATGTTGGCCTGGAAACAGACAAATGCAATCACACATCAAAGTGATGCGGTTAATCATTGGTTTAGATCGTGCTAGAGAATAAATCACCTCCACAGAACCACACAGACACGTGCCTGTTGAGTGTCAATTCAGACATTCCCCCATCTTGTCATTCAGATCACGTCGGTGGAGGAGATGCAACAACCTCTTCACAGCCGCAACCAGCCATGAACACCACTTAAAGGCTCGAGGAGCGGCCTGGGCCCCGGAGCGGAACACAAAATACGGGAATGTTTCCATTTCCCATAATAATACAAGATACTCATCTAGTAAACAAAACAGACCTGCATCAGTTTGATACAGGGGGACATTATCAGTCATATCTGATGTGGCAGCTGGTCTGCGTCAGCTTCTTTTACGTTAAATGTGAAATGAAGAGACGAACCACATCCATTTAATCTGTTTACATACAGATATAACAGGTATTTCCATCACATTATTATAAGTCAACAACATTATGTGTCGTTTGTGTGTTTGCTTGTTTCTACCTCATCCTTCTGCCCGGGTTTCTATGACACCAAAGCTGCAGGATCCTGATCTCACACTAATGACTCCTCATTGTCTTCTTCGTCTTTGTATTATTTATTATTTTACTCTGCAGTTATCTGTGACTCTAGAGCTGCAGACGACTCGGATATTACTCTTATCATATTTAATATTATTATTAAATGGTGGGGCTATCACTAATAACACCACAACATGTACAAGGATCACTTTAATTATCTTTATTATAACTACCACACTGACGGAGCTTCAGTATGACACTTACACAACTCTTCCTGGTCTCTCTATCCTCTCTCGTCCCCTCTCTCTTTCTGTCTTCTCTCCTCCATTTTTCTCCACTTGCCCAAACCGGTCTAGGCACATGGCCGCTCACACTGAGTCTGCGTCCGCTCAAGGTTTAGCTGACCTAACTATATAAAGTGCCTTGAGGTTATATATGATGCGATTTGGTCTTATACAAATAAAATGTGTATAACCAGCATGAGTTATGTCTGTGGAATTATCCTTCTCTGCTTTGGGTTGATGTAAATTTCTTTGACAGGTTCAAACAAGCACATAGTTTCAAAACTGCATCACACACAATAAATCACTTTCATGGAACAATGGCTTCTGCTCCTCTTCCTCTGCTCCCCTGCAGAGCCACAGCCCAAAAGCACCTCACGTGCCACAGCCGTGAACTATAGACCTTCACCCATCCCCCCCACAAACCCACTGAATGAAACGATAGGAAATCTGCCTGCTGGGCAGTTCTGCCCCGGCCGAAAGAGTAAATCCAGCTAGATTTGCACTGGCATTATTTCAGCCAAATCCTGTGGTTGAGGGCGAACCGGCACAGGAGATCTGATAGGGTTTTTGTGTTTCTAGGGAGGGGGTGGGGGAGCGAATTGCATCAGCAGCCTGGAAACAGCGAATTGTAAAACTTCAACTGCGTGACACACGAGAGCAGCTGGTGGGCAACCCCAACTAAAAGACACCTGTTGCACACAAACACACCCGGACGAACGGGTCCGGAGATCTTACCAAATACGCAATGACATCGTAGCCCTCCTCTTTCAGCCAAACCAGAATGCAGGAGGTGTCCAGTCCGCCGCTGTAGGCCAGAACCACTGTGCCTTTAGACATGATGAGGGCTGTTCGGTCCGGCAGCCGGAGGAACTGTCAGAGAGGCTGCAGAGAGGAGACGGCAGGGAGTTAAATGAGTTACTATAAAATAACTGGGGTAGCTGGTGGTGCTGGTGGGGGGGGGGTATCAATGTATAACCCGTGCTACTTGGAAGTTGTAACATCCTCCTGTCATTTAATACAATCACACGTGTCAAAGTCGGATCTAAGCCAACAGTTTAAAAATAAACACCACCATTCATTTCTAATGCAGCAGCAGCTCCAGGAAGGCGGCCGGAGGAGGCAGCAGCAGAGAATTCAACGGTGATTGTTGACCAAGAGAAAGTGAACTGACCAATTTCACTGTTTATCTCATATTTAAGGGATTTTACAAGGAGATGTAATGTGAACATGTGATGTGAACCATTGTCTGACGACCTGGAGAAAAACTGATGACCTGCGCCTGAGGATTGTTTAACCGATGAAGCAAATATCTGAGCTTCTGTCCGGGAAAAGAGGTTCTCTCTCAGGAGGACGTACCAGTGCAATGCTAGTGCTTAACTGTGGTGGCACATCGGGCCAGAGAGCATAATCGACGACCACTTTTGTATTCATTACATTACATTACATCATATTAAATTACATTACATTACGTATCATTTAGATAACGCTTTTATCCAAAGCCACTAATCAGAGCATTCAACCATGACAGCATGAGCAGGACAGCATCCATCCATCCATCTGTAAAATGAACTTGTTCGTTCCATTTGAATATTACTGATAAATAGTTTTCAACACAATTACCACCTAAAAAACTGAGTTTCACCCTTTCCACACCATTGCTTTGCTGTCAAATCTAAACAAAACGTAAACATAGGCCACATTTACATTAAAATACAAATGTGGGAATAGAATTTAACGGTACTAGATCTAACTTTTATGCTACATTCTTCCAAATGACAGGTTAAACTAGAAATCAGCATGGTTTGATAGGGATTAGGATGATGATGAAATCCCCACATGTGATTTCACGTCCTGAATCAGCAGCTGCAACAAACGGAACAATAACTATAGAAGATACACACGCAAACACACACACACGCAAACACACACACGCACACACGCACACACGCACACAGTCACACACATAATCTGCTGTTATTGCAAATCCCTGCTACTATTTAACCTCCGGCCAAAATCCATGTGTGTGACTGACCTATGAAACCTCAACCTGGAGCAAACACGCACACGCGCAGATGTGTTGCAGCCACTCACCAGAGGCGGGTTTCTGTCGGTTTTTACCGCGGAGATGAGCGTGTGCGTCCCCGGGAGATGTTGCTGCAGCTCGGTGAATGAGGACCGGAGGAGAGCAGCGGCAGCGGAGTAGTGTTGAACCCGCGGCGGTGACGGCTAGACTGGTTTGACTGGTTCAGCTCACGTGGCGTCATCCACCAACCCTCGGATCGCGCGCACACCGACTCACAACGAGCTGAGTTTCGCACGCAAACACTGTTGCGCGTGAACGTACACGCACGTCATCCACATGTGGAGAAATGTGCTGTTGTCATGGTGAAAGATGCTCTTAAGGAAACTTGTCTCACAAAGAGTCCGCCGACTTTATGGAAATGCTCTGAGGCGTAGCAGGAAAATAAGGTGGCCCCTAATTTCGTCATGTGGCCTCCACTGGGCCCCCTGATAAATGACTGAGCTCCTTAAAGGGACAGTTCACCCCAAAATCCACTCCTCACTATGTCGAAGGAAGGGTGGGTGAACTGTTTTAGTCCACAAAACACTTTAATATATATATATGTATAATTATGTCTCAATAGAAGTAAAGTGAGTCTGAAACCATGATTTGTTTTCATTGTCAATACATCCGATAAATGATTGATTTATTCTTTAGATTATAAAGTGGGGAAAGGTCCATTTTCCATATTTAAAAGTTGCAAATACACGAGAAGCTGGTTACAAGTTTTTAGCATTTTGGCTTAATATTCTTTTAAAAATCTAGAAATTATCAAAGTTGTTAATTAATGTTCTGTTTATCGACGACTCAATTAATCAGCTCATTATTCTTCAAACTTAGATTATAAAGTGGGGAAAGGTCCATCTTCCATTTTTAAAGTTACAAATACACGAGAAGCTGGTTACAAGTTTTTAGCATTTTGGCTTAATATTCTTTTAAAAATCTAGAAATTATCAAAGTTGTTAATTAATGTTCTGTTTATCGACAACTCAATTAATCAGCTCATTATTCTTCAAACTTAGATTATAAAGTGGGGAAAGGTCCATCTTCCATATTTAAAGTTACAAATACACGAGAAGCTGGTTACAAGCTTTTAGTATTTTGGCTTAAAATTCTTTTAAAAATCAAGAAATTATCAAAGTTGTTAATACATTTTCTGTTTATCGGCTGCTCAATTAATCAACTCATTATTTCAGCTTTGGAGAACTGTTCGGTGTCTCGGGTGCCGGGGTCATAAGGAAACTGAATAGTGGGTGTCAATTAGGGCACAATGACAAGCTTTTTCTTTAGAAGTATGACATTTTAATGGGTTCTTACATAGTACATTTGTTTAATTGTATATACAGGATACAAAGCAGTTTAGTATGCTGGGGATCATATTTTTTTAATCTTTCTCTAAACTCTGATGTTTTTGTGAAATATCTTACGCACCCATCTGAGCTTGTGTGAATCCACTGCAGCATTTATAAATACACTGATGAGGAAATTGTATATCATGTCCTACTTCTTCATTATTTTATTTCAATGGCATCAGTTTTTCAACTTTGTGGTGTCAGTGACCACTGATATTTCCTCCGTCAGTGAAACACAACTCCAGTGTTTGCAGAGTGCCGCCCTGTAATTTCATACAAGTATAAAACACACAATACATATTTGAACTAGATTCTGACAAACACATGTCTCCCTTGATTATTGGTTTATGTAATAAGTGAAAGGGAAACATTTGTTTAATATCTTTGAGTACATTCTCAGTTTTAGTTAAATTAAGGGGTCAGCTCTAAACTTTAGGAAGGTGGTTATCATTCCAACTGGAGCAATTGTGGTGTCAGGTCCAATGCTGAGACAAGTACAGAGGAGCTAACATCTGAATATATTAACCGTTACTATTATCCTGATAAAAAAACTATATAAAATATGTATATATATATCTTGTATTTAATACCTACTCAGATTTTCAGCTGTTATCGCTGTAAATAACACACAAAAATCAATGCTTTATTATAATGGGAATCAAGACACAACAGTCTTCAGATGTGTACATTTGTGTCCTGAAGTTTATCAACGTGGCGGTAAATTATGCTGTTCTCCACTGCAGAGAAGTGTTTACTGCAGCTGGCAACCAGAGGTCAGTATTTTCTCCATGTATCTAACCTAAAAATCTAATGTGGGGCTCTAAGCTCTTTCCAGCACCAACTCAAGACCCTTCATTCACATCTTCTGAGGAAACTGTGATCTCTAAGCAGTCCCCACTAAGTCTTGTTTGCACTCTACTGTGCGTATCATTAGTTGTGTACATTTCATGGTCCACTGATGTCAGTAAATCTGTGAGAGCATAAAACCTCTACCGAGCCAGTGACTTTATATTTTTGAATTTTTATTTTTTCGCCATGAACTTCCAAAATAAAAAAAAAGATCAAAAATACAATATAAACTTCTGAAAATCATTACACTGAATATTTTTTATTTTCTTATACAGGGAAATAAACACGCAAGTTCAGGTGATAAGTGACTCTGCTTAATCCTCTTTGCTTTTCTAGGTCGCATAACATGATGTTTCACAAACGTTGAGCCTCACCGACTACTATCCCCCGATCATAAACAGTTCACTAGTAAGGCATTTGCCAAATACGTACAGAACAAAGTGCCCAATAACGAGTCCTGGAGCTAACAACTGTGTTGAAGTTTTCAATCAAGCACGACTGTAATCCACCACTATACAATTTACACGTCCCCCCCAGGTTCAGTCAGTTGAGACTGAAGATTTACAGATTGCAAGGGTATGGTATTATAAAAAGAGAGATGAAATCTGGAGAGTAGATGCGAGTTGCTGTCAAATGAGCGCCCAAGGTTTCTGAATCAATGTGGAGAGAAAGTCTCAGATATTCCGAGATCCAACAGCAGTAAAACATCAGCGTCTATGGGGGGGGGGGGGGGGACTGCTGCACCATCTCCACTCATCCACTTTTATTCAGAAAATATGAAAATCAATCTATGATATGGAAAAAACACCCATAAAATACAATAAATTATTTTCATTCATCTCCTGAACACAGAAAAAATAAATCTCGTTATCCACTTATCATCCTATTGTTGTTTTCTATGAAGTCTTTTAATCGAGTTTATTTAAAATAAAAAACATCTGGCATGAACATGTTCAACGAAAAAATAAAAATAGCAGTCTGGTGGAGAATAGAAAAAAAAACTATGGGATGGTGTTGTGGATTTGGCCAAATAATCAAAACTAGGGGAAAAAAAGCGATGTACCCTGATGGTGTGGGGGGGAACTGGAGGAGAGGGAGGGTCTCTGTGTCCCGGTCGTGGGGGGACCTTAGTGGTGCTGGGCCATCCTCGTTTCTCATCCCTTCCTTTTGCCTACCACTCTTTCTTTTTCTCGTCCATGGACACGCCGCCAGGACCAAGAGCCACCACCAGCAGCAGGCCGCCGATGACAGAGGTGGTCTGGAAGAAGTCGTACTTGAGGAAGTCGTGCATGGGCTTGTAGGCGGGGATGGTCCAGAAAGCATTGAAGTAGACGTTGATAGCCAGGAGCCAAATGACGAGGGTCAGCGCCGCGAGTTTAGTTTTGAAGCCGATGGCCACCAGGATGATGAGGGCGGTTCCCACCATGTTCTGCAGGATCTGTAGAAAGAGGAAAGTCCAAAGTTAAACAGAGTTTATGCTTTAATTTGACCAAGATGAACTAATGGTAAACGGACATCACTACTGACAGTCAACATGCTCTGGAGACAAGAGATCAAATCAGTTTTAGTTGAATGTCAAACCACGGTGCCTGCCTCTCAACAACCAGCAGCTGTGGATCAGGAGACTGTGTCCAGATGAATGTGTTGTTACACTGGCCTTGACTGAATGATAAGGAATCCATGTGGGTGAAAGGACTGCAGAATGTAGGCGCGCTCTGTGTCACCAGTACTCACAGAGAAGAAGTTGGAGTCAAAGTGCAGCAGAGTCATGAACATGAGCACCAGCAGAACTCGACCGCCCAGCTGCATGTACTGCTTCGGCGAGCTCTCTCCCATGGAGGGGACTC
The DNA here is from genome assembly GCF_947347685.1 of Pleuronectes platessa. Lineage (NCBI taxonomy): Eukaryota > Metazoa > Chordata > Actinopteri > Pleuronectiformes > Pleuronectidae > Pleuronectes > Pleuronectes platessa. Next base: position 12,178,534 of record NC_070644.1, on the reverse strand, counting down.
CGGCGAACATGCTCTTTCCTTCCGAACGAGACTCGGCCAGCAGCAGGAGCAGACCACCTCCGAGGGCAAGGTTTCTGTGGGAGGAGAGAGGGGACGGTTATTTCTTCAGACCTGAAGTCAAACAAGTAGAAGAGGAGGCTGACTTCAATTGACAGATCAGCTGATCTTGTGTTTGCCTCTGACTCCTTGATGGTTGGTTGGTTTGATCGTTTGTAAAACAAACAGATTTCAACCAAACTTGGTGAAGGGATGGGACATGGGCCAAGACAGAGCCCATAACATATTGGAATGGATCCTGGATTTGTTTTTCTTCTTATCATTGCGAGATAGGTCTTTTTTTGGACAATGTCATTGATTTTGCAGGGAATAATTTATGGATCTTGATGGGGGGGGGGGGCATCAAGATCCATAATGTCTATGAGACTAAGACATTTAGTGCAGCTTGATTGAATTTAAGGGGACTGATCTTGGAGCAGGTATGTGCTCTACTAAGTTCTGTTCTATTTATTGACTGAAAGGAGTGTGGTTCCCAATATTACTTTATTGTTTACAGGAAATATATATACAAGAACCTACAGTACATGAATTACATGTACACAGATTGCTCAAACAGAAAAGTCTAACATGGCACAAGAGATTTCTGTGATGACTCATCTGACTATTAAGGATTAAATAAACTACAGGTCTCATCCACATTAATTATAGTCATTTTAACCAACTGTTTCAAGTTTGATGAAGAGCTTCTGCAGGTTTTAACAAGTTACATTTAAGACTTTTCAAGACCATAATGAATGAAGTTTAAGGGATGGCTCAAGTATGGCCGATATGAAGAAATATCGAGTTCCAGAATGAATTCCATTTTCCCATAATTGAAGATAAGATGAAGTAGCCTGTTAGAGAATAACTCATGATGCCCCACGCTATCCATCTACGTACCTAATAGTATGTAATAATTTAACATATTAAAACCCTGTACTACAAGCATATTAAAAGTTTCCATTTCTGCAGCACATTCTTTCAACCAGTTTAAGCCACTTCTAATCTGTGATTTTAGGCGATGGAATTTAAAGCTCAACATCAGAAAGTGTAAAAACAATATAAATTACATTTCAATAACATTCTGCTTCAAACATCAGTGAATTGCCTCCAGATCAGGCAGGTAAGATAAATGATTTGGAGATCAGAGTTGATGTTCGGGTGACGAAGCATTATGACGCACAATATTTCAATAAAGACAGAATTTCTCTGTTATAATTTATTGAAGCAGTGAATAACCATTTTTGGATCTGTGACTTAAACTGAGTGACACCTACCTCATCAAAAATTTAAGGTCCCATAAAATGCTGTAAGCGACAGTCTGGTGGAGAAAAAAGGAAAATGTTTCAGATTAGACACAATGACATACTGTTGGGGGAGTATATTGAACATGTAGTTATAGTGTCTTTATTCGCACCTGTAGAGCTATGATGCCAAATAATCCAAAGCAGGCATACTGTACAAAATTTCTACTGAGGATGAGGACACAGCCGCCTGTTGGGATACACAAGAGTAAAGATGGTTAAAGTTATGGCTAATGTTTGTTTCTCCAAATAAAAAATGCCTGCCTGTTGTATAATTTGCCATTTTATGATATAATCATGATTACGTTAAAGCTACTTTGAAAACAATTTGAAAAACTTATGCTCTTAGAATTGATCGACCTCAAAGTTCAACGAGCTTGGTGAAGCAGTTTCTCAACAGATTCATGATCAAGTGGGCCTTCAATATGTCACAACAGTCTCCTCTGATTCATAAGTCAGCAAGATGATTTGTATCTCACAAGTAAAGTTTACTGTGCTTGACTTTACTGCGCAACTCTCTGCAAATGGCAGACGCGATGTGGCTGAAATACACCAGGTGCGCCTTTAAAACTTTCGTATGTTTAATAAAAAAGATACTTTAAAGTAGAAGAGTGGTAGGCAATTTTTTCAATTTCGCAGAAAGGATATTGCACGACCCCCAGATACACGAAAACATTGAGCCGACCTGTCTTTGGTCCTGACTGAAACCCTCCAACGCTCTCACTCACCCAGCTGTCCTAGGAGGTTAAGCAGCACAAAGCACGTAGCCAGGAAGTAGCCACAGCTCCAGGTAGCCTCGATGTAGTCCCTCTGCTCATTCCACTGGAACCACATGCGGATGCCATCCTCCAGGAAGGTGCTGATGAGACACAGGCGTGCCAGGTGGGGAAGGTACTGTTTGGTTACCCGCAAGAACTGGACAGCAGGAGAAAACAGGAGAGGGTAAGTGACTGGCGAGAAAAGAAAGAGCTGATGTGGCGACTAAAGAAGAAAGCGTCAATATCGCGCACAACAATACAACATTGCAATGGGTCATTAAGCAGTAACCAGGGAGTCTGAAGCTCTAAACAGACTCTGACCTTTTTAAAACCCGTTGAAATTAAATGAAAGACCAAACATGCAATGGAAATACAAACCAAAAGTGAAAAAATACTTTTTTCCCCAAGTAAACACTCTCTGTCCGATAGACTCTCCACCAATGATTCTTCTTATTCACCGAGACCCAATCAATCTTGAATATCATTACTTTGCCATTTTTAGAAAGGTAAAGGTTTTAAAAGGACCCACAGCCACCCAGAGCAAAACATCATAACTGAATTTTATAAATAAGTCCTTTTAAAAAAAGAAATAATGGTCCAAGGTTGGGAAGCCTGCTACTAACTGACATAAACACTGTCAAGTATAGTAATAATGATAAATCCACTAATCATTTGCTGAATCGTAATAATGCTGAAGGGAATGTCAGAATAACAGTAATTTAAATTACAATTGCTGACTTGCTTAATTCTACACACAATCTAGATCTCCTTGTGAAGTACAGGAAACAGTGCATGATGACTCCTGAAATTATGGTAGTAATGTAGGATGTGAACTGAGTAATTTTTTACTGCTTTAGTCAGTAACTGCAATAAAATAGGTGCGAAATGTAGATTCGATTTTTTTTCTCACAAAAAAGCCTTTAAAATATCCTAATATTACACAATCTTCATACTGATTATTTCATTATATAAAAAGGGAATAGATGTTTACCTTTCATAGTTTAACACCGTACAATCACTTACTTGTGTTCCAGTTAGCCACATGTGACGCTAAGCCATAAGATTTAGGCCACATATGGTTCTCCCTCGCTAATGTGAATGTTGAAATATTAAACCACGAAACAGTAAAGGCGTGGAACTTAAGACTCATAAGATTATAAACTGATGCAACGGATTTCAAAAGAGTAAGAAGGTAAAACATGCCGGTAGACGTTGTGTTGTGGTCTATAGATCTTAAGAAGATAACAGGTCTCCATGTCACAGTCTCCCGAAAGGCCCCTTTGTTTTGAGTTGGAGTTGAGAACATAAAATAAATAGTTAAAAACAACAAACTACCCTATGCTTTTCTGACAAACTGAATTCATGAGCAGATTTTCAGACAGTCCAGTGCCAAGAGTCGAGGAGCAGTGACCTGCCCACTCCCCGCCTCCTCGGCAGTCCACATCAGCACAGCCAGACCGCGGCAGCCTATCAGCGTCTATCCCCTCCCACTACGACTGCTGAGCGAGATGTGAATGGAGGAAGAGGGTAACCAATCGGAACAAGCCCGAGGGTTGCAGGGTCTCAGCCACAGGCTGGAAATAGACTGTGGAGAAGGTGTAAGCAACATGTTAGCTCAGGGGTCCATTAGTGAGGGATGTGCCCTTAAAATGGGCTTAGCAACGTGTCTTACAAAGCAAACAAACCAGTGTGCAGATGCCCAATTTTAAACACACGAAACAGAGAACTCATGATAGGAGGGTATGAACCAATCAGTCGTAATCAAATGAAGGTAGTGGAGTATTTTCTGGCATGTGTGTTGGGTTCGACCTCACACAGTTGACACAAACATACACAAAACACAGGGTTGATATTAGAAATGACAGATCTACTCCAAGGAGATAGCTGATTTTAAATCTGGCTCGTCCTAAAAAAAACATTAAGCTATGAATGCAGCACACACACACATGACTGTAGCAACTTTACAAGAGGACAGAAGGTACATCACATACACACACACACACAACCTGTGGAGTTTTCAACCCCAAGCTTCACATCAACATGTGTCACACAGGCTGACCTGAAATCTGAACTGAACCTCACTTTCTGTGGAGCAGTGGATGTCACGCCATACAGGAAATTTAAAAAGTAGCTATGGTAAAGCTAGCTAGTTGTAGCATGTGTCAGACAGTGAAGACATCCATATTTTTTGGGGGGTTGGGGGGGGGTGATCTGGGTGTTGGAGCAGCTCTGTCAAGGCCACACACAGATTGTCCAGTTTGGGGGAAAGCCCAACACAGAGGAGTCAAATCAATGCAACGCAGTTAGCAGCAAATGCACAATATGGTTAAACCTTGTGGCTACAAGCTAACGAGCTGCTAACTCCCGAGTTTAACTTGTCAACCGAAGCTAACAGTTGCACTTTTGTGGAACAGTTATCAATGTGGAGACGTGTGACAGCACACTGACACACACCAGCCGTCCGTGCACCCTATAAATGCGAGGAAATGAGCGTCTGCTTTCGCGAAATGTCAGGTTCGAATCCCCGGCAGGGAACTGCGGACGTGTACAAACTAACAGCAAAGACGTCAGACCGCTAACAGGAGACACTCGGCGGAGAGTCACTTCCAAACTAGTTAGCGGCTAGCATGCTAACAGCGGCTAGCGGTGGGGGACACCAGCGCAGCTAAGGGCTTGAAGTTACCTGATCCGCCACGTCTTCCGCGGTGTTCATGAGTTCCTCCTGCCCCATGTCTGCTGCGCCTGTAGCGGTTCTTCCTCTGTGTTAACGCCGAAGGCTGGAGCTCAACACGGTGCGGTGAAGTGCTGGGGGTTCTTCTTTTCTCCGGCTCGGACCGTGTTCCTCGCCCCCTTTGCTCGCGTTATTTACTTGAAGATTTCCCGTTCGCCCTGGACGCGAGAGAAAAGGCCGCCTCCGCCCCACAATGCCCCGCGATCTGACGGAGCACCACACAGGGCCCCCCTACGCTCCGCTGCTGCAACCGCTGTATGCCACGTAGACTGAAGCGTGCGGGGCCCCGGCGCCGCTGTCCGCGGGTTTATTTGGCTTTTTTGAACGCGTGTGAACGAGAGTAGATTCACGCCACGCACTCCACCGCCATTCATCTGTATCTGTGTAAACGATGACACTCCCCTGTTACTGTTAGTCGTGGAGCTTTTAAAGATGGCTACAGGTTATAGACAGATGTGCATTCTAGCTGTCTGTTATATCTCACATGGACTTCATTATGTTAGTTAATTCAACTTAATAAAATTGATTCATTAAAAAATAACAGTTTCACCAATTATTAAAAATTAAATAATGTGCGTTATAACATCAGAGACCTATTTTAATCTGTTACCCTTTTGCCTTTTTTTTCTTTTGTCAAAATAAACCTGCCCATCTATATATCCCTCTATCAATCAATCAATCAATCAATCTCTCCCCTCTCTCTATCTCCTTTTCCTACCTACCCATCAATCATCTTTCTATCTATCCATCCATCCCTAATGGATGTGTATGGCTCAGGGAAATTCCACAACTTGTCTAGCATATAAACAGATGCTTGAATATACACAATTGAAGGAAATTGAACATGTTGGGTCATCTCAAGTTACCAAGACAGCATCAGCACCAGTTGAAATCATAGACAGTTAACAAAATATAATTTATTTAAGAAAATTCAACTCTGTTAAAGAGCACAATTACTGCATATGCTACTCCCTCGTGTAGTGTTTTGATATTGGAGAACCTATAACTTGTATAAGTGTTCATGACTGCACACAACATGATTCACATGTGTTTTATTAAAGCATTCCACACTTTATCTTCACCCTGCAGGACTTTAACTGCAGTCTGGACGGACACCATGCAATGCAATATCTGCTGGAGTTATTCGTCAGTGCACGGCTCATACCGGTGCTGGTGTTTGCGGCGTCCAGTCAGACATTTTGGCTGCTGGTGAAATGGTGGGAGGACGATGAACAAGAGAGGGCAGAGCGGCACGTGAAGGGAAATGGGACTGAGGTGTAAAAGTTGGCTTCAGTGTTCAGATGCCTTGTAAACTATCAACACCAAAGACTTGGAGAAAGTCTTTAAACTCAGAGAACATGTGCACTGCCTGTTTTCCAAGAAGGGACTCTATATACCCCAGTAGGGTTATGTTATTTAAATGCACAGATCAGGAATAACTGTGACCTGTTGCAGCAATGAGAATTAGATGTCTTGCACAATATACTGTATATGATTACATCTCAAATGTAGATACAGGAAACGGAAAAGGAAGTAGATGAAGCAACAGTGACACAGTTGTCTCTTGAATCTGGATTTCAAGAGTGCACATATTTTTGCTCTTGGCCTGATGTTGAGGCGACGACTGGTAAAAAAATAAAATACACAGACAACTTTTGCAAGTCCAAACAATTAGCTTTTTATGTCAGTATTGTTGCTTGGGAACCGAGGGACAGAACCTATCCAGTCCGTCAGATCTGTAAACCGGCCTCACTGAAACTGAGCATGATACAATGTACAAATGCAAAGATCAGGCTGGCTCCGACACATGACAACTAGGTTCAGCCGATTCTAGGTGCTAAAACCAGGTGAAAAATACTATGCACCTATGGTTTTACATTTTCACTTTGCATTCCGCACTTTCCCGTTTGTCTTTTGCCCGGATTTCCACTGATTAGTTCTTAATTTCTTCTGTATATCTCCACCCTGGACCTGAAAGACAAAAATATGACAGTAATCTGTCAGTGCTGCCTGTTGAAGAAAGTAGATCCCACCCACACACACACACAGATAGATGCATGTCACACATTCTACACACAGACCTTTTTGCGTTTCTGCACCTCCTGCTTGTCCACCTCCATTCCCTCGTCTTCATCTGTTTGGAAGTCGTCTTCCTCCTTATTCCCTTCACCCTCCATATTTTCTTCTTCTGTGTTTTTTAAGCTGAACAAAGATGCTGCAGGGAATAAATATGACACGTGTTACCGAAAAGTAAAACAGCAACAAGTCCACTTTGAAACTCCATACACCAAATTCTGTAACCAAGAACGACTAGATATCAAATTCAACGATATACTGCAGCTGATTATTAAAATTTTGGTTAGATGGTGTGTGTTAGAGTGTTTGTTAGAGATATCAACAGTGTGTGCCCGTGGGATACTGACTAGGATAGAGGTCACTCATGCTGTCCTCGGAGTCGCTGTGGTCCTCGCCACTGGACGACGGATCCAATGTGCCGCGCCCCTGTTTTGGGGCCCTCCCCCGACCGGCGTCCTCTCCTCCGTTGTCTCTGGGCTTCCTCTGTTTGAGTCTGGCTGGAACGAAATCTATCCCCTGCTTCACACACTCTTCATCTGGAGCAAGAGGGAGACGAGTCATGTCAGAAACCAAGAACCTATGTAATGGTTTGTGTAAGTTTAGTTCAATCAATGAGATACAAGACTGACTAGACCTGAAGCAACACCAAAGTGTAAACCCGAAAAAGATGTGGCCATCCAATTGTGTGAAATCAAAACTGCACTGGAATATTGTGACTAGATAACTGCTTACATGACATGGGAAAAGCAATGTTGTTAATGGCAGGCACCAACAGGCGTTTAGAGATACCAATCCCCATTATAACAATGTGATCATAGCTGAGGGTAAATTCACTCATTATCTACTCACTCCTGTGTCGATGGAGGGCTGGGTGAAGTTATGGAGTACTATTGGATTTGTTGTGTTTTCTTTTTATTTATATATATTTATATTAAAATGTAAGGTTAAACTGGCCTCAATTACATTTCTATGTCATGAGGGTTTGAGATTGACATCTCATTAGTTGTTGTCGGAACCTTCTATTCACTCCTTGATATTGGCATCGGCCCAAAAAATCCACATTGGTCGGGAACCTACTGTTTATAACCTCTATTAAAAACATGTCATGCAGATTGGATCGGTGGTGCACTGACATTTGCCGAGGGCCTTTTTGAAGCGTTTCCCGTTGACATGTCTGAGGACGTGGTGCGGTTGCCGGTTGAGATGCCTGAGTGTCAGTTTACAGAAGAGCTGATTTCTGGAAAACACACAGGAAACGTCAGATTATACACTGCAGATCAATTTGACATATAGACTCTGAACTACACCACTGCAGGGACAGCCGGGTGACGACAGTTGTTGGTGTTTTCTCTTGCAGATGGATGGACAGAAGCGTTTCAGAGAATCCTTACGGCTGTTTTGAACTGGGCACGACGTGGGGCTCGTGCTGGCTGTAGTTGAACTCTGCTGTGGCGCTCAGTTTCTCATACTTCTTCCCCTGAGTGAACTTCTGCAGCTCTGTGAGGCTGCACGGAAACTCGTGGCCATTCAGTGTGCACTTGATCTGAAAACACACACACACAAACACACACAGGTGACAGCTGTGCTAAATCTGCTGGGGTTAAATCCTGCAGTTTAACAAGGCGGGTTATCGTGTACAGGCTTTATCCAGCCTTGGTCAACACATGGCGCCATCACAAGAGAGTGAATGAGTGGTGAGGTGAGTTAGCATCTCAGCTAGCATCACACTGACAGCGTGCTCAGTGTGCTGTGTTGTGATTGGCCGGCTCACCTTCTTGCTGTCTGTGAGCTGCAGGAACGGGTGGTTGAGGAGAAACGCTCCGAGGTCCGAAGGTAATTCCTCCATTTCCGAAACAAACTTCCAAAACAAAGCAAGGTCGTGGTGTGTTGATCAGGCCTCAGTCTCCTCCTCTGACGGGAAGCATCCGCACGTGGGTCGACTGCGCAGTCTCGCGTGATATCCTGGCGCCGCCCACCGATCGAAGGGAGGAACTACAGCTTGGACCGAAGTGATGAAGGTTTGCATTCATTCTGTCATCACGGTTTTATTAACGCACCATCATAAATTAATTAATGAATAAAAAGAAAGAAAGCGATAACATCTTTATTTATGGGTGTTACATCGATGGTTTAATTAATTCACCTTCATTTGAGTAAGTAATTCAGATTGTACTATTATTATTTGTTGTTGTTTTTCAACCCATCATGCATTTCTCTGTGATAAATATTAACTAAATAAAAGCTATTTTCATTATGCTTTTTTTATCTGTAGATTTTTGTTTAGCAGTGCATTTATTGCATTGACATCTACAGAGGCTACTGCAAACAAATCTATGTACTTGTATTTTCAGTAGAGATCTCATGTGAAACACACAAGGATTAAATCTACATAGGTTTTCAGAAGATAAGACGAATGAAAAAGGTTCTGAAGGTCCTGAACTGTCGCTCGCTCGCAGGAGTCAGGGAGTCGAGATGGACTGAGTTTTTTGGCTCGGACTATTCCCCCAGTGGCAGCTGGCGGGCCCTGTATAAACCTCCTGAGGGGAAACGGATAGCAGACATCCAGTGGAGAATACACACACACACACACACACACACACACACACACACACACTTGACCATCTTCTTATAGTGCTTAGTTCCTCATCGGAATCAGCAGGCGATGTGGCCTAGTCGGTGAAGTGATTGCTTTCCAACAAGTAGGTCCCGGGTTCGATCCCAGCTCTCTCCCATCGTCATGCCAGTTATAAACTGAACTCTTAAAATTGTCAGTAATTTCAATTTCTTAATTTCAAAATATCTTTACTATGTAAATTTAAATTAATTAAATAAGAATATTTAATTAAAAAAAACTGCGCGCACAATTCCTGCGCAATGGGCTTCTGCGCAGGATGTGCGTGCGCAGTTTTCTTTTTTTTTTAATTTAATTTAATTTAATTAAAAAATATATATATTTAATTCAATTTAATTTATTTTCATTTTTATATTTAATTTATATTAAATTTTTTTAAGATCGGTCAATGTGAAAGTGTTCAAGGGGTCTCGGGGGGCACCGTTAAGCCATTTTACCACGCCCATTGAAAATTCCTCCAGAATCCATACATTTCTACCACTCTCGACTTTTTTGCAAATTTTGACACGGACATCACTTGAGAGGCTGGCGAGCTGATGGGGATAAGATCCACCAGACTGCTGCGGAGCCTCGTGGACGACATGTGGCAGTCACTGCCCCAGGCTTTGCGGACCTTCGCCCATAGCCAAAGTCAGGCTGACCAGTGGGAAAAAAAACACAAGTATACAGGTTTCCTATCCTGAATGTGAGTCCTGCAGTGGGGGAGTGGAGAGAAGAGAGCGGCCGACTGCTAACCCTCAGGACTCCAGCACTGGGCACCTTCAACACCCCTGGAGGGAAACAGCTGTACTGCAGCTGCGACAGCTCAGACACAAAGACGACAAAAAGGAAAGACAGCTCACTCTGATCATATTTTCAGGACCTTTACACTGTAGCCGATGGAACTGGAAATTGACCATAAAGAATCTCGCTCTAAAAAGGAAACTGCAATTATAACACATTAAAAATGTTTCAAGCACTTCTGTTTCCGGAGTGAGGAGATTTTTATTCAACTCCTTATCAGGATACCTAATCTAGTGAGCCATCTGTCTCAGAGCTGTGGAACTATTTGACGAGCCCTCCAGCCCCCGCCCACTCTTCTCCCATAATCCATTGATAAACAACCGGAGAATTTCTCAGGTCAAAGCCACAGACTCTAAATAAAAAGTAGTGAACAATCTGATCTGGACGCTTCCCTGTGATCTCTGTGGATTTACTGAAACTACTTGAAGGCTTCTTTTTCAACGGTTTGTCATCGCTGCTGAATCCTATTAGTGACTCGAGTCCTTGGCCAATAGCAGCTAGTTGTTAGCATTGCTAGCTCGCCAGTGGAAACAGGAACTGTCTCTGTGACAAAGTGATAGAGGAGAATATCTGAACCATGTCTGGACCGAACGGAGATCCGAGCATGTCTATGGAGGACGGCATCATTATCGATGAAGATGATTTCGGTGACGGAGGTAACGAGCTCCTGTTCTCATTCATTCTGATCTATGATGCTAACGTTATATAGCTGGAGAGTCCATATGATAATAACAATATACACATTGTGTATATGAATAAACGATTTAATAATGCTCACTTGACATTGGTTAAAAATTGAGAAAACACATAAAGGCATTTAGCTTAAAGTATGAAATACACATCATGTTCACACGTAGAACAACAGTGTTCAGATCCACTGTGATGTAAGAAAAAGATTAGAGTCCTATTTAGAAATGTGCTTATTTACTTGTTCTACAAACTAGTTTACAGCTTTGAAGAGAACTATACATTTTGTAATATTCCACATCTGTCAAATTTGACGTTTTGTTTATTTAAAGTGGAATATTTTTCCTCTTTTCAGTCGTTGGTTCAAGACATTAAAATAAACGGTTACTAATAAAGTATTATTAAATATAAAGATAGTTAGAAAACCTCTAATATTTACTTTTATTATAAAAACAAACCCACGTGTTTTCTTAGTCTTTTTTTTTCTCCACAACAGAAAAGACTAACCCTCTCTTCTGCTTATCCATAGAATACAATGCCATCAACTCCATGCTTGATCAGATCAACTCCTACCTCGACGGCCTGGAGGAGCGCAACGACGTGCTCAACGGCAAAATGCACGAGCTGCTGGAGTCAAACCGACAAGCCCGGCTGGATTTCAGGGCCCAGCCAGTTGGCTCTGACAACCAGGACGAGAATCAACCCTCAGACGGCAAGGAGGAGCTGCAGGAAGATGATGGGGGCTCGCAAATGAGCGACAAGCGCGAGTAGACAAGTGGGGACCAAAATATTAGGATAGAAATATTTATTGAAGACGTCTTAACTGACCCTTGATCTGCGTGGTCCATACCTGTGAATATTCCCCCTCATCTGCAGACGCGTGCTCGACTGTGATATTTTGAATCTCCTCGATCTCTGAATGCAGTGCAGTCTATCTCCTTAGTTGAAAAGCAGTGTGTGTTGCTCCCGAATAGAGTGGAGTTTATTGACTTCCAGCAGCTTCTCATACAGGTTTGACATTAGTTACTTTGCACTCTGGTTGCAGAAATGAGCTATGTGAAATAAGTTTGCAATGTGAAAGCTGCATTCGTCAGTGCAGAGTTGCTTATGTTCATGTGAGACAGTTCCCAAAACCAGAAATATAACTATAAATAATATAAGAATAATATATAAATGATCTGAATTAATATAGTGGCATCATTACTAAATAAAACAAAGTTTAATCTACAGGCTCATGTTCAGATTCCAGAGATTTGAATACTTAACCCGTGCACTCTGTCAATAGAGATCTGTTCAACAAATGAACTGTATGTTAAAAAGGTCATCACAGACTTCTCACGTGTCCTCATGACCCATCAGTGTTGTTTTGTCATAGATTCAAAATCTCTGTATATTATCTTCCCAAGAAAATAATATATGCAACATTCCATTTGTCTACTAGTGTTTAATGGTTGATCTTCATCGTGACTGTAGCTCTACGCAGTGCTGTCCTGCTCATTTTCATGAAGTCTGTTGTTTTTCTAGTTAAGAACCAAGTCGACAAACTGGGAATTGTCAGACATTTTAATTTAAATTAAAAGGGACCCCCCCCCTCCCCTCCAAACAGAAAACAAACATCCAAAAATACATTAAACTTCCAGCAATTAGAAAACATCAACTGCTTGTTTGTTTAACTCAGTTTTGTCAGTAGCGGAATAAAAATACAATAAGAAACATACAGCTTTGTTTGAAATTATCTTTTGCATGTCAGTATCTCCGTTTCGGAGCCGAAGCCTCGTGTCTCGATCTCGCAGGACAGAACGTCGTACAATACTGATCACGTGACGACGTCTGTGGTTTAAAGCATCGTCCTGTAATGAGGAAGAGGAACTGTTTCCAGATCAGCACACAAGTCATGAAGAAGGAAATAACACATTCTCGAATAAATATGTGCGTCTTGTACCTCATGACCGATGAAATCCTGAAACCAATGAAATATTTGTATCACCTGCAACTGGAGTAGATCTCTAGTACTCGTGTTCCTGGTGATTCACGTCTGAGCTGAAGATTCACAATAACACTTTGTACTAAATCAAATTCCTACAGACGTTGCATGGGTTGTTCTTTGCAGATAATACTGGGGTTGTTAACTTAAGTGTGATTCCAACTGTCCACTGCATTTCAACTAAAGCATCTTCAAAGAAAGAAAGAAAACCAAAGAAATGGCAAAACTGGAGGCCACAAAACAACCACTTCATATATTTAAGTGACAGAAATGCTCATAGAAGCATTTTTGTATGGCCTTGAAGCTATGAACTCTATAGCTAGGGAGCTATAACTGACTTTAGTCACACTCGACCATCGTCCATGGGAATGTGACAGAAAAGGTCATCGGTTTTACTTTTATCTTTAGGAATTTGGAGATAAAAGACTGATTGGTGGGTTTTCTCAAGCTGCAATCTCCAGCATTCAGCCAGTTGTGAAAAAGAAACCACCACTTTACAGTCTTTTAAGCTTCGAGCAGCTCTAAGTCTCCACTGACAAGCTTTCAGAATTCAAAAAGAGCAGCGTGCTGACATCCTGCTGTGAACGTGACAGCTCTTAATTTCAGTTCCCTTCCTGGTCGTTAGCAGAGGCCTTTCATTCTTGACACATTAATGGAGCCGTCAGCTTATTCAACTTTTCAAGTAAATATATATATAAGGGGTTTTAGACATCATCTTGAAGGCGTTCACTTCAACACTCTCCTACAGATTGAGTTGGGATTCGTTTGACTTCTAATAGGAAGCTTAATTGGAAAGCAACAAAAAACGTTTGGTGATGACAAGGATAATAAAAGCAGTGCCTTACTGTGAAAAGCCAAATGCTGCTGACAACTTTTTTGCCCACAACATGAACCTGAACCCAATGTAAATAAAAAAAAAAGGCCCTGGACGAGGCTATAATCATTTTGACGATTCAGCGTTTCTCAACACTCAACAGTATCAGTTTAACACTTTTTAATCAGAAGCTGTCACCTGCTCCCAAGCTTAATTTGGTTACATTCTACAGTTCAGCTCGCTACAAGCATGTGCTACGTGGTTAGCAACGTGGAAAACGTCTCCGCTATTTTAATTTAACAATAATTCATATAGGTAGGTAGACAATTTGCAAAAAAAAAGGATCCTTAAGGACAGCACGGTGGGAAATTAACCTGTTGGTCACTCTCTTTAAATACAGCCACTTTAAAAAAGACTAGACAGTGTTGATTTGGGCATCAAAGGATATTACAGAGATGAGAAAATTCAGAAAGGAAATGTTGGTGTCAAAAATTATTTAAGATTTCATTATAGATTGGACGAACTGAAAAGTGTTTGTGTTTAGATTAAGCATGCAAGAGTCAAAGTATACTGAAGCTAGTTTTTCGGTCAGTGTCAAAACAAGGCTTTGAGTTTACAGCTTGGCTTCTGAGCGGTAAAGGAAATGTCATTAAGTTGTTCCATGTGCAAGTATTGAGTTTTTTTCAAGTTTAATGGGATGATGGTGATATATGAAAAGTCAGGCATCATCAAAGTTATTACAGTTTATCTTGAGGGGGTCAGTGGTGTGTGTATTTGATTTCAAGGAAATTCATCTCAAAGCCACAAATGTGACCCTTGTGGTTGGATCTCTTTATAGATCCATGCCATCGATAAATAACAGGTTAATGCTGGCAGCAGAGGATAACCAAAATTAGGATTCATCCAGAGGACCATAGATGTCTCATGGCTAAGTTTTCCTGTAATTTAGTTTTTAAGACAACAATTTGTTGTTTTGCAGCTGTAGCAGAGAAGTGTCCATCAAACCCAAATTAAAACAATAGGATTTTTAGTTAGGGTAAATATTTAAAAAAACAAACTAATGTAACTTTTCCAGTGTGAACACATGTCATACGCAAAGCCTGACTGAATAATTGTATGTTGTATAGAATAATTATGTCTGCTGGATCTCTTAGTGGGGGATTTCCTTGTTTTAAAATGTAATTTTTATTTCTAGCAACATGAATGCAGTTTTAATTAATGTGTAACTACTGAACAGGTGTTTTGGGTTGAGTCGTTCAAACTCAATCATGATCTCATGCTGATTGCTGCTATTTAATTTCCCACGGCTGTGACCACACTCAACACCGTGCTTTTCTACCTCACTATCAATGCTTTTGATACCAGCTGTTAATTTCCCACCCTAGCAGAGGGATTCACCATCAACAATCTTCCTATTTGTCTGTGTGCGTTTCATTTTCTAACATGGAGAGGGGCTGGGTTGTGCACGTCTTGGTCGCGCTGTTTGATGAAAGCACCTCTTGAAACCTCGACACATCCTGTGTTCAGGTTGCACCAGGTGTCCTGTCTTTGCACGCCGCACCTTTTTGTCTCAGCGTCTGTTTGCCCTCCCTGACCTGCGTTTGGCTGCAGCTTTTCCCTTCCCTGTGCCGTTCTTTTTCCCTGGAACAGCAGGAGCTTCCATCTCCAGCTGCTCCTCCTCATTGACATCATCAGCAACAGCCGCCTGCATGGAGTCCGGCTCCTCTCTGCTTTCAGCGGACAGCTCAGCAGGACTCTCCTGGAGCACAGACGCCTGGGCTGAGCTCTCTTCCTCTTGGCTGTGGAGGGTGAGGTCTTTGTCTGTGCTGCCAGCGCAGGTCGCTGAGGTGGTGATGGCGTCATTTGATGTTGGGTCGGGTTCCAGTTCATTCTCATTCTGCTGGTTTTCTGTCTCTGAGAGTGTTATTTGGGGCTGTGTGGAGTTTGTCACTGAACCAGTGTCATCAGAGAGAGAATTTTCTTCTGACAAGTCTGTGGGGTTTTCTGTTACAGGTCTGAGGCTGTCTGCAGCGAGGAGAGATTCTCTAACAGCTTCCTCCTTCTTACTGAGCAAAGATCTGGACCTCTGTGAAAAAGCAGATAAGACAATGCAGTTTGAGTCGTGGGTTATACAAACAGACAGGCAAAATACATACATCTCCATGAGGAAACAAGGTTAATGAAGTCATCGATATAAACCAACCTTGAGGTTCTCAAAGTGCATCATTGATTTGCAGTGGGTGTGTAGGGCAGAAGATTCAAAGTGGTAAAACTTGTTGCAAAGTCTGCAAATAAAACCTGCCACTGGAACAAAGAAACTGGATCCTGCAGAATAATAATGGACATCGTCAGTAAATAAAAACAAGCAAGGTCCTGAATTATTCGGAGAAGAATCAAAAGTTAGTCGTCATTCACCGTAGACTGTGTCGGGGTCATACTGCTCATCGCTGGCCATGTTCTTTAGAGTCACCTCCTTAGGGGATGACCAGTCGTCCTGTACCAGTTCACCACAGACACAGTTAACGACTGTTATGATAAATGCACCGTTTGTGATGTGACAGCTGTCATTTCAGAATATATTTCAAAGTGACGTTGGACTCAAACCCTGGACAGAAAATTGGGGGAATAGCAAAGTACAAAAAAAATTGGATAAATTACCTGCTTCTCAGGAGATTCTGGGTCTTCTTCATTCCTCTGCCTTTCCTCTTCCTCCTCAACTTCACTATCCTGCTCCCCTTCCAGGGAAAAGCCGTCTGTGTCCATGGCAGTCAGCTTGGCCAGGCCCTCACAGCCTTCTTTTTCCTGGAGCTAAGAAACAGGGATAAATACATCAGTGAGTTGTAAAACGAATGGTTTAATTCCTTTTCGTCTCTGGGTGGGGGGAAAGCTACCTTCTCCATTTTTTGTTTGTGCTCCTGGGACTGCAAGTGCTCAACAAAAATCTGAGCGTTCCTGAAGTGTTTCTTGCAGACCATGCAGGAGGAGATGGCGGTTCTACTGGCGAGCTGAGCAGAGATGGAGGGACAACAGATCAGTAAGAGAAGTAAGACAAGACGAGCTGTATTAACTTTCAATGCCCTCAGGAATAGGATTGTGTAAATTATTACTTTGTGCTCCTCGGTGCGACGGTGGTCCGTGACGTCCCTGGTGAAGTGGGTGTGACAGGTGGCACACCAACGCTTCAAGTCGGCTTTTTTCTCTCTGCACAGAACACAAACAAGTGTTATTTTAAAATGATAATAATTAGATTTCTTTATTTTTCTTGTTTACAGTAAACTGACCCATCTTGGACTGCTCCCTGTAGAGACTCCTGCACCCGGGGCAGCAGTGTGACCAGACAGGCGTTGCTCATGTGTTGGATCTCCATCATCCTCTGCTGGTGGGATACACTGTTCATATGACTCCTGAAGTTCTGTGAAAAAACACAAAAGAGAGCAAATCAACGCGAGAAGAGGGTAGAAAAACACAATTGTGTTGGGAGGAACACAACGGCCTATGTATGTCGCTGTGTGAGTGTACGTTCGACCCACTTGCTGGCTGTGGCAAGTGATGCTGCAGAGGTAGCAGTAGAACTTGTTGGTGCTGTCCGCTACACCCTCCTCCCCTTCGTCCAGGTTGCCCAGTGAACCCAGGGAGTCGTCTTTTCCCTGCGACATCTCTTCTGAGGGTAAATTAACCTGCTGGCCATCTTCATTCAGCCCGCCAGACGGTGACGGGGCAGATAAACAGGTCTGCACCTAAAAAGAGTTTAAAAAACAACAACAACACAGATGTAAAACCATAGCCAGTGTCAAACATTGATCTAAGACATGACAGATGTATAAAAATATGACAAATGCTCCAAATCCTCCTAGCTGGCATAAATACTTTAAAGTTATTGTTCATTATCTGACCATACCAAATAAAAGGCTTCTCTCACCTCATCAGCTCGGCTCTCCTCCATCATCTCAACAACATCTGAGTCCCCTGTAGAGCCTCCTTCTTCCAGAATGGTGCAATCTGGCAAAAATGTTAGGATCAAGAGAAACATACATTTAGTGATCATCTCAACGGATGTATACTTTAGTACTTTACGTGAAATATATGGTTAATCTTACGTATCTGAGAACATCTTCTCTCAAGACCCTAGGTTTAGGTGTATGTTTTACCTTCATTCTGGTTCTCTGTGTTGCTGTTATTCTCTGAAGAGAGAACCTCCCCCTCTGCATCTAAAACAATCGTCTCTGGCCTGAGAGAAAAAGGAACGATAATCAAGGAGAGGGCACCTCAGGTTTACAAGTCAAAAGTACCAGTCAAATTTTTTGCTCGGTTTAATAAAAAATATACAGATTGCAAGGCAAGGCACCCCCCCCCTATGGATTAGAGATTAAACACTGATGATGTGATTAGATGTTATAGAATATAAAAAAAACGGTTTCATTACTCCTCTGTTCTCTGCTTTTTCGCAGCAGGTCCCTCAAGTTCCTCATCCAATATCTGTATGGCACCATCGACTCCTCCCACTTCACCATCTGTTCCATCAAAGTTTAAAAGAAAGAAAAGACAAATTATCCACAAAGAGATCAGAATTCTCAGAGTATCTGTAGTTTGTCGAGGCGGGTCACAAGTTTTAAGTTACATATGAGCTCGTGCTTTATCCCTTAATATCTTTCAGCACCGACTGGATTGCAGCTCTACCTGTTTCAGACTTATCATGGGCATCACTGGTGCTGCTAGCTAATGGTTCAGCTTCTGTGCTTCCTGCTGCCATCTGCTCACCGTCCGGCTTCCTGTCTGGCTGGCGAGCGATGGCGTCCTACAAACAGAGACAAATACCAGGATTTAAGAAGAAGCTTGACTTATTTATTAAAGGTAGTTTCAACACCGCCCCGAAATGACATGGCTACACCTTCAAGTTTGAAATAGTGATAGTAGTATTTAAGAAAGCAAAAGAAAAACCACAAATAACAATTTTTTTTAACTGGTTATTAGTCATCTGATCTGATTATTTAGTCACAACTGTCCAAAACAATAGATATTAACTATTAAAGCATAGTAAATGTGAACATCCTAAAAAAAATACCCACAAATAACAAGCTAGAATAGCTTGCAGGGTGGTCTGTTACCTACTATAATGAAATTCTTTGAAGCTGACAATAAAGAGTTGATGCTTTGAAGCACAAAGACAAACCCTGATTTGCTTCTGAATAGGAAACATTCAAATAACATTCAAATAAGCCAACAACACAAGAACATAATTTCCACTGTCTCTGACTGAGCTGGTCTTTAGTTGGGCTAACATCCAACACACATTGATTATAATCATTATAATGGAGTGGTTGTAATTACTGTGGTGATGGATGAAGAGGAGGAGGAGGCTGTAGAAGGAGCTGTAGTTGTGATTGTTGCGGTGTTGCTGTTATTGTTGTAGTAGCGAGCGTGTGGATGAAACGATCGTGCAGCTGGGTAACCCATCATGGGCGACTTCATGGCCATGCCCATGGGAACCGGCCCGAGCAGAGACGACCTGGCCCCTGCAGCGAAGAACTGACGGAACTGCTGCCCACCCATCCCATAGCCGCGCATGTTACCTGAACAAAGGGAAAGCATGACAGAAGTTTGACTGTTTTTATATCATCTATAAAAATGCTGCCTCAGATTATTCAGGGATGGCAGCTTTTGCCCTTTTCCAGATACTGCTGTCTTTAATCTGTAATCCAGAATGTACCCTGCATCTGCTGCATCAGTAAGGCCCCCTGAAGCATGGGATTGGGGGCGAGGAGGGTTGTCTGGGTTGCTTGGCACAGGTTGACCATCCTTTGAGAATTGGCTGTCTGGGAAGGCCCGGTAAGGGCTCTGTGTAGCAAATAAAACAAAAGAAATGGACATTATTTCAACAAATATGAGATCACAGAAATCAGGAGCAAAACAGATGCAGAGTTTTGGCAAAAATATATTGTTCTGTCCACAAACAGAGGAGCAGCCTGTTGTCTGACACCTCTAGATATTTTTTCCACAGCAACAGTCCTGACATAGAAATTCGAAGAGGTAAATAAAATGATGTTGAGGTGGACACCTGCACATGAATGCTCTACTCCAAATGCCAGCTATCAGTGTGATCATTTCACAATAAGGGCATGGTCACAGCGATTTGCCTCGACACGGAAGCAAATGCTTTATTCCGCTCCTTGCTCGCACTGATTGGACGTGAACAGGAGGCGAGGTTTTGATTGTTTTATAGTAAAAAATTGCTCAATAATCTTCACAAAACAAAAGCTGGATAATAGTAGTCTGCAAGTCTCACTTGGTTTATAAGTCTTACAAGTGTTATCCTAAATAAAATCCTATATAAAAAATTGCTTAATCAAAATTATCAAGAACGTTAGGGTTGTTAAAATATGACTGAAAGTAAAAGGTGAAAGGCCAAAGACAGAGGAAGTGTTGAATAATAGCCTGGAAATACAAACAAATAAAACCGGTAACATATGAGGTGCTGTGGGATAAAACCTGTACTGACTGCTGCTTTTACTCCTCCTCAGAATAAACAAGAGGGGGCACACTGAGTTTACATTTACATTAAAAAGATACAGAACCAAAACATGACAGGTGGCATGGCCCAAGCCCTCAAAGAACTTTATATCACACCTCGGGCTGTGTGATACGGTGCCAGGAGACTTAACCAGAACTGATGTATTCAAACTTTCTGGTCTGGGTTCAGAAATATTTAAACAGAGTTTGATATTAACCTTTATCAGTATTACCTTTGGGCAAGCAAGATAACAGAGCAGAGCAATAGGGCAACTTTGAATGTAAACACAACGCTGCCTAGTAACCTAATGAGCATCTGATCAAGACGGACGATGTAGTTAACAACTCTAATGTCAAAAAAGGCACATAAGGTGGGGTAAAGCTGCTAGATGGGGACAGACAGAAGAATAAGTGTGCAGGTTGTTTATTATTGGATGCTACTTATTACTTCCTGATATATTTTGACCGTTGCTCCTGTAATTTAGCAAATTCCCCCTTTGAGGGACTAATAAGGAGATATCTTATCTAATTTCAATTATAAAAACTATATAACCCATATCAGACCGGGCTGAATGGAACAACACAGAGTCAAAATGTAGAAGCCTAAAATGCTGCACGCTGATAAACGTCCATTCACCCACAGAACCGCTCAGTTCGTCATGTTTTGTTTCAGGGCTTCCAGCTAATCCATCGCCTGCAGCCACACACACACCACCCGGGGAGGCCCTGCCTGAATCCCCGGTCTCGAGTTAACGCGCTTACCGCTGATTCTGGTGGTGGTGATGGGCGACATGATGCCCCGGAGGCGGCTGCGGAGGAGGAGGAGGAGGAGGCTGCTGCTGGAAAAGTTGCTGCAGCTGCCGCAGGTGCTGATGGAACTGCTGCTGCTGTTGTTGCTGCTGCTGCTGCTGCTGATGGATGTGGGGGTTGAACATCACGGGCTTCTAATTTCCAACGTTACCCGGCGAATGTTGACAGATCTGCGGCTGTGCACCGTGTTTACACACCTCTAGGAGAACAGCCCCGGATCGGAGGAGGCAAACAGGGGCTGAGGTGAAGATGAGTCCCGCTGCTGAGAGAACAACTCTTTGTTACACACACATCAAACAACAGAGCACCCCCCACCTCCCTCTCTCTGCTCCAGACAACAGGTCCCTCATATACCGTGATGACAACTGGCTAGTGTTAGCACGTGAGCTAACTACAATGCTTGTGTGCGTATTGTGTCCCTGTACCCAGTTAGCTAACTTCACGAAGACAGTAGCATGTCGGCCGCTTGCAGCCGAGCCCCGCGCTCCTCTCACACTAACACAAGGTGGGAAGTGCGGGTGAGTAAATGGGAAGATGTCACCTGCTGTGAAATGAACGGAGCTACATTAGCCACCGCTAAGAAACTGAACCCGACCAGTTAGCTTAGCATTGCTAGCACACGCAGACCTTGCTAACTGCAATACCTCGGCTACATTCTCCCTTTTCCGTCGGCGTCCTTGCAGCGGTCAGGACTTACTTGTGAGAGCGTGAAGCGGCGGTGAGTCCCTGCGGTCGGTGAGCTGCTCTCAGACCCGGAGATACTCTCATGAAGCTGGGATAACAACAACCTGCCTCTCAACGGTGGCGTGGAGGGACTGCGAGATGTCGCCCTCTGGTGGTTCCGAGGAGGAAACGTTTCACCGCTGCATAACAAATAATTTCCATCTACACACTAAAATATAAAACTATTGTAGATTTAACTACTATAGTTTAATTTATACAACTTTACATTCAGGTCTGATGTATAATATAAATAATATGTTAACACATGATACAGTTAATATGGCATCTCAAATGCTCGAAAAGACATTTGGTTACATAGAAATATATACCGTTCTTTTTTTCAGGGGATATATATTTACACAAAAAATATATACAAATATGTATCCCCCTATGACAATAGCAAAAGCTAGGGAGGGGATACAGTTCTCTTCAATCCGAAATATAATATAATATCCTGTGAAAAAAATTCCATCCACTGTAGCAAAATGCATTGGGGGACAAACATTTTCTAGGGGATACTCATCTTTTCAACCTGAATATTTACACATTTATTCAGAAAAAATATAGATCCCCTTGAAAAAAAGACAGCTTTGGTTTCAGGGAAATAACAATAATTATTTTTGATTGCTGGGCCATGTTATATAAGGTCAATAAAGTATGACGAAACATTATAAAAAACATTTTTATTTCTGCTGCTATTTTTCATCTACTGTGGTGGAATCCAGGCGCAGATATGGTGCTCCACCCCTGTTTGAATGCAGGCGCGCTCCCGCGAATGGGAGCACGATCCCAGTCGAGGAAACCTACTTTTGCTTTACACCGGCACCGCACCTGCAGCACAGTGACGCCAGCTTCGCCATCTGGCGGTGTGCGTGGAGAACTGCAGCGCTCTCTCCTGAGGAAAACACAGGAGATCACCCTCCTCCTCCTCTCTGCGGTGCTCAGTGGAGAAGAGCGTCCATGTCCGAGCAGATCTGACACAGCGAGAAGGAAGAGGAGGAGAGGGCGCAGTCCATGAGGCAGAGGACCGAGGAGGAGAGAAACGAGACACCCCCCCTCCCTAACCCCCGCTGACGAGAGGAAGGACATCGCTCGCTTCGGCTCGGTGCAACCGCGAAGATGGGGAACCGGGGAATGGAGGATCTGATTCCTCTGGTGAATCGCATGCAGGATGCCTTCTCCGCCATCGGCCAGAATTCGAACTTGGACCTGCCGCAGATCGCCGTGGTGGGCGGGCAGAGCGCGGGGAAGAGCTCGGTGCTGGAGAACTTCGTGGGGAAGTGAGTGCAGCTTTTCTTTTTTCCCTCTCACCCCCTCCGGGCTGCAGATGCGTGACGGTGCATCACGCAAACGGCCCCTCACCATCATTTCCATCTACACTTTCCAACATCTCCCCCATCCCCCTTCTCATTCTCCTCCTCCTCCTCATCTTCTTCCTACTCTTCCTCCTCTTCCTCAGCAAGGTTTTAAAACGCACATCCAAATCTCACACACACCTCCAGTTGTATCCGCCTGCTCGCTCTCTCTCTCACACACACATACAGCACCAAGGCAAGAAGATTATTTTGTCAGGCCTCCACAAATCCCTGCTGCATGATGGCACCACAAAACATAGACCACCTCTGGTTATGGAGGCTTCACAGAAAGATGAGGAGTTATTCTTTCCTTTCAGTGTTAAAATAAGACATGTGTAGCATCACGAATTCTCCGATATGTATGACAGAAGCAGGGACATTTCTAGATGCTGACTTCCTGTAAAGCCCCCCCCTCCCACACAGGCAGTCTACAGGATGTGGTGTTTGCAGTGTCGGGCCCTGCACACCCCTGCAAACGCACACATTTTGGATTGCTGACAGGATGTGTTGTCGTTTGTGTCGTCCACGGGCGAGTTAATCCTGCAGGCAGGCGTGCAAAAAAATGATATGTGAGGACATGCAGTTTGTCAGAGCTGATGACGATGAGGAGGAGGAGGAGGAGGAGGAGGAGGAGGAGGAGGAGGATGATGATGATGGTATAAAACAAGGGGAACAAATGTGATCTGTTATGCTGCAGTGTGACCTTGCTGAGAGCGAGGAAGAGACAGAGTCCACCTGAGCTTTGAGCCCTTCCAGCTCAGCTCATCCATCTGTCTGCCAGTTCTTATGCTGTAAGTGAAGCTTACCTCACACCGGCTGCAACATGGGTGTCACTGGCCGACTGCCCGTCAGCCCTGCTCGCTTGTATTTCACTCGATCAGATTTATTGGTTTTAGTCCCCCTTTGACGCTCTGTGCACAGTGAGTGATTCAGCAGTATCTTCTGCCCCAGCAAGGTCAGAGTGGGCTCATACTGCGCCCCCCCCCCCCCCCCCCCACACACTCTGAGTGATAACAGGGAAATCCACCACGACACATTGCTCCTACCACCAGATCTGTCAGTCCCAGCAGTGCAGCGACGGATTTGAGATATAGTTGTTTGTTTTACTTTTGCTTGGCACCTGCAGAGACGCACAGTTCAGCACATGGCCAGAGTGCTAATCCCCATCTTAACATGTAGGAGAGGCCTTCCTACTGTTTACATCTCAGGCTATTAGGCTAATCTACACATGATGCTAACCACGGGAAGGAATATCAGTTGAGTGGTGAAAGATGGAGCCGACAAGTGAAATTTCAAAGATATCCACCGATATGAACCTCTCACTAACATTTCAGTATTTATATTTGCCGATTTGAATTTTTTTATTTTAAATAAGGAACAATACAGAAAAGATGTGGATTATGTTTACATATTATTTATCTTCTTCATTCAATATTTGGTTATATTTGTGTGATCATCTTATTTATAGATCGAATAAAGATTATGGTTAAACTGTAAAATATCCAGCCTCCATGACATCATCAGTTCACTTGTCAAAACTTGGCATCTACATTACCCACAATGCAACTCAAAGGGCCACAAATACCTTAATATATAACGAGTCGCAGTTTGAGCTTCTTATGCATTTACGCGCTATGTCTGACCATGATTTACAAATATATCGTAATACACAACAGCACTCAACTGGAATCGTAAAACAGCCTTGAATGTATTCAATTGGTGCATTTCCCTATGAACTCCATATCAGCACAAGAAATACACACTCATATGAACCTTGAAAAAGCTGAAAGTAATTATTCCATCCATTTGTAGCCATTATATGATATTTAATGTCACACTTTGTCCTCTAATAGAAGAATCGATCGACATTTTATGAACATAATAAAAAAAAAACTAGGTTTTGATTGAAACCTCGTTGTAATATCAGTTGTTGCTTTCCCCCCCCCAGTAGTCGGTATTATCACAACAATCTTTTCTACACGTACTGAGCGCATCCACGCTGTTCTGCGCCCGCTCAGCTGTCGCCATAGCAACAGCTTCTGCCTAATTACATCGCCTGTACCCGAGAGACCTGCAGGTTGAGACGGAGGCAAAACGGAAACAATGCAAGGAAACGTTTATACATGACAGCGGATCAGACCTGTGAAGCACATTCACTGCATCTTGTCTGCAGGTGTCTGTGAGGCCTGCAGCACTGGACAAATGCAGATGCTGGTCTTGTGGTAATGTGCACTCGTCCCCCTGCAGTGACTCTGGTCCCCCCTCCTCTTCTGCCAGTGTACACCCCCCCCCCCCCTTCCAACCCCCATCCCTGTGGCCCACTGTGGTTTACATGTCGCCACCATAGATGCTTCTTATTTCTCCAGCCCGAGACTTTAACATCGCCGCCTCTCAGAAAAGTTACTTAGCGTAGTTTTGTGTCACTCTGGTAAACTTTTTGTTATCATTACACCACCTGCTGTTTTATCCTTTTTGCTATTAATAGCTTGGTTTTTGGCAGGAACATGGGGCCGGTTATTTCTCCCCCACAGCTCTCGTCCTGGCATTTGTTCTCCCTCTGTCCGGCTTGGCAGCTCTATAGATCAATACAAATGTACAGGAGACATTTTAATGGCAGTGATACATTTACATCAATTATTTCAGGAGCCATGTACAGGTGCATCTCAGAGAAACTGAATATTGTGGCAATTTGTTTCTGTTATTTAATTCAAAATGTGAAACCTTTATATTCTAGATTAGGGATGGGACAAAATACTGAAAAATATTGATACTGTCCTCCTGACTCATGAGATGTGCTGCCACTAAATATCTATATTTAGTTATAGTTGTGCTTATTTTACATTGACATTTTGACTCATGTAGACATTGACAAGTTACAGTGTGATTGTTAAAGACTTACAAGGCAAATCTAGATGCTGTTTCTCCTCATAGTTAAACATGACACCTTTCCTCTCGGGTGGATTCGATTTTTGACTAAGACGGCCAGTTTCTTTAGTGATGGACAAGCTGCTGAGATGTTCCATGAAGGCATTAGAGAACATTTTACGACACCAATCAAATATATATATTTCTCTTCTCCGTCTGTCCTTCGCTGATATTTGATCTTGCTAACTTAATGTGTCCTTCGTGCAAAGAGTCTACTTCACTCCAATCTGTTTTTATGTCTGTAAAATGTACAAAGTCAATGCAGCAAAGTTAAATTTAATTACAAAAATCCATCAAATGTGGTCACGTAAGACTAATACCTTTGGCAAGTATGAGATTTATTTGTGGTTTTAATGAGTACCCACTTCTCTTGTCTTAGACTATGAAAAGCGTATTTGTGCACAGTTCCATTTTCTTTTCCTCTTGAATGAGTTCCAAACATCTTAATGTTCACAAAACAGTTACAACAGTTATTCAAACAGCCTGAGTTGTTGTCTTCAAATTCAGCGGAAACCATGCAAAGATTTTCCGTTTACAAAATCACAGAAAAGCAGCAAATCCTGAAAACTGAGCTGAAAACGGTGAATGTTTTGCCTTTTTACTTAACACCTGCAGATAATTTTTTGCTGACCAATTTATCAAATAATTGACTGATTGTACGTATTATACATGTACATGTCATCATCAAGCACCTCTCATATTAGCCCTGTGTCTCCCAGACCAATTAGGAATTGAAAATAAAGAAGACGTGAAGAATCTAAGCACTACGCCCGGTTCCTCATCTGTGTCTGTCATCCAGTCACTGTTTTAACTCCCATGAGTCTCATTAGCGCGGACTGTGTCTTTAACTGGTCTGAGCGCCCAACACATGCAGAGCCAGCTGCAGAAAAACCTATCAGCCGTTCAGTTGGAGGTGGGATGCTTCACCAGTACGTTGAATCTATTTTGCTCAGCGTTTACAGAAACGTTGCTGATGTTCCCAGCTGCATGTTCCTTTCAGAAAGTAGTTTCAGCACCACGGACAGCTCCTCCACAAAAACAACCAAATCAGCACCACGTCTGCTCGACTGCTCCGGAGGAACTAAACTCTAAACACACTGTAACGCTGCCAGGGAATATAATAATATAATGATGATAATAATATTACACTCAGATGATCACAGAAGAAGAACCTCAGTTTCCAGGCAGTGTAGTGGATTATAGGAAACAATAGTAGAACTGGTCAGATTTAGGGAAGATACTAAAAGCATTTCGAGGGCGTGTGAGGTGACTTTCCCAGCCTATACATACAAAAAGGAGATGTGAGTATAAAGGTCACATGTGATGCGTTCATGACGTTTTCCTGTGGTGTTGCTACGAGGTGCACGGCTCAGCCGACTGAAGCACTTTGTTATCGGTGACGGCTGCTGGCACGAGCGCAACCCAACGAACACAATACTACTACGCAGATGTTTCTCCCTCAACCACCACTGGCACCATCGCTATTCCAACCCCCACACAGATTAAGTTTATGATATATGGCTGGTTTCATGTGTTACATAACACGGAAGAGGCCAGAAGCGCTCGGATGAGTCGCAGCAGCAGCTTCACTCATGTGAGAGACGAGGACGTGTACTGAGACTCCTTTATTCTTTTCATATAAAACAGTGAGGGGGGGGGGACGACACAAAGAAGGCTCGTGCTTTAATGATTTATAAAGAATCACATGTTAAGGAAATGTCACAGTAAGATAAAGCAGCCACAATATAAATGATAATACTGTATAGAAAGTCTATTTTTCAGGTTGTGTAGTGAAAATGGAGAGGACAGACTACTCTATATACTCTAGATATGTTGGACAGATTACCACTAAACTTGGGAGGATGTGGTGTCATGAAACAGCCCCTTTTCTTTTTCCCTTTTCTTAAACATTGTGTGTTTTTTTTTAAACATATTCCTTGTTTTCTCTGGGAATCCTTTATGGATCCTGATGAAACGAAAAAAATCAAGAATCATTTTTATGGGTGTCTGTAATTTGAATTTAAATTGAAATGTTTCATAATGGCACTATTGGGCCTAAGTGGAGGTTTATCTACTTTTAAAATAAATATGAGCTCATCTGGTGATTCTGTTTTTTACGGATCCCATAGTTTTCCAGCGATAGGAGGATTTCTTGAAAGTATACGTTGATGGCAACATTCAGTTGGAACCACCCATTGATTATATTTATATATATAGCTAAGAGTAAATGTGAGAATTCTTGATATGATTTATCTTGGCTTTAGTCTTAAAGGATTTATTAGGTTTATTACACTACATTTCTTGGGTCTTTCTAATAAAAATAAATAAATAAACATGTTGGTAAACAAGTTAACACAAAGTTAATTTGTCTCTGTCTCAGAATGTTATGTGGGCAGTCTTTTGTGCCTGTCTTTCCAATGATTCACACCCAGGCTCCGGTTTTATTTCCATTGTTCTGGTGCTGAGTGACACAGTAAGAGTGACAGACAGAGGATAGAGAGAGGACATGATTTGTTCTGATACTGCTACAGGGGATTACAACTAATCTGTGTTTGGACCGCTGCGCACCAACAACACATTCTCCCATTGGCTCTCGTCTAATCTGAAATCCAGTATCCCGCTATTTTATTGGCTCCTTCTAACTATGCAGTTGACAGTAATGTGTGTGGAAGCGAGAAAGAGAGAGAGGGAGAGAAAGAGAGCGAAAGAGGGAGAGTGCACTATTATTAAACAGCGTTCTCATCCTACTTGGAGCCA
The DNA here is from genome assembly GCF_947347685.1 of Pleuronectes platessa. Lineage (NCBI taxonomy): Eukaryota > Metazoa > Chordata > Actinopteri > Pleuronectiformes > Pleuronectidae > Pleuronectes > Pleuronectes platessa. Next base: position 12,149,652 of record NC_070644.1, on the reverse strand, counting down.
GGCGATGCTGGGAGGAGCGTTGCCTGTTTGTGCTGCTTCACTACGGTCAGGGTTGTTGTTGCTGCAGCATTAGAGCAGGTTTAAGGCTCAGTGTCTGTCTGCCACTGGCCCTCTGAAGTCTAGAGTGAATAATAACAGTGTGTGTGTGTAGTGCACTCATCCTTGAAGCAATGAGTCATTATTCTGCCACAGCTGGTGCTCACTGGACTTGAATGAATCAATGGCTGAATGTTTATCCTAACAAAATAATTGTATCTGCACAAGATGATCAAATTTATTAGATTTATTAGCTGTGACTCTGCCACAGAGATGCACAGTGCATCTGTGACCTCCCCGACACACACAAACACACATACACACTCACACACAAATATCTATATTTTTATGTACCAAACTTGTTTGTTTCTTTTTAAAGAATCTCTGCTGTACAGGGATGTACCGGTGCTATACAAGTGTGAGTGATTTCCCACCTCACTCTGGGGAATGAAAACACACAAGGTGGGGGGGCTTTCCCTCTCTTAGCAGGGTTAGATAAAGGACGAGTGAACAGAGGGAGATAGTCGCACTACTGTCACATAACTCTCTTGGTGTATAGACAGCAGGGAAGTCTTTTTTGTGTGTGTTTGTGTGTGTGTGTGTGTGCCTTCTCTTTGTGGTGGCGTTTTGAGGGGAGGACGAGGAGTGAGAGGAAGACCTGCAGTAAGGGCCATCTGTCTCCACATAAACATGTCCAAGTGGGAGAATGGGACACACACACGCAGACAGACACACAAACAGACAGACAGGGGGACCAGCAGATGGGCAGACAAATGCAAAAGGTCATCAGGAAGCAAGGCGGCATTATGATACAAATACATGTATACAAACACTATCCAGAGACACTGGTGCTGGTGATGTGCAAACAGCATGATGTATCATATGTGTTGTATTTTCAGGTCTATGTTGTCGACACTCACACAAGGTCTTTAAGTGACATTCACTGCAGGCTGAAGCAGGTTTAATAAAGATCAGTAATCGAAACCTGCAGTTTTATGTTATTATAACCCCACTTCCATCTGTCAGAAACACTTGAATGGTGTTAATAAACTTTAATTGTATTGATTAAATGGCCTCTTATTTTATGCACATCGCTAATGATAGACTTGGATTAAAGTGTGATATGGAAAATGACAGAGAATAAGTTGTTTTTAACCTAGGATATGAGTAAATATACACTTGAAATTTAAATTATTACAAGTGGGGATTCACCCATCTGACTTTTTTCCAGTTTCCCCATTTCTCTCTAATTTAAAATCTTAAAAGTTAATTTAGATCATTTTCATGTCCTTTAACTGAAGAAAACTAAAACAGTGATTTGATTGAATGCAAGAAATTGAGAACCATTAAAATGCAGCTTCATCTCTTCATGATCAAGAATTGCAACTACTTAACCGTACTTTAACCATTACCCATAGATGTTTTATTATTATTTACATTATTTAAAGCTTGTTTACAGCTAAAAATAATTATAAATAAATAATTGAGCTAAAACTTGTTTACTAATGAGTTTGCGTACTTTGTGGCAGCAGAGTCAATGTCAGGAAACATTTAAGTTACAGCTTTTGATTCATTCCATCAAAATCAAAAGACAGTCTTCCTTTAAGCTTATGTCAATCAATATTGGTATCGTAAATGACGCAAATAGGTGAAATGAGGTGAAATAATTTGACAACTAATTGCTGAATTAGCTTTTCGTTGTGAGGTCACGATTGTGCCCTGATTAACTCTCAGCTCATGACTCATGTATCCAAACTGCCTCAGGTCCTCGTTTATTTCTTATTCATGCCGTTCACTTGATTACTGTCGACTACTCTCATCACATACTGAATCATTTATCTGTTTGTTAAAAGGACTTAAGATCATGTATTATGACGGAAAACAGGATATTTATGAAAACATTTTACAGTACTTCATCTTCCTCCTGTAATCAAAACTCTGTCAGGAAAAAAATACGACGATTTTGATGATGATTTTGAAAAGTAAGACAAGAGCCGACACAAACTGAGCGCTGCAGAATGTGTCCCCAACAGTGTTATTGTTGCTGTCAACACACACAGACACACAAATGTCACTGGACAGGAAGAGTCGTGTCGGCTGATGTTGCATAAGCAGCTGAGCAGCCCCGAAGAAAATCAGTGTCTTGCACAGAGGGAAGCGTAAAAACACATGTTGGCAGGGAGTCATCTGTACACACACACACGCTCTGCAAAACCCACATTTCACACCTCAGACACACCAGCAACATTTTATTTGGTAGCAGATGTTTAACACATTCATTTAGACGTACGCTTACACACAAGTCCTCCACAATAAAGAGAATAGAAGAAACAAAAATAATACACAAAATTACAAGAACCCAAGTGCTTCAAGAATCCTGTTAAATTCAGTATTATTTTTGTTACCAAAAAAAACCCCACTGGTAAGCATCAGAAACTAAGGAGAAACTGCAGAAGAATCTGGTGCTCATGAACTTATTTCCTTGTGTCGTGTCAGTGTTACTGAGCTGTGAAATTATTCTGCTGCAGTGCTGCTGCTGGTTTTTCCATCTCACTGCTGCTGCTGAAGAAATGTTAATTCTCTGTGTAATGATAAACATTCAAACAGACACACGTCGGCTGTAAACCTCCAAAACTAATGTCAGGGTTCATTTACCAATGTTGTTTTTTTGATCAACCAAATTACAATGTTATGTTTTCAATGTAGAGCTGCAATGATTTTTTTATTTCTCGTAAAGACGTAAAAGAAGTATTCATGAAAACAGCCCTTCCGATGACGGACCCCATTTCAACATGTAGTGATATATAACTTTGTGGATTTGTTAGTGTCTAGATTAATAGTCGGAAGGAAAGACATTTGAAACATATTGTCTTAAGATATTTTTAACCATTTTCCTGTCGTGCTGGTTTTATTCACAAAGATGATTCCTGTGGTAAATGAAATTAACATTGAGCCTGATGTTACCACAGCTGTTGTGTGAGGATTCAATGTTATTTAGCTCTGCATACACAAAACACACTCCCACACACACACACACACACACACACACACACACACACACACACCAACCCACACACACACACACTACCACACACTCACACAACACACACATATTCACACTCTTGTAACAGACTTCCTGAGGGGATAACAATAAATGACTTTTTAACAAAGCGTAGGGATGATGATTCATAATCACAGACTCTCTCTCTTTTTGTCTCCAGATGATTAATATTATTAAAGTTTCTCTTTTAGTTCAGGGTTTATTCTGGTTTATTTTTTGATGTTGATGTATAGTTCTGTCTTTTTGTTTGTCTACACACATTAGTTTGTACTGTCACTGACTATTGTCCTTGCCTGTTGCGTTACAGGGATTTCCTTCCCCGTGGTTCTGGCATTGTGACCCGTCGTCCTTTGGTTCTGCAGCTGATGACCTCTCCCACAGGTAAAAACCCCATTACCCAGAAGACCTGATCCTCCAGGTCTTGGGATATGTAGTAGTGTTGAGTCAAAACTGATCTTACTGCAGAGCCCTCGTACACAATATTTCATCACTTCTCTGGCTCCTGACATTTAATACTATCACCCATAGATACATTAAGGGATGATTAGAAGCCTGTACTTTAGCCTGAGACTTTGTAAACACTAGCATTATTATAACGGAAAGGTTAAATAGCACAAAATATTTTGACTACGCTTTTTAAGAGACTTTTTGCTCTAGTCTGTCCACATAGTGGGTTGAAGGAAGCCTCTAGTGGCCGTTAGTTGAATTACATTTTAAGCTTCTGCAGGATCTACTCAGTGTTCCTCATCGTTTTGTCCTGCTGTGTTTAATGTATTAGTTCTAGACCGAACTCTTCATCTACTCTAACTCAGACAGAGACACAAGTTCAGAAACTGACACCTATTTCAGCTCCCACATGAATAAACCTCCAGAATCCTCCTCCACTCTCACTGCTTCAGTCCCTCAGCATCTTTTCCACTCAAGTCAACGAGGAGATGAGAACAGCATCCTCGAGTTGCCATGGTTACAAGTCATTAGGCTGTTTAAGGGTTTGGAGCTTTTTCTCACACGTCTTCATCGTGTGAATCAGAAATATATGTGGACTCATTTTATATTGCATCATTTGTCAAACATGCAAAGAATTTTTTTTTGTAATAATTATGTACTTTTTTCATTTAGAATCATTTTACTTATTCCGACTTAGGCATGAATATATGAATACACTAATTCAGTTTTATTATCGCACACAAAGTTTTCGATGAAATTTTAGAAGCTATTAAGATGACTGTTACCGTGTGTATTTGCATAGAGAAGACATTTTGTATACACTCGTTTCCACTAATGTGTTTCCCTTCCCTGTCTTTAGAGTACGCAGAGTTTCTCCACTGTAAGGGCAAGAAGTTCGTAGATTTCGATGAGGTCCGACAGGAGATTGAGGCGGAGACTGATCGCATGACCGGGGCCAACAAGGGCATCTCCCCTGTGCCCATCAACCTGCGAGTCTACTCCCCTCACGGTGAGGCTGACACAACTTTATCTCCTCACAGATTCCAGCTTGGTGTGAATTGCCTGCTGTTTTGTTGTTGTATCTGACTTACAGAATAGAGGAAAATGTAGATTTCTTTGTCTCATGTCAACAGATTATGCACATCCAAACTTCTCATTTGGAGACAATGCATGTGGAAAAGGTTCCTCTACTTCAATTAGTATTCTTACTGTGTTCCTTTCCCCTCCTCACAGTGCTCAACCTGACGCTGGTGGACCTGCCAGGGATGACCAAGGTGCCCGTGGGCGACCAACCTGCAGACATCGAGGCCCAGATCAGAGAGATGCTGATGCAGTTTGTCACCAAGGAGAACTGCCTGATGCTGGCCGTCTCCCCGGCCAACTCCGATCTGGCAAACTCTGACGCTTTAAAGATTGCCAAAGAGGTCGACCCTCAGGGTGAGTTAGTCTATACTTCTACTTCTATATTCTCCTCTGAATTACACGGGGAAATGTACCGTTTCCTCCACTACAGGTATGTGATAGTGACTTATCTCACTTTGGATCAATGATCCAGAAGATATAATCACATTTTAAACCAGAAGGCAGAGACCACATACCCCCGCCAAACAGTCTCCATATGAAATTCAGTAGATCTTGACTTTTATTTGGATTTAGAACAAATTGCAATCAATAAATATCAGACCCCTAAACATGTATGATTTACCTTTTTCAAGATCTATGAGTTTTTAGTCGTTCTCAATCAACAAAAATGTTTCAATGGTAAAGAAAGTAAATATATAATCCTGGATCCTCTCCCTGATCTGGATCCTCAGTCAAATTGAATTGGTTTCATGATAAACCATCCAGCGGTTTCTGTGTCACCATGCTAACTAACAGACAGACAGAAAAACACACAACATCCTTGGAAGAGGAAGCAAATGCAGCGGTGGGGGGAGTATATTTGTCTTTTTAGACTCTAGACGACCAAAAAGTACATGAACAAAATGGAATTATTATCCACCTCGATCCGCATCAACATTAAAATACTTCTAAGAGTATATCAGCGACAAAGATCCGTAAAATAATATATAAATACCCTCCAGCATTTGGGGGTATTGAGTATCGAGAGCATCAGAGCTAGTTTTCATTTTAGTTGTCATTTCAGTTAGCAGGTTCAGTTTGTGCAGTTGATAAATCATCTTGGTGGGTGTGTGTGTGCATGTAGGTATGAGGACCATTGGTGTGATCACCAAGCTGGACCTGATGGACGAGGGGACGGACGCTAAAGAAATCCTGGAGAATAAACTGCTTCCACTCAGAAGGGGTGAGCACAAGCATTAACACACACAAACACAAAGTCAAACTTACACACACACACGCACGCACGCACACACACACACACACACACACACGCACACACACACACACACACACACACACACACACACACACACACACACACACACACACACACAGTTCGTCTTTTCAACTTCAGGGCCTGCAGTGACACACTGTTTCCCTCTTGTGGTAACACGGCAGTCGACCTCAGAGCGGTTCAATTCTCCGACCGCTGAGAGGAGGTGAGGGAGGGTTTAATAAAACAGAACGGAGTGAGAAATCAAAACAGAGGCAGAGAGGAAGAGGAGAAGGGGGCAAAGAGAAAAACACCAGTGTCGGAAAAGAGCTTACATGCATGTACGTTGCGGGTTGCCCTTTACTGCAATGTGCTGATGTGGTGCTTTCTTTTCCATTTGCTCCTGGTTAAGACCCAAACACGTGCTTTTAAATATTTTCCATGTCCTCTTGGGTTTTTTCGATGTTGTTTTTCCATCCTCGTCTTCTTCTTCTTCTTCTTCTTCTTTGCTGCTTCTCTCTCTGCCATGGATGTTCGTGTTTACAAGGCTGCTGGCTCACAGTTGCATTAGTTATAGAGCATGAAACGGCCTGTAACTGGGTGATGCATGAGGAAAGTTAACTGGAGGTGAAATGGGATCGTTGTGACCTGAACTCTGCTCGGTTTTTCCTTTTCCTCCCTTCTTCTTTCTCTCTTTCTGTCTTAAATACTTGGACACACACACATATTGGGATTTATTCATGTAACTCCTTCTTCTTCTTTCCTGCATTCCTCTCCTCCGTCCATCCTTCATCTCCGATCTTTCCTTCAGTCTCTTTAAAATGTGGTTTTGCACAGTTTAACAATATTAAGCACTGTTTTCTCAGTGGTCAACTGCTGGATGCCGTTTTCATTCGGGGTTTGGCCTGTCAAACTTTAACAATAGTCCGGCACAAGCCAAGTTTGCTCTAATACAAGACCATAATATCTGCCATTCTAATAGCCATTCGTGCCAGGAACATTGAGAAATTCCAGGAAGTGATGGGCGAAGTTGGATCTGGTTTTCTGCGAGTCTCACAATAGTTCAGACTGTTTTGTAAATGGCTCTCGTCTGTTCCGTCCAGGATACGTCGGCGTGGTGAACAGGAGCCAGAAGGACATAGATGGGAGGAAAGACATTACTGCCGCCATGGCCGCCGAGAGGAAGTTCTTTATGTCCCACGCTTCGTACAGACACCTGTCAGACCGCATGGGCACCTCCTACCTCCAGAAACTCCTCAATCAGGTTTGTAAGAGAGCAAACCAAGACTTGGAGAGGGTCTGCAGTTCATCCATTCAGAGCTCTGCAACACTCTGTCTCATTCTGACCCCTTCTGTCCAACTCTGACCTTTGACCTGCACAGCAACTGACCAACCACATCCGCGACACCCTGCCGGGGCTGCGAGCCAAGCTGCAGAGTCAGCTCCTCTCCATCGAGAAGGAGGTGGAGGAGTACAAGAACTTCCGACCCGACGACCCCTCTCGCAAGACCAAGGCTCTGCTCCAGTGAGTATATGCAGGTACATAGACTTTAAGATAGATGCTATTGATGGATTTATTGACGTCTGTGTCTCTGCCTCCCTGCAGGATGGTGCAGCAGTTCTCTGTGGATTTCGAGAAGTGCATAGAGGGCTCTGGCGACCAGATTGACACGGCGGAGCTGTCAGGGGGTGCGAGGATCAATCGCATCTTCCATGAACGCTTCCCGTTTGAACTGGTCAAGGTGTGTGCATGCCAGATGTTGGTGTGTTTGTGATTATAGCATCAAACAGCTAATTAAATCCCAACATACCAGGAGAAAGAGCACTTGGAGAAAACACCAGTATGATAAAAACTACCTGAAGTGTATTTGACGCGTGATTTAACTTTTTTAGTTTGGTTCATGCTCCATCTGCTAACATGGAGGAGACTGGGTTTATGAATTATACTGCAGCCAGCCACCAGGTGGCGATCGAGACACTTTGGCTTCACTTTAATTCACTTAAGTGCTGTTTTATTAGCGTTGGGAAATTCTGTTAAACATTTTCCAAAAGAAAATAAAAAAATTAAAATGTGCTGATGCATAAAACAGGCAGTGACCACTGATAAAGAGAGAGAAAATCCCAGGAGACGGAAAATAAAGAAAGAAATAAACGTCTTTCTTAGTTTATGACAAGTATCTTTCTCAGCCTCTTTACATCATTAAGTTACTTCCTCCTCTCTGTCCTCTCTCAGTCTGAGAAGGAGAGAAATCCTCCCTCTGGACTCTCTCTCTCTCTCAAAACATTCCTCTGCTCCCTCCCCTCCCTCTCCCGTCGCAAGGTCTTCCCTCACCCCACCTTTTTACTCTCATTCCTTTAAGACGTGCATCCTTAATTCATCCCTCACGTCCACCTTCCACATTATCTTAACCTCTCATCCCTTCATCCACCTTCTCCGACCTCTGTCTCCCTAAGCTTTTTACCTCACCCTGACCCTGTTTACATATTTGCCTTCTCTCTCCTTTCATTTTCTCTCAGTCGGCCGTTACCCTTCCCATCCTTCCTCCCCCTCCTCTGATGCGTCCCTCCACTTTGTCCTCCCTCACCCTCCCTCTGAGGATATAAAAACTTACCGTCTGTGACTCAAGACGGCAGAAAAAGACGCCCTGTCAGTTTCCCACCGTGGAGACGGAGCAGGTTGCTTCCGAACCAGAAGCTTGGCTCGTAACACAGAAAACCCCCAGTGTCTGCCAGATGCATTAGAAGTCGGTTTATCATGATGTTTTATGTGATTGTACTATATGCTTCAAAGAAAATATATAAAAAAGATTGGTGCATTGCCATAAAGGAGTGATATACCTTTAAATTCAAAACAGAGCGTACAGGAATATAGCAGATCAGATTATATATCCTACTCTGTGTTCGGCTGAATGCATGAAAGATCTGTTTGGGGAAAAGCCTGATTAACGTTTTCAAAACAAAAGCTGCAGAGACATTTTTACAACCCAGGGGGAATGTTCCAACCCAGTGGTTCCCAAGTTTTCTCATGATATGTCTGCGGGAGTCCGACCAGGAGGTCTCTTCTCCCCCTCCCTGTCTTTGTTTGAATAGTTTTCATAAGTAGATGTCAAATTATGCAGCAATTTGCAAGAAAAAAATATGTTTTTTATGCATCTTTTATTGACACTTTCTTATCGTTTTAAAGGTTTTGCGACAGACCTTCACTTATTTACGACAACAATTTTAGTTTTTTAACTTAATGAGATGTATTGTGTGTTGATTGGTAAAATATTGAGATTTTGATAAGAAGATTATTCCTCTAATAACCTCATAGTCCCAACCGACAGAGGAAATAAATCTTCATTTACAGAAATTGATAATTAAAGGAAGGAACTTTATGAGCTGACATGCTAAAACACTCAAGAGAGATTTAAAGTGACCAATGAAGATGTGAGAGCAGGACTCTCTGTACTAACTCTCCTCCTCCGTCTATGTTCTTCTCTTTACCAGATGGAGTTCAACGAGAAGGAGCTGAGGAAGGAGATCAGCTACGCCATCAAGAACATTCACGGCATCAGGCACGTCTTCCCTCCATCTCTCCTCTCCATCCTTCCTACCCTTCCTCCCTCTTCACCTCCCTCCGTCTCTCCATCTGTCTAATCACCGAGACCTTCAGACTCGAGTGCTCTGTCTGAATAGCTAATGGCAACAATGAACTCAGACAGAGGATGTTTAGGATTAGATAACTGGCTTTTGGTTGCTTTAGTTTTCTGACCTCCTTTTGGATTATTCACCACCAGGTCTGCAGTAACACACTAACCCTTAACAACTCAACAAAGAGATTTTGTTTCCATATTAAGTAGATACATTTCAATTGATGTGTGTTGGGTTCCATTGCTCCATCCCCTTTCCCTCTGTCTGTCTGAAGTTGTGTTTATTTGTGTTTTGGGGCAAAAGCTCAGAAATGGAGGATAATTCTTAACAATTAACAATCTTCTCTTTACCCAACCTCCTTTCTTTCTTTCTCTCTATCGTCCTGTTCTTTTTTTTTTCTTCTTTTGCCCTGTGGCTGGTTGTCTACCTGCCGGGTAGAACTGGCCTCTTCACCCCGGACATGGCCTTTGAGACCATTGTGAAAAGGCAGATTGGGAAGATTAAAGAGCCGTGCACCAAATGTGTGGACATGGTCATTTCTGAGCTAGTCAATACGGTTAGGCAGTGTACCAAGAAGGTAAAACAATCAAAGTAAACGGTGGATTATTGTCACCCCTCACCTGCAAAGCCCCCCTCTGCTGTTCACTCCCTGTTACTGTAACCACCCGCCTCTCTGCAGCCCTCGCTGTTGTTGGACGGCGGGGGGGACGCCTGGAGCGGCGGGGTGGGCTGCAGTGTTGCCCGCCTGCCTGCCGACTGAACTGCTTCGGGCAAGTTTGGCTGGACAGGCTGGCCGTGGTAGAAAGCTGTGCTCGAGAAATCCTGTGTTGACGCTGAGCTGTCATCAGAATATGGTTGCCAAATAAGAGTCAGTGAGTTTGTCTATCTGATCAAGAATTAATTATTTCAAAAAGCATGCCAGACAGGCAGTTCTTCAAGAAATCAATCAATCCATGTATTTATAGTTCAAGTGGGCGGGCAATAGGTTCAAGTTGACAGTAATCGCCTTCTGCTGGATCAGGAGAACTTTTAAATTTCACAAAAATCTAATTTTTCTGAAAAAGGAAAGAAAATTTGAAAAGCTTTAATATTTGTTTTCTTCTCTGAGGTGTTCCTGGAGCTGTTTCACCACCAGCCCCACTTATAGCCTCACCATTAATGGCATCATCCTTCATAAGAACCTCACTCTGTCAACCTCTGCTTATAAATGTTAGAAAATCGTGCGTCACCCACTTCGACTCCCTGGCAGCCATACTGGATGACCTCAGCTTTCAGACCTTCTTGTGTGTGAGACGGCAGCTGTGCACCTGCAGCAGACAGGAGCCATGATGATTCTGCTTTAAGGGCCTCAGGGGCCACACTCTCAGCAGCAGAGGCCTGCGAGTGTGGCCAAGAGCCGGAGCAGCGGTCCTCATCCAGATTGATCCACTGTGACCAAACAATTTTAACAGCTGTTGGACTGCAACAATCTGGAGGCCCCCGGGATAGTAAATGTTGGGACTGGGGTCCCGCTGGAAGTCAGAAGAGATGGAGGGACTGGTGGGGGAGGTCAAAGGTCACCACCAGGAGGGATCAGGGCATCCTGGCTGAGCGCGGGGTTGCATAGCTGCGGTCTTGCCGTTTGTGGCTTGGAGTTTTTTGGGCTGGTGGAGATGTGCAGGCTGGGAGCTTTCTCTATCTCTTCATCTTTCCTCACTTCTGTTTGCTCTGCACTGATGGAGAGATACTCCAGCCCTGCTCTGTTTCAGAACGGCTTCAGTGGAAACAAATGTCTCACTTGCATTTTCCTTCTTCTGTGCTGTTTCTCCCCCCCCCCCCCAACACCTCTCCTTGTCTTTTAACCTTCAATCTGTTGTTTCTTCTGTTCCATCTCCATTCTTTGTATTGTCCTCCTCCTTCGCCATCCTTTTGTTTTTATTTGTCTCATCCCCGCCACTTTCCTTTATCTGTCTCATCTCCTCTTACAAGTCTTCCTCCTCTTCCTCTCCTCTTTCTCCAATTTTTTTCCCACCTCTTCTTTCTGTTTGATTTCACTCCTCCCTCACTCCGCCTGCCTATCCCTACAGGACGGGGCTGTTCACCCCTGACCTTGCCTTTGAGGCCATAGTGAAAAAGCAGATCCAAAAGCTGAAGGGGCCCACACTGAAGTGTGTAGATATGGTCGTGAGTGAACTCACCTTCACCATTCAAAAGTGTAGTAACAAGGTAAAATAACAGATAATGTCAGTTAATCTCACATGTAGGGGCAGACTGATGGCTGGAGATTTTTTCTATTATATGAGAAGTGATATCTGGAGATTTATGATTTAAACAACTGAACCGGGTCTTAACTGCTTCATCGCAGTATTTGTTTTGTTAAAGAAATGCGTAATTTACAAAAAATAGAGCCACTTTGATTTAGTTGGTTTTAGATAGATATGTCCTAAATATTACTTTTCTTTTTAACTATTTTCTTACAGTTCAGAAAATGACCCTTCTGATTAGTTATTTACAGTAGTAAGTGACAACACATTGCTTTCTTTTAGTAACAAATTGAATCTAACCATCCATAACCAATATTAGCTAAGGTCTTTCCCCTGTAGATTTCTAAATATTATTAGTATTTGAAAAAGAAATAACTTTTTAACTAATCACAAGAAAACATCCCGACTTCTAGACCAGGTCAAGAGGATATGATGGCGCTACATTTTTCTTTTTATATGTGTACAATTACTGAAATAAGTTGGATATTTCAGTCCCTGGCTGATCAATCAACCATAGTGTTTAAATAGCATTACCTTGCCCATGATCAATATCTTAGATTATTCATAACATTATGTAAACTGACATGGAACAAATACACAAAACTTCATCCAGCAGATATCGGTCTGTCCTTACTTACTTTATTAGTGTAACCACACAACCTGTATTTTGATCATAGTTTATTTCTCTTCTGTCAGTTATTGGCCTTATATTTATTTACAATGTAACAAGCTGCATGCAAGACATGATGTCTAAACATCTTCCGATTTAATTTGGTTAAAATCTCATTCTCGTTTCTGTCTTTGTCTTTATGGTTTAATAGTGGAGAGACTGATTGTGTAGTTCCACTCACAGACTAATTGATAAAACTTTCAATATTTCTTTCATTCCCCCTTTTATTTTTCTATCGTCTTCTCCATCCTCTCGTCCTCTCGTCCTCTAACCTCTCGTCCTCTAACCCTTTCAACCGGCTGCCTCCTCCCAAAGCAAACGACCAAAAGCGAGCAAGACCTCCTTTGGATTTCTCTTTTCTGTCACTCCTTTATCTTGGATTCACTTTAAGAGACATATACGGTTTTTAAAGATGCTGTATGACAATATACAGTGACTAGGAAAATCCTTAAAGGAGTCAGTTTGAAGATGTCCCCCACCCCCATCCCTCCCATCCCTCCCTGTACTCCCAGCTCCTTGGCATTGCACGTCAGTCTGAATCCATGTGCGCATTTCTGCCTGCTGCCTTTTTCTTTTATAGAAAATATTCCTCTCTCCTGTCGATGTTGTGTTTCTGGGTCAGTTTTAGGACACTGAAGAATTTTGACAGCGTCCTTCAGCCTTCAAGTTGCAATGCACCTTTCCAGAGGCACAAGTTGTGTTGCTTTGATAGTAAATATATCCACTTTTCATGTTTCGTATAAGGTTTTACTTTCATGACGTGAACTCACAAAGCGTGAAAAGCATGAAGTGCTCCCCATCAAATCAGTTAACAGTGTTTCTATTGGCACCAGGACAAGGGGGGGGGGCATTGTTAATTACAGCTGCCAGATACAAGTCTTTCCTCTCTGTTTACCAAGTTGAGTTACTTGACAAAACAAATTGGGTGTTGTTTTTACATTGTGTGCCTGAGCTTTCCTGATTTGATCCAGATGTGAATACTGACGTGTTAAAGGCTTTTTATACTTCATCAAACTCTGCGTATGAACCTCGCCAACTGGCAGTATGCGTTGATATCAGTTTCTAACAGAGGAAGTGGAGTATTTTAAGTATCTGATAGTAGTTTATTGGTGCTTTCAAATAAGACATTAACCATCAATTTAAAATATTTATATTTTAGCAGAAATGCAGTTGAATGCATAATACTGACAGCTTTCTAACTAAAGTATTTTTTGAAAATCATTGGGACCTGAATTTCACAAATTTTACACGAAAGAAAGCTTCTTGTTTGACCTTCTTGTCGATCAGTATGATGACGGTCGAGCAAATATACATTTATCATTAATAACATTTAGTACATAGAAACACTGAACACTTGATATTTCATGTATCTGTACTTCACTGAAATAAATTTGAAATACATTTTCATTTTTACTTCACTACGTATATCAGGAATTATGTGTACTTTCTACGCCACTTAATTCCTACAATTTACGTGATCATATTGCTTTATTATATATTTTTTAAGTAATCAATAATGAGGACTGATCCAATCCAATGTATTCGGAATATGCCTCAAGTACTTTTGAATGCATAAAGTTTATTTAAAAGCATGTGCTCATATAGAAAAGTAAATGTGGTACTCGGTTTATTTCTTTGTACTTTTACCTAAATAACAGTTTGAGTTCCTCCTCCACCATTGGCTGTTATAGACCTTCTTCACAGCAGCCATTTTGACATGAGCCACCAGGTGATCACAGGTGAGACACTAACACCTGTGATCACCTGCTTCTCTGTCAAAACGTCTGTTGTGAAAAAAGGTCTGTTGTCATTTTTATTCGCTCTGATGTAGCTGTTGGCATCAGAGACCTGCTCCCACGATCTCTAAGACCTTAACATGGCATTTTTTGTTGTATTTTAAATCTAACTATTAAGATCCAACACTTAAACCCCTCAAATCAATGTGTTTATCTAGAGATATGTTCCTTTGCATTGGGAGCACGGCTGCTACCGTCCAAACACTTTGTCTAGTGAGTATCATAATTGCACGTAGTTCCACACAATGGGAAATGAAAAGCTTCAGTTTCACTCGCCTGCACATTGATAAGAGTTTGAATGCCAGCAATTGGACTGAAATTCACGTGTGACCAATTTAAAACAATTATCTATTCCTTATGTGTGTCCTCTGGGTCAGATCAGGAGGCAGTGAATCAACTGGGGAAACAGGAGGTGTATTGATATCCACTCGTTCCCAAAACCATCCGACAGACATGAAAGATGCATTGTAACTTGCAAGAGACCGGCGTGTTTTTCCCGTCTTGCATTGTGATTTTGATTTTTCTTCCTTCCCCACACTTATCCAAATGTGTTTGTCACATTGGAGGTCCACCAATGTCTGCGTTTGTGGGTTTTGCAATGAGCTCATGGAAAAAGACCCACAGAGTGCTGGGAAAAGGAAGCCCTTTTTTTTGCCAGAAACATTGCTTATTCTTTTTTTGCGTGTATGTGTATCACAGATTTTGCACTACTCCACAAATCCAGTCCAACACAAATTCACAAACTGGACATGCAGAGAGTAGAGCTCAATCTGGGATAAACGCCACATGATAACGTGTTTAATTGTGTTCCCGTTATGTACTTTGTTGTATTGGTGGAACTGAGTTGTGGTTCGGCAAGATGAGTAGTTCTGTGGTTTACTTTGTGACAGTTATTTGTGACAGTGTGTGTGTTGCCATGTATTTTGGGGTGGGCTTGCTACCTACCTACTAATCTCTGTGGTCACAGCTGGCTCAGTATCCCCAACTACGAGAGGAGATGGAGAGAATTGTCACGCAGCACATCAGGGACCGGGAAAGCCGCACTAAGAACCAGGTAACGCACAGAAACTACAAACACAGTGAGGAACACTAATGGTTTTGTGCTGGTGCAGAGGGGGATTCTATTGTTATTGAATAATGATGAACTTACACATTATTTCTCTGCTGCACCCTCCATATTTATGTGTGTTATAAATAATGACCTCAGCATCTCAACAATATTATATGAAATAGTCTTTAATTCAAATTCGAAACGTTATTGTTTTTTATTTTTGGTGGCCTAATCGTAATGGATCACAACTATTCTTTACCGTTTGTAAATAATGGCGGTGAAGGCAACAGCTCCCATGATGCCACGCTGCTTCATTACCCATTGAGCTATTTCTTTTGTTATTTTTTTGATCGAGAGACCTCTAGTGGCCAAATTTGCATAGTGTACGTTTAAAGTAGGAAATATCCCACCCTGGGAAATCTGTGATGTCATGTTATTCCACAAACAAACAACGTATGCCACCAGAATTTATTTGGCAAATGATTTAGTTGCATGAAAACACTTCACACTATAGGATCAAAAGATCTGTGATATCCTGTAGTTTGTTCATGTTGCTGCGAAACAACAGATTTCAGCAACGGCTTTAGAACGATACTGAAGTTACACTGAATTTAAAATAGCATTTCTTGGCAAGTCACGAATTTCCTGGGGAGTATTGTTTTAAATATTTTCATTAAATGAGAAACATATGAGCCCTTCGTGATAGCCTCTCACGGCCTCTCTCTGTTCAGGTGCTGCTGTTGATAGACATCGAGTTGTCCTACATGAACACCAACCATGAGGACTTTATTGGATTTGCCAAGTGAGTTATACTGCAGAATTTTAATACAAGCCAAATGTAAAACTTAATTGTTGACATGTGCTGGCAAAGGTCAAACCGCTGCATGTGTTCTGTTCTGTGCAGCGCTCAACCGAGGAACATCCAAATGAACAAGAAGAAGGCGGCCGGCAACCAGGTATGTGAATCACAAACGTGCAGACGTGTTCGCTGTCGTCTCCACAGGTTAAAGTGTGTCCTTCTCCTCAGGCTACTTTAATCTGCAGGAACACCATTCTTCGCTGAATTCACCCCAAAGTGTTTCATCTGTTGGACCGACACATGACATTTGAGCTTCATGCAGTCTTTTCCCCCCGAGGCTTTGCTCTGGTAGCACTTAGCGCTCTGTGTTGTCCATGTGAAACGCAGCACAGCTATACAGTATTGTGTTACCCCCGGGCAACAGTCCATATCCTACACAATGCAGCTCTAACACTGCGCACGTTGCAAACGCTAATGGACAACAGTTGTTGGATCTGGAAACAAATTGTTCTCTTAGCGGAAGTCGTGGCGCACAAACCGGTGTGTGTTGCAAAATATCACGCGTGATAGTTCTCATGATTTTAAAGCTTTGACAACGGCGATCGTAATATTAACATCAAAAGACAGGAAAGCTTTCAGAAGCAAGAACATTTGCCAAGTTTGCCCAATCCTCAAAATCTGAATAATTGAAAGAGGTTTGACATTTTAAGTCAAATCTGTTTCTCTAGCTGTATCTAAATACACACACATAACTTATGTTTATAATCTACTCTCCACAAAACATTCCATTAAATCTGTTAACAGATTTTTTGCAATAAAGAGACACCGAAAAATTGTAGGTTAAAAATAACCAAACAGTACATTCTTTGAATACAGTGCCTATGTAACAATAACAAAAAGTAGAGGTACTTCTCTGTTTCCTCTTCTTCCTCCTTTTCCTTTTCTTAACTTGTTGCCTTTCGTATCTTCCTAGTGATTTCTCTTTTTGTGTTTCTTCTCTTTTTCCTTCTCTCTGTGGCTTTTTCTCCTTCAGGATGAAATCATGGTGAGTAATGTGTGTGTGTGGAGTGGATTGAGAGTGTGTGAATGTGTGTGTGCGTGCGTGTGATTTCTGTGCATGTCTGCAGGTCGACAATAATGCACATGTGCTCATGTTTTGCTGCTCTGCATACAACGGGCCTGCATGTGTTCGTATCTGTTCTTTATGTGTATTGGGTTCTAGTTGAAATTCTTCACTCTCCGGAAAAATAACAAGATAATTAAAGAATCATGATAGAATTGTTAAAAAAACTTTTTTAACATGATTAGAGATCTGTTGTATGGACATGTAAAACCGAACATATGCTAAGAAGACTATTTTCTAACAAGTGGAAATATTTTATGGACTGGTAGTTAGATCACTAGTTAATGGGAGCTTTAAACATAAGGCTTTGTTTGCTATTGACAGAAAATATTCTAGTGTCTCAATTGAGGAGAAAGTCAACATGAATAGTTTTATATTGAGGGTTATTTATTTTTCTTGCAATAATTAAGTTATAAAAAGACCACCCAGAAACAAAATCTGTATGATCTGCATGAGGATGATTTGTTTTAGATGCAACCTGATCATCACCATCAAAAAATGAGTTGTAACATAGATTTACTTTCAGCAGTAAATGGAAAACAGTTTTTGGAGGAGTAAACAACAGCGCTGCTGAGATTCAATTATTTTCACAATATGATTAATGTGGGTATTTTAGTTAGAGCTCAGAGTCGATGTATTTTGTGTGTTGAAGTCTTTGCAGTGGCAGTAACACACGTGTGATTAGCTGATTGGAGATTCATGTGCAGTTGTGCATGTGTGTATGAAATAAGCTTCACCCTGCCAGTGTAGGGCAGGTGGCTGTGGTGGGGATGCTTGGCTGCTTCCCTTTCCTCCTTTTTTTCAGCTGTGTCCTCCCTGCAGACACACACAACACACAACACACATAACACACATAACACATATAACACACAACACACACACAAACACACACACACACACACACACATATTTGAAATCGTTTCACTATCCCTGTTGGGGTAGCTCATTGACATATTGACATCCTCCAGCACCTCACCCTAGCCATAACCATCACATCTGTGCCTACCCCGGACCTAAAGCTGAATCTTAATCTTCCAAAAGCAGTCTCTCCCCGTGGGGACCTCAGTTATTGTCCCAATGAGTTAATGTATTCAGGTTGTAGTCCCCATCAGGATATAAAGACACCCACTGGTCTTTTTTGGGGACATAGGTTGCACTTGAAGAGAGACACACCTTTACACTTACGTTTACTTTTGTCCCCAGTTGGACAAGTTGTTCCTAATAAAGTGGTCCTCAGTCCTCAGTCAGTTCCTGAGGATGGCCTATGACAGATCCACACTTAAACTACAGGAGGACAAATGTTCTGTAAATTGTTGTCTTGCACTGTTCGACCTCCAGTGAGGTTGAATTCGATAAAGACTCACTTGAAAAGAGAAAAAAGGTTCAGATGAAAAGAGAAAAGTTTATATCCTTCATCCCTCTCTCCGCCTCCGGCCAGTTCATTCTAAGAAGTAGTAGTAGAAGACTAGAGAAGATAAGGACCTGCAGCACAGACACGTCACCTCCATACTTATCAGTTGTCATAATAACCACCCAGATTGGGGTCAAAGGTCAGGGGCACATTGTAAACACAGAGGGGATCTTCACTTCCTGTTTATAGATGGCTGTGGTTTAAGGCCCCATAGCTTCTGTTGTCCACTGAGCCGACTCATACTGAGAACAATGTTATTTAAAAACAGCAAATTATGGACTTATCATTACATATGATAACGGAAAGGTTATCTTTTAGATCATTCATATGCACAATGCGCAAGTTCTGTTCAAACCCACAAAACGTTCATTCTCTCATTTATCTCTAAACTTTCAAAGATCACACATTTAAAAAAAAATCTTTTCCACATCCAGACTGTGGGTCTGAAGATAGTTTTTTCACATATTGTTCAAACTGTAAATATCTCAGACATTGCAAGTTTGGACTTAAAAAATCAGCTTGACTTAAAACAGTGCCTCACATTGTATCTTGTTTCAGTATGACAGTGAAAATATTCCATAAATAAAGGCATCATATCAACACATATTGTCTGTGAATCTAAAGTCTGATATAGCTTTTCCCTCTGTGCCATAGAGTCCATCTCAAATACTCCTCTATAACTGTAAATATAGTCTTTCGGTGGCCTAAGTAGGTTCTGAGTAGAATCTCAGTTTTTCAAATGAAGTATTCTGAGTCGGCAGCATCTGGATCTTCAGCCTCCTCACTCAAACATAATCATTTCACCCCCTTTATCAAAAAGCCCAAAACAATAGAGTAGAAAGCAGTCAGGCTCATACATATATATATATATGTCCCCACATAGTTTTAATACAGTTTGACACTTGAGGTTTGCAGCAGTATACGTCCTCGAACTTCACCCTGCTTGCTGACCCCTTGCTGCCATCCTCCCAGCAGCCAGCTACGTATAATGTGCTGGTACTTGACCAACCTTGTGTATTTGGCCATTATTCAATGCTACGCGTTGGAGTAGCTTTGTAACGTTTTCTCCACATTCTCATTCAGCCCGAGAGAGGAGTTAGCGATCGGTTCAAGGTAAATAACTCGAGCACCCTGTACTGTTTGTCTCTATAGTTCCTGTATGGTGGAGAGAATGAAATGCGAGAGAGAGAAAAAAAGAGTGGGAGGACTGTGTTTAGTCACCTCGGTGCCAGTTGCTCCTTATCTCCACTAGAGGCAGTGTCATTTCATTTTACTGTGCTGCCGCATATATTTTAGCGTAGGTTCGTATTTGTGATCCATAGAGAACCTGACAGATGTGGCTTTGCCCAGCCGGATGTCATTCATAATGGTTTTCTCCGCCCTGTGTTGTCTGTGTCTCTCTCAGGTGATCAGGAAGGGCTGGCTGACCATCAACAACATCGGCATCATGAAGGGAGGAGCCAAGGAGTACTGGTTCGTCCTCACTGCCGAGTCTCTGTCCTGGTATAAGGACGATGAGGTGAGATGCTGTGAATATGCACATATCAGTTGGATCTGTTTCTTTCCCACTTTCTGGTAAAAAAAAGAAAAGAAAAGAATTCCAATTCATATCAATGGCAAATGCGACTGTTGGTCAACTTTTCCTCTGCACGTTGAGATGACTTGACCTGACGTGCTCTGTTACTGGGCCGACTGGTCAAAGCAGGGTCCCATAATGTGTTGCAGAACTAGTAGGGGGTAGCAACAGTCTCATTGTCTTCAGGCCTCGGACACAGATGTGTGTGTGAGGGTGTGTTTGTGTGAGTGTGTGTGTGTGTGTGTCAATGAGAAGGCCCTTTCCAAAGAGTCAAGACCCCCCAACATGTCAGACACCGAAGCTGGCATACACATGTGCATACCAGAGCCCCCTGCCCTGTTCCCAATCACACACTTACACACACTTACACACACGTACACACACACGTACACACTCTTACACACACAAAGTCACACACACAAGCTGCTTCTAATAAACTTATTTCATTTCAAAGAAGGGGCACGGAGCAAGAGTCGGACTGGATTTTAGGGGAGGAGACAGGAGTGTCTTTTGTTAACTGGTGAGCAGCAGGAGTAACCAGGACCATGTGAAGGGAGAGAAAGTGGGGAGAAGAAAGGGAAGGAGGTTGAGGAGGAGGAGGAATATAAAGGGGCTAATCTGGACTCTTATAATCTCCCTTACATATGTCCTCCCCACTTTTCTCATCGCTCCTTTTATCCAATCTCAAAAGTTCATCGAAACGCTGAGGAAAACTCAAATTAATTTTCCTCTCCCTCGTCCATCTGTCCATTCTCAGCCTTTTCTTCATCACCCTCTTTTTCTCCTTCGTCCCCTCCCTCCATCTTTCCCTCCCCTGCTTGTACTGTATATTTATTTGAACGTGGAAAAATGAGGGCGCAGGGAGACCCAAAACCAGCACACAGTGGATCGTGTTAAAGCTCAGAGCCAAGGCTGCAGGGGACTCTGTGAAAGAGAAAAGAAACGGGAAAACAAGAAAGAAATAAAGAAACTTTCCATTATGTTTCCTATCCAAGCTGAACTTTTTATGTATCCGAGGGTCACAGACACACTCCCAGCCGAGGTTAGAGTACTCGTGAGAGCTTATGATAATACGTGCACCTGGGCAGATACTCGCCAAAATACACACATTTGAGAAAAAGCCGAAACAGATTTATGCTCAGGCTAACGGCACAAAAAAAGTTGTTAAAGTTTGACTGCTGAGAAAAAACTGTTGTTGTGCAACTTTTTGTGCAGTTTCAAACAAACACGTCATGTTTCTTTTTACTAACTTGCAAAATATCGCAACGCCATGTGCCATCTTACGGGCTGCCGCTCGTCATGGGGAAAACCCTTGCAGTATAGTCTGGCAACACACGTGCACGGACGCACGCAAACACACACACACACACCAACACTAACCAAAACATCCTGGCACCAGTAGTTGGGTTGAAAGTTATTATTAGTGTCTGGGGTGTGTGTGTTTCTGTGTGTGTGTGTGTGTGTGTGTGTTTCCATAAACCTTCTGGTCTGTATTACCACAGGACATGCCGATACTTTGAATCAGGCTAAAAGCTTCCCCAAAGCAGGGAGGTAGAAAGAACGAGAGGGATGTACAGTGAATGGCTAAAAAGAAAAATGCACTTAAAAAAATACCCACAAGACTGTAAAGGGATTGATTCTCATCAAATGTGATATTCATATATTCTTATAATTGATTTTATATGGATGCATGAAGACGGTGTGGCACACAGATATGACTTTTCTGTCCTTTAGTGGCTCTAGGACGTATTTTCTTTGGGTGCCCTTTTGGCTCTGTGCACGTGTATGTGTGTGTGCATTTGTGTGAGTGTGTGTGTGTGTGTCTCTGCCTGCCTGGGTTTCCCTGCTCCTGCTGTAAAGCTGCCAGAAAGCCAGACTCGCCTGGTGATCCCAGCTGTAAACATCCTGGGGGGAGTCTGCTGCTTTAAGCGAACTCCCCAGATACATGTGTTTGTGTGTGTGCACTCCGCTTTTCGCAGCGTGTCTCTGTGTGCGTGCACTTTCGTGTGGGTTTGTGTGCGTGTTCCTGGAGCGGCGACTGCATTTAAAAAAAGCTTGTGTGCCTGGTGGCAGGGCTCTAAATGGAAACAGGTTGGTCGGTGGTTTAAACTCCTGCAGCGAGGCCCTGTGATGCGACACCGTGTGAATGTTTCTACCCTCTACTTTGCTTTTGTGTATTCGGGACACATAAGCAGCACTGAGCGGCGTAACCAGTGGGTCGGCTTTATCAAAGATGTGCAGTCTCGAAGACAAACTGTGGCCTCGGTGAAGACATGGAAGAGAAAAACGTCTTGGAAAGATCGAGACAGGGGGTCGAGGTAAACTCGTAAAGTTTATCATGACGTCACCTACTAACACTGAAGCCAAAAACCATTTTTTCTTGTCTTTTAGTTTTTTTGGCGAGAGCAACACAACGGCTTGCAAACAGACAATGACAGAGTGGCTTCTCTTTCAACATTTTTGTATGGTGGCTTCCTGCCTCTCTGCACATTACATGGTCATTTGAGGTAAAGCGGCCGAAAATGGATGCAGGGAAGGCCGAGAAGTAATTTCACATTTGGGTCAGCAGCGCCGTGTGACGCTGGGGCTTTACTGCGTGATCAAGTTATCTTTTTGCGTAACTGTAAAATATGTGAAGGTCGCCATGAAACCGCCTCTTATATTTATATGATTCCTTTATGGATTATGTTGTTCAATATAGGATTTCTCACTTTGTGTAATTTGAAAAACTGTTTAATCCCCAAACCAGTTTGAATGGACAAAAAAGAAACAGCAGATAGAAAATAGATAAGCAGGCATCTTTTATTTCAACTTTTTTTGTTACACTCATACCTTCATCAGATTTCACTCTCGGTTCAAGTTATGCACAGAATTCTACAAAGCGAGGATAAACCGTAACCTCATGTCTCTTTATAGCTGACGGAATTTATGTGTCCGTCTTTCATAAATCCACGGCAGACGAGGGCCAGGCCTCTGTGGTGGGGCCCGCGGGTGCTTTATTTAGGCGTGTGCCTTGGCCTGTCCAGATGGACGAGGGGTGGTGCTGCGTGTTCCCACAGCCCGATGTGCTCTCGCCTGCCGGATGCCCCTTTAGGAGCGCCGTCTCTCTTTCTCTTTTCGTGTCTTCTTGCGTGAGTCGTCCCGTGCTTCCCCAGCCAGCCTAACCAATGTGCAGACTACTGTACAACCACTACTTCCTGAACAGGTAGTCTGAACACTGGGCAGGCGGGCTGGGCGGCTGAAGGATGCTGTGGGGATGTTTTTTATTCCCATGCGCGCACACACACACACACACACACACGCACACACACACACACACACAGCTGTACTCACTGCGACTCCAGCAACAGACTCTTGAGTCCAGCTCCTCCTGCTCTAACAGTCTGACTGTGGCAAAGTGCTGATCGGGCCGATTTAGCCGGCTGGAGGAGAAACAGCATTGTGAGGGATGGATGAGGGGGGCTGGCAGGGAGGAGGAGGAGGGGGAGGTGGAGGTGGAGGTGGAGAGGTTAGACAGAGGTGATAGCCACTGATTGGCAGATTCAACAACATTCCCTCCTGTTTCCTGCTGTGAGAGTCTGAATTCCACACCGAGGCTTTGGAGGGAAAACACAAGATGCGGGAAAAGCTAAAACATCAATGACAAACCATGCTGAAGAGGAAGAAATCCATTAAAAACATATTAATTACTCATTTTAATGTCATTATTGGCCGAAAACGTCAATTTAAGTTGCTTGGCCAAAACCTTTCCATGTCTTTTTAATGAAAAATGCGTTAAAGCAGACAACACACAAAGATACGGAGACGTTTACACACAAGGTCATACCCCATTAAGCTCAAATTTACACAAACCTAAACTCTGTCTGCCCAGGCTGAAAATAAATAAATAAATAAATAAGAACCGTTGAAGTCATTAGCAGTTTAAAACAACAGTAACTCAGAGTTCTGGGTCCCTGGTCAGTAATCTATCAGTGAATAGTTGCGGTCAGCTGAGCCTCAGCCAACTCTGACCCAACACCTCCCACTAAAGCACCGTAACCTTTCCCCTCCTCGACGCGGACCATTCAGAAAAATGGAATACCTGTGACCGGGCGATCTCCTTTCACCTCTTCACATCTGGACTGTCTTGAATGACATTTCTTCTTCTCGGCCGATTCTTGATTTGTCTCCTTATCGGCTGATTGGCGCCATGTCATCTCCCCTCAGCCTTTTTGTTTGAAGCCCATTAGATTCAAATTCTACTTATGGATTTGTCTTCTGAAGCTTCCGAGACCAAAAAACCCCACAGGAAGAACGCTCCGGTAGTGAGCAAGGTGGACCGGCTGGAGGCTCAACGTGGCAAAGGACTGGTCACCAAGTTTCCCCTTCGAGAGACGGAAGGAGAAAAAGAAGGAGAGAGAGAGGAGATATGGAGGGATTAGGAGGAGGAGTTTGCCGGCCCCCCATTTTTCCTCTCCTCTCTTCTTCTTCTTCCTCTCTCCCCTCCCTCTGTCTGGCTTTTTTTTCTCCCCCACCTCTCTCTCTCGCTCTCTCTCTCTCTCCTTCTTTTCTTTCTCCTCTGACTTCTTGGAGAGAAAGTGGAAGGTCAAAGGTGAACAGGAAGTGAGACGCATTCATTTGGCATGTGTGTTGTAAAGTATGGAAAAGGGATCGCGGGATTGGCTGCTGAGGCAGAGAGGTTTTTAGTGGAAGCGTATGTGGGCAGATGGGAGGATGTCTGTCGTCTGTGCGCTCACGTGGAGGCAGAGAAGTGTTTCGTAAAGCGTCTGCATGCTCTTCCCTTCCCGCCAGACTATGTGTGCATCTCTACTTATGGTACATGTGCGTGCATATGTGGTTTTTGAATGATGGATATGTGTGCAGGGCCTTGATGAGAGCAGAGGCTCCCCAGTCTTTGTAGCCAGGGCAGGAATGTCGGCGTTTTCTTGGCAAGCGGGAGGAAGCCTTGTAATAACTCCAGATGTGCAGCCCTGTGGTCTCCATCTCTCTCTTGCTCCCTCTGTTTTTACTTCTAAAGCTGATTTCCTCTCCCTGTCCGACTTGAATAAAGAGCCCTTTATGCAGCTCTGCAGCCTTCCCAACACACACACATACACACACACACACATGGAGGGGGAGGAGGTGGGGCTGATTGGAGGGGTGACATACTACTGGTAAATCAGAACCAGAGCAAAAGAGGTTGTGTGTGTGTGTGTGTGTGTGTGTGTGTGTGTGTGTGTGTGTGTGTGTGTGTGTGTGTGTGTGTGTGTGTGTGTGTGTGTGTGTGTGTGTGTGTGTGTGTGTGTGTGTGTGTGTGTGTGTGTGTGTGTGTGTGTGTGTGCGCGGACGTTCGGACGAGGGGGGAAAAGTCTGTCTGATTCAAAGTTAAGAAATGCTGTAGTCTAAGTTTGCTTCATTCACCTTTGCTTCGAACACACACGCACGAACACACACACACACACGCACACACACACATGTTTAGGCTTCATTCCTCTGGCAGTCAGGAGTAATCAGTGCTAGTGTTTCCAGGTGTATGTGTGTGTATTCAAATATGTGTGTGTGTGTGTGCGTGTGTGTGTATGTGTGTGTGTGCAAAGGTGGCCATGGCTGTGTGTTTGTTTTAGCTATAGTTTCTGAGCTCCAACCTGAGCTCCAAATCAAAGCAGGCGCGGTCTCAGGAGAGAACAGTCAGCAGTCCGGGCAGAGATGGAGGGATGTGGAGGGAAAGTGAGAATGGAGATGAAAGAGGGAAGGAGAGTTTTAACATTTGGGGGCAAAAAGAGAGAGTTGTAAGAGCAAAAAAACAAAAAAGTCAAATGTATCTGAGAAACAAGCCAGAAAGCAGATAATGACATAAATCAGTCCTCACTCACAGGATTATTGATGCAGTTTAGGTTCGGGTTCAGGGATTGGAAGGAGTCAATTTTAATGGGTGGGTGGGGGAAGCGCTGCGGTCTTACCAACTATGTTTCCACTGTTTGGATGACCAGGCAACTTCCTTTCTAACTATTACTCAGTAAAGCCAGAAATACTGAGAAAGTATGCACACACACATACACACAAACACACACACATCAATTTTGATCTTCGATCCCATGTTTTTCTGTCTCATCATGAAATGTCTCTGGTTGATTCTGGTCATGGAAAACCTCTAGTTTCTGACTTGTCTTTGTATTTAGATATTGCATTATAGAGAACAACCGTCAGTTTACGTGAGTGTAATTGTATCTTTTGTGTGTTTGCATGCGTGTGGCAAGGCTACGCTTGTGAACACCACAGTGTAGATTAATTTGAGAGTGTGTGTAACACACATACTGTAATCTACTATATTTTATGCGCATGCTGGTGAAATCTCAAAACTATGAGATATTACTGCAGATCACTGTTATTCTCTTTGGATAATGGGAATGTGAACCACGGAATAGCTTCTTTCTCCTCTGTAACTTCATGTCATTGTTATTTCTCTGCTGAAATAAGAAAACAAGAAACCGTCCAGCACATTTCAGCTATTGTCCAGAAAGACAGTGCTGTGGTCTGAGGATTGAGATTCTCATTTTGGGGAAATGTGCTTATTCGCTTTCTGGCAGAGTTAGATGAGAACACATACATTATGATCATATTTGTGTGGTAAATATCAGGCTACAGCCTGTTTGCTTACGCTGGCAATGGCATACAGACTGGGAAGGCACGGGGGGGCTCTTTGGTATTAACCTCAGACTATTGCAGCATCAGAAATTCACTATTATCTTTTTTTCTTTAATCTGTGCAGAAATAATAATTCACTGTTTTATGGCATATGGTTTTGTGCTGCACTATTTCCTCTATCAAATGCATACATTTCACAAAATGTCAAAGATTTATTTTCGTTTCATTGCGTTGTTTTATTTCTAATTGAAACATTTTATTAATTTTTTTTTTTTTTTTAAAGAAAACTAAAAACACTGGGTCACAAATGTACCCACAAAAACACAAGTGACTGACTCTGGTTGTAGAAGAATACATTAGGGAAAAAAAGGGTTTCGAGGACGGAGAAGCGAGAGCTGAGTGCTGACTTAAGTCTGTCAGAAGCAGACGAGGAGGGACACATGCTTATTTGTGGACAATGCAAAGTTTATTCTGCCTGAGTGATGAGATGAATGAGTTATGTGTGTTTTCCTTTTTATCAAATTTAACATTTTCCCCTGATTGTTTCCTGCATATTCGAGAACATAATGTCAATACAGAGACCATTAGAAAAACAAATTCCCAGATCAGACCCAAACAGACATGAGGGGAAGACCACATTGATGTGCATGTCTTTTGACCTATGTACTGTTTGTTTCTGTGTGTGTGTGTGTGTGTGTGTGTGTGTGTGTGTGTGTGTGTGTGTGTGTGTGTGTGTGTGTGTGTGTGTGTGTGTGTGTGTGTGTGTGTGTGTGTGTGTGTGTGTGTGTGTGTGTGTGTGTGTGTTGTCTTCAAGCTCCTCTGAAGGAGTGACAGACATCGTAAACTTTACCGAATATGTTTTGTATGATCCGGTTGTTTTATAGAATTCAGTCTTGTATTGCATATAACTATAGTTATGGGAACTTTATACCTCTTGTTCTTAGTCACTGATTGTTCCCTGATTTCATGAATGAGATCTGAGAACTGAATCTTTAATCTCGACATAAGTAAGAGATTGTTGTGTTTATAAATATAAAGTTCAACAAGACTTAATTTACTCTCAGTGTAATGTAAAAATAAAAAAGCCTCTCCACCCTTGGAACTGCCCTGTTGGCACAATCATGTCATAAAAATCAGTTCAAACACACCCTGTGTGTAATACGTGTACATGTGTGAGTTAAAAGTGCAGAGGTTTATATTCTGGCAGCTCATTTTATTATAAAAAGTGTGGAGTTAATTTAGTCCAAATTAGCTAATTTAGTCCAAATTAACTTCTACAGTCATACATCAATGAGCTCTCACTGTGTTTGGATTACGCATGAGAAAAACACTTATTTGTTAGGAATACGAGTTAGGACTTAGAAATTCATTCAAGATTAATAAAGATTATCCTTGTTTTGTTAAATTGGGATTCTGGCCTTGTTTGGTTTATGCTCCATTTATCCCACACACAAAATGTTAGAACTCATGTAATACACATTTACTTCAGGATAACTTTAACCAAAAAGTTCCACATGAAGCCGCATGACCGACTTCAAAGTGTGTTTGCATGTTGGACTCGTATGTGAATGTTTTTGCCTCAGTATTCTGACATCATGTGGTCACCTGAGACGTTGTAGGTACACTACTGTTAAAGCTACAGGAGAATATCCACAGGACTTATTTGTCGTTTCCATGTGGATTTTAAGAAACACAAATTGCGGTTCTTTCGGAGGAAACTTTGAAATGTGTCGACTTGCACTGTGGCTGTTGTGCTACGTGCGCACAGACACCAAACAGACGTGTGAAACAGAACGTTTGCCCTCTATCAGACAGGAGTCACTAGACGTGTGGGGATTTTCACATGTGTTTATGTGGTTACCGGGGTCTCCCCTCCCTCCCTCCCTCCCTCCCTCCCCCCGCCTCCTCCCCCTCCTCTCGCTCTTTGGTGGTCACTGGTGATTGATCACATGTCCCGGGCCATCCCCTCCCCCCCCCTCCCCAAGGTTGTTATACTGACCCTCCGCAGAAGTAAAGCAAGACCAGATAATTAACTGCTTAGCAATTAGCCGCTAAACAGGAAGGCATCAGTGACCCGCCCGCCTGTGTTGGAGCGCAGACACCACGTCTCCTTTCGCCTGAAGACGTTTATTTTCATTTAGAGCTCGTTCCCACCGGAGGAGGCGAGAGGAGCACAAAGGCCGTCACTTTTTAAGGAGAAGCGGGGGGGGGGGGGCAGAAGAGCAACTTTCAAAAATGTAAAAATAGAAAAAGTGAGAATGCATGTTTTTCCCTGTGAAACCGGACACTTTAGATTAGACTCGTTATCTGGTAACACTTTTAAGAATAAGGGCGCGCAGACACTTCCTGATGCTTCATGCTGCCCGAGGTGATTTGTTATTAGCGTTATTGTTCAACTCGATGAGTCACAAGCAGCTGTGTGTTTTCACTCGATGCCGCAGAATAGATGTATCTGTTCCCTACGGTAAATCACTCCGCTGCTGAATTGTGTGCCGTAGACGACTCAATTGAGGAGTCCAAATGGCATAAAGTCAAATGAAGCTCCCTCAAAATGCTCTTTCATAAGTCGTTTTTAGACCTGAACAGACGTTTTCTGCAGTTTGCCTTTCGAATAGGAAGAACACAGCAGGAGATAGTCTGGGACGTGTCTGCGACCACAGGAAAATGTCTGGAGTGTTCAGGTGAGCGGTGGCAGCTGGGTAGATTGGCAGGAGGCAGGACATAGAAATATAATTTCTGCTGCAGGAATCTTTTTTTACCACTCTTTGACGATGGCGTAACAAAAAACTCTCAAATCTCAACGTCATTCCACAACATTGTCTTTGTTTATCACGTGCATAGCTCTTCTTTTTCATCTTGACACTCTTGGAACCTTACAGAATAATGTGGAAAAAACATTAACAATGTCCTCTTGCTCGCTCACTGGGAGATTTTACTAGGGGGCTGGTGGGAAAAGGTCCAGAAAATGTCCAGAGCAACTGACTGGGACATCTGTGTTCTCACATACAGGCTCTCCACAACATTTCAGGAAAATGTCAGCTCCTCAGTGTTTGTCTGAAAGCAGCTTTAATGACGTATTAGTCACTGAAGAAAACCGATCTTCCAGAGTTTGTGGGTTTCTTGACGATATGTAGATCCGGTGATGTCAATCTATTCCAGGAAAAGTTATGTTAAGAATTATCTTTTTCATTATGTAACAAACAAGTTTGAACAAAGCTCCTTATGATATAACTCAACTGCACCCAACTATTATAGTTTCATATTGAGTGCAGATGCTACACAAGCTTTTCCACCAGTGCTCCAAACCTAAACGAGTCTCATTCTTCTTCCGTCTTTCCACATCCCCGTCATCAAACAGAACTGCTCTCTGTGTTTCATTTTTTCGTGTTTTTTTTCTTCTAAAAGTCAGAACTCAATAGGGGGAATGGCAGAAGAATGGAGGGAAAGAAAAACTGAAGGGAGGTGAGGAGGAGGGTTGTGAAAATTGCCGTTGGCTGCCACCCAGGGCCCAGTCTTTGTGGTAATGAAGGGTTAGAAGCAGCGTTATTGCTCCCAGATGCCGTGCGGGTTCTCCGCAGCTCTTTGATGCACGGCCCAAGTCACCAGACTCTCGTCAACATACACTCTGCCACACACACATACACACACACGAAGACATGCAGCCTCTTAAAACAACATGGATGCCATTAACGACTATCTTCTTGGTTTTGCCCACCGAACGACTCGGATTTGTTTTAAAGTGTTAATTGGATACGGTTTATGTAAGGTCCATGTGTGTGTATGTCTGGTGTTTAGTATTCCCGTGTGTGCATTTGTGTGTGTGTGTGTGTGTGTGTGTGTGTGTGTGTGTGTGTGTGTGTGTGTGTGTGTGTGTGTGTGTGTGTGTGTGTGTGTGTGTGTGTGTGTGTGTGTGTGTGTGTGTGTGTGTGTGTGTGTGTGTGTGTGTGTGTGTGTGTGTGTGAGGCCATATTTCATCCACATTTTGAATTTGTGTTTGAGTCCATGAGACGTTTCTTTGGACGGCGCGCAGAGTGCTAAAGTGCCTTTATGAATTCAGAAGTGAACTTCCTCTGGCTTCTCATAATTAGCCTGCGATTACTCACTAGCAAAACAAAACCATGGAAAGTACTTTGCACACACACCGGGCTCCAACCGCTGCAAGGTTAACTACCTAGTGCACGGCCTCCTCTGCTGCACTAGTGTGTGAGAGAGAAGAAAGGTTGCATGTGTCCAGGCTCTGACAAAATGGAGGGTGAAAGAATGTGTTAACTTATTTGCAAAAACAATGGATGTGAGAATCCGTCATGTAGAATTACTGTGGTAATGTTGTTTGCTAAAATCGAAACACTTAGCATGCAAACGACTAAAGCATTCAAACCATAGACGTTATATAAAGATGGTTGACAAGACGGCTCCCCTCAAGTGGCTGTCTGCAGCGTAGGTCATAAACCCCGCCTCCTCCATGTTAGTAAAGGGGCAATGAGCCAAACTACAAAGTCAAAGTTGTTAAATAATTTTTTCTCAAAGATGGATCCTGTCATTTCAGGTCGTTCTTATCACACTGATGTTTGTTCAAATGCTAAATTCTTTCTGTACGTTTGTTTTTAATTAGTTATTTGATGCTATATAATGAGGTTAAGCATCATGATTGACAGCTGAGACTGTGTCGCAATTGGTCAAGTGTCTGTATCGTCAGGAACTCAATACATCCCCCCCTCCCCATCACTACTGCGCAGATTCTGTCTCCGAAATGTGCAAGATGTTTCACACCCGGCATCGCAGGTTAGAAGGTGGTGGTAGCTCAGCCAGGTTTTATACTTCTACCCCTTTGAGTGGAATTCCATCCCAGTACAAGGTTCCTAGTTCTTGCTGGTGTTTGACTGGTCTCCATTATCTCGGCAACGTGCAAACAGATTTCACAGCTCTTCCCCAAACAGACATGTCTTTTGCTGCCTCCTAAAGGAATCCACAGAATCAGCAGACCTGGAGGGTGCGGGCAAAACATTCCTCAGCCCCGAAAGCTCGGATCAACCCGGGTCTTTAAGTGGGTGCGTGGGACAGGCCGTAAATTGAGCTTATTTGACCAAGAGAGCGAGCTGGTGAGTGAGGGCCGAAGTGGATCGGACGTGTACAGGACCGAAATGTATTGTGTGCAGTGCTTTAAATACAAGATATGAACTGGATCCTTAATGTTACATGGAGACGGTGAAGAGATATGAGAGCAGGGGTAACGTGAGAGCATCTCTCTGACCCGTGTCTTGGGACAAAAGTGGTTAACGGTCAGTTTACCCTCGGTGCGAGGCAGAATGAAATTACATTGCTCAGGGGACCGAGGTTCAAAAATAACCCGAAGAGCTGTTCAATCCGTTCGGGATAAGATAACAGTGAAGGACAAAAGAAGTGTATGCGCCATATAGACGTCTGGAAGTGTTACTAACTTTATTTATTTACATTTATTTGTAATTACACGGTGCATAGACCTGAATGCATCCCAAGTATATTAGTTTCTCCACCAGCGATGTTGTGTTTTCACCCTTGTCTTCTTGGTTGAACCTGAGCCTATAGATTATACACACACACACACTCTGCATATGCACAAACGATCGAGCACACAGAGTTTTGTGTTGTGCTTTAGCTGTCTCCATGGTGATTAACATAAACAGAAGTCTCCTGACAAACCTTATTGTGGTTTTGCTTTGTTTGTATCTTTCCTCTTCACAGACGTCGGGTCTCGCTCAAATCAAATGCAGCCGACTTCAGTCAAACTCAGTGTGTGCACTTTCCTGTGCATCTCATATAAGCTCGTCATCCATGTGTATCTTTGCGTCCGTTTGATTTTGTTTTCTCATGTGTCCCTGGGTGTGTGTCGGTGTGTGTGTCGGTATGTGTGTGTGTGCACTCGGTGTCTGAGATCTGTTCTCTGGCCCGCTCATGCTGACTGGCTTTTATGTGAGCATATGGGAAAGTGCTCAATCCCCAAATTCCCCAAACACGTAAAAAAAACGCACACATGCAAGATGGGCTGATTGACAGAGAGGAAAAGCCTCACAATCCGTCTGAAGTGTGTGTCGGACGTCTGCGCCTGATGTGGAAATAAGACTCATCCGTCGCTTTCTTATCTGTTGTTTTTCTTTCTGGTTTTTGTCTGAGCAGCGAACACAATTTATTTTTTTTATCCATTCTCACACGCAAACAGGGCCTTTGTGTAGAAGTACACCCTTGATGTACAGTCTTAGCACATTAAGCTAGTTTTGTCATATCTTTCTGCCACTTTCTTTAGCAGTTCAGTGTCTCTGTACTTTCCCCACATTATGCACACACTCACACACGAGTCCCCCCCCCCCCCCCCCCATCTCTCCTGACTGGATTTACTGGCCAGAGGAGAGGAAAATGTATGAATCAGTCCAAGGTTGCTCACTCCCAGGGAGAGGGAAAGCCAGAGAGCGAGGGGAACAAGGGGAAAGAGGAGAGGGGGAATGGAGGAAGGCAACTATTGAGACATATTGAGGGGACATGGAAGCAGAATGCGTTGCCCTCACGGCCGCTGTGAAGCTTGATGTCAGCAGTCTGGCCAACTGCTTGTTTGGTTTTTCCGTTTTTTTTCCCGGTGTGTCAGACACCTGGGTGTAGCAGCACTGCCAAATGTGTCCGTGTGTGTGTGTGTGTGAGAGAGAGTGAGCGAGCAAGAGAGAGAGAGAGAGGTTTTTACATGCATTTAGGGGATATGGCCATTTGGCTGCACGGGTCATAAATCCTTTGATGGGGTTTGGTCTCACACACACACACACACACACACACACCCCACACACACACATCTCTCTCTTTGACACACACGCTGGGCTGGGCAGGGCAGGCCCATGGTTAGCCATCCAGATGGTTTTAAGGTTAGTTAGAGACTGCGCTCAAAGGTGCACCCAAGGCAGTGTGGGGAAGCTATGTTTGTGGAAACTCACTCACCCTCTGCTATTTTTGGCGGCTCACTTTTAAAAACGTTCACACACACATTGACCCTCATTAAAGAACCAACAATAGCCTTTGAGGACTATAATTGCAACGTGTGTGTGTGTGGGGTGTGTGTGTATGTGTGTGTGTGTGTGTGTGTGTGTGTGTGTGTGCGTGTGTGTGAGTGCCCGCATGCAGATGACTAACTTTGAGGTTCCTCAATTCATAAATAGTTGGATGTCTGGAGATCATATGTTGTTTTCAGATTTACTAGTACGAAAGTTTTCTACACTGGAAGGCTGTCTTTCTCTCTCTCTCTCCGTTCGTGTGTGTTTCTCATTTGTTGCTCGCCCTCTTTTTTTCACATCTCTAATCAAAACCACAGACTCTGTACAGGACGACTTTCCCATTGGTCTCTCCTGCCTTTTTCTTCTCCTTTTTTTCGTGTCTCCTGTAAAATCTAATTGTGAGTGTTTACTCCTGGTTTTCTTTCATCTTCCCTTCTTTTGGTCTTTTTCCATTCTAGTTTCTGTCATTGATTATCATTGTTCCAGCAGACTCTTGCTATCACATACACAACATCAAGTGGTAAATTGATCAAACCGCATTGATCTTAACGCAAAGTCTTTTTCAGTGGCTATTTAATCTATTTTAGTCTCATTCACACAACGTCAGGGCAAGAGCTGTAAATCTCCAAGTCCATTTTTACTTTAGAGTCAAATTCTCCCAGATGAGGTAACTCACTCACTCACTCTCTCTCGTTCGTGCACTATGTAAGGATTGTGTTTCTCTTTCGCCCCCTGCAGGAGAAAGAGAAGAAGTACATGCTGCAGGTGGACAACCTACGGCTGCGCGATGTGGAGAAAAGCTTCATGTCCAGCAAGCAAATCTTTGCCCTCTTCAACACCGAGCAGAGGTGCTGCTATGCATGAGCACACGCACACACCGCTATGAAGACACACAGCAGTCACATGTTACAGATCACGTTCCATCATGACATATGTTTTGAAGGGAAACAAGCAAAATATGAAATTAAGGTCGTTACGAATAGACATCAACTAGTACAAATAGCTTTTTCTCTGTTCCACTCAAACATTCAAGATTGGAAATCCTTATTGTCACAATGATTACGGAGGTATAACT
This sequence comes from Pleuronectes platessa, assembly GCF_947347685.1. Classification (NCBI taxonomy): domain Eukaryota; kingdom Metazoa; phylum Chordata; class Actinopteri; order Pleuronectiformes; family Pleuronectidae; genus Pleuronectes; species Pleuronectes platessa. The sequence continues at coordinate 12,114,762 of NC_070644.1, read as the reverse complement.
GTGAAAAACTTGTGTAGGTGAACTCATAATTAAAACTGATAAGAGTCGTCTATGTTTAATAGCACAATGAAGTGATTAAGACGGAACAATAACAATAAGATACAGTTATATAATAAAATGTGTAATGAAAAAATAATAGAAATGGAACAAGTAAAAGCCCTAATGCAAAAATTAGTTAATTTGACTAAATAATAAGGAAAGCAGAGATGCAAATCCAGTATGTCAGTGGTATTTGTTATTTTTACAGCTGGTAATAAAAAGTAATACTTGTCTATACAGCTGTGAGAGGAAGAAGTGCAGTAAAAAGAAGTCTGATATTTGCCTTTGAAATATAAATAACTCAAATGAAGTACATGTTCCTCATCAGTGAAATACTTTTGCATTTAGTTATTTTTCACCGCTGCTACAAGGATGCGCGGCTGTTCAGGTAAAAACAACAGTGTTCCTAAAATACGTTTTCTCCACAGGAACGTTTATAAGGATTACCGTCAGCTGGAGCTGGCCTGTGAGAGTCAGGAGGATATCGATGCTTGGAAGGCCTCGTTCCTTCGAGCCGGAGTTTATCCTGAACGGGTCACGGTAAAGATTCACTCTATGTAGAACAGTGTCATAGTTTTAATCATACATGGATACAAATGTGTGCTCTACAAACTACATGAACAGTAAAACCCATTCTTAACCCTCACTTTGTCAAAACCATGCAGACAAACGTGATTTTTAAATGTTGTTGTGCGTCTATTTGAATGTTGTCATGTATCTCATGTGTTTCTATATTTGTCCTTTTCGATGTCTTTTATCTTCCAATCACTGTTTGACCGTGTAGGACAAGGAAGGAAAGGTATGTTTGTGTCTTTTCATCATCACAGTGTCTTTTCCAGAACATTTTATTGGACAAAAAAATACAAACATGAATATAAAATAATTGGATTCAAAGAAATCAAGGAAATTAGATCCGAACATGTTAAATAAAGAACAGAATGATGTTTTATAGCTGGAAACACACGTCTGTCCTTCAATACTCTCCGACTTTGTCTCTGCAGAGTGACGGCGGTGAAGACAGCGGAACCGACAGCTTCGTGCACAGCATGGATCCTCAGCTGGAGCGGCAGGTGGAGACCATTCGTAACCTGGTGGACTCCTACATGGCCATCGTCAGCAAGACCGTCCGCGACCTGATGCCCAAGACCATCATGCACCTGATGATTAACAATGTCAGTCCCTGGTGTGGCACTCTGGAGTGTGACTGTTGTATTCGGCTGTAAATGTTCCAGAGATCACAGAACGTTTTCTCTTCTCTCTCTCTCTCTCTCTCTCTCTCTCTCTCTCTCTCTCTCTCTCTCTCTCTCTCTCTCTCTCCTTCTCTCTCTCTCCATCCAGACGAAGGAGTACATCAACGCCGACCTGCTGGCCCAGCTGTACTCGTGCGGCGACCAGAACTCGCTGATGGAGGAGTCTCAGGAACAGGCCACGCACCGGGACGAGATGCTGCGGATGTACCACGCCCTGCGGGAGGCGCTCGGCATCATCGGCGACATCAGCACGTCAACCGTGACCACCGCCATGCCGCCGCCCGTGGATGATTCCTGGCTGCAGGTGCAACGGGCCAACTCCGGAGGGAGGTAAGACAAAAGACACATCTGTCGGTAAAACAGGATCTTTATTGGATGTATTGTTTTTTTTAAATTATAATTCAGTGGTTTATGTGAAGAGGAATTGTAGTTTCTTCCATGATTATTCTGATGTCCTGTGATTATTATTCACCAGGTCTCCGGCCACCAGTCCACTTCCAAACCGCAGAGCTCCGCCGGGACCCCCCGGCCGCCCCGGCTCTCGTGGGCCTCCGCCCGGGCCTCCTCCTGCCGGGGGACCCCCTGTCCCGTCTCGGCCCGGAGCTTCTCCGGACCCCTACAGTGGGCCGCCACCCTCCGTGCCCTCCAGGCCTAACCGCGGTCCCCCAAATGTGCCCAGGTGAGTGAACACATGAGACGTGCTTTAAACCCTTCTTCACACCAGCATGGAGAACGATTTATTATTATGAGGACTTTAACAACCATCAAATAGCTTAAATCATGAGGAGCTATCCAACCTGAAGTGTGGATGTGAAGACACCTGAAGCCACATGAAGGAGGTTAATGAAAGTGGAGAGCTGTGGTCGAGGTAGAGGACGATAGACGGGTAGAGATCCCTTACTAGAAGGATAGACATGTGATTATCGTGATTTCTATTTTCTCTCGGTTTCACCTCAATTTCTCTCCACCACCACTTTCAACTTTCCACCCGCCGTCAAACATCACCAGTTCAAACTCCTCTGATCACCACTAACACACACACCTCACCTCCGCTCTCATCTAGATGATTAGGATTTCTAAGCTTCAAAGCTGGAATTAGGGTGATGGAAAACGTTTGGGGTTTTTCCTCTTCCTCTCCATGAACCGTGTGTGCGAGCTAACTTCTGTTTATGAACATTCACGGTCAGAGCAGCAGCTTGCCTCGTTTACTGCAGGAGAGGCTAACGTTGCAGAGTGAAGCTCTCACCGACACAAATTCCACCTCGAAATTCGACTCTCCAAACTTCTCCCATCTTAATCATTTTGCAGTGTGCCGGTCTGTCGGAGAGCTGAGCTCACGTCACATTGGTCATTTCCTGCACTGTAACCGTTTGCACTCCTTCTCTCTCTCTCTCTTCATCCCTCTCTCCCTCACCACACCTCTGTCCCCGCACATGACTATGGTTCCTTCTACAGAATCACTATCACTGACCAGTGAGGGGATGACGTTTCTGGTACGTTGGGTACTGTCCGCCATTATCATCACCGCCATCACGAATCCTTCTTTCTCATCCTCTCTCATGTTTTCACTGCATGCCATCTCCTCTCTCTCACTTTGCATTTCTCTTCTCAGAGCGCTGCTTGGCAAACACCCCCCACCCCAGGGTGTGTGTTTGAGCTTGCATCAGTGTGTGAGCTGATTTTGGTCGTGGCCTTTTCTTTTTTCTCTGTTGATGATAACTTGTCTCTAAAAGGTGGCATCAGTGTGTCGGGTGAAAGAGGAGGTTTCCTATTTGCAGCCTTGAACAGGATTCGAGGCCAAAGTTCAGAACTTAAAGACTGTTGTTGGTTTTGTGTCCGTGTTGTATGTGATGGTAAATTTGTCACCACATCCCACTCATCCCTAACTTTGTGCAGTGAGGCCTTGACAGAACACAGACGTATATATATACACACATGGATACAGCCTTACCGGTGCTGTGGCCATGGGAACCGAGCCTGATATCTCATGTAGTGATATGTGTTACCTCATGATGCAGGTGGTTGTCTGTGATGATGTCCTACTTCTGTGTATGTGCATGAATTTTAACAATGGGAGTGGGGGGGAAATCCAGAATCAATTTTCCAATGTTGACAAACACTAATCCAAGCTGTTCCCTCTGTGTCTCTCCCTGTGTGTGTGTGTGTGTGTGTGTGTGTGTGTGTGTGTGTGTGTGTGTGTGTGTGTGTGTGTGTGTGTGTGTGTGTGTTTGGGTGTGTGTGTGTGTGTGTGTGTTTGGGTGTGTGTGTGTGTGGCAGTCGGAGACCCCCGCCCTCTCCAACCCACTAGCCCTCCGAGCTCCTCCCTCCCCGCTCTGCCCGTCCCTCGTCTGGGTTGAGAGTCCACCGACAACAGCGCCACCTTCCTGTCGTTTTTCCGCCTCACTTGACCTCGGCCGGCTCCCTTCTCCTGCATCTAGTCCTCCCTTACAACAAGCTCTCTCTCTCTCTCTCTCTCTCTCTCTCTCTCTCTCTCTCCCTCTCCCTCTGTTCCACACAGAGATGCAGAATACTTGAAAACACAGCTGCATGACCGAAACCCCAACTCCCTCAGTTTAGATGAACTATGTAGAGAATATGATAAGACAAAGTGTGTGCCTATATGCATGCACACCTGCTTACATAAATACACACAAATATTTATATATATATACAAGCAAACACACAACATATTCCTCCTCCATTTAAATCTGACGGAGGAGACTTTGCAAATCGAGCATGAAACTCTTCCTGAGTATTACACTCCAGCATTTTAAATGGGGATTCTGGCTGCTGAATCCTTTCTCTCTTTTTAACATTTGTTTTATCCTTTTAAGTTTTATTTTATGATTCATTATCTTATTTTAAATAAAGGAATACTTCATACTAAAACGTTTCTTTCACAAGAGAAGAGAAAGATTTTTTTTTTTTAATTGGCCTCTTGAGAATAAGGTTCCACATACATTTCCACTTTATTCTCAATATGTAAAAGGCAAAAAAAAGGTTTTAGTGAAGAATTCCTTTAAGAAATGTTGCATAAAAGTGTTTTTCTTTTCATCTCTACCAGTTGTATTCAGGCTTTGATCTGTTAAAGTTCTCCCCCTAAAGATCACAGGCGAGGACATACTTTTCAGAAAACTAAACATCCATAGTGAGGAATAGAAAATAGAGAGGAGAGGTCCCGTTTATAAATTCAGTGTTTATCTTTTTTTTTTAGTATTGAGTTTATTCTGAGCTGCAGATAAACACATTGACTCCTCACCTTAAAGATTTCAGGAGTTTCATCATGTTCCATCCTGTTTTTTCTCTATTTCTACTCTTTCCATCGAAACAGCCGGGCCAAACAAGAGCGGGCCCTCTCGCCCCTAGAGCCCCCTGCCGCCTCCTGCCTCTTAGAGGAAGCCTCCTCTCCTCTCTTTCACCTCCTTTCCCCTAAAACTCCCATAGCCTGACTGCCCACCCACCCACTCACCCATTCACTCACTCACTCACTCGACCGAGGAGGGCGTAAAGGAAATCAAGGATGCGCTGCAGACTCCTCACCCTCAGATATCTGCACAGATAGGGTGCTTCTGCTCTTCATCCTTGCTTTCCCTCCTCCTCCTCTTCTTGTCCTTGCTGTAGGACAGGAGGAGCGACCATGTGAGGGAGTCTCTGGGCCTTTTGGCCTCCAGAAAGCCTCAACATCCGTAGATTTGCCCATGTCTTCTCCAGTAGTTGAATCACTTCGAGTGCAAATGAGCGTGCATGTGTGTGACAACCACCTCTGAAAACACTGTTGTCTGTGCTTCCACAGAAACTATGCAACAAACAAACTTTGTTTGGTTTCCCAATTTATTTATTTTTTTACTTCCTGGTGCCACTTTTCCCTCTTTCCTCCTCCAATCTTCACACAAACTTTACGTTATCTTATGGAGGCTGGATCTAAATAAAAAGTGCAATATATAAAAAGGCTATATAGGACGTGTTCGTGCAGACAGCCTGCATGTCACCATTCAAATCAAAGCAAGAGAAAATGTCTAACTGGGAGGAAGGGGATCTGTGGCCTGGGTTGAAGCCTGAGCTCCTTGTTTTTTAATTTATTTTCTCAGAGGGAAATCTGGTTTCTGTGTGTTTTTAAGTGAACTGCATCGAATCATTCAGGATGATAACCTTCCATTTCTTTTCTGCTTCTTTTTTTTTTGCTCTTTCCTTTCCTTCCCTCTCTCAGTGGTCACGGGGGTGAGTGAGAACACACAGCCACAGTCTATGCATAAAACTATCGAGCGCTCCTTCTGTTTCGCCCCGTGAGTCGAACCCATCTTTTCAACTCACTGCACCCCCCCCCCCCCCCCACACCCCTTCTACCACTGAACTCAGTGTGATGTGTTGTATTTTTGACTCGTGACAGAAACCGACGAACCCACCAGCCACAACTAAGCCCCCCCCCCCAGCCTCTGTACCCCCATTGATGTAAAATAAAACTTGTGCATCCCGGTCCTCCACGACTGCAAAGCAAAACGAAGCATATTCTACCAATGCTTTAACAGTGAATAGTTTATTATGGACATATCTTATTAACGCGTTATTCTGTGTATGTGTGGTGCATCTTATGGGACATGTACTTCTACTGTCTAGAGAGTTTAGTCTGCAGTGTATGTACTTGCTGAGTATTTAAATTATTATGAATAAATGAGTATCTGTATAAGGAAATAATATTTAAAAAAACTTACAAAAAACGTATAACACAGTGATGTATATTGACGTGTGCAGGCAGGTTTGATACTGTAGCTCGTAGCAGAGAGGGGGTTTGTTTGTTTTTCTTGTCTTTCTCTCTCTGTATGTGTGTATGTTTGCGTGTGAGTGTGTGTGTGTGTGTGTGTGTAGAAGAGCAGGGAGACGCAGCATGAGTGTGTGTGAATTCCTGCAGCAGCTCCAGCTCCTGCGTCTTGTTCAAACTGATGATGTTACTCAGCAGGACGGCTGCGCTTTAATGTCAACACATTAAAAACCTCAGTGTACTGAAACTCTCAGCTTCCTCTCTGACCTTCTTTTTTCTTCCTCTTCACGTTGCCTGACAACAGAATCTGTTCCTGAGAGCGTATTTGTTATTTATCAGCTTTAAGGAGACATCATGGGATCAAGGTTTTATGTACAAACTAAATGTTTTTGAATTCAGTTAAATACATTATTTACACATATTTCCAGCAACCTGGCATGATAGCAAAAGTGAGAAACTATAGGGGAATTGGCTCAAATTCCTTTGAAGACACAGATGATGGAAGGTACTAGATTAAATATGCGGGGTTTGAATAATCAGACAAAAAAAATGTATAAACTGAAAGATAAATTACTTAAGTTATCAGACATCAAATCTTCAATAATTCAAATGCTAGATTTGGTCCTTACTATATGCAAGCATCAAACTAATTATCTAATGGAAATTGATAAAAAAAATAAATTGTATGCTGCATTTTAATGAAAGAGATTTTAGGTGTAAATAGAAATAGTAAAAAATACAATTGATGTCGACTGAATTCCATTAAGCAGTTTGAGCTTTGTGTTCACAGCAGATTCACAGAGTAACAATAAGTTCATTATAAAAGTGATGAATCATTCAGAAACTGTTTCAGTTGCTCAATCAGTTTTATTCAGGAGAAGGGGAGAAATTATTACTCAAGGAAAGAAAAAAACAAAATCAGAAAGCTTCTGTGTGAAGCCGCCCTCAGACAAATCAGTTCTCTGAACAACAATCCTTCATTTCCATCCAACACTCGCTTCAATTTGACTTTAAAAGTGATTAGTTCAGATTCTAACTTACTTCAAATAAATAGATTTTCTTTTCCTAGTCAATCTTTGTATTAAATCACAGCCGGTCAGTAACCACCAAAGTGTGGGCTCTGTACGTAGACACAGCCCACACTGCCGACAAACCCCCTCTCACACTCACACACACACCAGGCATAATGAATATACAATATGTTACACAGTTACAGTATGTACACTGCCTCTTTTACGGTAAAGACAATAAATGCTTCCTCATTCCTATTTGTTTCAATCACACGGAACATATTTAACAGTGAATCAGAAAGAGTGGGAAGTAACTTTATCTGTAGTAATTTCACCTTTTCATTTACAAGTCCCAGAAACACCACTAAAAAGGATTTTTTTTCGTATATTTATATAAATATTTACCAGCTTGGTCTCAATGCTCCCAGAATCAAAAACAAAACAATAATTCATTTTGTGGCACTTTTCCAGAGAAAAAACAAAAAGTGACAGAATGCTAAGAAGCGAGGGATTTTAAAATTGAGAGTAAAGAAGTAAATCTAGTCAGAAACCAACTGTCAAAGTAATGTTGTTTAAGGTAGACGGCCCCTATTCACCTTACTCTGTCATTACATTACATTTTGATCACAATCTGCACTGATCACTTCTGTACTGTTATTTTTAGTGATCAATATCGCGTGTGAAATTTCATATGGTCACAAATGGTTCTCTGCCTCGAAATAAACTCAACAGAGGATGTAAAAAGTCCTACACTCTGATCTACATTTTTGAACTTGGGAATCTTATCTCTCTCTTAAAGCTGAACGCTCATCGTGTCATCAGGTGAAAGAAACATCAGTCCAGATGTTGGAGTCCTCTGTGATTTCTCATTTATTTAACACCACAAGGAGATTTACTCGATTATCGATGGACAATTTGATGATATCTTAATATGAATTTTACTTCTCTCCTTGAGAAAAATGAAACGTTGCTCATGTTCTCAAATTCAGTTTGGTCCCAAAGGTCTGGGAATAACGTCATGACGATCCTAATGTTCAATTCGTGTTTACACACCTTGGTCTCTCGCATGCGCGCTTTCACTTAAATTAAGTTGCTTCGGCCGGAACCCTCAGCGCACAGAGCGATGCATCATAGGATTCCTCGTTTGCTCCGCGGAGGCTCAGTGGTAGAAACTGAGCCGACGGAGAAGCTTTGTACAGTTTTAGTGCAATCGTACTTATATAATCTTATACAGCTCTACACACACAGAACAACAGACGCTGACCCACACACACGCGCACGCACACACAGTCCAGTTGTAAAGGATGTGCATTAATTCATCTCTGATGTGTAGAGATACAAGATAATCGTAACAAAAAAGAACAGGCTCCTAGTAATCATGGTTAGTTTGTTTAGAAACCTAAAGACCCCGTGAAACAGAAGCTGAGGAATAAAGATGAAGAATAAATTGGTTATGAGCTTTGAGTGATGGAAGTGTTGATTGAGATCGTGATCACAAGTCACAAGTCTTCCTCAAATTCTGTACCTCAACATATTAACCTGTAGAAGTAGAACGTGGAGCTTTGTTGTGTGTCTGAAAGTCGTGTTTCCCCTGTGTTGTTGTTGTTGTTTTCAGCAACAATGGAGAAAATAATGCCACAATAACAGAATGTTTTTTCTTTCTTCATGGGGTCTTTGGGTTTCACCTCATCCTCTCGCCGAGTCAAAAATAATAACGATGGCGACTTCTCGGTTTAACATCAACGCTACACAAACATATATCAACACATTGCACTGTATCAAGGTACGAATTGTTTTTCAGTGTTTGAAGGAAAAGGACAATGAAAGAGAGGGGAGTTGTAGGGACAGCATCATTCTGCAACACCTGCCTCTGTCTTCCTGAACAAGATCGTGTTAAGGCTCATCTTTGCTCTGTACAGACACAGATGAAACGGAGCAGTCCCGCCGGAAATCGTAGGGGGCAGTGTAGCCAATAGTTAATGAGTGAAAAATGAAACGACCATAAGACAGGAGGATGTCTTTGAGGAGTAAGTCTGCCAGTTGTAATAACCTACAGGCAGCTACGTGCTGCCCTCTAGTGGATGTATTACGTAGCTACCATGTCAACATTGGGGGGGCATGTTGAAATCAACACATCCTTCAGGTTGAATGAGCCTTAACTTGTGTGCTTTCGATTTGGAAACAGCACCTTCACTTAAAAAAGCATTTATGCTTACTAAGTTCTATTGTTTACTTCACTTAAATCTCACTCTACCACCACCCCTGATATTGTCTTGCTGCACCCTTCTCCTCCTCTCTCTTCATGTTACACAAACATACAGGGAATATTCAGCTTGTTACAGTCAAACAGAATGCTCTTTTTTGGCATTTGTACAGTGAATTGTGTAAAACTGAGATTTGTAGCAAAGTTGCACACACAGGCTGCTAATTCAAAACAGCTCTTTAAGTACTGTTTCAGTAGGGGCACAGAACACATGCCCCTTTATTGCACTTATGTGTAAAGATGGGGGACGAGTGAGGGCATGGGGAATGAAAATTGCGGTAGTGAGAATAATCAGATTATGTTCAAGAATACAGATTATCTCTTCTCTGGGAAGAGCATCAGGAACCAAAAACAAAAACATAAAAAGAGCAAATAGAAAATACTTTCTCTGTAACCATGCACACAATCGTGCCAACACTCGGAACAAAGAGGGGGTGTTGTAATGTAACTGGGTCAGAGACATTCTTCTATCTGTGATCTCTTCTGTAAGGTATCCAAGTGTTTGTGAATATGATCTATTAGATATAAACATGGTAAACGGTGGTGTTCAATATTCCCCAAACTTCAAGACATGTCCATTAGCGCACACACACATTCACACCTTTCTCATACCCACACCTCACACCACCAGGATCTTGACTTCATCCTGTTCGTCGGGCCGGTAGAAGAAGGGGATGCAGGGGTTCTCCCCGAGGAAGGGGGGGGATCTTAGCGCCCCTTGGGGGTTCTGGATCTCCTGGAGCAGCTGCATGATCTGTTGCGCAGTGCCGTCCTCGTTGGGTCCCAGAGGCTTGGAGTCGGTCTGGGCTGCTCTGGTCGAAAGTGCCTGGGAGGAGGGGGCTTCCAGGCCTGTGGTGGACTCTGAGAGAGGAATGACCTCAATGGCTTCTGCAGAGGGAACAAACAAAACAAAATATCTCCAAGTGAAAAAGGGATGACACACATGTTGAAGACACGGAGTAAGATGCCAGGACAGTTTGTGGTGATTAGAGCTGATGACGGTGTCGGGGGGCTGTAAATATGATCACCACGCCACTTCCTGCTGCACCTCCACCTCTCGCCTGTATAATTCTGAGGATTTGTTGCTGTAGAGAACGTGTCTGTGCAAAAACCCCAAGCTGTGTTGAGAATGTGTGAAAGGCAAACTGCAGGTAAACTCCGTAGCCCATTCTCTGCATTTAAACCGGAGGGCATGTCTGAAACGTCTTAAGTCCGAATCCTTCTCTTTGGCAGAAAAATTGAGAAAACGTAGAAAAGACATCTCAGCTCATTGGCTGCATGTGGCTTGAGAGGACACATTTAACCTACCGACTCCTTCCTTTACACACACACACATTAATGGCAAACCGTTTATGTATTGATTTAGGATAGAATATCTGCATCATGATAGAACATTATCCTGGCTGTGCCTACCTGCTCCACTGACGGCATCAATCTCCATGTCTGTGTGCCCATGGTGCTCTGGATGAGTGTGATCTTCCCCAACAGGAAGCAGGTCGGGGTTCACCCTGCTTGTGCCAGCTACAGCTTCGGCGTAGCGGCTATACCAATCATTCCGTTCCGCCACCAACCTCATCACCAGATCCTGCAGCTCCACCAGCTTCACCTGATGCACAGTAGAGACACAACGGTGTTTTAGTCTTTGAATGTTAGTATGAGAGAAAACTGAAAGATAAAATGCTTCAACATCAGCAGCGAATGGGACGACACTGTACTGCATTGATGATAATCTGAAATGTAACAATAACCGACCTTCATCTCTTCCTTGTCCTGGGCCAACATGCTGATGTAATGCTCCTTCTCCTGGTGTTTCTGCTTCATGATGGCTCGCTGATTCTGGTACAGGGCTATGTACTCCCCTGAAGAGACAAACAGAGCACGTCATTGCACCACTAACTGTCATGGTGGTGAAGAATTTGTGCCCCTTTCTGACCCTCTGTGCTGTTGTTCAGTCTCACCTATGGTGTCGGTCTCTCCAGACAACTGGATGCAGCGATGCTCCAGCTCCTCCACCCGCTCCTTCAGGTCCACCTTCTCTTGCATGAGGGTCGTGAAACGATGCTGAAGCTTCTCCATGGCAACCTGCAGGGCCTGATGAACTTCAACTGGAACTCCTCCTTCTAAGCCGGGGACAGAACAGAGTACACATTATTGTATTTACATAACCAGAAAGACTTGCACACAGACCAACGATGTAGTCTTCCTCACCTGAATGCTCGTGACTGTGTTCACAGTGACCGTGTTGGCTGTGAGTGTGATCGTGCTCATGATTATGGTCATGAGCAGTTTCGTGGCTGTGGTGTTGGTGTTCAAGGCTGAGGGCCACAGCGGCCTGGTGCCGGGCTGCCATGTGGAGCCGGTGCTCCTCCTCCAGTAGCCTCCTGGCCTCGTCCCTCTCTTCCTCCAAGTGAACCAGAGCTCCACGGATGAACTCCTCCTTCACGGGGACAGGAAGTGGTGATGAGGAAAGTGGGAGGAAAAAAACATTTGTCTCGTTTAAATAAATTTTCTTTATTTCAAGACCAATCATCCTTTGAGGGTCACAGGAGGAAGGTACAGGCAATCCAAGCTGACATTGGGCGAGAGGCCGGGAAAACAAACAGAGACAGATATCTTTGGACTGTGGGAGGAAGCCGAGTACCAGGAGAAAATCCACACAGACACAGGAACAACATGCAAACTCCGCAGAGAGACCCCCGGCCGGGAGAAATAAATTCCTTAAGCATATTTCCATAAATATCCATCACCCTCCTTACCATTTCTTTCTGGCTTTCGAAGTCTTCTGGGATAACTATGGAGGAGGACATCTTTGGACTCTCCTGCAGGGACTGGCTTTCCACTCCATCCCCTTAATGACATAATGACAAATTAAAGCTGTGAAGACTTTTATAGACAGCTGGATAGATATTGTTTCCCCTTTCTTAAACATATAATTCCAACATGTAAAACTAATTGGTCACATTTAAAATGTGAGATTGAAGCAATTCTAACTGTCCATAACTGTATATAGAGCACAGGTTAAAAACGGCTTGCCCTGCCTATAAGTATAATTAAATCGAATTAAAGACTAAAACGAGGGTTACCTCTTTTAGGCAGTATTTGGTGCCATCACTATCACTACATACAGACTGTTGTTCCTCTTCAGATCGTATACATCTTTCACCTCAGTCTAAGACACCAAAGGAATCTATGAACACTGAAACTGTGATATTAAACCAAATTGGGAACAATAATTATTTGCTTAATATATCCTTTTAAGTGTTTTATATAAAGCCTGGGTAGAGTTAAATAGTAAGTCACAAACAAGTTTAATTCCTATTTATCTCAACCCTTTGATACATAACATGGGTCAAAAGTGACCCGGCTCAGTTTTTATTTACTATATCTTTGCAATGAATGAATTTCATCATTAACTATTTTAGGTATTCCCGAATTAATCCTTATTTAAGTTTTTCCTTTGTTCTTAAGTTTTTCCTTTGCTTACTAAGTTTACGCAAAGATTTTTCGAGTGTGTTCACACAGTCAAAAATGCAATTTCCTGAATAATCAAACGAAAAGCAATACGGCCTTCGCACTGTCTGTGCTAGGACCCTGATTAAGATAATTCTTACCTTGGTCTCTCGGTGACGTTGCAAGAGCTGAGCTGTGGAGAAGTTCCTTCACGTCAGACTTCAGCTGCTCATTGTCTCTGACCAACTGTTCCAAATGGTCCTGTAGGGGGAGACAGGGAGTCATTGAAACAATGAAGAACGAACTGTTCGTAAAAATGATAAAGAATGAACAGTGACAGAAACAGGGGTTTTACAGCACATTCAAATTAAATAGATTCACGTTTGGAGATAAACCTCTTATTCCTGAATCACACACCTGCGTTTCTTTGAGCTGACAGTGAGTGATCTCCAGCTGCACACGGCCCTGGCTTTCATCGTGCTGCAGCCGGTCCATAAGCTGGCACTGCTGCAGATACTGTCGGTGGACCTGTTCTCTCTCAGAGGCCAGGGTCTGGTAGCCGGCACAGTACTGCTGCAGGTGAGCCACCACCTGGTCCCTCTGCTCCATCACACTCTGAGTCTCTTGATTTTTCAATTCCAGCTGGAGGTGGAGGAATGGAGATGGAGATTAGAGCAAGAGGAGAGAGATAATGACTGTGTGGTCAAGGCATTGTTTCTCATCTCTATGGATGTGGCAGAGAACGTGTATAGAAAAGACAACTAACAACATACAAGGAAGGAAAGGGAAGTCAGCTGAAGTTCAAACTCTGACAAATGCAATTGAAGTGGCGTGTGACCATACCTCCTCCTTGACATTGTGCAGTCCCTCTTGCAGTTCACCCATCCTGCGAGCCAGCTCCTTTTTCACGTGTTGCTCTGACTGGATGGCAGTGGTCAGCTCCATGTTCTCATTAGTCTGTACAAACAAAGACACTTTGGCTTGAAGGCAGAAGTGTCCCACCCTTTGAGGTAACGCTTGTCATGAAGTTATGTAACACTTTGTTACAGAGTCCCAGATAAAAACCTTTTCTATACAATAATTGAATACAAATTCTAACAAGTCATTAGAAAAGGACAGATGGACAGCCTCACCAGTTTGACAAAACCGTTCTGAAGCTCAGCCAGCTGGTCCTTCAGTGTCCGGTTCTGGGTGAGGGCGCGGCTAATAGTGGCCTTGTCTGACTGAACATCCTCCAACATGCGGCGACGGTCCTCTCCCTCCTGGGTGCGGCTCTCCACCTGCTGCTCCATCTCTCCCAGACGCGTCTCCTGCTCAGAACACATGCGGCTCAGCTGCTTGTTGTCTCTCAGCTGGGGAGAAATGTTACAAAGGCTAAGGTTAGATTTCTTTAAAACTGTTACAATACAGTATGTGGATCACATGACATTTGTTTATAGATCTAGATTTGTTTAGGAATAAAGAAAACAAGGAGGTGCATACCTGAGCCTGATACTGTTCAACCAGGTCTTCTTTCTCTTGTTGTAGTCTGTCGAGGCGCTCTTGCAGAGCCACCTCATTCTCTGATGGTCCCAGGGACGGAGGCTCTGCATTACCCTGAGCCTCTCTCTCTTGGGACAGTAACGCTGGATGAAAAGAAGGATGAAAGTTCTCAAAATTTGTAATATTGCTACATTGATACACACTTCACTATGGTAGCTGTGCCACTTGCAAGATGCCGGCATTAAGTCTGTTACAGCTTTCAATATAGCGCTAAATGACTCATTATCATACAAAAACTGAATGTCTGACAATAAGTATAATCTAGCATTGTGGCGGGACAAAGTCTGGAGCACACTGATTTACAGCATTAAATAAACAATTCACTTAAAATGGACTAATGATTCAGAGTGCTTTAGTCGCTCTCCTTCATCGAACAAGCTCCTTAATCAGGTGCAGGTTTCTCAAAGATCAGCGGAGAACCAATTCTATTAATCCTACCGTCGAATGAAGAGTAACGAGGACACAGGCGCAGTAGGTGAGGAAAGTGAGCAGCTATTACCTGCAGCGTTTTTTAGCTCTGTGATGCTGGCCTCCAACTCTTGGACTCGGTTGATGTTTCTGTCCCTCTCCTCTGCAACCAATGACACCTGCATAGACACATTAATAAGTCTTTTGTTTGCTTTAAAAAATGAAGAACATTAAAAGGACATAGCACTCTCTTTATTGTTAAACTACAGCCAACAAGTTAGTGAGTAACCTGTGTTAGGAGCTGTTCTGTTTTGTCCTTCCATACACGGCCCTCTTCTTGGATCTGCTCTGCATAACAGTCCCTCTCTGTCTTCAGCTGACCAATCGACTCCATCAGCTACAAATCATAAAAGACATAAAAGAGGAAAATGGGTAAACAAAACAAGACTTTCTGGTTCTAAAGGAAAAACAGGCATTGGTTCAGACACAACTTTCATAGTAGTTGTGGGTGGTTTATTTTTAAATGATTAAACAAACGTAAAAACCTTTGTAACCTTAATGTAGCAAGTAATTATAATTGTCAAGTCATTATGTGTTATTATATGCAAATACTAACATGAAAATTATGAATGTGGCTGAGGTTTAAGTTATCTATACACCAACTAGGCATGTGGAATGACAAAGAGGAGAAGTATGTAGATAAATGTAACTGAGCACTAATACGTATTAAAGCCTTCAACAGACAAGCTTCTCGTTAACTTTGAATTGAGTGATGTCATGATTGTCGAATAGCATTGTGGTTTTGTTGCTTTGCTTTTCGGTGTGGCAGAAGATGAGCAAAGCTCAACTTTTCAAGATGCAGTGGAGGCAAACAAATACTCAAGAGCAGGTCCAAGCCAGTCAAATCACATTTACGCAAATAGAGTTCCTGCCTGACATGTAATGTCAAATTATGCCTTGACAGAGGAGGCAGATGATGAACCTGGTGAATGCTCATCTGGTTATGTTGTGTGTCCAGGAGAAATGGTTTGTTGTATGACGACCAACAACACGTTTATGCCAGCAAAAAGAGTCAGGCGAGCAGAACATTGAGTGTTAAAGCAACGTGTATGTATGAGGGCTCAGTAAGAGAAAGGTCCTTGCACACAGACCTGGTGATTTTGAGTCTCCAGCTGCTCTCTCTCTTCCACCAGTAACTGCGCCTGCTGGTTGGCACTGCTGGGATCTGACTGATTGGAGTACTAATGAAAAATGAAAAGGACAAACACCGGTATTGAATGCGGGTTTATACATAAAAATGTTTTGTTTTTTGTTTAACTAAAGGGGGAAGAGATTTAATGTGGGTCTGGTGTAACATACCTGTTGCATCATGAGGTCACCAATCTCGAGCCTCTTGCGAAGATCTTCCACCTCCAGCCTCATCGCTCCATTCTCTTGTGACGTCAGTTTCAGCCTCTCAGACAGCTCGGAGCTCTGCTGCTTTGACTCCTCACTCAAATTGCTGCAAAAACAAAGTATATTAGATACTCATAAGACCTGGGACACTTGGCTCATGCCACCTGTTGCTCTGTGTAGAATTTGATGGATTTAAATGCCCAAACATCAAAATCTTATAGGAACATGTCTCCTTAAGTATTCTAGGATAAACAGACTTACTTTAATCTAAACACCTCTAGTCTCAGGTTGTCTCTCTCCTTTTCAAGTTCTTTATTGTGCTGAGGACAATAAGAAAAACATTTATTAAAAATAACAGACACTTGGACAGGAGGCAAAAACATCTCAGAAAATATTTTTCACTGAAACAAAGGACTTGGGCCATGCTTCTGTGTGAGGCTGACGATCTGAATAACATTCATGTAGCTGATTGTGTTAATTCTTTAAGCTGGTCTTATATGTTGCCTCTGCATTACTCATTTCACAGTGAATTGTGTTTACAGGGAGTCTATTGACTGCAAACCTTTTCAAACTGTTTCTGTTGTGCTGAGACAGAAGAGAGGGTTCGCTCCAACTCTGACACTCTCTGCTTTGTTGACTGCAGACGGCTGTTCAACTCCTCTGCCTCCCCTACACACACAGAGAGACACATACACAAACTTTGAATTACCCGCTGAGGGGGTTAATGTCTTGCTAAGATGAAAAATTCCCATTCGAGTGAATGCACCTCTTCTTAAAATACACACAGACCTGTTTTCTGCCGTGCAGCGTGCTGTGTGTATTGTAGTGCTGTTTGTAGCTCTGATTTCTCTGATACCAGTATTCCAATAGTCTGGATGTGAACCTAATGAAAAGAAATACAAACATAGAGCACAGTTCTCTGAGTCAGCAAATGTCAACTGAAGTCCCTCATTAAATCCCAACATAAAATGAACTGCATTTTCTGGTAATAGAAGAGGAAGGATTGGAATGGAGAGGTTTCTCTCCCTTACCTGCAGTTGTTCGCGCATGGCTCCCTGCTCTTTGGAACATCTCTGCTCAAATTCTTTTCGCTCCTGTAGGTAGAAAAAAAAAAGGTTGAATGACTGGGAAGGAGGTGAAAATTCAGTATAGACTGGAAAGGAATGAGGCCAGTAATGAACAGACAGTCAAGCAGACAGAGATGGGGGAAAGTACTGGTTACCTTTTGTAGCTGATCTGTGAGCTCCTGAGATTGCTTTGCCTGCCAGATCAACAGGATATCAATTTATGTTTGGGAAACATCAACATGTCATTCAGCATCCAAGCAGTGAAACACAATTCTATAAAACATGAGTAAAATTCTCGAACCAAAGACCTCAGACAGGACAGAGATGAAGGATTCAAATAATGAACCTGGTTTATAGATCATTTGCGTTTATAATTATTTATATATGTATATTAGTTTATTGCTGTTAGTACGTTTATTAAATCATTTTTAATCAGATCTGCTCCTAAGGCTTCACTTTATGCTTAGGTTCGAAATGAGTTTATGTCAACTTAAGAGAAAGATAAATAAATAACATGAAAAACATACATGACTTCATCCAGTGAGGTTACTCAAGGTGATGAAAAGAATACATACAGGACATGCACTACTGTGGCATTAAATAGTGAAAGGGTTAAGTATGGTGTTACTCCGATCACAGAGGCGTGCAGGAAAATACACACACACCCACACACATACACAGCTGCTGCTTACCAGCTGGTCTAGCTGGATATTGAGCTGAGAGTTTGTTAGGTTGCTGGACTCCAGGGCGGCTGCCAGCTCCTGGTTCCGACTCTATCACGTGCACACATGCATCCGGGAAAGAAAAAAATAAACAATACAAAAAAAACACGAGAGAAGGATAAAGTGCAGTGGCAGGAGTCAAATAAATAACATATGGAAGGTGGAAATTTAAAATGTGAATCATTAACATGGAGGTAAACAATAATACTTTTACAAGTTTTTTTTAATAATGAGTCGTGACAGATAACTTAAATATATGATGGTGGTTAAGCAGTTAAAACTAGTGGAACCTTGATAAAGACCTATTTAGGTAAATCTGGACATGATCCAAATGACCTCAGTTTGTCAGATAAAGTCTCTCTCTCCTATAACTGTGATCAGTGAAATAACATTAAATAGTGCATAGGGGCAAGTTTCTTTATCCCTTCTTTAGCCAGCCCCAGGAAGACCACTTTACCAGTTACTGTGTATAAAGGACAAAAATGTCATTAATCTTGGAAATTCTTGGAAAGAACATGTTACGCACTCTGTGTAGTTAATTAAATTACAAAAAGCCAGGAAGGTCACCCTCACAGAGTTAGTGGTTGATTACCCAGCTTATGTTAAAAACACAAGTATCATCATTTCAGATAGGTAGCTAAACTTAATTTTGGTGATAATATGTTGATTTTGAGTTGAAACTATAAAGTGAGTTATAACTGTAACAGAGAACTGCAGAAAAGCAAGCCTCATATCACAGCTGCTGTAAATCCTATAGAATGGTGGGACTATTGTATGACTTGACTGACTTCTATTGCAGGTTTCAAATCTCAGAGTAAGTCTTTGGTTCATTGAAAATCTGAGTTAGATGTCCATCTCACCTCCATTTCTCTCTCATTGAGAACGGGTGCACCATCTCCATTCTGATACGCAGCAGATGACTGAAATGACACAGAGCCTCACGTTGATGACGTTCCAATACAGAGAAATCAGCATGTGTTTTTCAAGTTAGGTTTATATATAGACCCTACAGGCATTATCAAGTCCATAACAGTTAGTTTTCATTTATAACTCTGTAAACATTCATGTTAAAAATGATGGTTGTGTCAAAATGAAAAATTATCACACTGCATGACTTTTAGAGAATACAGTAACAGTTTCAGAAACCTGACCAAAAACACACTTTCTGTTTTGCTGCTGTCTTCACTAAACCAAAGATCAGAGGAAATATTAAATCTGGCTTGGTGCTTCAGTTTTTGCCGTCGGCGTGCTTGAGGCCATTTAGACCAGCTGGCAAATTTGTGACACACTCTTGTTGCAAATGCAAATCAGTTGTGGTGTGTTACTGTTAAAAAACCATAACACGATATGACAAAGAAATGTGTGAGTGAGTGAATGAGAGAGCTCTAACCTCAGAGACCAGGCCGTTCAGTTGCTGTGAGAGCTGCCGCAGGCTCTCTGTGGAAGACAGTGGTCTGCAGGACAACACACACAGAGACATTATTATAATTGCATATATGGTGCAATACTTAATTTACAATAACTGAAAATATTGTTTAATATTTGGTAGAAAAAAAAGTCTAGTTTTAACTGTATTTATAGCATACAGTTAAAACTAGACAAAAACATAACATAAAACTTAGAACTTGGACATGCATAATTATGTCCCTGTATTATGTGGTGTGAGTTTCTCCATGAAAAGATGCAAGGGTCTGAGTGGCAGTGAGAAGTCCCTCACCTATTTTCCTCTGTTAAACTCTCATTGCCATTGGTATCAGGATAGTCCTGCAGAGAGAGAGACAAATTGAAAGAAGAAATTGAGTTAAAGAGAAAGAATGGCAGATAAAAATGTCATGATCAAATTTATGTAAAAATAATCTGTGTGATAAGCAAAAAATAATCTGTGTGATAAGCACAAAAAAGCACCATAAAAAAACAAAAGCACGGTTTGGATTATCCCATCATCACACTCTTATATTAGAAACATTTCAGCAAATTGTATCAGACTTATTAGAGTCATCTTGGTAAGGCTTATAATGTGACAGTTGTGAGATGGAAGACAAATAGAGACAGAGACACAATGACTCGATGTGAGAGACACACCTGCAGGGCAGCGTTGTGAGCGACAAACTCAGGGTTATTAGTAGTGTTAGGCACAGCAGCGTTAGACTCAGGTGAGCCACGGCCAGGATCGGCCCCTGGGTCCTCCAGCAGCTGGGGAACTGAAGACCCCATGGGCTCCACGTCAGCAAAGGTCTGAGGTGACACATAAAACAGAAAAATGCACACACTGGTTTCATGCCAGGAAAAAGAGCAGTCATGATTAAAAAGCAAGAGCAAGACAATAATGATGTACAAGACAATACGTGCATGCAGGGAATTAGGTTTATTAATGTACTGACTTGGTTTAAGGGTTAGGGTTAGGGTTAACCCTAACCCTTAAAAGTTTCAGTGTGTAAGATTTAGGTGAAAGGGATCTATTGGCAGAAATTGAATATAAAATAATCCTAGTTATGTTTACGCTAGTGTGTTTCATTGTTTTCTTTACCCTACAATGGTTCCTTAATATTTAAATACTTTATATTTAAATCGGGAGGGGTGTTTTTTTTACAGTCGTCCAAACTGGACAAACTAGACCTTTTATAGTTAACTATAGCTAATAGCGAGTTATACTTACCACTACTACCTATTGAGCTCCATCAAAAACTTTGACTAATCTTTCTATGTTACTTTGACTTTTGTACAAAAAGTAACAAGTGCTTACAAAAAAGGCAAAGATAACAAGCAGCAAACACAAAAGCAGCGATGAAAATGGTTAAAATGAAAAGACAGTACACACATTTCAGGTTTTCCCAGAATCATGCCTGCATCATGCACCCAGATGCAGATAACACAGCACAACACAATACTGAGACTCTTGCCAGCCACTGTGCATTTCATTCCCATCTTCAATGCACTTCTATATAGAAATATGAACTCCAAGTGATCACCAACAATACTTCAATAACACAATCCTCCATGTTTCTAAACCTGTATTTGCCCTCTTGAAAAGTATTTAAAAAGCACAGCACCAAAGCAAGAACCCAAATTCGCCATCATGCTCTCGGTTTAATGTGACATAGAACAAGTGCACTTGATGTAAAAGGAAGGTAAAAATGGGGAAGCGAGATGCAGTATTAAATACCATGTGAAGAGCAGGTATTTACAGCAGAGGGATGCAGAGGAAGTTAAAACAGGCAGGGTGGAACCAAAGAAGGAAGGGAGAGAGAAAGACAGTCTCACCTGACTTCTGCCATTAAGAGGTAGGGCTACTCCATTGCTTTGATTAAATACTTTGAGAATACTGTCAAACTACAGGAAAGAAGAAACAAAGGTAGAGAGTAAAAAAATGGCGAAAGAGGTAAGGACGATTTAGAAAGTGATAGTGATTTAAGACACAGAAAGGCACAGACAAGCTGCTGCTACAAGAAATCTAAGAAAGAGGAGGTCCGGAAGACAGGAGGAAGTGTGATGAGGAGAAACTGAGGCTGCTCCCAAGAAGTCAATATTTATCAGCTGCATTTTATTGCAGTTCAATTCAAAAGAAAAATTACAGATGTAAACACTTACATCAAAATAAGAGCTCTGGGACGGTGCATCGTTTTACTATTCTCAGACTACAAATCTCTTGCTGCTCTTAAACCAGCTCCTCAAACTAACTCGCCCCAGATTTCAGTTACGATTAGAAAATGTTGGACTAGCTGAAATGGTCTGTGGAAAACTGACCTACGTGCCCATCGCTGTGTTTGAAAGTGCTGGAGTCACATGCCTCACTGTGTGTCCTCACTCAGCCAGTGGTTTTCAAATTCATCAGCCTAAACAACCACTGGCCATGTTACTTCCTGTTACTTTTGACAAATTAAAAACAACTGAGTGATCACTGCTTCCAAAATGTTACTTTTACTTATTTAACCATTATCAAACATTAAATGTTTATTTTTATGCGTTAATGATTATAACTCAAATATACATGTTCTTCAGATCACCTTTGCTGCACAAGACTATCTTACCGCACAAAATCAAAACAAATTTCCCAAATTCTTCCTTTGCATTATAACCTGACGATGGCAACTGTTATGGTCAAAGGGTAAACAATCGGCTTCTTTTCCAGTGTTCTAGTCTTTCTGGATTAAACATTATTTTCAATCCATTACCTGGTGAGCAAACACAGTAGATGTTAATACTGCTGTGTGGTTGGCACTGTGTGCCATTAATTGCCTGGAGGAAAACATTTGGCAACTTGACAGTAATTCAACCATATCGGTTCACACCCGGTGACATTTTATATCAATGGCCAAGGAGATCATTATAAATCATTTGAGTTAAAGAAAACAAATAATAAAGAACTCTATGATCAACTCTTCTGGATTTGTATATCTATCAGACTAAAGTCACTGACTATTGAAGCAATACAGTTTGTAAGTTCAAGACATCACATGCACTAATCCTTTGCTTGTCTTTTGTAAACAGCAAACAAAAGACTGAGTTTAACATGTTCACACTGGGTTTGACCAACCAGAGATAACCAGAACAGAGGCAGGCTGTCAAGCACAAAGAGAGGTTGTTATTTGACCCAGAAGGTCAGATTGACAAGAAGATGATCAAGGAAAGACTTACGTTGATTGGGGAGTTTCTATCTGTTGTAGGTGCATCATACTGGTTCAGTCCCTTCCCCTTCCTCTTCTTCTTGGCCCCTGATCCGCCGCCTCCTCCTCCTCCTCCACCCTTCTCTCCTCCTCCACTAGCAGGGGAGCTCTTCTGCTGAAACTCCTTCAGCTGAGCAGGACATGAGAGGGGGAAACAATGAATGCGTGAACACGAATGCACCGAGTACTTCTTGACCTCTGCTTCCTGATTTACAAAAGCCATATGTTTTGTTTTAATTATTCAACCCTGAGACTTGTTCCAAACGTTCAGCCTTGCAGAGATAGATAGATAGCCTTGCAGACATCCAGTTTAATCTCTAATCACTGTAGGGTATTGTCAAGCTAAATGAATGGGTATATGTCTGACAATACACCAGCTACACCACAGATCCGGTTTCATTTGTTGACTGGAATGCATAACCACGGCCAGCAAGTTATTGAAAGTCACTCTGACCTGTTTGCTCACTGGTTTAATGTTCTAAACCAAACAAGATGGGGTTGGTATCTTTGTGGCAAAGAACGATCATCTATTTGCAGTTTGTGACATGAGACATCTGAAACATACTTTCTCGTGCCTGAGTGGGTTTGTCCCCTGTGCTTTGGCCATGAGGCCTGTGTGTGACAGCTGTCGTTGGGTACCACAAGGAGTCAAAGGGGGGGGGGGGGCCACTGGAGCTGCGATTTGTAAAGCACTTTACATTGAATTGCAGCAAAATGTCACGTTTATTCACCACGACCACTAAGTCAGGACGATTGTAGTCAAGACTGCTGACGAGACATTTTCCCCGAAGCTAACATTCCACAGTAGATAAGGCCATCTTTGAGACTAGCCTCACAGCACACCTAGCTAAAGCTCACAGCGGGACAGGGAAGAGGGGTGTCAGCTGTCAAAACAGTCCCCGTCATCCTATCCGGCTAGCTGCGCTACAATGCTAACACCAGTATTTACTTAAACAATAATGTCTGGTAGCTGCTTACTTTGATAACTGAGCCCCGTCTGTGAAACAACATAGAAAGCTACACGTCCGCTGAGTCTATACACTCACACAGCACCAACTGATAGTTAGCCAAGTTGCTAACCAGCCTTAGTTAGCATGCCAGGGTTTGCTATTAACTACATTCCACGTTGGATACAAAGATACCAATAGGCAAAGCGAGTAAAAGCTGTCTAGACTAACAACGCGGAATGTTGCAAATGCCTCCGCGAACTAAAAATAGTCCACATAATCTGGGAAAGTTCATGCTACAAGCCCAGGCCCGGGAGAAGCACCGGTCTCTCCTGCGCATTGCAAGCCCAGGGGGAGTGAGGCTGGGAGGGAGAAGCGACCGCGCAGAGGTCGGGCGACGTGTAATGACAACACCCCTGCACCGAGGGTAGATTGCTGACCAAACGGAACAAAAAAACACCAGCACCGCGAACCGGTGTACCACAGCGGAACCATAAGCATTGAACCGGTCCAGTTGCAAATGACTTTTACCTTTTTCTTGGCTGCAGCGAGTTTGATTTGTCTGCTCTGGTCGGCCATCCTGCTGCTCTGCTCCACCGACCCAACCACGTCATCAGTCCGGTGCCTGCTGGTGCCTCCGCCGGTGGGGGGCGCAGGAGAGGGAGGAGATCAAATTAAATAAATCAATAGTACCAAAGTAATAAAGTAACAAAGTAATTTGTTCAGTTAAATAAAATAATTTCTTCAGCTAATATAATCAAGAGCGAGCAAGCAGGAATAATTTTGTCTTTGTTAGATTTTCGAATCCAAATATATATATTTTTCTATTTTAATTTTGCTTTCATGTGTGCAGTGCAGAACTAGTAAAGAATGAATCGATCTGTTATTAGTTGTATTCTGTCAGACAACCACAATATTATGTTATGAAAAAAATATAATATAATACATATGTGTGTGTATATATTCTTTATTTTAGTTTAAAGAATTTAGTTTTATTACATTTTTTATGTTCAATTTTTTTTTGTTGCTTTGGTGGATTTTCAAATATTTATGAGCATGGCTAGAAGGGAGCCTGTAACAATAATTGCATTGCCAGTGACTGCTGTCTGTAATTGCTGTGCACATGATAAATAAATAAATAAAAATCTTGAATTTTTTCTAAATATATATTTCTGCATTTGATCACTTCCTAAAACTTTCATGCAGCGGTGTCATAGCTCCTCCTACACTGGGTGAGAAAAAACTGAAAGAGAAAATCAAACAGTGCCAACATAACTTGTAAATATAGCTCAGCTGCGGAACAAGAAACCTATTTGAGCAAGAAAGACTCCGGAGTTTGAGGCCTCTGGATCACAAATGCATCTGTGTCCAGTACATTTGTATCAACAGAGCAGAATACAAATATTATCTACATAATAATGAGTGACCCTTACTCTTTGTGCTAGTTGATGGGAACAATATGTCATTTATTTGATTACCCGTATATAAACTAGATAGATAGATAGATAGATAGATAGATAGATAGATTACTGTATTCATCCCTGAAGGGAAATTAAGTCATCATAGCAGCCGGTACATTTGAATACAATAAAATACAATACAATAGAATAAAAATAAAAATATTGAGGTAGAAAGAATAAAAACAGAAACACAAGATAAATAGGCAGATAAGGTGCAGTGGCAAGATGATGGTAATAGTACTGATGATATGCTGGTAATGTTATTGAATTTTCAGAATTATATAAAATTAAATGTCTCCAACACTGTGATTCTTGTAAGTCGTCAGAAGCCAAGGCTGGAAACTACTGGTTTATTCTCTAACAATAGGTTTTTAACAATCCAAAAATATAAAAGTAACTTTTAAGTAAGTCAAATATATGTAGTAAAGCAGAAATGTGTATCAAAAGCAGCATAGAATGACACAGACACACACACACAATAATGTGTCCATCTTCTTCCTGTGCTTAGTTTCTCATGTGTATGAACAGGTATCCCCACTCTTCCCCGTCTGCTTGCTGAAGTGTCACTGGCAAGAGACTGAACCCCTACAATTGGCAGAACTTAATAATGAAAATAATGAAAAAATTAAATTAAATTAAATTAAATTAATCCTGCCAAGTCCGCTTCTGCGCAGGATGATTTTAATTTTCTGCAAATTTTGGTAAGAATTTGAGTATGTTAAAAGCCTCAAAAAGCCAATTAATTTGCCTAAAAAATAATAATGATAATCCTTACAATTTCAATAGGTCCTCACTGTCTGTCAGTGCCTGTCAGTGCTCAGCCCTAATAAGTGTTAAGTCTGATACCCTGTCCGTCTCAAACTGTGCAAATCAGGTCAGACCGAACGAAAGCATCAGTGAAAATTTCAGTCATTATATAAAAACATAACAATAACATCAACAGAAATTATTTTGTTGAAGTTGTTCAGTCCTCCCAGAAGGATGACTTATTTATAAAGCTAAATTATTTATATATCCAAACTGTTACTAAAATTTCTAACTCTGTAACATCACTATGTAGGAGAGGAACACTACAGACCCAGCTGATACAGGCAAACCCTCTTTCTCCTTTATAGCTCATCAAAAATGTCATTTTTTTTACCCAGTAGTCTACTCTTTAGCACAACAGGGAAAATGAAAGTCAATGGTTGTATCAGAGGCTAACAGATTTGTATTTGGAAACCTTTCATATCTGTAAGCCAGGAACTCAGCTATGGTTGAGTGACGCCCAAGATAGAGCACCATGAAAAAAGACGAATAGAGAATAATGGTAGCCTGTGTCTGGCAAAAAATATATATCTAATAGGTTCCTCTACCTAATATTATTTCACAAATTTTCTTCTTAAGGGTCTAAAAATTAATCTGAACCATTTCAGGAATTTTCAAGAAAGTAAAATTCCTTAAACAACAGAACAGAATGGTTTCACATATTTAGTTTCTTCCCTGTCATTGCTAGAAATGTATTGAAACAAAAAAAAGACGTATTTAGTGTGTAAAATTTTTGTATAAGTCAGCAATAGACAATAAAACAGGCAGCTGCAATAATATCCGCGATTTTTTTAATTGAAAAATCTCGAAACACGCTGATTCGTGGATTCATCTCACCGAGATCCCCTTATTAAAGAATGATCATTGTCTTCCTCATATTTCGGATACCACATAAGTAACCAGAGTTGGCTCAACAGCATATGTGTGTCAGTTGAAAATAGACACATTAGGTTACATTATAATCAAGACATACACCATTGTCGAGAAAAGCAAGAAAGTAGAAAGTTATTTCATATACCTTTGATGTTCAATAAATGCTTGTTTAATGCTTTTATTTACAGTCACACATTTTAGCAATGTAAGTCTGCACATTTTAAAGGTATCATATAGACTGTGTGGTGTCGTGCTGGCAACCGTTTGGCTAACCTTGACCCATTTTGACTTTTTGAGATAGTAGACCATATGACAGACCCAGTGAACTGTAGGTGTTTGATGTGTTATGTAACCTGTAACCTGCTTATGTGCAAATGTGCAAAATATATCAGTTTATGTGAAATCTGTATGTGATCGCTGGCTGGAGAGTGTTTGTGTCAAAACGTAATTGTCACTGATGCAACGTCCAGTCAATCCAGTTCAACTGATGCAACAACATTTTTGCTTTTAGGCCATTTAGTCACACATATTACACTGGGTTTATGCTTCTCTTACTCATAGCAGCGAGTCATCATTAGAAACCAACACAGGTGGAAACAACAGCAGAGTGAGACTGACTGTCTGCCCTCTTACAGGTCGGGGTCATTGTTTTAAAAAGAGGAAAAGAAAGCAACATGAACTAATGATGTATGGAGTGTGGAAATGCAGCCATGCCCTGGTCGGATGAATGGCGTGTCGCTGCACCATCAGACTTCCTGGAGCTGGCCGACAGACAGCCAATCAGCGTCGGCGGCGGTGGTGCAAAAGTGGTGACGTCGACGCGACCTGCCGGGCATCAAATCAGCGGCGGCCAGCGTACTGGGAGGCACCAATAAGCGCCTTCCAACGAACAGCCGCTCGGCCAATCGCGCGGCTCCACGACGGGGAAGAAGTGACTGCTTATAAATTGGGAGAGACCCTCTCGTTGAAAATCACTTTACAGAGAAAAGAGTACAGAACACACAGAGAGGAGAAGATACGTTTTGCAACGAGAGAACACACGTAGAGGCAGCGTCAAGGCCGAGGACTCGCTGATAATACTCCGGTTCAAGTACGTATACTCCTGTTGTGAATATGATTACGCGGAAATGTAATAATTCATAATTTCTACGAGGCAAACACCATCAAGGAAGCTAAGCTAACATTGGAGGAGAGCGATGTGTTTAACCGAAGGGCTTCGTGTATTTTGTAAATCCGGATGTACAGTTACTGTGACTGCAATGTACCGTTCATCACAATAACATACTTTAAACAATACTCAACTGTAATATTTACACCCACATGCCGGCTAGACACTGTAACGTGGTTAGCTAGCTACCGGCGAGTGCAGGAAGAACGTGCTAACGATGAATAAAAGCAGTGGGTGCTCAGTTCAGCAACTCATTTCTTCCGACGGTTATTGTTTGACGTTTTGCGGGGATTCATTAGCCGAGGTCCCGGCCATCACAGGTCTGAAGCCCGATGAATGACCCGTAACATTAGCATAAGCTGTCGGCGGGCGTGAATTTGGGAGGTAGACAGCCCACGTCACGTTAGCAAGGCCACGTTTTTACATTGTTCTACTTCTCTTCAGGTTTTCTCTGGAGATCCGAGCTTAACAAGAAGCGGAGATGAAGCTGCTTTTGGTCGTATTGCTGGTCGCCGGCACTGCGTTTGCCGATGACGACGACAGGAAGGAACAAGTGGGGACTGTGGTTGGAATCGACCTGGGCACAACCTATTCATGGTGAGGAAAAGACTGATCATTGCATGATTGTTATATCCTTATAGAAATTAATGTAATAATGCATCTTTGAAATGAAATAACACTAATCTATAACATTATTTTCTTTCAGTGTTGGAGTGTTCAAGAATGGCCGTGTGGAGATCATTGCCAACGACCAGGGTAACCGCATCACCCCATCATACGTGGCCTTCACCAGTGAGGGCGAGCGCCTTATCGGGGATGCCGCTAAGAACCAGCTGACCTCTAACCCTGAGAACACAGTTTTTGATGCCAAGAGACTGATTGGACGCATTTGGGGGGACGCCCATGTGCAGCAGGACATCAAGTACTTTCCCTTCAAGGTCAGTCTCTGCTCATAATAGTTGTGGTTGTGTGGTCAAAAGATCATCAGGTAGTGGTTAAGTGATGTACTTGGATATTAATCTTGAAGTTTTCTCTTCTTAGGTCACTGAGAAGAAGAGCAAGCCCCATATCCAGGTGGACATTGGCGGTGGCGTAATGAAGTCATTTGCTCCTGAGGAGATCTCTGCCATGGTGCTGACTAAGATGAAGGAGACTGCTGAGGCTTACCTGGGCAAGAAGGTATGAAAAATGATTAAGAAAATGCATCAAAGAATGTTCAACTCCTAAATAAACCATGAACCGAGTCCAATTTTCTCCTGTTTTTCACCCTCAGGTCACACACGCTGTGGTCACCGTCCCTGCTTACTTCAATGATGCCCAGCGTCAGGCCACTAAGGATGCTGGAACCATCGCTGGTCTGATCGTTATGAGAATCATCAATGAGCCGTAAGTGTCCAATGAAAATAATTTAATCACCTGATTTTTTTTTTTTAATGGTGTGAACGTGTTTTCCCCTCTTGCCTATATTTAAAGACAACCATCATTGTTTCTTTTAGAACTGCCGCTGCCATAGCTTATGGTCTGGACAAGAGGGACGGCGAGAAGAACATTCTTGTGTTTGATCTGGGTGGTGGCACCTTTGATGTCTCCCTCCTGACCATCGACAATGGCGTATTTGAAGTGGTGGCCACCAATGGTGACACTCATCTGGGAGGTGAAGACTTCGACCAGCGTGTCATGGAGCACTTCATCAAGCTGTACAAGAAGAAGACAGGCAAAGATGTGCGCAAAGACCACCGTGCTGTGCAGAAGCTGCGTCGTGAGGTTGAAAAGGCAAAGAGGGGACTGTCCGCCCAGCACCAGGCCCGCATTGAGATCGAGTCCTTCTTTGAGGGAGAAGACTTCTCTGAGACACTGACCCGTGCCAAGTTTGAAGAGCTGAACATGGTATGTCATAGTGTAACAGTTAAATTATATAAACACAGCTTACAACTGTTAATATTTTTGGTAAGCTTATTAACCATGTCTTGTATTCTTCTAGGACCTGTTCCGTTCCACCATGAAGCCTGTACAGAAGGTGCTGGACGATTCTGACCTGAAGAAATCTGACATTGATGAGATTGTCCTGGTTGGAGGCTCCACCCGTATCCCCAAAATTCAGCAGCTGGTGAAGGAGTTCTTCAATGGCAAGGAGCCATCTAGGGGCATCAACCCTGATGAGGCTGTGGCATATGGAGCTGCTGTGCAGGCTGGAGTGCTCTCTGGAGAGGAGGACACTGGTAAGTCATTACCCTCATAATAGTATCTCTTCACACTGAGCCAGGCTTTCAATTTTATCCAGTTTATTAAACGTTTCCTCTCTTGCAGGTGATGTGGTTCTTCTGGATGTGTGCCCGCTGACTCTTGGTATTGAGACAGTTGGAGGAGTCATGACCAAACTGATCCCCAGGAACACTGTGGTGCCCACCAAGAAATCTCAGATCTTCTCTACAGCCTCTGATAACCAGCCCACTGTCACCATTAAGGTCTATGAAGGTAAGAATTGGACATTACACTGTAAATAAAAAACTCTTCCACGAATTTTTTTTATTTTCCTTGTATGCAGAAAGAAAAATTAAACACTACCCGAGCTTAATTATTATTAACTCTCTCCAGGTGAGCGTCCTCTGACAAAAGACAACCATCTGCTGGGAACCTTCGACCTGACAGGAATCCCTCCTGCCCCTCGTGGCGTACCACAGATTGAAGTCACTTTTGAAATCGATGTCAATGGCATTCTGCGAGTCGGAGCTGAAGATAAGGGCACAGGCAACAAGAACAAGATCACAATCACCAACGACCAGAACCGCCTGACACCTGAGGACATTGAGCGCATGGTGAATGACGCTGAGCGCTTTGCAGATGAGGACAAGCAGCTGAAGGAGAGGATAGACTCCCGCAACGAGCTGGAGAGCTACGCCTACTCCCTGAAGAACCAGATCGGCGACAAGGAGAAACTTGGAGGCAAGCTGTCTGATGAAGACAAGGAAATCATCGAGAAGGCAGTAGAGGAGAAGATTGAGTGGATGGAGTCGCACCAAGAGGCTGAGCTGGAAGACTTCCAGGCCAAGAAGAAGGAGCTGGAAGAAGTGGTGCAGCCCATTATCAGCAAGCTTTATGGCAGTGCAGGCGGCCCCCCACCTGAGGGCGCTGAGAGCGAGCAGGAGGAGAAGGATGAGTTGTAGGCAGGTTTTGAAGTCATCTAAGTCATCTCTTCTGTCGCCCCTTGCCTCTCTGGTAGTGGCATCTAGATGTACATATTGGACTGATGGGACTCAAATAGTGAGTGGAACGGTTGGGAAGGGGTGGCGATAACAAACAACCATACTGAATCTAAAGAAAGACTTTTAAAAGGTTTTCAGTGTGCGAGAGAGGTGTTCTCTTTGCTGGAAGGTGGAGATATTCATCAGCCCAATATGAGGCTTGCTGCTGCTGTTCTCAGGCAGTCCGACTAGGGTTCTCTTGTGGGGAGGGGCTTAGCGGGGTGGGTGGGCAGGTATTTGTGGGTCCCTTGAGTACAGTGTCTGTGGGATCAAGGGCTCATTGTGTTCACAGGCAATTATAAAAAGTTATTTATTGAATTTGGTCATTGTACTTCGGGAAAGACATTGAAATAAATGTTTGATATATATAAAGTTGTCTCATGCATTCATTTATGATGTTAGGGTACAATATTTTGCATAAATACTGACAAACATTGATGACTGGCTCAAATAAATAAAAATCCAGCTTTTTCACAGGACTATAGTCAGTATTTGCTAAACAATGTTCATATTAATATGTAAATAAGGTTTAGAAACATCTTAACCATTTGTAAGGTTTTCAATAATGGAGTCAAAACACTTTATTACAATTTGAGTGAATTAAAATTACAATCATGTCACAACAGTCACAATACAGTCATTATGTATGACACCTGTTGTGTCCATCCCTCCAAATACAAAGGCCAGATGTATAGTCTCCGAGGCAGCAGGGCTGTCGACCTGCTCTTCTTCATGCACCTTCCAGGGCAACAGACACATTGAGTGGTCCAAGCGATTTGGTGGCATATCTCCTTTGAACTTTATTAGGGACCATCTACTTTTTTCTGAAAGCAGACAGTATAATATCACTAAGTGTGCAGATAATCTTTTACATTTTGGTTGAGAGCTACACTGCTTCACTTCTATAGGAAAGATCAGATATAAGCAGGTGTAAAATATATACTGAAGAAAACATTTGTTAAAGGCAGGATACCTGTGTTGAATCTGTGCATGGAGTTGCTGGCACCATCCGTATTCATCCCTCCAAAGATGTAGATGTTCTTTCCCAGCACCACTGCTGAGTGGGCTGCCACTCCAGGTGGGATATCCCCTTTGGTCTGCACTTTCTCCCACTTCATACTCCCTAAACAGAAAAGCAAATTTTTAACTATTCCAATTCAAAGTTTTGACAGAGTTTCCCCCCTGCACTGTGATCATCATCTGAGATAACTGCAAGGCGGCTTAAAACTTAAATCCTCTGAAATGAATTGATGGAGGAGTTCAGGCTTACCTGTGTCGAGAGAGTACATGTCATTGTGGAATTTTTCTCCAGCCATGCCTCCGTGAATGTAGATCTTCAAACCCACTGCTACAATAATGTGGCCGTGTCTGGCTGGTGGGTGTCTGCCTTGTGTTTCTGGTTGGGACCAGGTGAAAGACACTAGAACAGATTCACATTAAAGTAACAAATTATTGAAGTTCTTTTTTCTGGTATGAAAAAGAAAAGTTTCTTCTATAAAAAATTCCTGAGTGATGACTTGTTGGAATCTTGTTTTAATTAAAAAATATTGAAAACTACTTATACCAATGAGTTTGGTAGAATCTTTTGGCCAAAACACAAAACGCTCAGTTTTTATTTTATTTTTCATTCGAAGATCTCAATTTCTTTTAAATTCACTTAAATTTAACACAAACCTGCATCGAAGACATGAAGTTTTTGGTCGGACACAGGGGAAGCTCCTGCTTCACCTCCAGAGAAGACATACAATGTGTCCCCGAGGCAGGCTGAGTTGGTGTGGTATGTCCTCGGACTAGGGGGCGTCCCGTTTACTGACACGTCTTTCCAGTGAGCGCTACTGTCTGGACAAGAATAGAAATTACAGAATGGATTGTTCTCAATTTATAGAAAGCAATGGCCCTACAAGGTACAATCATCTCGTTTAACGATTCCACCGAAACAGTATTTTCTACAGCACAGTTATAAACCAAACAGACTTATGCATCACTATCATACAGCAAAGTCTGCTGGTTTTCACTGCAACAAAACATGATGATGATTTCATATTTCATATCATCAGCAATTCCAATGAATACAGCCTAGATTATTTGTGAAATCTATCTGATCATAAACATATAACCAGGTAAACACAAGTTGGGATTTACCTGTGAGCTGTAAGTTCTGGATACAACTGCGATTGCCACTCGACTGTGCACCCCCAAACACCCACAGGCTCTGTGGGCAGCTCTCTGGCACAAAGCTGCAGTGTTCATATCGTGCCTCCAAACCCTCCCACTCCGGAATGTCCCATTCATGATTATCTGGTGAGAGTCAGACACAACAAAATTATAAAGAAATTTCATCTGAAGGTACAAGCAAATTCAGCAATGAAACACTACAAATGGTCCTTCTCGCCTTACAACTCCTCTAAATTACAGTCAGTGATGATTGTAATTTCATACAATATACAGTGTCTTAGCCAAGGTCAAATTTGTTGTTTTAATAACACCACATGGACAAATGTTCATATATACATTACCTAGATTTATGGAATGTGAATGTGAGAAACTTCCACTGGGGTTGGCTCCCCCAACGATCAGGATTCTTCCTCTGTCTCCGTCTCCAGATGAAGTAAATGTGCAGGTGTGACCTACACCGACACCTGGAGCACCTCCCCTGGGTATCAAAGAATACCTGTGGACAACCACAACATTTGAGCAAAAGCAATTTTTCATTTAATAGGATCACAAGTTGCAGCAATTAATCTTGATTCACTTACCACATGCCTTGTTTGGGTTTATCCAGTGGCTCGAGCACTGGGAGAAACTCCATAGCTGTCAAAGACATATGATTGAATGTTTAACTTATGGTTTTCAATGATCAATGCATCTTGTGTCTCAAATGAAGGTTAATATAACGCCATTGACAATTTCATACAGCATCAAGCTACTACAAGCTAACACTAGCATGGCAGGGCTTCCACCACACTGACCTACGATTCCGGGTTCACAGCGTAAAGACTAATTATCCGTCATTTAACAGAAATCGATATCAGTGAGCTCTGATCTATATTTACTGGCTGTGGTTGTTAGAAACAACAACATGTGAACCAGCAAACTTCTCTTGTCTCCCAGCCACAACACAGCTCTACGTAAAAAATCTACGGCAAGTGTTGGGTCCACTACGTCCGTAAACGTAGTTGCCATGGTTGCCTTGCGCAGTACGCTCATCCAATCCGCCCGCAATTTGACTTGACAATGAGCGGCCACAAAAACTCTGTTATAATAATTATAAAACATGAATGTGAATGTATCGCCTGGTTATAATATTTAATTCAGTTTTTTAAGACACTCGAGCAAAGTCTTCACTTCCTGTTTGCCCTGAAAACGCCCTCTTATTCTTCTTCTTCTTCTTCTTTTTCTTCTTCTTCACTGATGTAATAAGGTAGCTAAAGTGACAGCAGCGCCACCCTATTGTATTTTTGCACTGATGATTGGCGTCACAGAGTTTGTTCCTTAGAAAAACTAAACTTTGCGAAAAGGACATTTAGGAAAAGTCATTATTGTTTTGAAGACGCTCTCAAGGGACCATTCACCTTCAGCTGGAGCAGGGGCTTTCCTCTCCTGCCTGCTGAGTTTGTGACCTGTCATCACCAGGTAGCAGGCATGTGGACCAAGATGGCAGCCACAGGTAGATTGAAAAATAGTGTTGTCCTGCATGAAGCGGGAAAAATGCTTCAGAGCAACTTCAGTGGGATTTAAGTTATTGTAATATACACAGGATACATTTATGATATGAGTCCTTTCATTTCAGTCTATAGTTAACATGACATGTCATCCTTTCCTGCGTCATTGGCTGAACCTGGGTCAACAGTACAATGAAAGGTGTTGGACAATAAGTAACTGCTCAGCTCAGCAGTGCAGTAGTTTAATTAAAATAAAAAACAAGTTAGAAAAAACTTATTATAAAAGTCAAATACAAAACTAAAACTATATACATTCAAAGGTGCAGGGTGACAACCATTGGAAATATTCAAACTGTATGGAGTGTGTGTGTGAATATTTATTGCACATGTGTATATCTATAGTTATTACACTGTGTGTGTGTGTGTAAAACACAAAACTTTGATTCCCCAGCTCCCAAAATTATCAAATACAAATTCCAAGTATTTATATGAAATACTGTTTGAAGTTTGATATATTGTAAATGCAAGCAATAGAGTTGTGACACAGCATTCAAGAAACACTTTAGTCCAGGTATCTTTAAAAGTATATTTACCTTCAACAAACATACAGGACTGCGGCTGATGTCGTGGAAGAGCGACATCTTGTGGTTCTATGTGAACTTTTCAAGAACTTTGCCTTAAGCCAAATGTCACTAAAACGGATAATTATTTTAGATTTATGATACATGTTAAATTTAAAATACCTTTATTTCTGTGTTGTGCTCCCATTAGGAATACAGTTTGTGCAAGTTGTTACATACTATTAATTTGCCATGCGTTTTCACTGTCATGAGGTTGCACTTCAAAGTGTGGCCTATAGGCAGCGCCATTGTATCTTTTGTGAAAATGTCAAATTTTATGTACTTAATTTTCCTGTTTAATATTTTTTTTTTTATATGTGTCTTAATTCATATATATTTCATGAACAAACGATAGAGCTTTTGTCAAAAGGATAATGCAACATATATTCTATAAAAAACAGCACAAATGTATCGGACTTGCCTTCACTGAGGATTCTTTAAGCCAGTGCAGTAAAGGGACTTAAAAGGAAGAGGTAAGCGAGGACAGGGAGATAGAAAAAGAGCAGTTATGTGCCCAGAATCAGATTTAATTTAAGAATGAGGGATGATAATGATTTAAGTCACAGTCAGCAGTGTTGCAGACATGGTACAATTAGAAGTCAAGTTATCAGATTCTGAATTAATCTGTAGACATTGCCCTAACTCCTTTTCATTTCTAACATGGGAGGACATGTATTTTCTAAAAGGCTGAAAAAAACGGCCTCGTCTTCTTGGAACATATAGAATGCGGAAAAAGCCAATTTGTCTTTCTTAGATTGTAGCAATTTCAAAACAATTTGTACTAGTACTTCTTGTACCAACTGAAGCACATTGAACTGATGGCTGTGGTCATGTCAAAAACAACAACATCCTGTATAAAAAGTGGAGTGAAATAAACGTAGTCCAATAAAGAGTCTCATATTTAAATGAAATGCTGCAGAAATACACATTTTACAGTAAGATATCAGACTCTTATTAAGAAATACCAGGTATCTCAAAATGTTACCTAAATACAGTAACTGAGTAAAACTTCACACAGACACTGCTATGCTGAAGTGTCAGTAGCTCATACTGACAAGTCAAATAAACCAAGAGGAGACTGCAACAAGCCATTAACCCAAAAGTAATGTTAGGCTTTGTTATTTTCGAGACTTACTAGACACAGTGATTTACAGCATCACTGTGAAGCTGTCTGCAGGCCTGAACCCTTCTGGAGCTTCATAACAATGTGTCATCCTGAAATGGATAACGGTTTCACAGGGTTGCTTTGAGGGAGTGTCCTATTTTAGCAGCCCAGAGTAGTTGTCTTGAATAACGACAGTTCATAAATAAGAAGTCAGTGTCCTTTTGTAAAAGTGATCAGTTTGCAAATAAGAATTATTTCATTTACTGGCTTTTATTGATAATTTAGCCAATATAATATCATAACATGGTACAAAAGAATCCTGTCAACAAGGAACCCAAGGTGATGTCCTAAAATTTTATTATTTTGTCCAACAACTGTCCAAAACTTAACGTAACAATTACGTAAAGCAAAAGAAACTTTTAATTTGAGAATATTCAGGCAGTGAAGATTTTTCATGATAAATTAATCATTGACTATGACATTTAACATGTTATTTTAGCTCTTTTATTATTTATTGCAAAGTCGGCTTCTTCTGAAACTTTTATTCGCATTTATTTTCCTTTTCCATAACAACACACCCTGATCCTTAAGGTGTATTTCATAGAATACAATGTGCCACTAACTGTATTGATTTAGACGCCGTGCCCTCCATTCACTTTGCTCATGTGTCCCCTGTGGCAATCTTGACATCTCTCCACATATCCCTCTCTCTTCTCTCTCCATAGTGATGGAGATCACCTCCAGCCAGAACTATATAGTCATGCCCCAATCTTCCGACACAAATTGAAAATTCAACTGTTTCAAGAACACGTTCCCTCTCGCCTACATATCTCCTCAATCTTAATTAAGTCTCCCTTGCCTCTCCCCTGCCTTTCCTGTTTCACCCATATTGCACCTTCCTCACACTGCTCTGCCTTTACACTAACTGTAACTTTCAATTCCTTATCATGCCTCTACCTTTTGGGGACACAGGAATATTTGTGCTTTCTATCGTC
Source organism: Pleuronectes platessa (assembly GCF_947347685.1). Classification (NCBI taxonomy): domain Eukaryota; kingdom Metazoa; phylum Chordata; class Actinopteri; order Pleuronectiformes; family Pleuronectidae; genus Pleuronectes; species Pleuronectes platessa. Next base: position 12,077,317 of record NC_070644.1, on the reverse strand, counting down.
GAAGCTTTATGGTTTCGAACCCCAACTGATTGTTTGTGATAGTGACTGAGGGGCCAAAACAATTCTGCTAACTGCTTCTCTCACATCACAACCATAGACTGTATATACAGATGGACATCATAGGGGCTTCGCAAAATATACACTAAAGGGTCTCCATAGCCTCCTAAATCCTCTTGCTTGCCACCTGGTGGAAGGGTGCAGTATAGATCATAAACTCCCCCTCATCTAGTTTAGTAGATGGGACATGTGCCAAACTAAAAAGTATATGGTCAATATACCCACTATTTGATTTGTAAAATATGTAGAGCTGTAATGATTGGTTGATTTATTGATCAGTCAATCGTCAAATGTATCAACTACTTTGAAAACTTTGATTGTTTGGGTATTTTTTTCAAGCAAAAATACCAAATACTTGATAGTTCCAGGTCCCGGGGGACAATGCAACCTTCTCTTGTTCAACTCTTTAGTAACATTTGGGGATTTTGCACCGTTAGTCAAAAATAAAACTGCTATAGTTAAAGACAGTCAACAATTCAAACCTTCTGCTCTGACCAAGCCGTGCCACCTTAGCGTTATCTGCCCAGTTTCCCCTTCAGGGAAGCAGAGTATGAGTTTCAGGGAAATCCTTTGTTTTCCCTTCACTTGTAACTGATAAGGACTAAATGAATCAGGGGATTTTCTGTGGAAAAATAGAATGAGAGGAAAAAGGCCTTTGATTATCACTTTTCAAAATCCTGAGGAAGGGACAAGAGGCAGGAGAGAGAGATAACTGGAAATATACTTTTTGTCAGCCCAGAATAGTATCATTGAGTGCATGCTATTGTCAGCCTGCTGCCTGCACAATACTGGCTGATTTGAATTTGGACACTATGTGTTGTAGGTGGAAGGCTGCTATTCCATTACCAGCCCTTTCCCCCCCACTTTAATCTCCCTTTTTAAATACAGCTTGATTTGGAGCCTTCTTAGTGTGCGGCCGTTAAGTAATCAGGATTAATATAGAAAGTTCATCTCTGGGTTAGTGGTACACTGCCACCGGGCGACATGTCAAAACAATGTGCTGTAGCGATTGCCATTGTGTCACATTTAACCCAGAGGTGTGTTAAGTCATGCTGGAAAGTAATCTACATTACTGACACGCAACCACAACACTGGCTTACTCCCATTGTTTGTACTGATGATTCAATCTGGGTTTAAAAACATGTTTATTTTGTCTTTTTTCATCCTTGTTGTTTGCTCTTCAAGCAGATCTGAAATGCTTTTGTTTATGTTGTTAATTTAACACTCGCAGGGTATTACTTCTCAAGTCTCTGTATATTTGTTGAATTTACTGCAAAGCCATTAGTGGTCTTATCCACCCCACCTCAAATGCAAAGGCATTTTTTAACCATTAGCTTGTTAGCAACAAGCCGCAGACTCTATGTAAAGGTGGATGATGCATCTCCACCTCCTCTCACTATTCGGAAAAGAAGCCAAATTATCCCGGATGTGAATGCTGCCATCTTGAGGATTTGAGAGCCAGAGTCTGCACAGTAACGATCGGGGTATTGAGGCGTGGTGGCCCACTCCTGCCAATGCACGCACTCAAACAATTGTGAGTCACACTCAGCTGTCAATCAAGAAGTTTCCCCCCATTTTTATAGCATCATACAACAATGTTAAACCAAACTTGCCTGACAAATTCACATTGTGATAAGAATTGCCAAACTGCATTTGGGAAAGATATATGGCTTATCGTTTGGCAGCTGTCCCATCTGCTAACATGGAGGAGGTTGGATTTCTGACCTATATTGCAGCCAGCCAACAGGACGTGATCAAGTTATCATAATTTAGGGAGCAGTCTTGTCATCCATCTTTTTTTACAGTCAAAGCAACCAGCAAATTTAATGATTTTTATCAAATATTTAGCTAAACCATGTACTACAAGCTCTTAGTAGTACTGTTGCAGATTAATTTATTTCTACTCAGTGGATAAGGACTTAACTAAATGGACTAATTAAGCTACCGTTGTATGTTCTTAACATGGAACATTTGATCCAAAATTTAGGGCAGAAAGTTATAAAATCCTGGCCAGAGGATACACCAATTGTATGAGAAAGCCATGGAGCTACAGTAACAATGATACAAAATGTTGAAAATAACCTAGTTGTGGACTTTGTTGCCAGCTGTGTACATGAACATTCAGTCTGTTCATACTTCTTTTGTGCAGATTGAAATGAGGGGGAATTCCAGCAGTTATTGTGATCCAGGCTTGACCGGTGGAGCCGAAAGGATTCTTGAAAAACAAAATAGTTGAACCCTTTAATTGCCAGCCGTGGTAACAGGTCGCATCCTGCCATTGGTTGAAGCATTAAGAGAAAGTCGGGGGGGAAAAAGGTTTAACATAAATTTATTGGCATTCCCCAAAAACATATGTTTTTATATTTAAAAAAATTTCTTTATGCTGCCTATCTTTGCTTTTAGCTGAATACAAATACATGCACACACACCCCGGCAGACACACACACGCACATGTACACAGGCATCATGTTTCGTTCCTTCTTTTCTTTGTAGCCCCTGGAACCATCTCTGCAGCAGCTCTCTCCAACAAGATGACCTGCCTCAAAGTTTACCTGCGGAAGACCCCTGCCAACTCCCCGCAGACATCGTCCTTCCTCCTCAGTACCCACGGTGAGGTAATATCCTTATAGACCTTAATTTTTAGACCCAATCAACCTAGACTTAAGTTTAAAACTCTTTAATATCGGATAATTTAAATTTACTTTACCTTGCATCAATAGCATCAACTTAAAGAATTCGCTGCGTGCCTGTCCATCTGTATTTCTTTGTCTTTTTTTATTTATCATGGTCACAGTACAGGAATGCGTTGTATAGAGCATTGTGTCATGTAGGTCTGACAGACACTCGATTCCTGCAGCGTGTCAAGCATGAGGAGGATATTACTCGCAGCAGGTCCTTTGGTCTGGTAATGACACTGCCTCTCCATATCTGGTGACACCATGAATCATTTATGTCGAGTGTTAGGGAGTCAGGAGAGTTGGGGGGCACCTGTACTTGTAACTGTTTTAAAACCACAACCAAAGATATCTCTACGTTTCTTTCATGTTGGTTATTGCCTCCACAAAGGAGGTTATGTTGTCATAGCCAATTGTTTGTTAGTTGGCAGCAGTATTACACAAAAACTTCTGAATGGATTACCACTAAACTAGGTGGAAGAATTCTATATGGATCAGGGAAGAACTTAAATTTCGGTGCAGATCCAAATAAGGGGGGCAGAGCCAGGATTTTGTTTTAATTTGTTTTTCACTTTGACATTATCACAAATTTCCCAGGGTTTTCATGGGTCGTGTGGTGCAGCTTGATTGAATTTAAGGGGGCTGTTGGACTTGGTGGAGATATGCTCCCTACTGAGTTACATTCCAGTCTTTTGTGTGGGATAGTCCCCAATTTCAATAACCTTTTTACAGGGCAAAATCAAACTCTGCTGAACATTATCTCAAGGCACTTTACTTAATTTTAAGACCTCACAATATTGTAGAGACATGAGAACAATCTGGCTGTTACAGATGTTCTTGCATCTTTGAATAAGTGGTCCCTGTTGTATCCGCCTAGCTCTGTGCTTCAGCTTTAATTTCTCTTTCACAGCTTCCAAACATTGTTGTTCCTGCAGATAATTAAAGTGTCATCATACATGGATGCCATACATTCTGACTATCACTTTGTGGAAATAGAAAAACCTTTAGGCGGAGGCACACAGGATAACTCAGGACCTTTTTAGCTTAATTTGCTACACCCAGTTCCGACCCACATGGCCTCACAGTAAAAGTCAAAAATTTGCTTTGACACCCTTTCCACACATATTGGCACTCGAGTCTTAGCATGCCTGACCTCTGCTGTCTTCAAATGTTATATTTAGAGCTTGGATACTAGTCAAAATAAGGGATCACAAGCTTTCCTCCGTGGACCATTCAGAATGATTTGTGGCATTTCTCTGAGGTCCCTTTTCCAACGCGTCTCGCTCAGCCGGTCTGACATGAGGCGTGCCGGCTGAAACTGTAAAGTTAATAGCGAGATGATTGGATTTCGAATAATATGTGACGTTGCTGTGCATGACCCTCCCACTTGAGCACGCAACGAGTTCATTCTGACAGTGTGCCCTTTCAGAACTGGGTCAAACTTTGCCACGAGCCTGACTTCTTCCAGAAAGCGTCTATTGTTGAGCAGAGTGTGTCCGTGGTCTCCCTGAGGGAAAGAGTTTTCTATTGCCGAAGAATGAGTAACAGCAGCCAACCTGGTCACAGCCAAATGCTGTGACTTCCATTTAAAGCTTATCTAAAGTGAAGTCTTCCGTTGTACAAATCAAACCTAAAGTGTTTTCCAAGACACAATTTTTGTGGGTAAAGAGTTTATATGTAAATTTGAATTACACTTCACATGTTGCAGCCTAAGACTTCTCTTCCAAGAGCTTCCTTTTTAACCCATTCATCTTGTAAGATTGTTGATGAGAATTAATTAAAACAAAACTAAAGACTTTGAATCAACATATTAGCTTGGACTGATAGAATAGGAACGAGGGAATTGACAATAATATTGAAAGAATAAAGACAATTAAACATAATTGATATTAATTAGAGATAAACCCTATTCCGTAAATCACTGCTATTGCTTCTTGACTAATGTAGTATTTATGAGGGGAAAAAAAACCTAGATGACAGGTTGGCAGTTCTAGTTCTTGAATAGCAGGAAAGAAAGAAAATGGCGTGTGTGGTTTATCCAATTAAGGGTTTGTGAGATGGAAGTTTGTGCTTTTTTTTTATTTCCTCAGATTTTTCAGAGAGGATTGTGCTTCAAATAGTCACAAGAAAACAGATTTTGAAGGCAGATTTTTATTTACCCGCACCTCTCTGATAAAATAATGTCTATTTTTCGACATTGCCGTATTTACAAATTCCCAAATGATTCTCCTTGTTTAGCTAGCCATACATAAACATCACTGCTTCAAGTACTGCACGTATAGGAATTTCTTTGGAAAATACACACAAACACGCGATTATATCTGCGTTTACTATTATTTGTATTTTCGTTCATTTTCTCCCCCCATGCACTGAAGATTTATCCTTTTCCCTTCCTGAGTTTGTGTTAGTCAGGTGATGATTGTGTGTTATTAAAAGTAACATGTCATCATGAGGGCTTTTTTGAAATATGTATTCTCTCACATACTGAATTCCCTCAGACTTCTCTGAAGCCATCAAATTACACTCTAAAGTCCTGTCTGTCAAGGGGTATTGGTATCTGACACAGAAGTGTCTCATCCTGTGGATTCAATGTACACAATAAATTTGATACTCCCCTGATCCGATAATACAGCAAGAGCTCTTTCCCACTGGTTTTGGCAGCCAACACAGAGGGAGAGACGATGTTTGCAAGTTGCATAACAAGCCGGTAAAATAAATTGAGTGAGGAATCGAGAGGACACCTTGTGTGTATCTCATCAAGTCTGCTCTTTGTTCTCTCAGTTTGGATCAAATAGGATGAACTGGTGCCCGCCCCAGATGAAAACTTTAAATCCTTCACACAGCAGTTTCCCAACTTCTTCAAGATGGCCACCGTTCTAACATGAAATAGCACAGGTTTCTTTTGCTTGCTCCTTTTCTGGCCGTTAATGGCTTATTTTAGGTGTCGCATAAAGACTAACAATGTACCCCGGCCTGGCCTTATTGGATGCTGGGGGGGCACAAGCTTTCAAATGTAAATGTGACAAATAAGCAGCAAAAGCCTGTTAAAGCAGAGAGTGGGAGTTGGGAAGGTAATGAGGAAACGCATACTTAGTCACACAAAAACATACAACATAACCCTCAGCTTTAGGCAAATCCCTACCACTACATTTTCTTTTGCGATTTCATGTGTCCAAATGAAAATTTACGCTCATAGTCCCACTGGGCCTACGTGTGTCAGTGAACGCAGGAATTGACTATATCCCCTACACATGCTAAATTTAACTGGGGTTCAATTTATTCAGACTATTAATTCCATCTCTGAACAGATTGTTTTCATTTGGTTGTTATCACCCTGTGTTGTCATCAGCTTTGAATCAAGTTAAACCTCCGAGGTACAAGGCAGCATTGGGCACGACGTCTTGAGTGACAGTAAAAGGGCTGCTGTGCCATGACATAGGAAGGGCAACATTTCAAAAGCGTCCTTGTTTCACAGAACGTGGCAAAATAATTTCATTTTCTAATGTCTTAATGTGGAAAACATATTCAATTTTTGTGCTTGATATGCTGCTGTGTGCTGATTTGTGTTATTTTCTGTCTGTGAAGTTTCCCCTCACATTAGTCGCTACCTTGGTCACAGGATGTCAAATGTAACTATACAAAATCCATGATAGATTAGTCCTGACTTGGCTGTACCCGTGCCCTGTTACTGGACAGGCAACAGCACTTTGTGGCCTAATTGAACTGGCACATGAACGAGGACCGGCTCTGCAGGGGCGAGGTCAGACAAAGAGTAAACTCACTGTCAGTGTCAGTGTTAGTGTCTCACATCTTTTTTTAATTGTGTGTGACTCTGAGCTTTTTATCTGCCTCTTTCTCAAAATTCCCTTTTTCCATATCGTACTAATAAAAAGTTATTAGCTATATCCTGCCAGCCTTGTATAACATCTGTCTTTTTTAAATACACAATTTCATTACACAAATGCCTCACAGTTTATCAGGTGGAGGCGGAAGACAGGGTTTAATGAAAGTTGAATTCAGTGTCGCTGAAATTAAGTCTGAAGTACACACAGAGAGAGCGCTGCTGGGGGAAACACGATCAAAGACTAAATGGAGTAGAAAAATAGGTCTTGCATACAAAGAAGTGATGAAACAAAAGGATGACTCACCTGTTCAACCCCAGGAAATAGCTGAATAACAACGATGAGGATCTGCAATGAAAGAGTTACCTGGGGTGAAAGTTTTAGGCCAGTAACATGTTGTCAGGGCATTGGAATGCATTCAATGAGGATGTTTTGTGCCATCCTGTCTGATGTTGGGATAAGATATAACCTTGAGACATTCTCCATTCTTAAGAAGATAATGGCATAACTTTAAGAAACACAGATAGTGATGGAATTTACCGGTGTCTTAGGATACCTGTGGTAAAATTCACTATTGTTATTTCTACCATTTCTGTCTATTTTCCATAATTACCTGATTTGGTGTCCAGCATCATCCAAAGTCTCCTTCCCATTTGGTTTAATGCAGAGATGTTCCTATTTTACTTTTTTCCCCTTCGTTTTTCGGTTTGACTGTTCACCTGCAAGTTGGACCAAGAAACTTCTCTGTCGACATATCTGTGTTGCATTTAACTCGTCAGAAACTCGGCCATCTTTCATCAATGTTCAATCAAGTTTTTTGCCTCAGCAAAGCCTGAGACGTCATTGTTGTTTTAAGGAATTCACATTGGTTGAAAATCTGCCAATTAAAAAAAGAAAGTATTCACAGTATCGTGCCAAAGTGGAGACCAGTTATATCTGTAAATTGATAGCTGGGGTCACTTACTGTGCTTTTATATAATAAGTTGGATACACAAGCACTCAATAAAAGTTTTAGTTTTTAATTCCCAGGTAGCAAACGAAAGGTGTTAACTTTCTTTACCACTTTGAGTATGTTAAACCCAAACGCTAGAAAATTGAGTCTCTTTGTTCTTTGTCGTCAGAGTACTAAATATTTTCTTTATCCCGACAGTCGAGTTCAGCTTTTTTATTCTTTCCTGTCTAGTTTTCTGTCATTCGGTGCAACCTGTGCCGCCTCTCCAAAGTGCTGAATACTTTTATTGTTGCGGGGACTCATTATTTTTTACTGCAGCTATAAAAAATCTCATTCTAGACCTTTTATTATTCTACATTACTTTAATTATAGGTTCTCACTCTCCTTCTCTTTGTAAAGGTTGAAAGGTTGGCATCTCCCTAACACTGAGGGCTTGTTCCTTCACCTGGACTATTGTGGCATTTTCAAGTGTCTCCCGTTTGATTCACGCCATGCACCCTAGCTCCAGGGCATCGCTGCTGCCCTCGGGTGCATGCAGTGCATTTTTAAAACCGTGGATTAAGGGTGTTGCAGTGAGAGGGAAGTGCCCATTTGCTTATCTACTTCAAGTAGCAGCTAAAAAGTCTAAGTCAAGTCAATAATATTCATAGAATAAACATTTGCCTGCGAAATGAGGATTTGTTGAACTGCAGTAACATTTTACAGTGTTTTGAAGTTCCTGTGACAGTCTAATACTTGATGGAGATGTCCCTGATTAGAGTAGATCTGGTAGTGGCCCATAAGTCCTATTAATTTATTTAGAGGTACAGCTTTTCAGAGTAAGAGTTTCTGGAACTTCAGCATCAGGAAACGTTCTCCTGAGGTATTTCTTTATAGTCGGGCAGACATTGTCTGGATTAAGCCAGATATTTATCCCTGAATGGAAGTTGCCCCTGACTCGTTTGAGAATTGGGTGAAATTTTTTCCAGATTATACACACTACTATATTGTATGCATGGTCCAAGTAATGCTGCCTGACATCTTGTTTCCATGCACATGTTCAGTGTGAGCGCCATGTTGGAGCCGCCTATTTGATCCATAGAGCGTGAGCATAAAAGTTTGAGGTGCTTGACCTGCACATAGGCTGATTGAATTCACTTTAATGTAAATGTGTCACATCTCTATATTCCATATCATTCACACAGAGCTGGATTTGATGTTAACTTGTCTTTTCCTTTGTAATAGACAATGTATTTACATCTAGAAATACATGTCACCCTTACATTGGCCTTCAATGTCCAGAGGATCACACTGAACCTCTTCGTGATCCTCTGACTTTTCCTGCAGCGTCACCTTGAATTTGACACTTTGTCTGAAAGTTGTCAAACACCTCACTGAAAAAAATGATTTTCATGACAGTTGATGTTAATCTTACCTGGAGGATGGAGCCTTGAGACGCCGGTGAACCCTTGGCTTTTCCTCCAGTGCCACTCAAAAACATTTCTGTTTTTTTGCGAAGGATGAGTTTGTCACGTTATTCGGGGCAGACATTACCATCTCCCTCAGGATAAATTGTAATAAATGTACCATAACCTTATTCTATTTTCTCCAATCATCCATTCATAATTTCAATTTGTTCAATACTTTGGTTTTATGATCAAATATCACCACCAAGCTGTCTGCCTCAGTTCTAATGTGGGTTTAGTAGGAGCACGCTAAGATAAACCCAGCAACCATCATAGATGCTGTAATTCTTCAGCATGTTTGTGTTATTGTGAGAATGTTAGAATGTTGATGTTAGCATTTAGCCTATAGCGCTGCTGGGCCAAGTATAGTCTCAGAGCTTCTAGCATAGCAATTAAGCAGAAGAACATCTGTTTCCAGCTGTTAACAATGCATCCGTAAGTGTGAGGTAGTACATGAGTGTTTTCATCTGGGTATGCACTGACCCACTGTGCTGCCTCGTCTGCCAGGCCCTATTAGTCCACTTCCACTCACAGTCTAACTTCAGCATCCAAAATGTCCAGTCCGTTTAATTCTATGTGCATTATCTTATGACATAAATAACAAGAGAAATTCAGTTAAAAAGCCGTTGCCTACCTCTGAGCTGTTTTTCCTTAATCAGTTGTGAGTGACAGAACGCCTGGGCTCTGCTTACACACACACACGCAACGTATTTGTACTGTTTACTCCTCCCTGGTTGGGTGGGGGGTTGGTCAAACGGCTGTGACCGGCTGCGTGGCTATTCAATCAATCAAACTTGATCAATGATGTGTCATGTATGGGCGACTCTGTTTTCATTTATCAATGACCTTCTCATTAAAAAGCGAAGAGTGGGTGAGGTCATGTTTCGGTAATGGCTCGGGAGTCACAACTTCCGGAACCCCCATGGGATGCCCTCGCAAACATCGACACATTTTATCCATTTTAGAAACTTAAGGTGGGAAAAAGTGTCATTCAGACTTTACATGAAGGGAATATCATTTTGAAATTACATCGATATAATTTTTATACCTCTCGAAATCTGTACACTTAGAATTATACCCTGCAATATAAAACTTACTCTGCAGTCATCCTGTGTCACTGCACTTTGTCTGACTACTCTCTCTACCCATAATATTCTGTCTGTAGTGAAAAGATGTATATTATGAAAATTATGTATATTTTTTTTACAAGTCTAATTCATTTTATTGCCCTATTTTATTTTGTACTTTCACTTGCTCTTTTGTCTTTTTGACCATCGACTGCTATAACAAGTGAATTCCCCCGGCATCAATAATGTTTATCTTATTTCATCATTCAGTACCGTACTGCCTCATTATTTTGGAGTAAAGTAACTTTGTAAAAATGAAAAGCTATCCCCAAAATTCAAAACTAAAAAAAGTAACACTTAACCTTCATGACACTCTCAGTCTCCCACCACGAGGAATGTAATTTACATGGATTATAAATGTCTGTTTTTACCGATCTCTCTCCTGCACAAAAATGTAATAAAAAGCAAAGTGTGCTAGATCTTTGTTTTCCAGCAGCCTGTGAATGAAAGTAGTCAAATGTTTACTTCTGTAAATGTCCACTTTATAGTGCAGCTTTCCTGAAACTCTTTTGTCCATCTGTGTTTACCATTTTCCTTCGGGTTTTGCTTATACTTGCCGTGTGATATAAATTGATTCTCGTACTCGTGAGACTGCTTCAGAACCACCTTTGTGTCAGGCAGGTCCAGACGCACCAGGAAGATATTTCAAACAGTGTTTTCACTTTGTTCTTCGACCTCAGCCAGTAGCACAAAAAGCATGCCAAGTTCACTGTGGGAACGACAAACATCCCTTTTACCCAAGCTCTGAAGTGCCAGCAGTGTTATCACACAACGAGGCTCCCACATTTTAGCTTTAGACGGTGCTCTTATGAGCAGGATTAATTAAAAAATGCACAAAGCCAATGTTAACAGTGGCCATGTCAACATGGCTAACAAGTCTCCTAGAGCTGTGAGGAGATTTACAGGAAAGAGGGAGAGGAGGAAATAGTGACAGATGATAGACTGTACACACACACACACACACACACACACACACACACACACACACACACACACACACACACACACACACACACACACACACACACACACACACACACACACACTAAATCAATAACAAGAAAAGTAAGTAAACTAAAAACTAACTAAAGAAAATACCTATTCAAACTTGTTTTGACCGGCTTCTTGAGAGATAAAACAATGTGACAGTGAAACAGATCTTTGCAAACACAACATGCTGCACACACAAATGCAAGTGGCCCCTAAGGGCCTGCCAGTTCAAATTTTGAGGGTTCAAGAGAACAAAAACAAGAGTCCAGCAACTCAATGTGACCAAGAAATTGAGGAGCTAAACCAAGCAAAGCATCTCCTGGTTGTGGCTTCACCAAAAGTTATGGTATTTGCAAGAAAGAAAACAAGTATATTTCCTGGAAATTCCAAACTGCAATCGGATCAGATCTTTTTGCAAACCTGTGATAACCTGCTGGTGACCTTCCTTTTCTCTTGTTTTGAACAGGTCAGCTGAAGCTGTCAATCGTCCAGGAGCAGGAAGTCCTTGTTGTAAGTGGTGAGTCACGTTACGGGCTGTTTGTGTAGATATATTTTTGGCATATTTTTCTTTATTGACTGGATAACTTGCGTGAGGAAGGGAAAAGGAGAGGTAAGACACAGTGGGTGTCTGCTTGGGGCTGGTAACCTATTTAAAATAAATAATATCAAAGAATTTGTGTCAAACCATGACAGATGATCGTAGATGAGAAAATACATAATATAGAAGGGAGGTGGGTAAATGAATCCAACAAAAGTGGTTGTTTCTTTAATTTCTGTGTTAATGGCTATTTACTCATCAGATGCACTTCTTAGTATTTCCCCTTATCCACTCTTTTCTATATCATTACACAATTATGTAATGAAAAGTCCAATTATTCCCCTTCAGTTAAATGCAGCGCTGGGGAATTGCTCATTAAACCTTGCTCTTAAGACAATGCAACTAAGTATAACACCACCACTAAGTACTTTTATGACTGAGTTTGATCAACCCATCTATAAACACATGCCTGAGGTAAATGCATGTGTAAACAGTGTCTTGCTGGGACTGCGGCTGCTGTCCGCTCTGATAAAAATCAGCATAGAAAACCACCAACCAATGTATTATTTACGCTTCAGCTATGTTTTATTTGTCCATAGAAAAAATGCTTCTCTCTCATAGGCTTTGAGATGCTCTGGTTGTGTATTGTATGTAGTTGTGTTTTGCATTTGTCATCAAGTGTAAACTTCGGAGTCTGAGTGGAGCAGAGATGGCAGGACGCTACGGTCCAACAGTCACACAGGGTTGCAACCTCAAACCCTCAGTGTGTAGATGGGTGGATCTTAAGTTATTTATGTTGATAGATTTGCATCCTATTTGTACTCTGTATTATGTGAACAAGCACGCACAAAGCGTGAAAGTGTATTGATGTGGTTTTCAAAATAATGTGGAAAGGGAATGGTCACTACTAAGATGCAATGTCTTACTCTTAGGGCTGGGCAATAAAGCAATATCAATAATTATCGCAATAGAATTGTCATCTATAGTAATTTAACACAGTTTTAAGACCTATATCGATATAATGCTGATGCATTGAGCAAGCACAGGGAGGAGGTATAACACATAAATATAATGTTTAGCTGTTTATGAAGTTTAAGCTGCATTCTCTGCTCATGAAGAAGAGTTTAAAACCACAGCAATGATAATATGACAATGCCCAAATTCCTCACACAATCAAAATATTATAGATTCCAGTCTGGAAGTCTGTTTGTTTAGTTTCTATTTAAGCGACTTAAGCTTTGAAATGATATTGTGTGTTGTAATACACGTGGCAGCTACAGATGGTATTCGAGTTTATGCAAAGAAATTGACTCGTGATTTGATATTGTATTAATTGCATCTTGCATTATTGAAAGGTTCGATTTCATGTAGATTATATTTACATGTCTTTAAGAGGTTTATTAAGCTCTGCTGGTAGAAAATTGCTGAAGACCTGTCACATATTCTTATTATCCCGAAGCTAACGGCAGTAGGATGGAACCCCATTCAACACTGTGCTGTGGTACAGGATAGAAAAACAGGCAATAAAATGACTGCTGACAGTGATGAGGGCAGAACAAAATTACACCCAACATGAGCAGGTGTTCCTGTCGAGTTTGCAGATTTCCCTTCAGAGTTCACAGCCAATGGAATGAATTTAAAATGGTTTTTACGGCTTGTTATTTCAGCAAACAAAACAAAATATGGCCAAGTTAATAGGGGTCAACTAAGCCATATTGAACATAGCAGCCACATTTTCCCCAATCAGATCAGCTTGCTCACTGCATACGGCAAAACGTGCACATGCAACCACGCGCTATACACCTGATCATGTTTTTGTTTTTTTTGCTGCAGAAAAATATTTTACTTCTTAATCTTTGTGGATCAATGTTGGTTCTCTATTTTGACCTTTTGAACCAGAATCTTAAAATTTGATGTGCATATCGTATAAAATTAATGAGACTAAAAAGTCAACAGCCCATAATATGATCTCATGTAATGAGCCGTTTCATAATTTATCCAGTCCTATTTTTATGTGTCCACAGTTCTGGAGGCGAGGGGCATGCTGGAATCGTGCCAGGGGGCATGTGACTCTTATGTTAAGGTATTTGCAGAGAGTAAAAGCTCATGTGGACAATGCTGGAAACTGGATTCCCTGTAAATGTGTATTTTTCTCTGTGTTCTCCAGGTTGGCATGTCCCCAGACAGTGATCCTACAGACAGACAGAAGACTCAGATGGTTCCTCACTGTAGAAACCCCATCTTCTTACAAACCTTTTACTTGTGAGGATTTAAAAAGTTTCTATAGCCATTGTCACAGTTTCTATAGCCATAAATCATACCTATAAAATGTTATCTGCATGCCATCAGGTAAATAAAACCATGCCCCCTTTTGCTTTAGATATACAGAGCTTCTAACTCATAAGCTTTTATTCTTGAACGTGAAATGAGTTTGCCTTTTACATATGAACAACTCAGCAGGAAATTGTCTGGGTCGGACACGTTCACATCAACAGGAACAGGAGGCAGAATTGAACATGCTGCGGAGAGCACAGTCTTTTTGTTTTCAGCACATATACACTGGCATCAACGCTTCTCAACAAAAGCTCTCAAATATCATCTTTCCAAATTGACATCTTCGTCTGCCTCCTCTAACTGTATTGTATTCTTCCAGTTTTCGCCTGTTGTGTGTTGGAAACATCATCAACACGCCCACTCGCCTGCTGGGAATTTACCCACTCGCTCGCTAGTAGGAGATGTAATGGAAAATGTCTGTAGAAACTGACTCGGACATTTGCTTTCTCACATGGGGAAAATATGCAAACACGTGCATGTCTGAAAGCAGCTGTAGGTAAATGCTTATGCAACATTTCATTCAGAGCATTTCATATAGTGAACTAACGAGTTACAAATACTCTTTAATGGTTTTTCCAGACTGAAAAATTTAGTAGTTTTTAAAGCGATTCATAAAGTGTTTGAGTGGCGCAAAAAAAAGCAGACATGTCGGCACTGCGAATGAAAACATGCCTTGTATTTGGCCTAAAGACAAAGTTAAAGAGAAGCTGACTTCTTCTTCTCTTTGTTTACAGTGTTGTCAGTGAGAGGGACCTCAATAAGAGACTGCTCTTCACAATGTGGAACTCTGACTCCACAACAAGGTACCTGCTGGTGATCGTGTGACTCGTGATAATATTGAAGGAATGTTCTTTTGGGGGGTTTTGATTTTCATTCAAACTCGCATTTAAATAGTTTGTGTCGAGGAAGCTGCAACACATTAGCTACTGTAGTCACGAAGCTTCACTACTAGGTCAACAAAATATCATTTTATAATTGATGTTCCTGCATATTTGTGTGTGCTTGTCTCTGTGTATGTGTGTTTATTTTCTCTGCTTCCATCTGAATCTGGCAGAGCGAATGTGTTACTCTCGCCTCTCTGCCTCATCAGACTTGTGCTGAAACAGGGTCATTGCTGGGGATGGAGGACATATGGTCGAATGAGTCACAAATTTTTTGTGCAATGTTACGTTGAGGTGACAGAAGAAAAGTATCACTATGTGCTGCAAATGCTTGATAACACGACTTATATATTTAAAAGCTCTTTTCCATGAATGGAGAAGAATCTCTTTGAGCCCATTGACTTTCTTCAAAGTTTTTCATCTGTTTTGAGTTGAGTAAAAACAATTACCACATTAATCATATATTTGGAAATATGTTTGCCGTTGCACTGTATAGAGTGAAATGCTTGTTTCAGCTTAGATCATAGAATGATTATAAAGATAAAGACCTTTTTGGGATGGTTTCTGGGACACAGATTTAGAGCGATTTGCTCATCTTTGGTGGGCAATTAAGCCTCATTCAAAACCAAATGGTTGCTGCTATTAATTGGGAAAAGAAAGTAGCGAAAATTGAGTAATAATAAAGTCATATTTTACTATGTTTGTTAGATACAGTATTTGCTTGTTTTTAAAAATCCGTAATAGATTTAAATTAACTCCAATACACCATGTTGGAGACTTAGAATCTAGGTAATGGTACACGCTAATGTATTTAACAGACATGCCTGTACTCTAAACCCATACAAGCACCCAGTGTCGAATTGAAAATTATATATATCCTCATTGTACTTGTAAACTCTGAAACTCTTATACCTCTGTGAGCAAAGGGAGTTTCGGGGAAAGGAAAGCAGAAATTCTTATGTGATGAACGCAATTATAAGGGCAGAGGCCCCCGAACGTCAGCGTTCAGACAGAACAGGCAGGTCTGTTGTAAGAGCTAATTTAATGGTTTGGTGGAGACGAAGGTACTGTAAGGATTTTTGCTCTGTAGATGAGGTTTTTTTAATGTTAATGGTCTGTGCGTCGTGGCCCACACAGTACAGGATGTTAAGATGTCTTATCAGCATGAAACATTCCAGTGCAGAAACGGCTCATGTAGCACAAGTAAGAAAGTGGAAAAAAATAGACCATGTGGGGGGTTCATCGGCAGCAGCTCGTACAAGACCATTTGTGTTTCTCACCTGCATACAAATGCGGCAAGTGGGAAGCGCAATCAAGACCGTGGTCTCTGCAGGAGTAAACTTTACAGAAGCAATTTCTCTGAAATGTCATTAAAAGGTGATTATTCGACTGGACGAGTGCTGTGGGGAAGTTGTGGGGAGCAAATCCTCTTTAAGCACCACAGAACAAGCCAGAGTACGGCTGTAGCCAAACCCAGCTGATCCTTCCATGAATGTGAGCGCTCCTGTAATGTAAGGACACAATGACACAACGTGCCGCAAAGGAAAGATCTTCACTAGTATTCACAAATCAAATCTGGGTGTCTCTTTATTAATTGTCCACACCCAAAAACTATTGCTTGTGTAAATGCACATTGGTGAAATGAAAAGAGGGATCATAAGGAGCATTGTTAAATCACACCCCAGTATTGTACATATTGCATATGTGCATGTTGATGCTGTATTTCCGCCTCCACGTCTCATAACTGTTTATCTGCAGCTGTGGCCGACTCGAGGCGTCACAGAGCTCCATCAGTGTTTCACCGTGTGAGAATGAAACAAGAGATATGTTCACTATCATTTGTAACGGAAACCTTTAGATTTAATATATATTTCCTCCCTCTGTGTTTGTTTGTTTGTTGGTTGGTTTGTTTGTGTTTAACTTTGGTGCAGACCCAGATCAAAATCTGGATCTAGCTGATTTAAATGTGTTTGGCCTTGGCCATTTTAGCTTTGTTATTTCATTCATTCATTTTGCACCGATAGTTTCACTATTTGTTCTTGGGCTTAGGGTTGCAGCACTGTAGTATGTTTAGACAAAAAAAAGGAGGAAGTTCTGTATAATAGGATTGGGGTGCACAGATGAAAAATGTGATGTGCATAAAATGTAGGCTGCCCAATCTGTTGAAACATTTTGGAAGGGCTAAATCGGGATACTCAGGGAGTTGTGTTAGACTAGGCGAGTATGATCTCAGCGGGGTGTCCTCGACGTTCTGTAAATGCAGCAGAGCTTTTTCGGTCACTGGCTCATCTGACCGAGGGGATGCCAAGACACATTTCAGGTGCTCATTCGTGCTGGGGGCCAGTTTGCCCTCAGCGCGGCATCTGCAGCTGCATTAGTCCAGCACAGCTGGGAGGTTGTCGAGAGCATTTTTTCTCATGTACGCATAATTGAACATATCCCGACTCCACCACCACCACACACGTGCCCATAAAGCTGAAAATGAATTAGATCATTCTCTTTTGTTGTGTTTTATTCATGACAAATATTCCCCAAGTAGAGTGTGTTTTGTTCATTTTGTCCTTTTGTTATGGTTTATTTAGCTTTTAACAGCACCCATGGGATCAATATGGACTTTTCTTATCCGTTATAAAGACGTAGTTTAATCTGAGAACAGATTACATGTGACCAAACCTAAAGATGAAAAACACTATTTTACACCACATCCCATTGATTGGTTTAACTTTGCTCTTAGGTCTAGTTGAGTAAATTGATTTGGGTCACTTGGGACATTTGAAATGTCAGACCTGAATTAGCTGACACATCAGCTTTATTCAGGGATTTTCATTTATTTATACTCTGTCTGTCTCTCTGTCTGTCTGTCTCTCCTGTGTATCCAAAGGATGAGTGCCCTGCTGGGCTGCCTGAGCTTCGGTGTCCGCTCCCTCATGGACAGAGACGAGGTGAGTTTGAACACACGTATAACAGATATGAGGATGATCGGCGAACCGTGTCCTCAGCGCCGTCTTTCTAACGTTACCTCTTCTCCTGCGTTTGTCCGTGACTCTGACAGTTTACTTCAGTGTGAATGAATTCCAGTGACCTCAATAGCTGAGAAGAAACACTTTAGGGTTACCAGTGTTACCGCACAGGAACACTGCCGCCAGATGCCGGAGCGAAACACACTTTGAGTCATTCTCTCCTCTGAAATATCATTGGTCACACACACATGACTTTTAGATTTAAGTCGTACAAAGTGTCTTTAATTTCTTTTAAATTAAAATGACACTCGGTAGCATTAAGCGTAATGACTCAAAGACCTCAGTCCTCTAAATATGTCCGATTTTTTCCCCCCCAAGATCCATCATTTATTCCCTGGGAAATCTGTGAAAATCTTAAAGTGATTAAAAAGGAAGTCCTGGATCTGCCCCTTTGTACAGATTCGTGCCAAAATGTAATGGGTTCTTTCTTGGCCCAAGTCCCATCTTTCCACCAAGTTTCCTGGAGAACTGCTCATTGGTTTTTGCGCAATCCTGCTGATGACAAGCAAACAAACAGGCAGGGGTGAAAACATAACCTCCTTAGTGGAGGCAATAAAGTATAGTTTGATTAAAAAATTACAGTGCTATAACAAAAAAGCACTTTTCTACAGAAATTTGCAGTGTATTTCATGTCCTAAATCTGAACAAGCAGCACATCATGAAAGCCAAAGCTGATTCCTTTTGTCAGTCTCAGTTTGCTGTGTCCAAAAGTGTTCTCATCACACTTTGAGTGTTACTGCTAAATTGGCCTTTGCTTACTGGCTGAATGCTGTCTGGTGTCACTGACACCGACACTGGAACTAGTTGAAAAGTGAGAGTGAACTCTTGGCACACACACGCACACCTACAGACACACACACAGGTTGACACCACTTCTTCCCACACACCTACATCATAATTTAGAAGAACACTTTGCTCACTGTCGTTCTCCCCAAACTGTCCCAGGTGACGGCAGCTCGAGATGAGGAGCTCAACGTTGTGCTGTGGCTCAGTTAGATGAAGCAGGTTCTCCTCGGTTGTAAAGTAAATGCACACAGCTGCCTTTCTTGGCTCTTTGACGTCACTGTTTAATTATTGAACCTTAATTCAGCCATTTTCATCTTTCCTTTCCTCACCGTTTGCTTTGAGGATTTTCTTTCTTCCCTGCACTGTGCCACATACTCTCATTTTAAAAATGAAGCACACATTTTTGTGGTTAGTGGAGTAACCACTGCAAATTGTATTAAATGCTACATTACTTCTGTTCTTTTGTAAAAGACAAAGTAAATGTATAGTATGCAGTATGTACAGTATGAGGAGGTTAATGTTTAATCAAAGCATGGCAAATATACCTGATTCTGCTTTATATTAAAGGTAGGATTGTTTTGTAAGTTGATTCTGAAACACTTTTTTTTTTTATCATATTAATTGACATCCTCTCCATATCCTGATAGCCATCAATAAAGTTGTCAAGTAGAAAAAGAAGAAAAAAGCGTGCCCCCACTGCCTGAGTGGAGATGCACACTGCTGAAGCTGAGACGATAGCCAGTAGTTAGCGAGCAAGTCACAGCAGTGCACGTTCTCTCTCTCTCTTCTGTCGTTTTGCGGGTGTAGCTTTGAGAAGAGGGCTGACGGGAGGGGATTGCCTGTATCGGTTGCAGATTTGTTTGTGTATTGTAGCCTGATATCGCTTGTTTTTCCAAGGTCACCAACCCTGGCTATAAGCAGAGAACCCATCTATTGTGGTTATGGCACTAATATGAAAGCCTCACAGAAAATGGAGCACCAAACTTTTTCCCTTTTTTATTTGTGGGTCCTGTCAGTTTGTGTACTTGCAGGATCAGTTGTTGTACTTTGCTCTTTTCTCACTTTAGAGAGCTCATTTAGACACTTTCCTGACATTTCACTTTACTTAAAGGGGCTGGAAGGAAAGGTCGGTTAAATGCCTGCAGCAACTGACTCGGACATTTGCATTCTCACATGGAAACCCCTCTGGTAAAGTGTCTGGAATATGTCCCAACTTCCGTGCATGTCTGAAAGCAGCTTTTTATGTATATTTCTTTTGTCTCTCTCCGGCTTCAAAGGAAGCACAGAGCCACATTTCATTTCAGTTTGAGTGACACAGAAAATGGTGTCTGCTTTCGGTTAATGATTGTGGTTGTTTTGTTTCTCAGTCTGAGAAGTCAACATAAAAACGTAATTTGCCGTCGAGAAAGTGAAGCTGGAAAACATGAAGCCAGCTGCAGATTTACAAAACCCCTTGTTTTCTCTTTAACTCACTCCACTGAGTTCTTTTTAACGTCCACACCAAGGGAGGCAAACAAACAAGGGAATTAAATGATATTTTAGTCAGGCTTATTGCTTCCTTCGTCTAACATTTCTACCAATTCATATTTAATTAACTTGATACGCTAATGAGGGAGATTTAGCTTTGAATTACAGGGAGTTGCGTCTCTACATCCATTCTTCTCCTCTGTTGTTTTTTTTCATTCATCCCTTACAAACCCGTACATTCCTGGCTCTTGATCTTCAGGGGAGCTTTAGGAGACTCAACTTTTTTTCTATCTCGCTCCCTCGTCTGTCACATCTTGTTGTTTGTTTGCACTCGTGTGTCACTTTGCGATTTTTACCACTTCCTCATCCCCTGCTCTCTCCCTTCTCTCGTCTGTCTCCTGCCCGACTAACAGCTCTGTTGGCCCCATTCTTTCCCCCCTTTGTCACATGTGCAGGGTAATATTGAACGATGGCGTAAATCCCTCCCTGACTTTCAGGACATATGCCCTCCCCTTCCCTTCCCTTCCCCCTTCTTCTATACAAGTCCCATGCCCGTCCTCCCCCCTTGTCCCACTGCCTGCAGTTATCTGTCCACTCAGATAAGATGCTTTTAAAATGGAGATTATTGTTACTGTCCATGGCATCACGGTATTCAGTGTAAAAGAGGAGGCTGGCCGTGTGTGTGCCTGTGCCTGCATGTGTGTGCTGTGGTAAATGTGGCACAGAGTAAAATGATGGCAGAGCTTATGATGGTGATTCCATGTTCTTGTTTGCAAGACTGTGTCCACATCATCAGGATTACACATCAGACTCCCTCTGTCACGGCTTTATGTAACACTAGTACTCTAGTCTGACACACACACAAACATACACACACACACACACACACACACACACACACACACACACACACACACACACCATCTGGCCCACAAGGCAGAAGTGCAGAAGCAGGGGCATCAGCTGCTGGAATAAGCCAAAGCATTGAATGTGGTGTCAGTGTGTCTGTGTTCAGTGCTAACAGCCCTGGAGGAGCAAGCATTTTGTGAGTGCCTGCGTGCGTGTGTGCGTGTGTGCGTGCGTGTGCGTGCGTGTGTGTGTTTGTGTGTTTCTGTGCAAGTTTATGCACTCGCATAGAAGATTCATTTTAAATGAAGCACTCATTAGGTTGAATCCCCAAGCTTCAACTCGGCCCTCGTGAATAGTCACACACACATGCACACTCACAAGTACACGCGCACACTTACATATACATTTATAGACGGTCTTTGTGTGTGTGTGCTGTAGGAAGTTCAAGGATGGTACTACCTACTGGGGGAAGAGCTGGGGAGGAAGAAGCATCTTAAAGTGCCCACACAACACAGCTGCCACACCACCGGTAAGTTAACCTCATAATTATTCATTATTCCGTCAATGAGGCCGGAACACTGATGTTTAGGACTGAGCATCAAACATTGGTACTTTTGATGAACTCACTGAAATGTGATTAACTAGCATCAGTTCGTGTGAAGCTCAGAAAGTTGGCATATTATTTATATTATCAATATTTTATTCAATTTTTTGGTGCATTCCTAAGAGTGTTTAACGTAGGTATAAGATAAAAATACGGTTTTGGCATTCTGGCATCATGTAATATTGATTCCACAAACTTTTCAAATTGTACCAAGCTCTGTTGGAGTTCTGGAAGACAGGATGACGATAAAAGCTAGTGTAGAAAAAGGAAATAAAGATAAAAGCTATAGTAACTGTTTGAGGGTCAAATGAACCTTGAATACAGTGACAACACAACTTGGGTACTGTTACTACAAGCTGGATACATTTTATCCCATGTCTGTGTGTGCCCGGGATGTCAGGCTCTCTGCTCATAAGTCTTTATCAGCCTTTGGGTCGGGAGGTGGGGGCGCCCGGGGTAGTGAGGGATTAAGAGAGGGAAAGAAAGAAGGATTGGGAGAGCGAATGAGGGAAGACGGAGAGTAGGAGGGAGGGAGGGAGGAGGCTGGATGAAAGTGAAGCGTCACAGTTGCCAGAGCGAGAGAGGGAGAGAGAGAGAATCGGAGCTCTCCTATACCGTTTGCTGCTAGACAAACGGTATCGCACACCCACCCATCTCACACACCCACACACACACACACACCACCATACTCTCATTCAAACACATTTGTTTAGAAATCTATTTTTCTGCTCTCCGTACTCGGAGTGCTCATTCTCCTTCTACTTATGTTTGCACTCACTCGTAGTTTCACATTGGAGGTGGTGTGTGCGTGCGTGCTTGTGTGTGTGTGTGTTGGAGTTATGCTACTCAGTGCCAGCGTTAAGGGCAGCCTAGACTAGGTGAGTACTATGTTTGTGTTATTATTCCTGACTCTATATCAAATGCACACATGGTTATTTTGAAAGTTGCACATTGCATTATTTTTGGTGTGCTTTAGCTCTTTTATTTTTTTGTCTTATGCACTCTCTCCTTCCACTTATTTTTCTTAACTCCTCTCATTGCTTGTTTCCTCCCTCCGTGCATTTCTCTTTTGTGTGTTTATATTGTTGCTGACATTACTTTCAAACCGCCCTTTGTTTCTCTCCGCATGCGCCGCTAATCTGTCAATTCTCATCTAATTTTCTCTCGCTGAGCTAAATTGGTCACAATTGCTTTCTATGGAAGACCACTTAAGGAGCTTAGCTTGCCCACTCGGTGGATTGCTTACAGTATGACCCCACCTTTTGTGCACGCGACACAAACGTTGCACATCAGCGCCTACACGTATATTCCCTCATTCACTCTTAAGCCTGAAACATGCTTCTGCGTTTTCACGGGCCCGTAAGCGCAAGAGCCCTTCCGGGTCCCTTACGTGCTTATGTATCCCTCCTTACGTGCTGACGGGTGTCGACCCCCTTTTCTAAAATTTACGGCAAAGCTCCGCAAGCTCACTCAGCCCGCAAGGCTGTGATTGGTCTGCTCTAGATCCCTTCTGGAGCTGCATTTCCGGTTTCATGCCCCATAATACAGGCAGAAACAACGGGAGATTTAGAAGAATGAATATGGACCAAAAAGAAGAGCGTTTGGCAGAAGAGATCCGAAAGTATGTCCACTTGTATAACCCGTCACTGACTGGCGTATTTGTCCGCCTGAAAAAGGCTACAAGGAGCCGCAGTAGCTATGTAAATAAACAATCGATGAAGAAGAAAGAAGGCGTCTCTCAGGTCGTCTTCGACAAAAAGCATTACTCCGCCTAGTGTTCTGGCGCGGAATTGCTTTGTAAGACGCGCAACGGTTGGGGAAGCATGAATGAAACGAGTCTTGTGCCACAGCGGCGTGAAAAGACGCAGACGCAGTCGCAGAAGCATGTTTCAGGCTTTAGTACTGTTGACTTTCCTTTTTCCTTATTTGCGTCGTTCTTGATTTCGAGAACAGCGTTTATCGTCACTACGTTACCCATCCCAATTTACACTGCATGGCTGAACTAGGCTAATCTACCTCATGCAACTTTAAAATTAGTTTTATGCGTCTGTGGATGGAACTGGGACGAGGGTATTAGATCGAGCAAGACTCAGCCAGCAGGAAACCATTACAAGGCTTGCGTGAGGGCATTCTTATACTCAGGAGTAACACAGGCAAATAATTATTTTAGCTTGTGGGATGAGAAGCCGCAGGGTGTTTTAGCTGTAATATTAGTAATGACATTCAGAAGGTGCGGTAAAGCCACTTTTTAAGTAAATTTCAGAGGATGTAAAGACGATAAAAGAATGAAACCCTGCGTGCTTGGCAGTATTAATGGATGCCGAATATTTAAATCTTACCACGTGGCAATACTGCCCCACTACTGTCTCCTCTGATCCATGTGTGTGGGTTTGTGTGTGTGAGAGCGGGGGGGTGAATACTCATGCATGCACTTGCGTGAAGCCAGCTGGCAGAATGTAGGCCAGGGACCGCTGCACCATGACAGGCGCTAACACGGAAATTAACAAAATCTAATTCATTAGAGTATCACTGTGTGTGTGTGTCCATCCCCTCTTTATCTCTCTCTCTTTCTTTGATAGTCAATTTTATTACTGTTTTCTCTCTTGGCCACAGCTCGTGAATATCCTTGAGCTTTTTCTCCGTCTCTTCCATTTCATGCGCCTCCCCTCCCTCACCTGTAGTTTTATTCATGTTCCACTTTGGGTTTGCTCAGACATCACAGCTTATTAGTCACTCTGACATCTCTCGCCCTTGTCTGTTTGTCCTCAGTCCAACTATTATGTACCCAGGTATTGTGGCAGGATGCAAAACCACATTTACTAAACAAACAGTTCAATGTAACATTAACTTCCGCCCAGGAGCATGATTAGAGTTTATATTAAGAAACGAAGGTAGTGGGGTTATACTGGGAGCTTGGTAGGCTCATCAGGTTCTTGTAATGCTTTGGATTCAAGGCCAACTTCAAAGTTTTTCCTCTCGTCATCACACCTCTGTTCCAAGCCATAGAAGCAGTCTTTAACATCCTTCAGTTAGAGTGTAATGAAGCTGAGACACATAAATCTCTATCAATATGTTTACCATGTGTTTTGGTTTCTCCATAAATGAGTAAACCTCTCAATAATGAATTTCCAGAAAAATATTCGTACCAAAGAGAGAATAATGTTTGTTCATCCCTCAATAAGAAAAGGGGAGAAATGGATTTAAAGTGTCCCTACTTCCATCCATCTGCCATCACTTTGCTTCTGCAGTAGAGCTGGAACACCAGTTGGAACGTTTTCATTGAACTTTACAGTTTGCAAAGTCGTTTCCTTTTGTATTTTGGGTTGTGACCTCAGGTAACTGTGAAAGCATCAAGTTATCTGCTCTTTCATGCAGATGCCATCTCCTGATGACTCTTGTTTGATTAAGTTGAACATCGAGTTTTATAAATTGTACCATCATTTATCTAACCTTCGAGCTGCCAGTGAGCAGTGTTTATTATATCTGTGGTCATGATCAGGGGGAGCTGTGGTTGGATGTGTGCGTTGGTAATTCTGTCAGTTTATTTGTTTGTTCCTTTCTGTGCAGCACCCTGGGGAATTATGGTATGCGCTGCTTGGACTGGCATTATTTTGTGGAGCAATATTTTTTGCACTCTGTAGATTTTCCTTGAAGTCACATACGGGTGAGATAGATAAATGTATTGAAATTATCCCCAAAATAGAAACCAGTAGTATTTTGTAGATGCAAATTATTTAAATATTTAATTTGCTCCAAATATTCACTCACAACTTCATGATGGGAAGATATTACCTTGATTTTATGCACACAAACAGTGAGGGATGTGGTTGGGTTTAGTGTCAAATAAATAATAAATAGTGTTGGAGTGAAATGAATCCATTTTGTTTTTGGTTCGCCTCTGATTTGTTAATGATTCAAATTTAATGAACTTCAGCTACAACTTCTAGCATCACTCAGGGTCATCATCTCATTAATGAATTAAGTCCAACTTAAGTCAGAGCTAAAAATAAAGTATTCCATGTTAAATTTCCAGTTTCCGTTGAAGCATTATCAAACTGCTACAGTTCCTACCCAGGGTTTATATAATTATTTTGCAGTGGGGGAATAAATACAAAGCATGTGTTTTGCCTGTGTCGCATTTAAGAGAGGATTTACATTTAATACAGTTCTGAGTAACAGCTGCTTGGATATGACAGCTGCACTGTCACAATCCTACAATCCATATCCTATTTTAAAGAAAGTCTAACCTTTTATGCAAATAACATCCGATGGAAAATGTAAAAGGCTTGATCCTGAATGGATCCATGTTAATGTGCACAGACTCTGACCAGAGGTGCACTATTTGGATCAGTGTGTCTCAATAATCTCTCAGTCAGAGAGCTGTGCCAGTTCAGAGTCA
The DNA here is from genome assembly GCF_947347685.1 of Pleuronectes platessa. NCBI lineage: Eukaryota > Metazoa > Chordata > Actinopteri > Pleuronectiformes > Pleuronectidae > Pleuronectes > Pleuronectes platessa. The sequence continues at coordinate 12,051,351 of NC_070644.1, read as the reverse complement.
GGGCAGTGCCAAGCCAAAATCCCTGGAGGCAGAATTATGTCGGACGAGGAAGTCGGTGGAACATCTACGCATGATGCAGCATAGTCCTGACCTAACGGAATGGAAGGAAACATGGTAGTCTTGCGGCATTCATTATGCAGAAATCTCTTCTGCTACACTAACAAGTTTTTCTTGTGTTGTCAAGTCTGATACAGCTCATTCCTCTATTGTTAAAAAACATTGACTGTATAAGAAATTGGACGTAGAAGTTTGGGTCTGTGAAAAGGACTGTAACTTGTATTCTCTTGAATGACCAGCAGAGGCAAACTCCACAGGAAGTCACCTAATTTTTGACATCAGTAAACGTTTTTTATAAAAAGTTTACAGTTTCAATTGCTAGTCTTCAATACAGCAGGATAATAATTTTGTAAATAATGGTCCCAAATAGAGTAAAATAGATGATAAAGAACGACTGCCTATACATTGGCGCGAAGACACCAGGTGATTGACGGTACCTCAAGCTCAGACAGTCTCCCCTGCATCTTCAAATATGGTTTCTTCTGGTTTTAAAAATCAAACATGGTGCTGGCCAAATCTCGAGGCTCAAAGCGGCAGCTCCTAAAGCGAGACGTCACAGTGCGTCGTCATGTTGCTTCTTTATGATGAACAGGAGTGTTCTGATCTAATCCCACATCGACCCGGCTGCCGTAAATTAACTAGAACATCAAAAGAAGCACTAAACAAATACAATACGTACTCCTGTTGAAGTTAATTTGATAATAACTGCAGTTTTTGGCTGTTTTGGTGAAGCTTTGGAAGTAAAAATTTACGGATGGATGGAATAATGCAATTATTCTATTTCCGACTATGACAGAAAAATTACAGATTTTTTTTTTAAGAAAATATACTTTTTCTACACATTGATGGAAGTTGTTCTTCTTTTTACTGTCTAGTTCCATTGTGACTCAGACCGACTGGCTTTGCTCCCGCCTCTACAACAAAAATCTGAGGAGCGCTGACAGCTCATTACACTGTAGAGCAATAAAAAGGCTGCCGTCTTAACTTTGCTAAACATGCGTTGAAAGGCAGGAACAGAAAGGCGGTGCATGAGTGGCAGCCAAACAACATTTCTGTTAAAAGGAGTGACAGGAAAATTTGTTTAGATTTGCAGGACACAATTTTGCCTGATGCGGTGATGAAGACCTAATACTGTAGAAATACAGCTCTTTATTGGTTCTGACTACGTTCAAAGGTGGTGCTTGTTAAATTTGGAGGGAGAGGAAAATACAAATATTATTCAATTATACATAAAACTACTTTGTGTTTTCTTTTTTTCCAATTTCGTCAAATGCTGTAATAGAAACAAATCTGCTCGGATAAACTGTGCATTGTAGTAAATTAAGTACAGAACAATGGAGAGAACAGAAGCGGTCTCGCTGCCTAAATACAGCAAAATGAATTTCCTTTCATTAGTCTAGATGGTCATTAGAATGGCGCGGTAATTTTCTGAGATTAAGTGAGTCCACCCATCTTTGCGTCTTCGTTCACAGGGACATGTAGATCTGTTTTTGTCAGTTTATTACTAATGAAAGGAAAATACAGAGCATTGGAGAATCTCTCCTCGCTCTACCTTTTATTTGTGGTTTGCACATGAAGACAACTGACCCACGGTGACTTGTACGTGTGTGTGTTTTTAACCATGTTCTAATACATTTCCCTCCAATAAGCTTCCAATGTGGGTCAGGTGCTCTCCATATGCGTGAAAGCGAAAAGTAGCTGAACAGCCAATGGGCTCGTGCTTGAAAAGTATGTCATCTGCTTCATACACACACTTGTTTCACTATTCATAATGGATGAATGGGGAGCCAGACACACTGTACACACACACACACACACACACACACACAAATAAACACTGTCAGGCCTTTCCAGATGGCAAGCTGTGCCTTTAAATCAGCAGATTAGATTTTACGCAATGCCATCAACTTTGTGTGCGTGTGTCTGAGGCTCGGCCGTTGACACGGAGGAGGGGGTGTTTTCTATATTGTCAAGTTGTTCTGGTTAACACTGGTCGTGTGTGATTATGGGAGACAATGTGTTGATGAGCGTACAGTATGTCTGACATGACATACATCTGATGCTTTCTCTGAGGGGGTATTATTGACCCTGGTGTCGTGTCCACTTGATCTGAAGTGAAGCATTTGACCCAGTAGTTTACACTCCGCTGCTCTGTTGCACTTTCTGCTCCTCTGACATTGTCAACTATTATTCTATAATAAACACAGGGTAAATAATGGCTTTTGGTTTTGTGATTAGCTGAAATTAGGAAAAAGAAAGGAAAAATTCATTTGTTGTCCAAATTGTCTATTGCTTGAATGATGTACTCCACTTGAACAAGCTTAGTTCAAAATAAATTTTAAAATAAAGTTCCCACACATTATGGAATTCACTCTCCATTGAACTCAGATGGACCGATTCTGTCACTGACACGGTGTGATGTCTCTCAACCTAACAGGTGCCACAAAACTAATAGAATGGACCGAGACGTGTCAGTCAAGCACACTTACGCCCACACGGTCCTCAGAGGATGTCTTATCACGAAATATAAGTGTTGGTTGGACCATTGGTGTCATAAGACATTTAAATGAATATTTAAGTAGATTTCATCCTCTGCACAAGATTTCTCTTAATGAAGAATTAATCTACATGAGCGACAGCAGAGCTAACACACGGAGCTTAGCAGGGGAAATTAAAACTTAAAACTTGAGGTGAGTCTGACATTTTTCTAACAGATCCTTTTGTAATGAAATATAATGTAAATATAACATGAGCTGCACAGAAAATTTGAGGTTCGCATTCAATTTCTTCTTAGCAGAGACAGGAAACGGTAAATAAAGTGTGAGGATTGACTGCAGGAACACTTTGTCCTCTGGAAAGTTTGAGGTTGATATGGGGAGGGGGGGGGGCACAAACACTAGTCCATCTCAGACAACCACAGATGATGTTGGCACCTCTACCCCTCAACCTCTGAACCTCTTAAGTATGAATCTCTCACGACTGCAAGCTTTCAAATATCACATTGTTCAGTGGGTGGACACTTCCATGTGTTAGGGTCACAGCCAATGAACCTCGACATGTTGCGCCTGCAGAAAGTGGCCGTTGGTAAGTGGGCAGGACTGGTCGGAGTGCGAGTGCCAAAATGGGGTGCACTCATGTTGATAACAAGCATATTCCCATCCTGCTCTGCAGATATTTATAGCATGTGTCGCAGTACATACTGACAGCTCTGTGTGAATGACACATAATTCTCACAGAGCATGCATGTAGGAATATAATATAAATCAATTTTTTTTCATATTTCTTATCTTGAATGCACATAAATAGTTAAAATGTCGCTATTCTTAAAAATAATTTCAGGTTTTGCAACGATGATCCAACAGGCGCTTATTTCATCCTCTTAATTGTCAGTGTCACTATAATTTTATTTTTATTTTTATTTGCCTTTATTTAACCAGGTTGGTCCCGTTGAGATACAATGACCTCTTTTCCAAGGGAAGCCTGGCCAAGACAGCAGCATACAAAAAATGTCAACAGTCACAAGACACACAAAAATCACATAACACAGATCAAATAAGATAAGTTCCCTGTTCCCTTAAGATAAGGCAACAGGACTAAAGCTCCGGATTCCCACCAAAACAAGAACAAGTGCGGTATGAAGCCGCTCCAATTTCTCTCACACGAGTCTTCAAAGTTTCAAGGTTTATGAGCTCCTTTAACTTAAGAGTTTTTTGCAGTGCATTCCAAGCAGCAGGTGCAGCGAACTTAAAACAGTGCTTACCAAATTCAGTGTTTACTTTGGGCATAACTAATAAAACATGCTGTGTGTGTAAAACACTGTTTACTTAAGACAAGGGAAGGAACTCAGGGGAATGCATGTGCAGGAATATTTATGATCTTGTTGGTGTCAGGGACAATCAACAAAACTTTGACACCGCAGACATAATCCATTCTGGCTATTTGCTTTAGACAGAAACAGGAACTGAAATGCGTCAGTCACTAAACAGTATTCAACATTTATCTGTCCGTTACTTAACAGTAATTGTCCTGTTCTATGTGTTATCGTGCTGTAAATGACTCAGTTGTTTAATGGCTGCACACGTCAGACACAAATATCTCTCAAGCTCAATATTTACCATTGTATCACGTTTGAAGTGCACTCAGCTTTAGGTGCAGAGAACTCTAGCATCTCAAAATGCATTCCTCTCAGGGATCAAACTGCGTGTGCTGAGGATGTATTGTAAATTATCTGTGCATTCATTTTGAAGTTTGACGTTCGTATTACAATATTTATCTATGTTCTACTTTTGATATCTTCTTTGCATGACATTAAAGGAGAGGAAAAAAATTATATCGGAGCCCCCAATAATATATAAAGTATTTTGTAGTAAGATCTAAATGCTTCTTTTTCATTATTTATTGATAATGTCCAAGAACTGTTAGGTCATGTAAGATATGTGTTGTTCATATTATTTTCCTATTATTTTTTTCCACCTCCTGCAAACCTCTCTGGAATCACTGTAGCCTTTTAGAATAGTGTTTTGATCACTTCCTCTTAAACAGGAGCAAAATACTTACACATCAACACTTCTGCCAGTTCACAGTGGAACAAATGTGCGTTCATGGGATCAGAAACAATCCAGCCTAGTTGGTTTCATAGAATCCAATAATGTTTCCTCCACTGTCGAATGAAAACCATCTGTTAGTTACCACCTCCAGGGAAGTATTGTTTTCCTCTGCTTTAGTTTTTGTCTTTGTTACCTAACTAACTGATTTCCATGAAATTATTTTGGAGTGGTGGGGCATAACCCAAAGAAAAACCCCACTTGAATTTTGGCGCAGATCTGAATCTCCAGTTTTCATCTGCTTTTGTTTGTCTGTTTGTTTGTTAATTAGCATGATTACACAAAAACTGCTCAACAGATTCACATCAAAGTTTAGGGATAAGGGCATGACCCAAGGAAGAGCCCGTTAAATAATGTAGCAGTTCCCGTAAATGTTCTTTGCCATGGCAAAATAGAGCTTGGTGGAGGTAAACGCTTGTATGGATGTGACCCTTCAGTCAGTGGGTGACACTCTTGCTAGTTGCTCAGTAATCATATAGTGAACAGATCAGCATCCCCAGTGCCTCTCAGTCAGCTCAGCTGTATAAGGCATGACCTTTGTCCCAGATATGGAAAATTGGCAGCTTAAGTTTTAATAAACATGTCAACAAATGTGGACAAGTGGCTCACTGACGGTTTTATCGCAACCATTGACCGGTTGGCCTGCGGGATTTAGTGCATTATCCAGTATTAGATGTGAACTATTTTACAACTGAAATATGATGGAGGAGGGAAATCACTCCAATCTTTTGCTGGACTACTGAAGGATGAAGATGATCCCCATAAACCTAGGAGAGATTGTTTTTCATTGTGTGCGTGTTGGTCAAAGATTTCAAATGTATAGTATGGTAGTACAGGATGCGTGTACAACCACAAGCAGTGTTTCAGTCTACATCACAGTTTGGGCCCAAATTATAGCTGCAACACTGTTCACAATAATGACCGACCTCATCAAAGAGAACATATAAAAGAACTGAACTGAATCCAGAGGTTTTAGGCTGCTGCACACACTCCATATCGCTCCCCTCTTCTAAAGGATCAATTTGTCCATTAACCAACAAAATCGCCTCAGGCACATGACTGAACTCTCTCTTTCAGCGTGGTGATGAGCTTCTGATTTACTGTTGTGCTCACCAAACATAAAGAGCTGCACGGCTGGAGAGTTTGCAAAAGGAGCCGCGACTCGAGTGAGAATGTGTTCATCGATATATCGGTAGATCAAAACTCTTTAAATCCAGTCAAAGGAACCTTCATAAGCTCCCTGCAGTACCAAGGAATCATGAAATTACAATGATAAAACTAAAAGATACTAAAAACTTGATAACTATTAGCCCAAAGAAATATTTATAATTTGGGTCCCATTTGTCCACATGATGAATCAAATTTAAATTTTTTTTTGCTGCTATAAGATGTGAACATAACTCTGGCTATTTCCATTTCTATTGATTTGTATTATGAGAGAGATGTTAGTTGTTGACCCGATCCCTTCTACAGCACATTTAGATATTTATTGCCAGTTCATTACAATCACTTCCTCTATAGACAGTTATTTCTTTGCGTTAGCAGTTTGAACAATCCTCTCCTGATCTGAAGGTCTGAAGAGACTCAGTAAATTGAACAGGAGGAAGTCTGCTCCCTCCTTGGTTTTGCCACTCACTCGATCAAGTGTTTATTTGTTTGTTGGTGACAGGAGGTGAAAAGGGGCAGTGAGTGGGGCAATGTTTGATTTGGGCAGAGTCGAGGACTATTTGTGTTGTGGCAGATCTGAGACTGGTTGATTGAGACAAGCACCATAACATGTCTTTAGCTTCCTCTTGCCTTTTGCACATCTTAATTATCTGCCCCCCCCCCCCCCCCCATCTGATTCCACTGTCTGCCTTTCTTTAAGTTCCTCTCTTTCTTATTCCCTTTTTCTGACTACATTGCTTTTTTTCCCCAACTCCGGGTTTCTCTTGTGTATACTTTTCCCACTGTCCGGTGTGTCTGTCTCCTATTGTTCCTCTTTCTTTTCCCCCATTTTTACGTCAGTCATTCTGGATGTTACTCGTTGCCAACTGCTCCCCTCATATGCCCCCTGTTACCGATGTCCTAGCCAGACAAAAGGCTCCTCTCCTGGGCTTGAAGCCAGCCAGGTTAGCCCCTCTCTTTAGCTGGACCCCTGGAGGCTTCAGATTCTGGAGTGACAGAATCTTTTTTTTTAAAGCCCCAGGGTTACGATGGCAACAGCAACTATGGGATTGGACCTTTTCCTCTGGGATTAATCTCCGGGGTTAAACTTTAGGGCCACAGTGGAAAGTAGAAACTGTGTCAAATCTAGGGAGGTTTCTAAGTTTCTAATCTACTTGTGGACTACGTATACATTTTAAACTCTTTTACTTCTCTTTGCTTGTTTTGCCTGGACTGTACTGAATGATGCAAAATATTCACATTAGAATATGACACATACAACTTTTAGCTTCTTACAATGTTTCACATTAACTATCTAGACTTAAATTACACTATTGTGTCCTGACACAGTTTCATATGATACCAGTACTCTCATATTAACATAAGAGATCTCTAACTTGGTGTGTGCAGCACTATTTACCGTGTGCTCGCTGATGGTGTTCTGCTAACGTTGAGTGACGTAGGACATATCCTGTTTTAACGTAACATTTCTTTTTATAGGAAATCAAATAATATTAGACATTTATAATTATTAAATTCATAGAATTCATCTATGATTTAAAACTTGTTTAAGTTTCTTTTAATTTGATGTGTAGATGAACTACTTTTCTTAACAGTTATTTGTTGAGGTTCACGGACTCAAATCAAGGTTATAAATAATAACCATTTGGTTAAGTTAAGGATTCCATGAATTGTCACCGTTGTCTACTTTTTTCCCGTGAAGATTGGAATTACTACAGCTGCTGGTCTTTTTTGGCCATTGGCAAAATGACCAATGCTGTTGTTTTTCTTGGTGGGACAAAATGCATGTTCTACTGCCAAGCTTTGTGTAGTCCTGTGTACTTTTATTGTGACTTGTACTTACAAGAATAACTTGATTTCTAAGACATCTCAAAGCTTTAGTCAGCTTCAGTCAGCACTAAAACAATAGTGTTGCAACACTTTCAATTTAAACTATATATGTTAAACTATGATGCAAACATTTCAAGGTATTTTTGTGTATAAAACGTTTTTATTCCATTTATTTGCAAGGCTCATAGAAGGTCACTGATCCACTTACACCCTTTCACTTGTGTTGGGGCTGTTCAGACTCGGTTGGCAGAGTTTGGAAAATAACGTTTCACAGTCTGGGGGTCAAATCATTTCCATGCTTTGGTCATGGAGGTATGGGTCAGAGATGGAGGAGTACAGAAAGTGGAAGGATAATAACAGCAGGAGGATGGTGCTTGTGTTTGGACAGGGAATTCTTTGGGTTGTTCTGTGGGAAGTTGTGCAGACAAAGGGAACGTAGAAAGTAGAAATAAGATATACTGTATAAAGGCACAGCTGTCAACCCGTTTAAAAACAGAAGGGAATGCAGTAAGACGGAGACGGGGAGATCTGCATTGTAGCCCTAAGCTGAATGCTGCCTTTATGAGCAATAGTTAAAAGGACACTGAGGCGTGAGTCCCTGTAACCATAGCGACTTCCCAGGAGCCCTGTGACGGACAGATAATAGAGTGAGAGAGGAGTTCCTTTTCTCTTCTTCAGCCCTCCCTCCCTCCCTCCCTCCGTCTCACTTGTTCTCACTTCCACTCCTCTCTTGGGCAGTTTGTTGGATCCTCGCATCTTACGGGATTTTCCTTGACTCTGCTGGCCTGTTTTTTTGCCTTTTTATGTGCTCGCTTAAGTTTGAACACCAGCCCAGCGACGGCTGCTCCGCTCAGCTGCTGCCGTAATTGCTCGTTGTTATCTTTCTGAATCACTTTTTATGGACTCCCAGAACAGTTTGGGGATTTTCGTTTTGTGCATCAAGAAAGCCGTTTTGCGTTGGCCCAGAGAGAAATGTGCTCCAAAGGCACTGTCTCAGCCCGTGATTCCTTTGTCTACATTTCAGACGCTGTGCTGTCAAACCATGGTGCTGCCCCCGAGACCAATCGGCCTGAGAATATGCAATGCTTAACAGTAAGTACAATCAAATATTTTTAACTTTCTGTGTGTCCGTGCAAAGTTGAATCATGTAGAAGTTTGCCTTTTCTGCTCTGTGTGTGTGTCTGAATGTGTGTGTGTGTTTGTGTGTGTGTGTTGGGGGTGCATGTCAACTTGAGTAATTGAAATATTGGGGAAGTTTAATTGTGTATATGGACATTAATCTAATAATACTATTGCTGTACAGTGTTTTGGTGAGCATATCTTTCCATTTCCACTTGCGCTTCTATGTGTTATAATTCATTACGTTTGATCGTGTGCATAATGAGTAAATAGGCCCATATACGATAATACAAAGTAGTTGAGCCGTGACATTGAACCATGTCCAACCAACTCATCATGCATAAACATGCCTTCAGTGAAACATTTACTGCACGAATTCCATGTTACACATTTTCAGCAACTATAGCAACTAATTGAGTCATGTGCTTGTGCTCGGAGCAGTGAATGGAGCAAGATGTCATTTCTTGAAAGACAATATATGTCAAAAGGCTCACTGGCATGAGAGTCACATGTGGAGCAGAATAATGGTTTGTCATGAGAAAGGGGAAAAGTTAAATGTGCAGTCGGCTGTGAAGCCAGTTTTCCTTATCTGTTTGTGGAAATCACGAATCCTTCCTGTTCTCTCCTTCTTCTCCCTTTTATCCTTTACATCTTCTGGTTTTAGTTTTGTTGTAATATTTCAAGTTGGACGTATCTTTAAAGTCCTTTTTCTCAATTTCCACATTGCTGACTGTACAGCGTCCGTGCATTAATTAAAAATGAATGTGAAGACCACTTAAACTGTTAACAGAGACACAGGAGGATGACTGATGATACTTTCACACATTTTACAGCTGTATGAGGAAGTAATGATTATTTAAGCAGAATATTTAAGAGTTCACGCTAATGCTGCCAATTCTATTGGGAACTGTCTAGATAAAAACATTAAAGAAAACAGCTGCAACCTACAGTGCATGCACTTGTTGGATAAGCTAGCAAGCAGGCTGTATAGCTAGCTGCAACCATTTCTTTTAGATGCAGGTGTTTTGCCTCTTCGGCGAATTTCACACTGTCCTTCTCTCTAGCTTTTAAGCTACAGTAATAAAGCAGGAGAATTTACATCTCGGCTTTTAGTCAAAGACAATGCACTGCTACATGAGGAGCGGCCTTCCTTTCTAATAGACGCCAAAAGCCTTTTTGCCTTTTCATTAAAAAAATAATAGGAGCCTTAAATTTGAATGTTTTGCCGAACAAGAGGCAAGTTATAATTTATTTTTTTTTACTTAAACTGGAATAACCAAACTTTTACACAAACAATATATCATCCCTTCTTTCTGACTATACTTAAACATGTAAAATAAGTGGCTCTACCAAAGCTGTTATTAATGTGATACTGAAAAACAAGATTCTTGCGTTATATAATAACAATAATAAAAGGAATGATGGCTCTTTTTATTTACACAGAACTTCTAAAGGTCTCATTATCAGATTTCCTTGTCTGTCTAGGGTTAATACATACATTTGGTGACAGTTTAAAAGTTTTGAATTAATCTCTGTTAAGGAAAATTGTTTGTTATTATTAGTAAGTTTAATGACCTTTAAGCTTTGAACCTTTGTAACACAATTCTTCCCCAGGTTGACGATTACTTAAATGTTTTAGGTTCCCTGTTGTATCAATCACGTTGTTTTATGAGATACTTTAAAACCAGCCATGTTTTTGGCTGTGTCAGGACTGCAAACCTCTCAGTTAAGTGATGGTATCCACTGACTTAACCTCGACTTGATGTTTGCCGCTATAGTCTCTCATCTGCACTCCCAATAAATCCCATTCAAAATTTACATGTGGTCTTGACATGGCAGAAAGGTAGAGAACTCCCTTCTCCTGGTAATCGACTCACCGTGTTCCCATCTTGCTCTACCAGCTGCCCGATCACTCACCTCCCTGATGTCCCCGATGATCTTGGACTCTGTGACCATGCTCGCTCCCCTGGCCGACCTCAATACACAATGTTCTTGTTTGAGCTCTAGAGAGAAACATGAGAGCGAGGAGAGTGAGAGTTTTTTTTTTTTACTTAAAACCACAAATACATCTTTCGGATATCAAACCTTCAAATGAAACCCTGCAAATGTGTAAGACATGGGACATTTAAAGGCATTCAGAGACACTTTGCCCAGACAAACCATTAGCAAAAAGAATTGAGGGACAAAAACAGATGTGGGAGCGAGATGGTATTAAAAGTAAGTGCGCAAAAAGGAACAAATACATTAATAAATAGTTAATGGCGGCGTCTTTCAACCATTCCTCTTGTGTCACATCAAAGATAATCTTATCTCGTTGCTTATAAATGCTGCATCTTTTTGCATGTTTTTGTTGACACCACAGCTGTGGATATTTCTTAGTGGATCCCGAGTTGGCACATTTTCCAAGTAACTGTCACGGAAAATTGACTCTGGCTTCTGTTCCCACACGATGCCAACACAGTTAATGCTTCAGCAAAATCACTTTTACAGGTTCAGATGTATGTGTGACAGGGGGCTATGTTTAGATAGGGGCTGTCATTATTGAAAATTGGGCCGGGGGAAGTCAGCTGGCACTCATGGGGCATATATTATCATCCTGTTATGGATTATTTTTTCTTTGATCCATCACATGTCTGTAAACCCAGGGTATGGAGCAGGCTACGTATATCATGCAAACTGTATACAAAGACTCAAAGAGATGGGTATTGGACAGCTTTGAAGCCAAATGCAAGTTTTTGTCTGCGGCATTTTGTCAGAAAACAGACTTCAGTGTAAACAGGAGCCTAATAAAACAAACTGACAGATCCTAAGTAAAGACTTCGTGGAAACCACAACCACACATAGCTGAGTCTGCCATAAGAGAAATGCCCCAGTCTGCTCCAAATACGCTCGCCACAAACGAGAAAGAATTCACATTCACACTCAGAAGTGTAGCCCAGAACATTCAGCTTTCAATCATAAAACTGCTCAGAGGAGACGCATGCAGCAAAACAGGTAACAATCTAGGGCATCAGATTAAATGTACAAGCAAAATAGGAGAACAACTTAGATTTGGTGCGTTATCAATAATACAGTGGATTTTTACCATTGCTCTCTGTGAGTTTTTGAGAGATAAACGCATTATAAAAACATTTCTCTGAGGTGTTAATGTGTTCAGACCCCAGCAGGCGTTCAACAGCTGAATCCATCAGTTACATAGCCTCTGTATTTGAAGTGTTGATAAGTCTTTCGGGGTCCAATTTGCCGTTGTTTTTTCTAGCAGTGCTGCTGTGTGCAGTGAAAAGAAATGAATGTCCTGCAGGGTCACGTAGCACAGGAACAATTCCACCACAGTCAATCTTTGCCTGAACAAGATTTCAAGGTTTGATCATCAACGTACCTTGCATAGTAACTGAATTCAACAATACTTCACATTACAAGTGTGAACAGAGCTTTTAATTATTCAAATGTAATTTAACTAACACTGTGTGTTTCATTACAGTGGACATGGTCACAGACTTGTTTTTCATACACCCGAGGTTCCATGAATGTTATTCAATTAAGAATTGTCTCTCAAAAAAGGAATTGGTTTGTTTGAAATCACTAAACTGTGAGGAGTTCAACAAAAAGAGGGCACTTTACTGTGCTTAGACCCAATAATTCCCAGTACATTCTATCTAGCTGCACATAATTGCACAAACTCATAGATATCATTTCCCTTTCTATGCCTTCATCCGTGCATTATTACCGTGGATAATGGTGAACATGTCAAAGCAGTCCTTATCAACTTTTGTGGAAGTCTGTTTTGTAGTTTTTGTGCAAGGTTGAGGTGATAAGTCAGTTCTTGCAATGACTTGTTAAAGAAAGGTGATGACTTTGATGCCCGGAGTGGCTGACATTCAGGCTTATTCAGCAGCAGATCAGTGTCTCATTGCAACATATCCGTGTTTCTTGAGAAAGTTGAATCACTCCAGGATGTGAACTCTGTGGAGAAGCAGTGGTCTTACGGAGCGACAGTAATAAGCCTGACTGGACAGGATTAGACAGAGGTGCTCCATTTACTCTCCCCTTTCACACACTCTTCCTCTCTTTACACGTAACACACATCGGACAGTCACAGAAACACAAGTCAGGGGTAATTTATCACATACAAGTTGTGTTACTACTCTGACACAACACATTTGTGTATTTGATGAGCTGCACTTTGCTCCGTTTAGCTTCAGCGAAATGTTTAGTTCCTGCAAAACAGATTCATAACATTCCTGACATTGCTAACAGAATAAAGTAACTGCACTGTTTCCTCTGTGAGGCTTTTGAAGTCATACGGAGGGTGAAGAGATGAAGAGCAGCAGCGACATGGCAAAAAGTTCTACATGTGTATCCGTGAATGCTCCTTTCCTCTCTCCATCCTCTTTCCTCCCTCCCCTTTAATTCTTGTTCTCCCTCTTCCTCTTTATCTCCGGGTGAATCAGAGTAACAGATGATTGTGTGGTTTGTGTGGGACCGTCTCAGGGGAGAGTTGAGGGAGGGGGGGGGAGAAGCACATTCACAGACTAAATTAAGGGAGAATGGAAAACCTTTCAGACTTTCTTCTCTTTTCTGTACTCATTTTCTGTTGCCTTGTCCTCGCTCCCTTCCAGACCGCTGCGTATGTCCTCCTTCACCATAGTGGCCTCCCCCTCCTCCTCCTCCTCCTGCTGCTTTTCCCTCTCTTTTTTCTCTCTCTGTCACCCCATGGCCATCACCCATGCGGCACAAAGAGCCCTGTGGTATCATTAACTGCCCACTCTTTACCTACTCAAACATTTCAGTGTTTGATGATGGCCTTACACATGAATAATTTCGTTGATTTACACTGGGCTCATTTAAGGCTTTGGACACTTCAGATGTCGGTGAAGATAATACTTCATATCCACAAAGGAATGTCCCTCAGAAAGACCACAAGGCTATTTCAAGAAGATTTTCCTCCATTCGCCGTCTCCACTTTTTCAACTTTCTTCTGCATTTTTTACTTAAAATCATTGTTCTTTTGAGCTAAGATAATTACATCAAGTTTGGGATAAAATGTGCTTTAAAAGTGTCACACCGAATGAGCTCTGTTAGTTTGCTTTGTGTGACTCACTGCAAGCTCCATGTCTTTTCAATATATTAAAAAGATCTGGCGTTACCATGGTTTGCTTTTAAAGATAAGGAACAGGGGATTGTTGGCATTTGGGATAAACACTAGCCACAGTCATGGGGGGTGAAATTTTGTGATGGGAAAAATATTGACCACTGTTAATTAATCTCGCCCGATATTTGGAGAATTTGTCAGTGAAATCTCCAGTGTAATTCCCTTTGTATAGAACTTTAGTACAACTAAAGCCCTTTGATAGACATATATATTATTTATGTATAGGTTCAATGATCTTGTCCAAATTAAGATAATAAAGGTTATCACAGAAATTTTTACCAAAAAATTACAAATTGAATGAATACAGAAAAGGCCCTTTTCATCGCAAACTGAATTTATTTCTTAATTTATTTATGTATTAAACTATTCATTTCTGCATTCATTTAAATGTTATTATTCATCTACATATCCGCATATCCTGTCTTGGACAAGAATCAGCTGAAACTATAATGACTCTTATCATGACAATGCTCTTCTGAACTACAGATGATAAATCTGACATGCGCCACCACAACATTTCATCTGCTCAGAGGCAAAGGAAAAAAAACCTGCTCGTGTCATTGGCAAGGAGCACAGAGTTCATGAATATTAACAATAGTCGCGCCCTGGGTTACATGTCCCCCTGCATCACTTTGCTTGTCAGCTAGCATTAGCTCCTAAACCATCTCTGAGAAAATGGTTCTGACACTCGTGTCTGACGGGAAAGATGGGAAGGAAGGGAGAGGCAAACTAAAAACAGGACAGTGAGGTTGGATTTTCTGGCCGGTGTCTCAGAATAAATGAAGACTGGCTACTTTTATTGCCGGGATGTTTTCTTTTGTGAGTATTTTAGGCCCAGGGCCCTAGCTGTCCCTAACGCTGTTCTTTCTAGATGCAGGCCATGTGCATGCCGATCCTTATAACCTCTGCTAATCTTCTTTTCATTGGAGAGTTAAAGCCAGATACAAGAGTCCATATGTCTAGACCCTGAAACCGAAAAAGTGCATTCAAAGTACTGCCAGTGTGTGTGTATCTGAGTGAATAAAAGGCTAAAGACATATGTCTTACTCAGGTTGAGATTTCTTACCTCTATGGCTTTAGAGATGGTAGTGTAGGTGTGTTGGAAATCAGCCCATTGCTCACTTTGGTACGGATTCTTTGCCGGATTGCTATCAGGATATTTTTTACAGATGTTCATCCTTTTCACACGAGAATGCAGTACATCTACCACTCAATAATAGATGCAGCCGTTAAAGTAAGTATAGACTGTGAACTGTATATAACTCTGTCCCACCATCAAGAAATAATACCTAAATTTCCCGGTTATGAACTCTGCCATCTTGTGGGAATTCAGATCCAGAATCTGTGGGATGGTGGAGTGTAGGGACGTCCTGACAGTAAACACCCTCAATCTCAGCCATCAATCATGACGTTTACCCCGATTCTATAGCATCAAATAACTAATTAAAACCAAACTAACTTGGAAAATTAACACTTGGACAAACATAGGTGTGATGAGTACTACTTTAAATGAGGAATTTAGAACTTCCATCGCAGCCAGCCACCAGGGGGCGATTGAAACGCTTTGGCTTCACTTTTATGGAGCAGTCATCTTCTCCTTCTTTATGTACACTCTGTTTAGACATTCATGTCCCCCTGGTTAATGGATAATAATCAAATAACTGCAAAACAAACCATCAAATTTTAATATGTTAAACTAGGATGACAAACATTGTGAATATATCTTCCTCAGTCGTTATGAGCATGATCACTCTTAGCATAGCCGTGCCTCCAGGATCTTTAGAGTGTTGCTCTCACAGCTGTATATTCTGCTTTGATTTTACTTTTATATTTTGCATCCACATTTTAGTTTTAACTCCATATTTTGATGAATTTATTTATCCACTCATTACTTTTTATACTTTCTTTTCTTATTTCTGTGTATAGTTTGTCATTCGTTTGTGAAGTGTGTTGATGTTCACTAATTATGCATTTCAAAGATGAATTGATTTGATTTAAACTAATACTCTAATTAATCTTAACTAATCTGTGGAAGCTTAGCCTTTGTCTGTTGCTGTACCCTCGTTATGAATCTATGTCTTTGTCTTCCAACGTTTGTATTTTGAGTGCAACTTGAGCTGCGACCCTGAACTTGGCCTTAGACCCAACTTGTGTGTTCATTGGCGTAAAAGACGCCTCCTCCTTTGATAGCTCTTTATTCCGGTCAGAAAGAGCGAGGGAGGCCGACAGGGAGATGCAGCGAGATCCCACATAACTAACCAACTGACTGGCCTCGTCTGGCTCCTAGACGAGCTTTACAAACTCTTCTTTCACTCCTCTCCCCAAGACATGCTTTCTTCTTTCCCTTTCTTCTCCCCCTCTAATCCGTCCTTCTGCCTATTTAGAGGTGAACAGCGCAGCGTGAATGGGAGAGAAAGTGTTTTTTGTGTGCTTGACGGGTAACCCTCACCCTTTTGAAAAGGCAAACAGGGAAAAGCTGCCATTACTACTTGCATGAAGGGATCTTAAGACAACGGCCTTTTCTGCCACTTTATTCGCATTGTAGAGACTAGTGCAGCGTCGCTCCTCGTTCACCCCTCTCGTCCTCTGTCACTTCTCTGTCCATCTGTCATTCCATGAGCCAGGCACCTAAACAGTAAAAAAAAAGGAGAGGCCAGCTGGGCATCAATGGGAGTTGCTAGGGGTTAGACTGGCCACTGTTTGAGCCATAATTTAACTAGCTTTTTCCTGCACTGCCGCTGAGGTGTTGTTATTTTTAAGCAGATTACCACCCCTTTCCCAGGCGTACACATATTGACAACAAAAATAATGTTTGGACAAGTGGAAGAGGAGGAGGAGAAGGAGGGGGGACTGTCCCGAGTTCACAGACCTGTGAATTTCCGTACCGTGTGGTTAGAGCGCTGAGGGGGAGCAGCGGACAGGAAAAGCGGAGGAAATATGGAAGTCGAAAACATAACAAACAAGCATAATGTCTGGACGTGGAGCGTGGGAGCTGAGGTGGGAAAAGGTCTGATGAGGTGGTAATTTAGATTTATATGTGTGTGTGTGTTTTTATGTGCTCTCAACAATACTTCTATCATAAGTTTTTGGTAAATGTGGTAATAAAAAGTTTTTATACATTTTCCTAATCGTTAAAATCCACTTTCAATGGTTTTCACACTCCTGTTTGCTCGACCATTCCTAATAAAACTCCTGTCTCGCTCACTCTAATTCATACACGTCACACTTGTGCCACCTATATTAGTCACTACAGTGCATATTTGTCAAAGACGGAGAGCTAAAGCACATCTCCCAACCTCATAGTGTGGACTCAGGAAGTAAACTGGCCTTATCGGGAGCAGGCACACAAAGTTGTCCTGGCTCTGCGGTGGCGAGGTATGCACAAGTGCATGTGTGCATGTGTATGTGTGTAGAGGGGATGGGGGGGTGTCGGTGGTGGGAGGCACTTCCTCCTATTCTTCTGCAGTTGAAGAGTTCCCATGAGTGCCCCAGCCAGGAGCTACACTGTGGCCCGAGCAGGCTGAGCCAGCGCCAGTCTCGCCTACATGACGCCGCCACCACCGCCGCACACTCTCACACAGCTGATCTCAGGCGCTACTGCAAGCGTTCAGGCCGCAGATCAAGAAGCTGGACGCTGTCTTGCAGGACAGGGCCAATGCAAGAAGAGGGGAGAAGAATGAAAACCTAAAGGAAGGAATCATTGAACTTCACTTTCAAAAGAAGTCACGAGGGATACGTGAAGCTGCGGTTAAAATGATGGGTACAGATGTAGAAACTTGCACACAGGAATATGCATTAATGACTGGAGTTGTTGCAAACAAGCCTTGAATGGACAAGAGTGCAGCTGGAGTTCAGTTCGCAGAGGGCTGCCACCAGGAAAATAAATCTAGACTCATTTGAAGAAAGCTGATGCGGAGCGACGGCCAGTTTGGCTGAAAAACGTCTCCAAGGACCATTTTTGTTATACTCGACAGATTCCTGTTTTCCAGCAGAGTGGGAAACAATATTGCTATCAGCAATCATCTACTGCTGGACTGCACTGCCACTCCAGCCGCTCTTTTTTTTGGCTGCCGTCACTGCTGAGATGATCCATAACACCCTGAAGTGCTCCCAGCCGATGGAGCACAGCCCGAGGAGAACACACTCGCCCGCACAGAGGAGGCTGTGGAGATACTCGGGCTGCAGAGGGGGCGGCCAGGTGGAAAGTCACCGTCGCAGTGTGTGCGTGCTAGCTGCGGACTTAAACCCTGGAGAAGGAGGGAGAGGAGGAGGTGGAGGTGTCCTGCACACCATCCACGGGCTGTGCCACCTGTGCATCGGATGTAGGCTGCCACAGGTGTGTGTTTTTCAGAGAGGGGAAGATAGAAAAAGAGAAAACGCGTGTCGAGTGCACGGTATCAATCACTGATTTGGAGAGAGAGAGAGAGACTGGAAGAATAAATTACAGCTTTGAAAGTTCCAATCTCTGCGGTCTGCTTTCATAATTAATTGCCAGAAGATAAATTGTATTCCATAATTTATAAAAGGCAAAAGCAGAAAGGGCTCCACATAAAAGATTTAAATGGTAATATCACTGTTTGCGTACTGTCACTTCCAAATATTTTGCCATTGCTGAGTGGGAGAGAAATGCACTTTCAGCTGCGTGTCCAACACGTCCAGGAAAGGAACAACAGCCTGTAAGCGAAACGAAGGAGATTTGGAGGATATGGTTCCTGAGAGGTGAAGAGCAGCTCTCTCTCGCTCTCTCTCTGTCCTTTACATTATTTATCCTACTCGTTAAGACAGAAGGGTGCTGACGGAGAGAGAGACCAGACAAATATTTGCTGTGGCGTGAAGCGGTGCCACATCCTGCACATCTGAAAGGCACATTTAAAGAATAGGAAACCAAACTTGACACAGGGGTGGAACAGCGTATTAACACTATAAGAGAATTAAAAAAAATAAACAAAGAATGCAGCAGTGAATCAGAGAGAATATTTGTAACACTGGGCTAACGTGACCAAAATGCAGCATGACACTTCACTTCCATGTGTGTGACTGCAGTGTTGGGCGTGCTGTCTTAGTCACTCAACATACTGACTTAGATAACATTGTCTCACCACACACAGTACAGTTGATCCAATGTGTGCACTTGGTAGATGTTAGTTAGTTGTATGCGCACCTGTTGGCGGTGAATGTTATCTCTGCTGCTCTGTTGGAAGGCAGACAAGATGTCTACTGAAATCCTCCGGAGCAGGAGGAGACCGGCAGGATTTATGTTTTTGCTCCCGGCTTCATGCGGTCATGTCTGAGAGGATGGTGGCGCACTGAGGCATGAATGTGGAAAAACGGGAAAGCTCGGTCACACGCACATGAACTCATACACACACGCAGGTTTCCCCCTTTGGGTTGCAAGAAAGTTCATATTTTTTGAGTTTTAGTGTATTTTCATTTTCCACATGCCCTTTGATTTAATCATAGATTTATCAAGAAGCCCCACCTTATTTAATTCATCCTGAGAACTGTTCCCATTCCTTTATCTTTCCTTTTTCCTTTAGAAATTTGTCTTGAGGATGTTAATACAAAAAAAAAGTCACTTAAAGAACATTCTTACAAATTTCTATTATATTATTCTATTGTTCTCTTCTCTTTTTTTTCTTGAGAATAATCGCTCTGTTTTATTGTTGAAGTAGGAAACCGGGCGGCTGGTGCTGCTTCCCTCTGGCAGACCAGAGGGAGCTCGAGTGGTTGGACTTCACAAAGCTCCCAAATTGAATTAATGCTGTAAAAGCTCTGGAGTTTGGAGGAATCAGGCGATATTAGACAGTTCAGAGAGTTCTTCTTGAAAAGGAACACCACGTCTGAAACCTCCTCTGTTAAAAAAGATGGATATATAGATCTCTCTCTCGCGCTCGCTCTCTCTTTCTCTCTCTCAGCATAGTTAATTTTCATATTTTTTCAATTTTCTTCAATTGCAAGATGATCCTACAAAACGTTCTGTGACTGGTCGCAATTCTACAGAAAGGTTATTTTTTTAATACCATCTGTTCCACTATTTGTCTTTTTCATCTGCTCTCTCACCATCACCCTCTCTCACCACTGTTTAATCCATCTTTTTTTGTTTTATCCCCATTTCTCGTTTTTCATCTCTTCTTTCACTCTCATTTTCTGTACGTGTCATAATTTTCTCTCTCTTTGGTTTTGTCACACAGCCAGACTCAAGGATGATTAGTTTAAACCCAGTCTGCTCTTAATGCAAAAATATCAAAGCAGAGCACGGCCACAGGTTTAGAAAGTATAATACTGTCTGTACTTATTTTTGCTACAGGTATGAATTAAGGGTTGAGTGTGCGTGTGCATGCGCGTGTGTGTGTGTTCAGCCTCAGACGAACAAGGTCAAAGCTCTTATCATAACAATAGCAAGCATCACAGATCATAGTTGCGATCATATGATTTAGCTGAGGTCCTGTCGGCACACGCTCCACAAATCACGAGTTAGCCTCAGCTGTCAGTCGTTTTTTTCTATCATCAAATGGTCAAAACCAAACTCTTGAACATACATCAGTGTCATAAAAAGCCTTTGGCTCATATCCCAACCACAAATATGGAGGAGACTGGATTAATGACCTATATTGCAGAAAAATCACAAAGACACTGATTTAATCTGAAGAGCAGATTAAGTTTCCGAAACATGTCGTACATGGAGATAAAAACAGATGACCGCAGCAATTTCTCTTTGGACGACAGGTATTAAATCCAGTTTTCTTTCTCTGTAGCATGACCATTATATTTTCAACAGTGTCAGTTTGGATGTAGATGGAAATATAAACAAAAAAGGGCACATGAAGAGTGTAGAAATGTGGTTTAAAAAAAGAAAATGTCGCCCCAAACAGTGACATGGGGCACACAAAAGCAGTGGACTATAAGAGATCACAATCGTCCCCGACATTTTAGGGTCATCATGAGCTTCAGGCCCCTGAATAATCCCTTTCATTTCTCCGTGTGCTGCATCTTGCTCATGGGTAGACTTTGTAATTTAGCAGGATATACTCGTAGTTTTCCTGTGCCAGAAAAAGAAATGGAGATGGCAGGGATGCGTGTGTGTTCGGAGCCGTGGTTGTCAGCAGATAAGGTTGGAAAGTGAAATGTTTTGGATGGAACCTTGTTGACTTTGGCTCAAACTTTCGAGCACAGGTACTGAATGACGATGTTGGGGGGGGTCAAAGAGAGAGAAACACAATGGGAAAGAGAGATCAGCTTTATCTGTGTGTGTCCGTGTGTGTGCTCTGTGTGTTGATCTGGTACATTTGAGAAGACAAACACTGCGTCTTTCTGCCATGATGTTGAGATTTGGCAAATTGATGCATTGCTGATTGGATTAGATGAATTGATTCCAGCAAAATCTGTCCAAACCTGTTATTTTGGAAAATAAAGAATTGGATTAAAACACTAGAAATACATTCTGACATAAGGCAGAGATGCAATACATGACAATCTTTACTCTGCTGTGGGAAGCTTCTTGCTTCTATGTTTAAAACAATATTCTGACAATGGATTATAAACTGATTTTTAATGACGACTCATACAATACTTGATATGAAATTATTTTAAATGAATGTTTTAGTATACAAGGTTACTTGCTGTGGGCCAGTGTGTGGAATCTCTATATATAAGTGTGTTTCAAGAGGCAGCTGCATGTTGTATAACTCACGTTTGCATACAAAAGAGTAGGTTTTATATTTCTCTATAACAATAACTGTTGTCTATGACAGATTAAAAATGTGTCTATAATGTTTAAATGAATGTTTTTGTGTGAAAGACTTTCTGTTTCTAAGAGATGTAAGTAATCTGCTTGCGGTAGAGTGTGTATATGAAATTCTTCCCACACTACAGAACACAGAATACCTTTCATCTATCAGAGTTGTTTTTCACATTAATTCAGCTCACTGATTTCACGTGGATTCTTTTATGACAGTTTAAACAGGAAGTAGACGGCGGAATAAAAAATCGACTTCATCATCCCGTAGGAAGGGAATTTATTTCTCTTTTTGCCAGCATGTTACTTTTGGTTTCTCAGGTAGTGGGAGAGACAATGAGATTGTATCTATGTTTAATAAAATAACTGTGTGTGTGTGTTCTGCAGGTGACCATCCTTCGAGGAAAGGATGGCTATGGCTTCACCATCTGCTCAGATTCCCCAGTGAGGGTACAGGCTGTTGATCCAGGCGAGTTTGCATGCACATGTCTGCCTCCTGGGATCTGTCTTTCAAGAGAGAGGCTTCTTTGAGGTCTTTCATGTCGTTGGGCCGTAATACCTTTAAAAGACAAAACAAGCTCACTTTAACTTTTCTTCAGTGTTTCTCGTTACAAATTTTTGTTCTAGCACCAACACCCAAATCCTACATTTCTTAATTTAAAAGAAGCCAAAACAAAACTGCTTTGCCAAACATGGTAATGTTGTTGGCTATGATTCATTTTGATTCACAGGGCCTCTAAAAAGTGATTTTTACTTTGAATTTTGATGACATGAACCAATTATTGATCTTTCCCCCACTTTTCCAATTTAAAGTTACTAGACTGTGTAAACAATCTGGAAATAGTTTATTTTACACTGAATGCTGCTCTTGTTTTTACATTGATTGAGCAAAGTATGTAATCTGATGCATGCAACCTCGTACATCATGAAAGTTTCATTCACCACCTGTGGGTAATGTTTTTTATATATTTTTTGTAACTTCTGGTTTTAGCTTTGGGCATTAGCATTAAGTCTGACTCAGTCAGCAGGGTGTAGCAGTTAATAAGGAGCCCGGCTGTGAAGCTCCCATGTTTACAGTGGTTCACCCTGCAGCCATGTGTTTGAAGGAGATGCTGAATCTTGAGCTGATCTCATGGTTTCAGTCCTTGTGGAGAGATTCAAAACTGTTTCATGCCCGTATCGGGTGTATCTTACCTTAAATTATTATCTTATTGTTTCATGTGTACAGTAACTTGCAATTCTTTACCTCGAAGTATAACAAATAAAGTAAATTATAGCCATGGATGGCATGAGAGGTGCTTAAAAGATATGAAAGTAATAACAGTTTTTTTCTGTCTCTTCACTCTGGCAGGGGGTCCAGCAGATCAGGCAGGTCTGCAACATTTGGACACTCTCCTGCAGCTGAATGGGCAACCAGTGGAGCAGTGGAAGTGTGTGGATTTAGCCCACGCGATCAGGTAATAGCCAACCCCAATACACCAGAGGATTACGGGTCAATTAGCACCTAATTGTTTGAGAGAATGAACGGCTTATCCAGGACTCAGGACGAGCGATCAGTAATGATTATCCAATTGACTGAGAGACATTATTCATTTTACAGTGAGTTCAGGTTAGGAGTCATCAACATAATTTAAGTTATTAAATTTGTATATTGTTATTCTTCTTCTCATTATGTTGTTTCACATATATGAAAATATATACGTATCATATCCACTCCTCCAGATTTTATTAAACATTATCTTTCTTTCTCTGTGCAGAAACAGCACCAATGAAATCAAGGTGGTGGTGTGGCGCACTGGTCCCTCAGCTAAACCTAATTTTGAGGGCCTTATCCACCGGCCCTCCTACAAGCCCTCCACCTCAAACTATGACACCCCCTCGCCCCCCACCCGCAGGCGTGTGCCAGATAAAACCCCGCCCGCCGTGCCGCCTCTCCCCGCTCACCACCGTGCCACCGCCGCCCGCAGGCTGCTGGTCAACGGCTCCGACGCCGGAAACAGCAGCGGCCTAGGCATGGGGACCCTCGCGTGGGGGGCCCAGGGGGGGTCCGACGAGGAGCTGGACGGGAAGCCGCGACACCTCCACCACCCGCACACTGCCACGCTGAAGGGTACCAGGGTCAAGGCCTCCAACGGAGACAACTACATCATCCTGGCGCCCATCAACCCCGGAAGCCAGGTACCGCAGGCTGGTGGTGGACTGCACTTTCATCATCTTCTTCGTCCTCCTCATCCTCACCATGGTCATATGATGGCTCATCCTAGATATGTCTCCTTACCTTACATCCCTGGTGCCGGTAGATAGAAGGACTGTGTTTACAGCGTGTCTGGGCCATCTGGGTTGCTGCTGTCTTACCGATCTGTGCTTTACAACGTGTCGTGAACATAACACATATAGATCAGTCCTGCAGCTACAGGAAGCGGTAGGAGACAATAACGTATAAAGTGCAGCTGTTGATAATAAATTGTGTCTATATCATGTGAAGCTTTTGGCAGTTAAACACATTTCATATTAGGAAAACAATGCTATGTATCTGACATCATTTATCTTATAGATAACTTATTGCTGAATCGCCTGTGCCATCTTTTATATGTCAGTATTTCCAAAACAAATAGTTCTGCCATTTTAAGAAGAAAACTAAAAATATTACTTTAACAATTTCACATTCCAAGACTGGTCCATTACAAGTATAACATATATGTACATGCACAGTATGACATGTACATAGTGTTTTATATAGCGTGTACTTATGGATGCATCTATAGTGACATCATGTATATGAGTTAAAAGTTGTCACCATAAAAACTAAATAAAGCAAACTCATAAAATCAAAAAAGACTGAACTGAATTCCTCAGCTAACAACCTCATAATGAGAAAAATACTAACCTATTAACTAAACCTCCTCTGGGTGAAAAACATGTTCAACCAAAGGGTCCAGGATGTGTTTGTGTCCCTGCAGCACAAGCCTCTGTCTTTTAGGGATAGTACGGTAATCTAGGTTCAGTTTTCAGGCTCTAAAAAGTTTTTCCAAGCTTCCAAAACATTTCTAACCATCTAAACCCTTTGGCTTTTACATTGTTTCATTTACATCTGTCTTCCTCTCTGCTTGTTTCCTACTGAGCTTGTGACTTGAAGCTGCGTGTGTGTGTGTGTTGTGTATGTCTGTGCGTCATGCAGTGTCCATCTTCATCAGTAAATGCTAGTCAGGTTCCGGTTTAGCAAAAGACAAGAGAGCAGACTGATTTCAGAAGGAAGAGATGAAGCTTAGTCAAGGAAATGACAATACACTGTAAAAACAAAAAAGGGTCCGGTTGTTTGGAAATATCGGGGGAAGCTTCTGGAAAAAGAGTGAACAAAAAATACCCCTTCAAACAGCCACCACTTCTGTCACACAAAATATAAGGGGGCAAGAATTTGGCAACATTTTGTGGTGGTCATCGGCCGGCTGAAAAACAGAAAGCCCCTGCGGAAATAGGTCACGTTGGTGACATATCCCAAACGACACAATACAAACTCATACAGCGCTCACGTGGCAGTTTGTATTTATCCTCATAATCTGGGGGAGTAAAAATCTCCTAATGATACGTTTTTTAAATTCTGCGGCTCTCAACTCCCAAGTTCACATCCTGTATTAAAGTGAATAACATGTGACGTGATGGCAGCTCTTCTGTCTTCGCTGCCTCAGTTGACTGTAATTCGTCCTGACAGGGAGAAACCATCGCTGCTTCACTGAGTCCTGCACGACTCGAACGGCCTCAGCTGAGTCCTGGAAAACCAGATTCAATGTCATGCGAGAGGCTGTTGATGATATTGCTCAGCTTGACGCCAAAACACAAACTCACGGTCCGGCAGCAGTGGAAGTTAAAGTACATGACACACATACTACAGAATAAAAAACAAACTTTATGATTTTCGATTTTCTCTTTTGTCATAATAAGGAAATGTGTCTCATTAAACCCTTTGCTTTTTCAGATCTTTTTACGTGAT
The DNA here is from genome assembly GCF_947347685.1 of Pleuronectes platessa. Lineage (NCBI taxonomy): Eukaryota > Metazoa > Chordata > Actinopteri > Pleuronectiformes > Pleuronectidae > Pleuronectes > Pleuronectes platessa. Next base: position 12,025,699 of record NC_070644.1, on the reverse strand, counting down.
CGTCACATTATAGAAATTAAAGAACATGATTAAGAGAAATTCCCCATAGACACTGTATCTTACCGAATTGCTTTAGATGTTCGTATCTTAGATGTCTTAGATAAAACAAGTATTATTAATAATAATGTAATTTCATATTACTCTTCTTTCAGATCTTAAGGCCTGTTTACCAAGACAACCAGGGGACATTAGGTAAGATGTGCATGTTATTTTCACACTCCTGCAGTGTTATTATTTCTATTGTCGGGTATTTAGGCCGAGAGCCAGAGTTTAAATTGGCTTTACTTTGCTATTGTTTTGAACGTAGCCCGCCGTTAAATTAGGTTTTCTTATTCCAACTTTCCGGTTACTGATGTGATATAATTCATAAATATAAAACATCTTCAACTTAAAAAACCTCAAGTTAAAACTAACCGTATAAATACAGTGAATGCAACACTTTGAATTCTGGTCTAAATGATTTACAACATAAGATCATCATTAGTTTTTATTTGCATATCTTTTTTACTCAAAGTTATCATTATAACAGATTAAAATATAATGTATGTGTCCACCTCTTTGAATCCATATAAGCTGGAGCCTGGAGCTGGCAAAGTTACACCGAAAAAAACACTGAGGCAGGAAATAAATATTTCAGGTCCGGACATCTAAAAGATTAATTCCACTCAGTCCATTTTAATTGAACTGCTAGCAGTTTTGAATAGTTGATTCCTGACCTCTTGCACTTCTGGACAAACTCTGACCCAGATTTAATGGCCTGTATCTTTCTCAGTCAGATCTCCCATTCTATATTTTCTAACTCACCATAAATATAGTCAGAAATGACAGTAGCTGGTATGAGATCTGTATCTTTATACACAACTGCTTCACCTTCCTTTTCTTCTTGAGCAGCCAGGTTATACCCAACACGTCAGGGCTCTGGTCCACAACCCCAGGCCGGTGGTGGACACGCTGGTTTCTCTGGAGGTCCGAGTGGAGGTGTTGGAGGAGGAGGAGGAGGCGGTGGCGGCGGTGGTGGTGGTGGTGGATTGTCAAGCCGCACCGGCTTCCTGAGACGGTCCAACAACTCCAAGACGACAAAGACGTCATCCACCTCCACGAACGCAGGCGGATCCAACTACCAGCAGCAGAACGCCAACTTTGCAAACTACCAGAACTGCACTATTGTCCGCTCACATACTCCGCATGGGAACTATGGATATGTGAAAGTGGCACCCAAGATCCTTATCTTCCCCATTTTTGTTCAGGTAGGAAAAATCGTGTTAATACCTGTGTTTTTTATAATGGTTAATGTTAGTGGTTTTATTGTAATATATATGCATCATACTTTGCCCGGAGGTTGGTTATCAAATAATAATCACATAGTAGTCAACATGTATGTTTTTACACCATAATTTGACCTCTTTTCTTTTGCAGACTAAACAGACAAGAGATTGCGTGTTAACTAGTGAGCTTCATAGGTTCTAATAAACAGATCTTGTTGGCTTTGGATTGAGCGCGACTAGCTGTTTCCCCATTTTCCATTAAGATAACGGATGCCGGCTGTGGCATCATGTTAAATGATCAGATATAATCTTTTCATCTAATCCTCAGCAGATAAAGCAAATACGTGTATCTCCTAAAATGGCTAACTTTAGTTTATCAGGCAGACTGAAACTAAAGGATGGGGACATGAAAAGCAATGGCTGAACTTAAACATGCGTGGTCAAAATTAAGTATAAACATGTGAGACCTCATGTTGTCCTAAAAAAAATATTTTCTGTGGTCAAATAGGAAAATCCACCTATAATGGTGCAGTATATGGAGGTGTTCTATAGATATATAGAACTTTTTTTTGTTTTTTATGGGGGGGGGATTTCTACCTTAAGGCTGCAGCACTTGTTTGTCTGCTGAGATGGAGAAACAGAGGTTGAGCCTCGGAGTTTAATGTTTAACCGAATAACAAGGAAGTTTCTTAACTTTATTTATATTATAAACATTAACGAGAAAGAAAAGGAACTGAATAAATCCATTTAAAGGGCTTATTTTGGCCTTCAATGATTTATCATATTCTGTTTAGCTAGGACTGTATATACAAAAGTTCACCTGTGTGCAGAGAAAAAGTGTATTACTCCACTAATATGTATTTTATTTTTATTCTGATATATATTTGACCAGTAAGACTTAATATTTATTCGAATGAATACTAGTAATATATATTCTGTGTAGTATGATAATCAGAAAGGTCTCATATTCTAGTATATTTTGTCATATGATAATCTGAAATATGTAAGGGGAGACTTACCCAAGTTAGGAAACAGATGGAAGTTATTTAAAATCATGTTTCATTGCAATTTTTTTAAATAATTTAGCTTTTCCCTGTGAGACATGATAGTTGTGTTGTGATGTTTTCTCCCACATGTCAAATACTATTGGTATCTTGGGGTCTTCAAAGCATTGACACGTTCAAAATGCAGTGACTGCAGGGGTACTTCCTGTTAATTCACACAAAAACATTCAAACCTGACCGTGACCACAAACACACCTACACACACACTGTGAATCATCTCCTTTTCTCAAACCCTGGACTTGAAAGGAAGTCCCCTTCACCCAATACTTACTATTCATTTTATTGTCAGTGACTCGTCATACCCAGACTTCACGTACCGCTGCACAGCTCGCCGTCCGTCTTCAGAGAAACTTTATCACGCTTCACGTTTCTTATAGCAGAAGGAAAAAAGACTCGCTCCGAGTAGTTTAGGAGATTATTTGGATTTTGGAGCTGAAATGGATTTGGTACCACAACTTTCTTTCACTAAGTGCACTATTTTACTCTTAAATTTTATTTTTGGAAATGCTTAACACACAAAACCCCCAAAATATAATTTATAACTGAAAAATATCCACAACCTTTACCATAACCTGTGTCTGTTATCTGTCGCTCTTCTCCGTGCAGCCTCTTGACCTTTGCAGCCGAACGCTCATCCTATCTGAGGAGATGATACTTCACGAGAGCAAGCACCACTCTCTTAAGGTAAGTGCTACCAGTACTAGTACATCCTGTGTGGACATCTCCGTCTATACATGTGATATCAATGCATACAACAGGAGTTAAAGGTTCAGTGTGTAGAATTTAGTGGTGAAGTTGCATTTTGCAGCTGAATGCCCCCCTCTCCTCACCCTCCCCTTCCAAACATACATTGCCTTGTGCAAAGAGCTCCGTCCCTTTACCTCAGTTTACTTTTCTACACGGCAAGTTTGGTTGTTGTTGACAGGGAAACGCCCCAAACCGTGTAACTCTTTGTGCTTCTTTTGAGTTAATAAATTTGATTGATACAGAAAGATTGTCGTCTCTCCAATCCTCACCTCTCATGATAAATGTAGACAAACAGGCTAGTGGCAAACATTTTGTTAGTTTGTCACTACCAGTTATGTGGTTTCTTTCTTTTGGCCAAACTGGATGAGAATGGTCCGTTGCCCCAGTGTGCATCAGTACTCAACATGTGTTTGTGCTTTAGTGTTATCTGAGTATACAGAAGGGGGGGGGGGGGGAGGACAGAGGGTACGGAGCAACATCCTGAGAGGAGATGTCGGAACATCTGAACATCTCTGATGAATTTGTAACGACTCTGAACCATCAGGTCCACATGAGTCGAGCGGAATGAATAATTGACAGAGGAGCAGAGTGTGAAACATCTGACTATCACAGAAATTCTGTTTCATGCCTCAAAAGAAATTGCAACTTCTCACAGCATATTTTACTTATACGAACATTACCGGTCAAAAGTTCTGGAACATCCTGGTTTCTAGCGTTGAAATGTGAGCGATTAAACCTTAAATCGTACAAAGACGTAAGGTCAAACACACCAGGTAAAAATAAATCATGTGGATTTCATAGAAAAAACATCAAGGATACATTTTTCTGGGATTTAGAAAAGTTTTAACTTCCAGATTTCCTACAACCAGCTTACAGAGAACTCAGTCTATACAAAGGCAGTAAGAACAAACCGTTACTTCACCTTCTAAATAATTATCAGAGCCATACTTTACTTTAAAAAATAACACAGTCTCCGGACTTCAGGTGTCTGAAGACTTTGGTGAGAGATTCTGCAAAAGGCATGGGGTGAACTTTCAAAACAAGTGGGTTTGGCTGTTGAATGAGTCAAAGTTTTAGGTCAAAGTTTAGTTCAACGAAAGCATTCTATGATTTATTTTTATTTTCAAATCTCCAGTTGTTTACTTCCTCTTTGCGTACTCCAGCTTCCTCCCACAGTCTGAAGACTTGTAGATCAGGGTTAGTTTCACTCAAGACTCTAAATTGGCTCTCTATCTCTGTGGGTTGGGCGTTTCATCCAGACTGTACTCTACCATTCGTCGGATGTCAGGTGGGCTTGACTCCAGCTCCCTCCGCAAACTTCGAAGGATAAGCGGTATAGATAATGGATGGATAACATTGTGTTGTAAAGTGGTGTTCTAAAACTTCATCTAAAACTTTTGCCTTGTGATGTATAATGATCCTCACAAAAAGCTCAGCTAACCATAATATTCTGAAGGGGATATTGTAGATGTTAACATCTGAACCATTATGCTGTTGACTGAAGTTGAATTCATATTCACGCCTGTCGGTCGCATTAATGTTACAATATTTGCCTCTCACATATTTGCATTACCTTGATAAATGTGCAAATACAAAAAAAGAAAAACCTGTTCGGCAGAAGAGGCGATCGACATCTTTATTTTTAGCAGCTTGCAAGAACTTTGAACACAACAACTCAAATTAATCTATACAACTGGAATCGTATATTTGAAATGTTAAGGCTTTTGGAATCAGTGTTTCGATCGGAGGAATCTTATTGGTCTGTTATTTTAAGGAGAAACACGCGAAGCGAATGTGGGTGTATTTTTTTTTTAAAGCGAAAAGAGAGTTGTTGCGTTAAATCTCGATCTCGCCACAACTCTTTAATTCGCCCTGTGAGAAAACCTTCTCTCCGCTGTGCAGTGAAAAGCACTGACTGCTGGCATGGAAGGTGTAGTCCTGGCCTGTCTCTGGGGTCAGTCATAAAATAAATATTTAACAGCCAGTGTTTGTCGGGAGGGAGTTTCTCTCCACTCTGCCTCTTTATACAGGCTTGTTTTTAATGATCTGTGTTTGCGTTGTTCCAGCTTTTACTCTTTACTCACTGGGGTTGTGTAAGTCTACCCCGCAGGCAAACGCACAAACTCTAATGTTCACACAAACGGGCAGCAGTTTCTTTGTGATGCATGAACACAATATGAGCAGAACATGGCACAGAATGGATTTTGGCTTAAGTGACATTTGGACAAAATGGACTTTTAGGAGGACAAATATTAGTTAGGCTTCAAAGTGACAACGGACAAAACAGATTTGAGTGGATATAATGATGAAGAGAATTTAAGACAGAATAATACATTTCCTGAAAGACAGAATTTCTGAAATATGAAAGAAAATATCACAAGGTGATCATTTAGATCTTGCTGGTGTGGTGTATCAATGTATTTTCCATCCTTAAAAAAGGATGAATTTAGAAGAAAGCAATTAAACCACTTAAAACTTATAAATCCTACAAATTTGACTGTCACCAGAGCCGTATATAATGTGCTGATGGTTAATTAATGAAAGTAGTTAACACAGGATATCGGCTGCTTGATACATAAATTAATTGACTCATCAGTTGTAAAATAAGAGTTAGTTGTCTTATATATTTGCTGTAACTAGATCACAACATTTTATTTTTCATTTAATAACTGTTGACTGGTCGACTAAACAAACTTTGATATTTATTTAAGAACGGGACCAAAGTTGAGGATTGTTTGACATAAAAGCTGCATTAGTTTTGTTTTTTTACTTTTCTGGTCAGTGTGTATTTGTTTGTGCATGTGAGTAGATGTGCGACCCTGTTTGCTTCTTAAATGCTGTTTCCTTCTTCCTTTACTTTGACTTACATCCTCTTCCACCCACACAACCACACACGCTACACACAGGCACACTTTCTAAACAGATACTGGCTACATCTGAGATGCCGTCTCTTCTAGCTCACACTTCAGACGAAGCCACCAAAGCAAAAGCGTTGTCTTGAGCCGTTGCCCATCTGCATGAATCACACTTCGTAATGCTTATGTTGCACGAAAGCACGGCCTCACACAAGCGACCACTCGGCCCACGTCTAGACTTCTTTTTCATTTTATAATCGACTTCTGATTCTGTTCTTTTTTCGCAAGCCTTAAAGCCAGTCATGCAAAACTCTAGATCCAGTCTTTAGCGTAGCAATCACTTATATAATTAAAAAGTGATCGAAAGTCCTCTGCAAGCAACATGACACAATAGTTAATCTTATAAAATCCACATTACAGACATGCATGCACAAATTTTGCCCTTTAAAAATGGGCTAAAGGGATATGAAAATGTCCATTACTTACACAGAGAATTTGAAAATAAAAGAGCATCTTAAAAGCACAAACAATCAAGTGAAATCGTTATTTCTATTAAGTGTAAATAAAGTGGTTTCTTTTATATAACACTCTTTTGGAGCTGTACAAAAAATATAAAATTGAAGTGCATTATACTTTACACAGTGTTACCGTTTAGACTACGAAGCTGGTTCTGTCTTAACTATGTAAGTGTGAAGTGCATTTCCTGTGTTATCGGTCATGAGTTGGTTACAGCTCAAACGGCGGTGACACCTTTGGGGTGTTATTTAGTCTATGGGAATTTCACTGGTTTGCAGATGTGTTTTTTGAGATGTGATTACTTTAAGGTGAGAGAATCAGAGACTCCAGTATGAAACCTTCTCCTCCGTCCCTTGTTGCTTCCTTTTCAACCTCACTCCTCCTTTTACTTCACATCATCTTTTTCAAACTCATTTTTTCCATCCTCCTCCTCCACCCGGACCCTCTGATTTTTTATTTCTTCTTCTCTCTTTGAAGGTGACAGTGTTCGTCTACAATGACCTGATGCTGGTGACGAGAGAAGATGAACCAGGCAGATGCAACGTCCTTCAGAGCCCCCTGTACCTCAGACAGCTGCGGCTCCAGGACGGTAAGCGTTAATACACCAGCCAACAAAACTCAATTCCCTTAAAACAATATAATAATTGTAGCCCCCGTGAAATATTCTGAAATGTCAGAGATAATGAGCACAAAGGACAGTTAAAAATGTTAAATTCATGTGATAACCGTTAAGTTTCCGAAAGTCCAGAAACAAAAACATCAGCCAAAAGTGCAATCTGGAAACACATCTCCAAAGTCACCATATTAAACCGTGTTTGACCTTTCACAGTTAAACACACGATAATAAAGAACAAATGCAACATTTAAACACTCTAATAGCCCAACTAGAAATCAACATACAGGACTACTATCGCAGTGAACGTTTCAGCTCAGCTCAACCAGAGGATATTTAGGAAAACGCTGCCCGAGTTCCTGTTGCTTTGTCTTTTTATTTCACCTTGGCGCCGGCAACTCAAATAAATAGGCCTCACTGTAAATATCTGTGTTTGCAGTGGTGGGTGGAGGAGTGGATGAAGTTTGGAGTCATGCTTAGGGAATAGCAAAGGGAGAGGTACTTTGAGACAGTGGTAGACATAACCAAATACATTTAATCAAGTATGATACTTAAGTACACATTTGAGTCAATGTACTTGATATTTGTACTGGCACTTATGCAAATTTATACATCTGCTCCTACTCTATTATACTCTTTAATTCACTACTTTTGTCTGACGGCTTTAGTTACTTTTCAGATGACTGTGTAAATAATTCTCATGAGAAGTTTTTAGGTGCTTGCATAGCTTCAAATAGCCTATAAGTCATTATCTACAGGCGTCAGCAAACACATGTGATAGAACTAAATGATAACCCACCATGACATCAACCATTAGTTTGTGAACTGATATTTTGAAGCCATAAGTTTGGCATTTCTTCCCAGCTCCATCTTGCTTTTTTTTTTTTTTTTTTTTTAAGTTAGTAGCCATATTTCTTAAGTGCACATTCATCACCGTTGTTATATTGTGCTAAAGGTAATAAGCACAAAATGTTGTTAAATAGCGTGTCTGCTGAGTCAGTATAATGACAGTGTGGTTACCTCCTGCTTATTTGCTTGATTAGAATCAACAGAAATGCCAAGCTGTGTAATGGCGTGGGATATTAATTGCAGATACAAAATAGGAATAGCAAACCACACACGCAAGCCGAGGTTGACACAGTGAGGCAACAGTTAATAAAAACATCCAATCAGCACATTAACGTTAGCACATTAACCCTGATGCGGGCTTGATACGCTCTCCCTCCCACAGACATCGCTGCTCTCCCCTGCAGGGAACACTTCTGACCTCCGCCCTTATTCCAGACCGACAGAGATCTCGAGGGTGGGGATTCAGTGGGGTTTGCGTGTCTGTGTGTTCCATGAGAGGACACACACACACACGCACACACACATCTCCACCCTGCTGCCTGTCATTGTTATTTCGCTTCGGCAACGTCACTCAGGAAAGAGGCGCCAGGGGATTGTGTTTGTTTCAGCAAGGGCGTGTTTGACAACTGTGTGTAGTGTGTGTGTGTGTGTGTGTGTGTGTGCGGGCCTGTGCCTGTGCGTGTAATGACACAGTGCAAGTTCAATTCAGGGGCTTTCCTGTGTTCCTGTCACCCAGATACTCGGCTGATGAGCGTGGGAAGTGAGAGCGTTATTAAAAAGTGATCTTGACAACACACACACACACACACACACCTACACACACACACACACACACACACACACACACACACCTAAATAACCATTGTACCAAGCAAACTAAATAGCCTCTCACTAAATTAAAAGAGAGCAATGTACATCTACACTGCCAGCAGCAGGACAGTTTTCAGAGCATTCCACTTTTGAGATATTTGTTCTTCATTGGTTAAAATGTGAGTAGCTTCACCATTGGAAAGAACTATGTCAATGATATGAAGTGATTCACTCATTTTTGAGATGGTGACTTTAGAATAACCAACATATGTCTTTTTAAGAGCGTTCAGGAGGTTATGATCAATTCTCAATTGCCTATAAAAACCTAACCATCCTTTGATCAATTGTGGACATTATAAAATACTGTATGTCCAATGCAAGGTTTTTTATCTGACTTTATCAATAAGCTTCACTCACAGGCTGTAAGATGGTACTCTGAAAATCTGAAAAATATCCAACACTGACCTCTGCTGTTAGTTATGAAAACAACCACCATTTTTTTTTTAAACTGGCCAAACTCAACACTTTCTCATGGGTCCTGTTGTCTCAACATCACACACACAGACCAGAACCATTACTGCATCCGTTGTTCTTTGGTCTCTTTAAATATATTAGATATTATTGAGCAAACTAGTTATTCTTTTTTAACTTCTTTTTAAAAGCACTAATTTGATCCCCCGAATTTCCGCTGCTAACAAGGCTCAGTAAACATTTAAGGTTTGTGCTCTAATGGGAAGTTTCAGGCTCCAAGTCCTCTGGTCCAGAGGATGAGCTCTGTTGTGAGGCTGAGCCTATAGAGAGTCTGGATTTAGTAACTGAATGAAGGACGACTTCAGACGGTCTAAATATCCCCTCTAGACATATTTTGTAAGTGCTCGGCTCTTGATAATAAACTATGAGTCATATAAAAAAAAGTATTTTCTTAACTAATATTCAAGGATTTTCTACTTAACTACGTTGTTGAAAACCCTAGAATCTATGAATATACAGAAAGTGTCTCCTTATTAATCCATCATTAGTGACAAACGTGCTCCAGATGATGCTCACATGCTAAAGTCCGAAATCACACTGACGTAATTCATCCTCTCTAGACTGGAAGTAACAAGATCTCATCCTAATTATGTCCATCCTCTCACAGGGACAACCTCATTGACAAATGATGCATTCAGTGAGTGTCACAGTAATAATGACCCGAGAACTATATTTACTGAAGAATGGATGGATAGATAGATAGATAGATAGATAGATGGAAAGATAGATAGATGCTCCTATTTGCCTTTACAATGGGGGCAAGGAAGCACTGAATCTCACACCTCAGGGCCAATTTGTTGAACATTAGACAAAATTGTGTGTGTGTGTCTGTGTGTTGGAGAGGAGGGGTCATTCGATTAAAACCATATATCTTGACTCCAGATGCACAGGCCTGTCTCACAGAGTGCTTCCTCTGTGACTTATGCTTTGGTGGACCTCTATAACCCTGACCTACTGTATCAATAAGATTATTTTTACCCAAATCCGAGCTGTAAATCAATATGCTCCAAATGTCCTGCTAGCATTAGTATCAATCTCTTTGTTCCTTTGTGTTACAGATTATGCTGAAGAGCTGAGATTCTACCTTATTCACATGACCGAGGTAAGAGAAGAGACTGTGTGTTTGTGTTTGTGTGTGTGTGTGTGTGTGTGTGTTTGTGTTTGAAAGAGAAAGAGGCTAAAGGAGGCTATAATGTGAACAATTTTGTTCTGTGTGCCGGAGGGGCCATTGACTCTGTTGGAAATCACATTACAGGGAAGACACAAGGATTATCAGAAAGCTGTAATGAAAATGTCTTTTCTCTGTGTGTCTGTCAGACTCGACTCCATCAAAGACCCATGCAACATCTCCTCTGTTAGATATATATATATATATATTAAGAGATTATAGAAGTATATTTTGTTCCATCAAGAGAGTGGTTCTTTTTTTATCTCGCTGTGTATTTCATAAATTCAGATTCAAGATAATCCTTATTTCAAACTACAATGACACTCAGCTTATTCCTCTGCCAAGGCTTAACAGTCCCCTTCAATTCTGCACCAAATCCCTCATGTTTGTTTAGTTCCAAAGCTATTGAAGATACATATAAACTGTTGATTCCAACCTGAATCCTCATGATTTCATCTCCACATGGTGGTAAGGGTGCAGCCTTATTTGTTACTGTACCATGGCTAAAAAAGCCGACAGCCTTATGAACCCACATTTATATTTGCTAGATCCAGCTTTTTTGGGGGATCCTCACTAAATTGCACACACTCAGATATTAGTCCCCTCATGATGTGTTGTATTCGTTCACCAAGATCCGAGCAATATCCCTCAGGAAATTAGGAAAAAGTCCCAAAAAACAGTTTGCAATGTAATGAAAACACATTTTTATTTAGTTTTTTTTATTATATGCCACAATTTAATGGGTTCTTTCAGGGCTCATGTCCCACCTTTCCACCAAGTGCTTCTGACAAACATACACAGAAAAGGATGAAGACAAAACCTACTTGGCAAAGAAGATAAGGCCATGAAATATACAGTATCTTGTTTTATGCTGACACAAATATACAACTCAATAATGTGGGATTGAAGCACTTAAAATATGATGCACCTATTTTACATTGCGATTGGTTTTGTTTACACAATCGTAGTTACGTAATTTATGACAAGTCATCGTCCTTCTACCCTCTGTAATAAAGTACCTCTCTATCTATCAATTAAGGATGAATAGGAGAGTATTATTAATATTGCATTGCGGTTGTTACCAATTATTCAACAACTGAAATGGCATTTCGTTCTCCATTGTTTCAGCAGCATAAAAAATAAATGAACACTGCAGCAGTTCTAGTCGTGTGAAAACTGGTCTTAGCCAAAGTTTAAAGCTTCATATTCTTTACAGCAAAAAAGAAAAATATTTCAACATGATATATAACCAGGGGTTGTTTGAGATGTAAAATCCAAAGTGTTTCTCCTTCAAAACAGTTTTACTTATTGAAGTACTGCTCTACATAATTAGTTTTCAAATCTCTCCTAATGTCAGTGGGTGTTTGCATTACTGTCTGTCCTCTCTTGTCATTACAGTGTTTAGACAGTAATTCGCAGAAAAAGCATAAAAGCGATCTGCTGTGTAGACTGTATCTGACAGACTCTCTCATGGGATTTGATGGTTTTGGAGCCTGATTGGCCATTTACATTTTTTGTTGTTATTGTCTTGGCAGCTCGGCTGTAGTTAATGAGCATGTTTGCAGGTGGTGGTAGACAGACCGTCTCTCCTCTTCACTTCAGCATCCTCTCTTCCCTTTCCACTGTTTCTCTTCATGTCCATTTCACAACATTGTTTAAACACACAGGAAGTATGAGGGAATAAAACTGCAGGGTCACACAATTCTTCTAAAGTTGTGTTATGTATTCTTAGATTTATTCTCTCCCTCCCTCCTCTTGCACACATCTCTCTGTGGTGTATGGTACAATTGTGGCAGCTGTCGCACACACTCTCTGGAGCCACCTCATGGAATATCATATTGTGTAAGAAATCTCTGGATCTGGATCTGATATCATGATCACCTGCTGTCATATTTCTCCAGATGTACAACATATAATCTGGCACGGCGTAAAAAGTGGGTTGAAAACTGCTCAATTTACTAAATAGCATATGTAGAGTCGTGGTTGTTGCGCGGACAAGGCTGTGTAGCTGGCACGCAGGTGCACATTGGGACTTATATCACTTTATCAGATCCAAAATCTCCCAGCAATCTTGATCCTTTTCAAAGAATTTTTGGGCCATCCTCACACATTACTGTATAGGCCACTACATATTATGTACATAGTGCATATTAAACTATATCCTTACATTATTAGGAGAATATTGTCTAATTCCAGACATACTCCCTTCTCTCTTTCGCAGGGCCCGAGGTCAAGTTATAGATAAAGGGCCGACAAACAGTACATTGTAGTATCTACGCTCAGGGACTTTCATATATATAACTCAAATGCCCCAGACAGAGAGGCACCAACTCTCTTGCATAATCGACCAGTGGCAAGACATAAGGACACAACGTGATTTATATGCATACTTTAGGATTAGCTGTCCCAATGGGATGTGGCTCCAGAAGGCCGAACTCCAAAGCTTTGACTTGTAGCAAAAAAAAATTCATAACTACAGATGAGAAAATGAGATGAGGAACCTGAGCTGTATCTGACACATTAAGAGAATAAATGTAGCCTACTTACTTTTGCACCATATTTATCACAAGCTTAATCCATCCCAGATTACTCCACCAAGGCCCAACAGTTCTTTTAGATTGAATCAAGCTGCACCAAATTGCACACACTCTAAGATATCAGCTCCCTAAATATGCCTGATTTTAAAGATTAAGAACCATGAATTATTCCACGGGAAATTGGTGAAAATGTCAAAAAATGCCGTTTGGCAATGCTAAAGAAATGATATAATACAACTTAATCTCCCCATAAGGCAATTTGTGATGTGTGCAACTAAGAGAAAAATAAAGATAAATACATGCTGACAAACATCCGTTAAAACAATAATAACACTTTAAAACACCATAAACGAGCGGTTTAGTCGCGTCGAGCTAAAAGTGCAATTTCTTTGAAAATAGAAAATGTATTTACGTAATAAATGAAGAATATAAATAAAATAATTCACATGTCAGAAGGGAATTTAAGAGTATCTGTATCTGGCCCATTTCTTCCACGAAAAATTATGAGAATGTTTAAAAAGAAAAGTTTTTTTGTTTTTTATAATCGAGGCGAAAACATAGCTGTGATGTTGGAGGTAAAAACTCTTTTATATGTACAAACTATTTTGTGATGAAAATAGACTCAAGTAAACCCTGATTTTGAACTGGGTGTAAATAATAATGAAATTACATTTTAGTTTTATGCTGCTTTCACATCACATTGGGAAACGTAGTCTCTTTAAGCTCAGGTGCCACAGACAGCATCCACTCTCCAACTCCGCAGGAGCATCAGTCATACTAGTGTTTTCTGCTTCTGTTCTCATTGCTGCACTAGCGACTCCCTGTGGTCTGCTTGAGCATCTCTGCAAAGAGGTGTCGCACTGAGAGGGGGGGAGTTTGTGCGACGCCCTTGTTTGTGCCACCCCCCCTGGAGAAGGTGTGCAGTCGACTGTGCTTATCAATAGAAAAGAGCTTGATTGTGAACTTTGCGGCTCTCAAATCAATGAAAACAGTGTCTTGTAGATCTATGGAACTCGGCCTGAACAAACTAGTCTTTCTGTTTTTGGCTTATGGAAACCAGTACGAATGCTTTTTAATACTCCACACTTAAAGTGAAGACGTAAGTATAGGCTTAACAGGCCGGATCGCTGATGCTCTCATTTCCCTTTTTTTCTTTAATCCATCCAGCCATGGCTCGTCTTTCTGCTGCAAACGTCTGCACGCACAGTTCATCTTTTCATCGAGAAACATTATAAGCCCTGACCCCTCCTGCCGCACATGCATATCGTCACAGCAGTTCATTTGCTTTGAAATGTGCTGCACAACCTAATTAGCAGCTTGTGAATCTTTATAAGGGGGCTTTTTCCCCCATAAATTCCAGACAGAATGAGAAGGCACTGATTTCTGTCCCACAGGCTGGGAAAAAAACTCCACTGCTTTTCTATCCAATTAGGCAACATATAAAAAATAGAAAGCCATACGGAAGTAGGATGAAAGAGAGCAGAGAGGGACTTTCAAGGATTTTGGATTTTATGCGACACATTAAAAAGGTCTGCAGGGATGATCTTGTCACATTTCTTCTGTTTCTAATGCTGTTTCTTACCGTCTCTAATCACATTATTCAAATGTCATTGATACATAAATATATCTAACTTCACATACTGTGCCACAAAAGGAAGAGGGACCTTGCACGTGAGAGAGAGAGAGAGAGAGAGAGAGAGAGAGAGAGAGAGAGAGAGAGAGAGAGAGAGAGAGAGAGAGAGAGAGAGAGAGAGAGAGAGAGAGAGAGAGAGAGAGAGAGAGAGAGAGAGAGAGAGAGAGAGAGAGAGAGAGAGAGAGAGAGAGAGAGAGAGAGAGAGAGAGAGAGACACACACACACACTAGGGAATGTATTTTATCAATAAGTGTCCAGCTATGTGTGTCTTACTATGTACCAGCGTGTGTGTTGTTGTGTTGTTGTCGACCAAAACCTTAATTTCTAGGGTCCTGGTTTAGGAATGAATTCAGGTATGAATTGTTCCTAGTTAAGGTTAGGTATAAATGGATTTTGTTTAGGCTATACACAATAAATGGAAGTCAATGCAAAGTACTATAAGGATAGCTGTGTGTTTAACTCCAGCTAACATTTACTTCTATTACCACTGTCGGACCCGTTCCTCCATCCATCTTGTCAGACCCCCCCACACACACACGCCTGCACACACTCTAAGTGTTGATACACCTGTCAGCAGTCCATTTCATACCTCAAGGAGCCACAGTGAAACATCACACCACTTTTACTGTTGCTCTTCCCTCACACATGTACTGTGACTCTCCTCTCCTCTCCAGCAGCTGCTAAACCGCTGTAGTACTCCTTTATCCTTGAGTGACGACAGTCTTTACGGAGAGGTTGACCTTCTCGGCCCGCTGGTGGGGCGCACTGGCGTGTGAAGTGGAGGAGAGTGTGAGTCGGATGGAGGGAGGGAAGAAAGAGGAGAGGAAAGGAGATAGGGAAAAAAACATCTAAAGAGACTGGGAGAGGACATTTACACGCTAATAGCTGGATTATTGAACCCCGCTGATCAGAGGAAGATGATGATGTGATTGAAGAGTTTGGATGGTGTGTGTCTGTGCGTGTGTGCACTTTGTTTGTTTACTTTCACTCAAATGAGATATGTGTGTAATGTGATAGACTCTAATTGAATTGCTCTTTCTGGCTTCTCTGTGCAAAGGTCACACACACACACACACACACACACACACACACACACACACACATCCACATGCACTAACTTAGAGAGAGATTTAGGACATGGTCTCGTGTTTTTAGTGAAATTGCTGTGGCCCTCAAGACATTTATTTCCCTCTGTCAATACTCCTGAACAGGTCCCTAACAAAAACCACAATTGAAAACATACATAATGTGATCTATAGGGCAGGGAGGTAAGACTTAAAATCAATATCAGGATTTTCAGAGAAACTCAACCAAGTCCAGTTGACCTTTGTTTTTGCACTTGGATATATCGTGACCTGGATGGCAGAGAATATTCACAGGCACAATATCACGATTATTTCAAACTTGATTCGACAGGTACCCTCTGCTGCAAAATGAACATATATAATATCAGATCTGACCTTTGGTTTGCCTGGGATTCCCCTGATTTCTTTCCTCAAGCTTTTCAGATGTATTTCAGAATTTCTCCCTATCCTGTCCGATAAAGGCAGGAAATGCAGGACAGGCCTTAAGGGAAGTAAAAGACAGCATTTATACAGTGCTGCTATAAATAACTTGTCGTGCGGTGGTTTAGCAAATACAAAAACAGACAAATAACCCACAGCTGCACAAATAAAGCATTCATAAACTCCACAGAAACATAATACCACACTTATCATGTAACAGACCTCCCAGCTACATCTCTACATGCAAGCACTCTATCTCCTACTTAGTGAAATACAATGATGAAATGACATAATCTCTCCAAATTATGTCTCATATATGTACTATTTCTTGATTCATTTCAAAGACCCAGGATCAGTCTTCTCCTGCCTGCCCTCCTCATTTCATCTTCTCCTGTCCTTCTCCTCTATATAGCCGGAGGTCATGCTATTTTAGCACTTGCTCAAAACAGAAGTGATATAACCCAGATTTACACGTGGAAAGGGAAAGTGGCGGTGTTGGTGCTGGATGGGGGTGCAATTGTGTCTCTGGAAAGTCATGTGTGTGTAAGTGTGTCAGTGACGCAGGGAGAGAGGAAGCAAGAAATCACTGTGTAAATGAAAAACACCGAGACAAAGGAGGGACACTGTACGAGATAAGTGGTCCAGCGGAGTGCATCAGGGTCACAGCCAGAGTCGTCATGGGGAACCTGTCCGCCCGGGTCGGGCCTAAGAAAAGGTTCGTCAGGAAGGGGAGCTCATTGCAGCAGCACCTACTGCCTGACAGTGGAGATGTAAGTGTTCCATTCGAACGTGTGTGTTGTTGTGGGTTAGTTGCATAATTGTAGGCAGATCTGAAGTCACGGTGGCTTCGCTGTAAGTGCCGTAGTTTGATTTAAATAAAAAAGCAAGGATGGAAATGTGTCATTCCTTAATCAGAAGATGACTGAGCGGTTGTTTAACGCTGTGCTGAGTTAAGTCGTTACGGTCTCAACTGAGTTAGACCCACAATTGATTGCACAAAGTCAGAAAAGACAGAACCTAATTGTTTTCAGTTGAATACTTTTAGAGGTCGCAGTAAAAAATACTTAGACTACTTAAAATATCTCAGGATAGTCTGCAAAGGGTACATTTATTTTACATTTCAAAGTTGTACTCCTCATTGTTCAGTTGTTACAAATGGTTTCACTCTATATCCAAGCATTAATATATGTGGAATTTGCAGATATTTGTTTTGAAACATTAACGTTTGTGTACACTTGAAGCAGCAGATAGAGGATGGGATCTTTGAGAAGAGCTCACAGGCACCAACGTGTACTGTACAGGGATGCTGCCGAACTAAGTAAAATCCCAGTGTGGTTAAGTGCTCCTGGTTTATGATGTGCATGATGACCTTCATGTAACATTGGTGAAGTGAACACTCACCGTTGATGTTCTTCTCCTCGGGACTAAGCAGAAGTCTTTAACATATCTATAAGGATGTGCATGTGTAAGTGCTGGTGTGTGTGTCTATCCATACAGTGTGTATTTGGGTATCTCTGTGCTTTCAAGCACATCATTAACTGCATGACAGACTGGCTGCCGCTTGCAGGCTGAAGTGAGGGTGTGAATGATTTGCACCCAGGGGCTCCAGTCAGCAAAATACCTCCTTCATGGTAGCCATCCATAACACGGGCAGGGCAGGACCCGTCCCTCTGGGGTCTGATTGAGCCTAGACGTGCCCCGTTCCCTCCAGATGAGCCCTGAGTTAAAGTGTGCTTTGCTTTGCTTCTGATTTAATGTGCCACCCCGGACTGGCAGCGCTGTCGCTTTACTGGCTTAACATCTAAATATAATCGCCTCCATCTTAGAGATAAGATTGCATTGAGATCTACGATCACCAACAACTCGCCCAGCAGCCTCAGTGATGAGCATGTTCTCTTGAGCTGCATTACCCTCCCTGTTCCATCAGGTGCAGGACAAATGGCTGTCGGCACATGACTTATTCACTGACCTTTATGGGAATGTGTGCAGAAGTAAGTCACAAATTAATGATGCATCTTCATTTTTTTATAGCTATGTACATTACAGTGCCCCTCA